>NC_132865.1:1196272-1868772 GCF_048164855.1 Canis lupus baileyi | reverse complement strand
AAGGATCCTGTCTTACTTGCTTTTGAGTCCCCATGGCCACCGAATACTTGGGTGCCTACTGTACACTAGGGTTTGGGGCTACAATGATGAAAAAGTAGGCACGGGTCCTGCCCTTTGTCTTGCTGGTCCTCGATGAATAAATCGTGATTCAGTGGGAAACTATACATCATGTGTTATTAAACGAAACAAAGAGTGTGTGCGATTTCTTGGACTCGGGTTAATCCTGGGCAGGATGACTTATGTGAATGAAACCGGGTTAATGCAACACTTTAAGATACTCTGATAACGCATATGAAACTGGCCCCAGTTTGAGCTTCTCAGAGGAGTCCTCACTGTTGGCAGACAGACGAAAATAAGCTGTGCTACTACTTAGCACCCTGGGGTAGCAGAAATAATGACAGTGACAAGACCGCCACAGCCAGCTTTTGTTTAGTGCTTGCCCCGTGCCAGGCAGGGTGACGAGTGCTGTGCAGCCCTGGGCCCGGGAGTCTAATGAGTAGGGGATGGAAAGCGGGTCCTACGTCCTCTGCCACTGGCCTGCGGCGGGGCTCTGATCAGTCGCTTTGCTCCTCTGGCTCTCGGGGCTCTTGTTCCTTAAAATGAGGGGATTGGATTAAATATCATCTATGGGGCAGCCCGGGTGGCTCAGGGGTTTAGCTCCGCCTTCAGCCCAGGGCGTGATCCTGGAGACCCGGGATGGAGTCCCACGTTGGGCTCCCTGCATGGAGCCTGCTTCTCCCTCTGCCTGGGTCTCTGCCTCTCATTCTCTCTCTGTCTCTCTCTGTGTCTCTTGTGAATAAATAAATAAAATCTTAAAAACAAATCTCGTCTATGACTTCTGTTGAAGATGCCTCTTTGTGTGTGTGCATGTGTGTGTGTATGCGTGTGTCTTAACGGCCAACAGAGATCCAGATACGCGTCTAAGCCTTGCTCGTTGGTGTCTGATGCGCTTCAGCGCGGCGTGGGAGGCGCGTGGCAATTTCCGCCCCTCTGCTGGGGCGTGGGGTGTAGTGTCCCTAGAGGGTAGTTCCTGAAACAGGGCCGTGACTTAGGCAGGTGTGTGCGTAGGTATCTCCACAACCATCCTGGCCTTTTAGGCTGAATGTACCCTCCCGACAAAATTTTTGCTTGTAAATAAGTAAAACGCGTATTGCATTAAAAAAGTGTGTCCGTGAGATCCGCGTCATCTTGCTTATTAACAGCTACAGAACTTATGCTAAATTTATGAGACGTGCAACAGAATGTTACAGCGTTCTTCAGCCACCACTGTTTTACAAATTTGGCATCTGCAGGCCTCGAAAAGCTGAAATGTTTTAAATTTATTTACACCCTGCAGTTTCCTTAGGGAACTGTTTTCCATAAGCTAATGAGGCGCTGGTGCAAGGCCTCTCTGTTATTCCTGGCAGGCACACTGAGACACATCGGCCTGCTGCCCTGCTTTTTTTCCTCAGTAGTCCAGTGCAAATAATAAATATGGGAAAATACATCATCCCTTTGAATGTGGGAGCCAAGCTGCGGGGCTGCCAAGGTTAAAACAAAGCAATTGCGAGCTTGGAGTCTGTTCATGTCCTGTACCACATGTGCCCGCGTTTTAGGGACACTCTGAACGTGACCTTTATCATGTTGGATTACTTATTCTGAGCACACAGTCTTGTGGGATCTACCCTATAAAATAAACCTCTCTGAAGACGTTTTCTTCTAGCGGATTCAGTGCTGTCCTGAGGTCAGGGAATTTGTCTTCTCGATTACGGGTCAAGTAGAGTTGGTCAAGCTACCTCCAAGGTGCTCTGTGTTTTGATGGCAGCAGCAAAAAAGAGAAGCATCAGGGTAGGTGGGACAATACTGCACCGAGGGGCAGCTGGAGGGGGGTTTCAGATTATGAAGGTTCCCTTACCAAGGTCAGGACCCCTCCTATGTTCACCCAACATAAGCATTCAACATGATGGAGGCCTGGATGCCCCCTTGACTCATACTAGGTGTCCACCGAACGAACGAATGAGGTTGCTACTTTCTAGTCTCCTGGGGGAGCAATCTAAGTGGCATTTTATCATGGGAATAAACTGGTTGAAAGTTAGCAAAGCCCAGAGAAGAAAGAAATGGGTTAAATGGCCTCATGGCCTTCCTAGCCTCCGGACTCAGCCCCTAATAGATGCAGACATTCCCACCTCCAGCTGTCCTCTGATATCACCCTTGTCCAGCTTAACTCCATATGGGCAATTAAATCTTACTGATTTAATTGGACTCATTCCCCCTCCCCCCCGCCCCGCCCCTTCTTTTCGGCTTTGTTTTCCCTGCTTGTCACTCAGAGCTGGTTGAGGTCAATATGCACGTGTTTCCTGAGTTTGCGGAGGTGTAGTAAAGAGCAAACAATCCACTTGGTGGCTCCTGAGCAGTGAAGGTCTCTTTAATAATCAGACATGTTAGGGTCTTTGCTGCAGTTCTTAGATAGTCTTGGGTCTGGGGGCGGAGGATGATCCTAATAATTTTGAAGGTCTTTTTCCAGTTCCCACACGTAAACTAGAACAGCATCATCCTTCATGCTTGGGAGACCCTGGCACACGAGTCAGAGCTGATCCTGACGAGGATACGGAGTGGGGGGAGCTTGTTTTGTGCCCGTTCCCCTCCTCCCCATCCCCCTCCCCCTCTGAACTTCTGGATGGCCTTCCCCAGCTGTCTGATATCTCCTTGGATTTTTGTCCTTAGCTGACTGTCCCTTAAAGTATTATTGAAGAACCTGGATCTTAGCTAAGAAGGGCTCAAGAATCGCTAAAGGAAAAAAAAAAAAGGTAGAGGACCAGAAAAAGGGTGGCTACGGGAGCTAAAGGCCGGCTTCAGGGTCATTGCAAATTAGGGTGCCTGTGCCCTTGGGTGTATTTCGGGCACACACGGGCCTCATCTGTTGAATAAGGCCTGCCTTGCATCTGCTTCTCCATTGCTCCTCTGAGACCTCGGACCCGAGTGCTGGGAGCTGTTTCATTCTGCTGTGTTTGGGAGCAGTCGTCTCTGCTTCATCGCTCTCCCCAGGGATCCGGGCCTGGAGGCGGGAATCAGAAACGAGGGGTGCTGAAAGATTTTCCCCTGTGGGGCATTAGGTGCTTCCCATATAATAACTATAATTGCATCTTTAAGACAACCTCATGAGATGTATGTTTTTAACATTTCATAGATAAGGAAACTCAAATGCTGAGAATTTAGTTGCCTGAAATCACATAGCAGTTGGTGGCTAAGCCAGTATGTGTTCCCAGGCCAGTGTTTCTTGTTTTTTGTTTTTTTTTTCTCCCTCTTTACTCTCCTATGGTGCCTCATTCAATCTACCAGCTGAGTTGTCTGGGCACTTGATTTAGATCTTCACTGACCTTGCGGGGTAGACCATCTGGCTGTGTCCCCAGGGCCTGTTTTCCAACTAGAGGAAAATCAGGAGCCTGGCTGTTGGTAAGGGCTAGGTGCTCTCCACGTGGATGGACTGAGGTCCTGGCCTTGGCCTCCCGTAACTTCAGGCCTTTGCACGGACCCTTCCTTTTTCTTGAAATCCCTTCCCTGCTCCCGGTATCATCGGGAGAATATTAGTCCCCTGTAAATCGGCTCCCGTAGGGGACCGCATGTGTGGCTCTAGCGAGGGGAGCACCTTCCACGCTGTGAACACAGGTCAGTCCCTTTATCTAGAACATAAAGTCGTGAGTTTGGTGGAGACCGTCTCAGGCCTCTCTACCTGGCGTGACTGACGTTTAATAAAGATTTCACCAATGAACGTTTCAGTGAAGATCTAACAAATAGAAAATTGTCATCGCTGCTCTGTTTGAGGACGACGACGCAACCAATTCTCGCCTGAGCTGCAGGGGAGGACTTAGTCCTGTCGAGGTTAACGTTTTTGCGAAGGCAGAGGCCGGCGGCGGCTGCAGGTGTCAGGGTGCTGGTCGAGGTTCTCCTGGAGTCCAGGTGTCAGGGTGCTGGTCCAGGTTCTCCTGGAGCTTTGGCAAAGAGGGGGACTGTGGATAGACTGTCCCCACTCAACTGTTTCTCTGTCTGATTGGCAGTTCCTTTAGGCTGATGAAGTGTGAGGATGGAGGCACCTCCCAGAGGAGTTAAACCTACTGATGTGTCGTTTGTTTTACTCCTATCAGTTATCGTTATGGTAACCACTGTAACCCTGGGATTCCAACTGCATTCAGCCTACCTCGGTGATCTTTTGGAGGGACACGGATCAGGGGATGTGATGGGGGGCTGGCTTAGAGGGTGCAGAGATCCTACAGGGGAGGTACCCCTTTAGGGAGACCTTTCCTCCGCACGAGGAGCGCCCTGATGAGGAGGTTATGGGCAGACTGAAGCACGTGAGGTCATGGGGAGCCACGGGGGAAGAGAGCATAAAAAGGAGGGAGGAAGAAGCAGCCAGACGACGGGGTCATTGGTCTGATGGTGATGACAAACTTACGGGGGGCGGGGTTCCCTCCCATGGCTGATGCCTGGGTCAGGGTGAGGCTTGTCAGAGAGATGCCCGTGGCTGTGGCTGAGTAGTTGCTGTCGAAGGGGGGGGGGGTCCTCTGCTGCACGTAAGGGGTGTCAGCATCTAGGAGGTCTCCACCAACGTAAAATTAACCTGGGTTCAAAGACCCTTCAAACACATGGAACGTGACTTCCCAGAAAACCCAATGAACTGCTGTGTTCATTGAGAGAACAGCCTGGCATTTAGGCATTTAGGATTTACAGGGGCTGCTAGAGGGACTACGTTGTAGATCCCGCAAATTGCCTGAACCGATTTTCAGAATGAGAACTCTGGAGTCTCGTAAGAGCCTCAGTCACCAAGGTTAGAGCTTCTGGTGAAGGACAGCTGGCGGGTGGCAGGTGGCGGGACCGCTCTTTGAACCAAACGCATCAGGGTTTGCCCACTCATGCGGGTTTGCCCACTCAGTCAGCGTGGGGATTTACACGGTTATGTTCATGTAATCCATGCCCACGGCCTCTTGACCCATCAGGGCTTGTGCTGCTTTGTTCTGAAGGCCTCTAATGGATTCAAATTCTCTTCTGATGCCGGCAGAACCTCTCCGTGTCTCCGGGTGCCGGGTTTGGGGAGGAAGACAAGAAGACAACGGGCCGAGCTGTATCAAGCAGTGGAATTTTGATACAAGAGAACGCGTGGTTTCGAAAGAGGAAGTCACGGAGGTGTTGGGGGGCCTGTGAATGCCCCCGGCCGGGAGCCAGGCTGCCCTTAGTTCAGGAAGGCACTCTCCGGACGGCCCCTGAGTTCTGCTCCAGCGCCACCGTTGTGTGCCTCAGCTGCCCGACAGCGGTTGGCGCTAGGCCCTTCCCTGCACGTCCTTCAGGAGACCAGTGGCCCGCAGGACGGAGGCCTTAGACTGGCACCCGCGCCCATTCACGGCTCTACGGGCCCCGCGGGAGGCTGGCTGCCTTGCGGAGCCGTGGAAGAGGAACGAAGCAGGATTGGGGGTCTGCAGAGCTGCCCTCGGGCTCTGAGACTAGTCGGCCCTTATGAGAATCAAGAGGGCGTCAGTTTCCCCTTCTGTCCTATGGAGAAAACCGTAGAAGGTTCTTAAGAGGCCAAAAGGGAGGACAGGAAATGCCCAGCACGCAGTGGCCTCCTCCCCTGGCCCACTGCCCCCTCGCCGCGTGGTCCTGCTCGGGTAGGCCTGCCTTCAGGGGCCCTCTTCGGGCTCCAGGTCGGTGCAAGGCGCCCGTCCCATCCATAGGCCCCACTCTCCTCTGCCATAGCAACACATTTCAAAACGCTGGTTTCTAAGCGCCCGCTTAGGATTTCAGGCCATAAGACGGCCTCCACTTCTCACGGTGCCGGACGCCCAGTGGGTTTCCGCGTTCGGTCTTGGCCGAGCGAGTCAAGTCCGCGAACTACCAGTAGACCGGCCCGTTGGGCGCCCTTGATGGGGGGAGGCCTGGCGTCTGCACGGGAGGTTTCTGCGGGGCCAGTTTGGTGCCGCGCACAGTGGGGCTCCGGGGATGGTCCCCCAGATGGCGCAGCTCCGGGGTGTTTACTGGGCCCGACCGCGTCCTGTAGGGGTGGCCGTGGCTCAGTTTGAAGGTGGTCACCCCCGACAGAAGAGTCAGAAGGGGAAAGGACATGTGTGTGTGTGTGTGTGTGTGTGTGTGTGTGAGTAGAAGTATCAAATCCTCATGCATATGGTCAGTGGTTAATGGAAATCTACAGATTTTCTCTTAATTTTTTTTTTTTTTAAGAAAACAGGTGGAGCTCTTTACTTCAGGCTTGATTCTACTCCCTGGGTCGGGCGGCGAGTAGAGTTGTTGGACCAAGACGGGGTGTGAAGAGTCTTGGGGTCAGCCCTAGGTGTGTATCAGGGATGTTTTGATCGGCACTTAGCATAGCAGCGTGTGCGGACACTGGGCCTCTCGTCCGTCGGTGACGTTCATGCTTGTGCGGGCTGATGACCCGAGCGTCCTGGCTGCCCAGTCTGTCTCAGCGTTCACGTCTGTAAAGTGGGCACAGTGGTCCTGACGTCACAGGCTTGCGGCAGAGCTGAAAGGAGCCCGCGTCCGGGTCAGAGTCGGGTACGGAGGCCGTCTATGCAGGCTGCACAGGCTGGGCCCCGAGCGCGCGGGAACGGCTTCGCCCGTGGCAGGTACCGAGAGACCGGGCGCCCGTCTGCTGCTCTCTCCTGCCGTGGACTCAGCCGTCAAGCTCCGGTTGGCTGAGATGTAAATAGAAAAATAATACGACCAAAGTAAACAAAAGTGGGAAATTGCATTTGTATAATTTAAAAATGGTTTATTATTATTTTTTTAAATTAAAGTCATTTGTTTTCATTCAAGCCATTTCCTCTTGGTTTGAATGGATTATTGCTTTGTCGTTCATTGCACTCCGAGGGTTTTTTTTTTTTTTCCTTCTATTTCAAGACCAAGTATTTTTCTTTTGTTGATGTAACCGCTGACCTTATTAAAAGTTTGTCCAGATAAATCACGGTTTTTAAGATAAGAGGGACACTAAGGCAAACATGGAAAGCTGGTCACCACGTGGGGCTGGAAAAGTAAGCGCTCTACAGTTGGTCAGTGGGGGCACATTGGGGCCTGCAGTCCTGATTGGCCGTCCCCAGTCCGTTTGCAGCCTCCTTGGGAAATGGGGAGGAGCTGTGGGTTTACTTGTAGATTTGCACGGAGTGTTACATTTTTAAGACATTTCCAAAGCATTTTGATCCAGACAAGCTTTTGCTGGCTGAGAAAGCATAGGATGCACCCAAAATACTTTTGCAGACCGCGGTGTCGAGTGCCATATTATTCCCACGAACCAGAAGTTCAGTACAAAGGGCCAGGATTGAGAAATGCAGTCTGACATTTTATACGCTTAACATATATCTCACTTAGGGCTGAGCCATTCCTGGAAGTTAGTTTAAATTTTCCAAGCATCTTTAGGGAGAGGCGAAGGCCTCAGAATCTGCGCGGTTCAGAGGCATCTCGTTTGTGGATCTATTCAGACTTTCCATTCCTTTATTATGTGTGCATGATGGAAAGCTCTTTAACGTTAAAAGTAAATAATGGCCTTTAAGGTAGAAGCACTCAGGTTAGCGACGTTACTGGTCTATGTTGGTAAGCGCGGCCCGATTATTTGATAATGCCTGTCTCTGTCCATTATCAGCGAACACTTGGAATGCTTTCGGCCCATTTTATGAAGGTTTGTTTCATAAGAGGAAGTAGATGTTTTAAAATATGATAACAAGGTTATGAAACTTCAGTTTCAGATGTAAAGAACGGTTGTTTGTTGATGAGAACGGAGCATGCCCAGAGCAGGGAGGCTTTTTATTACTACCATCCAGGTCGACCTGCTTTAAGCAGCAACAGATGAGTCTTCCCGATACTAGATAGCGCGGAGGGGGTTGTAATTGCTTTACGTATCTGCCCTTATCTTAATTCATCTGCATATTTACTTATTGCAAATGTAATTATCTTATTTATCAGCATTTTCTAAGGGTTGGCGGGGTGGGGGGGATTTGGGCACCCTTCCTATAGTCCTTCCTATCGAGTCCTTAGGTCCTACTCTTGTATTTGCACGTGACTATGTCACAGGCACCTAATGCAGAGCCCCCTCTGCTAACTAGCGGAATTCAACTAGTCCGTAACTTGAGTTCCCACACCCTGCAGATTTCTACTTGCAGCATCTCTCGACTCTGCCCCCATGTTTTTGTTTTTGTTTTGTTTCCCCCCCCCCCATTTCCAAGACTCCTCCGGCAGTGTGGGCTCCGATCTGACATGACTGGGCCAACTGCTCATCCACGTAATGCAGTTCGCTGTCTCCCGTGCTGTCAGATTAATTTCGTAACGTGGCACTTTGTTCCCATCCCTTCCTGCTCATGGTGCTGCCTACTTCTCATTACCTGCTGAAAAAGTGCCAACTTCTCAATCAGGCATTGAAGCTGCTTCTAATACGGCTCCATCCGTTGGAAAAGAAACAGGACTTCAGAACCTTTCTTGCACACCGATGGGTTTCAAGGACATAGTGGCAAGGACAGGAAGTGCCTCTGCCGTCGTGATCTTCCGATGAGGGAGGCTGATGTTACCTAGTTGATGACAAAATCAGTTCTTCACTGACAACTGGGCATCGTGCCTCAAAGGAGAAGCGCCATGTGCTTGGAAGATGTGTTACAAGAAGGCCAGGCAGGGCTTGCTGAACTCTGGAAGACCTCCTGAGGGGAGAGCAAGAGCTCGTTAGGTGGAGTGAGGTTGGGGCAGCGGGGTTGGGGAAGGGAAGGGTGACCATGCAGAGGGAACAGGCCGTGGGGAGGGGGAAGGAGCACACGCGAGGGACCAAAAGTGGCCTTTGCAGAGTCAGGCAGGAGAGAGCAAGAGAGCAAAGCGGGCTCCATCGGCAGGGCCCGGTAGGCCTGCGAAGAAGGTTGGACTTGCTTCTGTGGACAGTGGGAGACTTGGAGTGGGATATGACCCAACCACATGTGAGTCGCAAAAAGCCACTCTGTCTGCCATGGGAGAAGGTTCTGGAAGCAGGCCTGGATGCCTACAGAGGGAAGCTCTTGCAAAAGCCCAGGCAAGGTACTACTGTTGGGGAGAAGTCGGATTTGATTAACAGGTTTCAGGTGGGTTGGAAAGGATTTGGAAGCTGTTGGGACAGGCGGGTGAGACAGCAGCAGAAGGCTGGTGGGGTGCTGGCGACCGTTCTCCAAGACGGGGAACGCTGGAGGAAGACCAAATATGGGGAGAAGTAGTATGACTTTAGTTTTCCCTTTTTTTTTTTTTTTTTTTTTTTGAGTGAGAGGTGGAAGCAGAGGGGGAGAGAATCTTTTGATTTCAATGTTAGGTAGTTAGCATACAGTGCAGTATGGGTTTCTGGAGTAGAATTCAGTGATTTATCACTTACACACAACACCCAGTGCTCATCCTAACACGTGCCCTCCTTTTTTTTTTTTTTTTTTTAGATTTTATTTTGAGAGCAGGCACATACTGGGGGCAGGGGCAGAGGGAGAAGGGGAAGCAGACTCCCTGTTAAGCAGGGAGCCCCACGTGGGGCTCAATTCCAGGACCCTGAGATGATCATGACCTGAGCCAAAGGCCGACATTTAACCACTGAACCACCCTAGTGCCCGAACAAGTGCCCCCTGCCCCAATACCCGTCACCTATCTAGACCATCCCTGAACCTCCCTCCCTCCATCCACCTTCAGCTTCAGCTTTATCATTAGGAGTCTTCTATGGCTTGTTTCCCTCTCTTCTTTTTTTTTTTATTTTCTCCTTTTCCATGTGTTCATCTGTTTTGTTTTTTTAAATGCAACATATGAGTGAGATATTGTGGTCTTTGTCTTTCTCTGATGGACTGATTTCGCTTAGCATCATACACGCGGGCTCCATGGCTCCATTCATGTCATTGCAAACGGCAAGATTTCATTCTTTTTGATGGCTGAGGAATATTCCATTGTATACACAGACCCCATCTTCAGTTGATGAACATTTAGGCTCTCTGTGGTTCGGCTATTGTTGATAATGCTGCTACAAACACTGGGGTGCATGTGTCCCTCTTTATTTTCATATCCTTTGGGTAAATACCCACTAGGATAATTGCTGTGTTCTAGGGTAGCTCTACTTGTAACTTTTTGAGGAACCTCTGCAGAGTTTTCCAGAGTGGCTGCACCATTTCACATTCCCACCAACAGTGTAAGAGGGTTTCCCTTTCTCCGCATCCTCGCCAACACTTGTTGTTTCCTGACTTCTTATTTTCAGCCCTCCTGACAGGTGTGAGGTGGGATCTCATTGTGGTTTTGATTTGTGTTTCCCTGATGATGAGTGATGTTGAGCATCTTTTCATGCATCTGTTGACCACCTGAATGTCTTTTTTGGAGAAGTGTTTATTCATGTCTTCGGTCCATTTCTTAAGTGAGTTGTTTTTTGGGTGTCGAGTTTGTCCTTTGTAGACTTCGGATGTTAACCCTTTATCAGATATGTCACTTCCAACTATATTCTCCCATTCCATGGGCTGCCTTTTAGTTTTGTTGACTGTTTCCTTCGCTGTGCAGAAGCTTTTTATCTTAATGAAGTCCAATAGTTTATTTTTGCTTTGTTTCCCTTGCCTTTGGAGACGTGTCTAGTAAGAAGTTGCTGTGGCCAAGGTCAAAGAGGTTGGTGCCTGTGTTCTTCTCTAGGATTTTGATGGTTTCCTGTCTCACGTTAAAATCTTTAATTCATTTTGAATTTATTTTTATGTATGGAGTAAGAAAATGGTCGTTTCATTCTTCGTGGTGCTGTCCAGTTTTCTCAACACCATTTGTTGAAGAGACTGTCTTTTATCCAGAAGAGACTGTCTTTTATCCATTGGATATTCTTTCCTGTTTTGTCAAAAATTAGCTGACCATAGAGTTGTGGGTCCAATTCTGGGTTCTCTATTCTGTTCCATTGATCTCTGTGTCTGTTTTTGTGCCAGGACCACACTGACTAGATGATCACAGCTTTCCAATACAGCTTGAAATCTGGACTCATGATGCCTCCAGTTTTGTTTTTCTTTCTCAGAATTGCTTTGGCTCTTCTGGGTCTTCTGTGGTTCCATACGGATTGTAGGATTGTTTGTTATAGCTCTGTGAAAAATGCTGGTGGTATTTTGACAGGGATTGCATTCAGCGTGTAGATTGCTTTGGGTGGTATAGACATTTTAACAGTATTCTTCCAATCCACGAGCATGGAATGCTTTTCCATATTTTTGTATCATCTTCAATTTCTTCCTGCCCATAGGGGAAAGGCTCAGTTCTTCCCTATTGAGGATGATCTTAGCTGTGGGTCTTTCATATATGGCCTTTATGTTTTTGAGGTATGTTCCTTCTATCCCTTCTTTGTTGAGAGTTTTTAATCAGGAAAGGAAGCTGTATGTTGTCAAATACTTTTTCTGCATCTATTGACAACATTATATGGTTCTTACACCACACTAATAAAAGAATGGGTATCACGTTCATTGATTTGTGAATATTGAGCCACCCTTATAGCCCAGGAATAAATCCCACTTGATTGTTGTGAATAATTCTTTTAAAGTACTGTTGAATTAGATTTGCTAGTATATTATTGAGAGGTTTTGCATCCATGTTCATTAGGGATATGGGCCTATAATTCTCCTTTTTAGTGGGGGTCTTTGGTTTTAGAATCAAGGTGATGCTGGCTTCATAGGATGAGTTTGGAAGTTTTCCTTCCATTTCTATTTTTTTTTTTTTTGTAACAGAGAAGAATAGGTATTAACTCTCCTATCAATGTCTGTTAGAATTCCCCTGGGAAGCCATTTGGTCCAGGACTTTTGTTCGTTGGGAGATTGTTGACTACTGGTTCAATTTCTTTGCTGGTTTTGGGTCTGTTTAAATTTTATACTTATTCCTGTTTAAGTTTTGGTGGTTTGTAAGCTTCTAGGAATCTGTCCATTTCTTCCAGATTGCCCAGTTTGTTGGCATATAATTTTTCCTTGTATTCTTGTTTGTATCTGTGGTGTTGGTTGTGATCTCTTATCTATAAATTGTTATAGTGGTTAAAAGCACGATCTGTGGACTCTGATGGACTCTTAGCAGCTGTGTGACCTTGGGAAAGTTTCTTATCCTTTCTGTGCTCTCTAGTTTCTTCATCTGTACAATCTTTACTAACAATAGTAAAGGATTCTAACAATAGGGATTCTAACAGTAGTATCTACCATATAAGGTTCCTTTGAGGCCCAAATGAATTTAGCATATATAAAGAACTGAGGTCGGTACCTGGCACAGAATGAATACTATACTGATGCTGATTATTATTGTTACTTTATAGATAATTCCAAAGCTCAAAGAAATTTGGGGCTTGTTATTGAATGATAAGGGAAGCTTCATGTGGAATGAGGCTTTTTCAGGAGTGTATATGCATTGAGGAAGGAAGATGGCCTCACTCCAGGCCTTAAGCATCCAAGAGTAGACTGAAGATAATGAGCAAGTCATAGTGCCTGGGACTGAGTTACAGACAAAGGAGAAGTTTGGAAGCAAAGGGAAGACCATGCTTTGAGGAGAAGGTGACTTCTGCATCACATGCTGCTAAGAGTGCTTGAATGTTAGGATTGGAAAATGCCCAGTAGATAGCAAGCCACCATTGAAAACTTTTGCAAATTTTAGGTGGCGTAGTGGAGTTTGAAGCCAGTTTGGAGAGTGGGGAATGAGGGAGACATTAGGTGGGAACAAATTATTTGAGAAGTTTGGCTTTTCAGAGAAGAAAACTTCAGCTGGGAATATAGGCTACCCCTTGGCCAGGTGTGGGCCAGTCAATAAGGACTAGCCCTGAAGTATCTGAATCCCCTTCTGCATACAGGGGAGGGAGCTATGACTCCATTGGTCATGGCCTTCAGTTGGATTGAGGAATTGGCCTCAGCAGTCTCCAGTGCTGTCTGAGTTCAGCAGTTGTGGAAGTGGCCTGTGTTGGCCAGGTTTCTGTAGGATTCGGTGGTCTTGATATCACCAGTAGGCAGCAAGAATACCTTACCATCCAGGGAAGATGAGAAAAGTAAGGGTTTGGGGAATGTGGCAGCCAGGCTCTTTCTGGAAGGTGAACTAGGGCTCTGGCTCAGAAGGAAAGTGGCTTCCCTGTCAGTCTGGGCTCAAATGATTGTGTTTGGAAAGAGCTTTTTTTTTGTTGTTTGTTTGTTTGATACAGGTCTGGAGGAGACCCCAGATCAAAGTATTACTTTAATAAATATATGTTCCATCACCTCAAGTGAAGAAACCTAGTAGAACGGTGAGATCTGGGTTGAAAATAGATGTTTTGTGGAAAATATCTCCTTTTGGGAAGACTTTCCTCTAATATCCCCCTTTGACTACAGAGTGTGAGCCTTTCATTTTAGTGTGCTGTGATTTGCTGACAATGGTTGGAATGTGGAGGTGAACTACATGAGGTCATCCGGTTATGATGCCAGGCCACTGAAGAGCTCTAGGCAGGCTGGATTCAGAACTGTGAAGTCATTGGACTTTGTAAGGGAAGGATTCACTGAGATTGATGGTCCTAGCATAGTTTCTACCTGAATGCTACACCTTTTGTGCAAGAAAGAAGCAAATAATAGGAAATTAATTCTATTCGACTTGTATTATGGTAGTTGCTGTGTAAACACTGAATTAGCAAATATTGAACCACTGTTCCTAGAGGAAATACAGGCTTAGGCTGTGAGCCCCTGGTCACATTTTCTTCAGTGGTTAGTATATAGCCTTGTTTTATGTGCACATCTATTTAAAGATACTTTATTGTATTGTCGGTTCCTTAACACTGAGCTCTTGGCCAACAGTGCTAGAACTCCTGCCTGAGTGAAGTTTATCTAAGACCTATATTTTCTTTGCAGGGCATATCATATCATGTAGCTTTCCTGTGCTTAGGAGCAGTAGATAGCACTTCAGTACTATGGGGCCATTTGAAATCAAGAGATACAAAACAAAAATTGTGGCCACTAAATATACTATGAAAAAGGATGCTTATATATAGTCTGAAAGCTGAAACAAGAAGGCAGAGTGTCCCTACCATTTGACCTCAGCTAGGAACATGTGTGTCAGGCGGCTCAAAATTTGTCCCTAACCTATGCATGTTTACAAATAAGTGGGAAACAGAGCATATGTTGATATTGGGGTTACAAATAAACTTTAGTGAGTAGATGAATTTAGAAATGTGGAACCCATGAATAGTGAGGTTCTATTGCATATTAGCCTTTTGGGTTTTCATGGATATCTATAATTGGACAGTTTGGTATAAGTTGATTATTCTCACCATTTAACATACCTTTTACACTGAGATTCTATTATTGTCTTGGGAGTTAAAACCAAATCAGTCCAAATATCTCCACCTTTTATACCTAAAAATGCAATGCAGGAAATATTCAGAAACATGGAAAGACACCAGAAAGTCCAAACTCAGACTTGTTCTTCTCGTGGTTGCAATATGGCTGTGGCAGTTCTGAGCATCGTATTCAGACACACAAAAGAGAAACTATTTCTTCCCATGTGTCTTCTATTAGTGAAAAATCCTTCTCTGAAGCATTCCAGGAGATTTCCTTTCACATATCATTGGCTAGGAGTATGTCACTGGTCTAGCCATTTACTGGAAGGAGTAATGAGATCAAGATAATTAAACCAATCCAAAATCACCCCATGGTGCTGGGGATGCACATCTTCTGAAGCAACATGGCTTTGCAGAGAAGATAATTTTGAACAAAAGTGGGCTCAGTCAGAAGAGGAAAGGGAAATGAATTTGGGATGATCAAACAATAACGTCTACCATACCTACTAATCAAAGAGTGTGCATTCCTATATGGGAAGAATGTTAATCTCACATTGAATCTGTGTTTTATGTTAGAATCTCTACTGGGTCAATTACTTGGTACCCTTCTGGATACTTCTCTTCAGAGGGAGTCTTTAGAGGTTCATTCTTCAGGCACAAGTAAAAGAAGCTCTCATTAAAACCATTGGGGGGGGTGGGAACTGTGAGCAAGAATTTGTGGGACTTAATCATGCTATGGTAGGATAAGGGGAGTCAGATTCTTTGCTACTGCTCCCTTTGAGAGATGGAATCCACTTGCCCACCCCTTGAGTTGGGCTAGTCTTCATGGGTTGCCTAATCAAAAGAATGTAGACCCAGACCTCTTTGAATATTCAATATTGAGATAGAGCTACTGTGTTTTGAAGAGGCCCAAATATTCCATGGAGAGGCCCCTGTGAAGAACCAAAGCCCCCAACGAGAGCCTGGGTTGAGCTCCAAGCTGATAGCCGGTATCAACTTGCCAGGCACGAGAGTACATCATCTTGGAAGTAGATCTTCCAGCTCTAGTTGAGCATCCCCAGCTGAAGCTGTGCGGAGCAGAGATGAGCCATCTCTACCGAGTCCTACTGTAATTGCATATTCGTGAGCAAGAAAAATGACTGTTTTTGTTTTAACCCACTGCTGTAGTTTTGGGTGGTTTGTTATTAAGCAATATATCACCAGAACACTTAAGAGAAGGCAAGACAGACTCAAGACTGCAGTGATTCTAGCTGGATGCTTAAGAAATGGATAAGTTTTTAATTAGGCTCTTATTAATCACCCTACCTCCACTATGGTGCTCAAAACCGCTTATTGAATGAATGAATGGATGGATGGATGGTTGTTGCGCACTTGCTGCTTTCAGATTAGGGGATAAAGTGAAACTTTTTAGGCAGTTCTTTTCTAGGAATATGATTTCAAACTTTGGTCCTTTCCGTTTCTTTGGAGCATCCAGAAAAATCCTAGAATCAAAGAGCTGAAAAGGGAGCATGTGTGATTTGTCACCCTGCCCTGGGGTTACATGGCACTTCATTCGTACGCTGTCCAAGTTGGTTTTATTGCCTCTTTAACTTTTCTCTTGAAAATCTCAAGAGAAGAAAAGCATCAACCTCAGTTTTGTGACAAGTGAGTGATTACTATTAGTCAAGAAAATGGAGAAGAGACCTTTCTCTCTTAATTTATAACTGAAAGAGATTTTAATTTATATTTTATTAAGTGCCCTTATTTCCACATTTTCTATAATGAAGTCCACTGCATTTTGGAATGATTTCCCAACAGATGACGGAATTGCCATTTTTTTTTCTCCCGCAGGGTTATTTACCACAGTCCATAGTGCAGAGGTCCCAAAACTTTGTAGAACATGGGAGGTCTACCTCAGTGCCACTGAGTGCCAGACCTCTCTAATGGGGACATTGCTTTGAGTGCCTGGGCTCATCAGGCACCACAGAAATAAATTGTAGGGTTAAGTTTGCTCCCTGCCTGGGCATTGCCTTTAAGTGCTTGGCTTACAGTATTCACAGTGGGGGTGCCTGGGCTCCTCACATGAATATTTTACATGGAAGACATTTTTCTTTAAGGGGAAGGTTATGACCAATGAAGTCTTTCCTTGAGAAGCAATTTCAGTCCGTTACATTACGTCTTCAGTTTTAGTGTCTGCCTCAAGGAGGCAGATCGATACTATCGTGAATAACTAAGAGAGTTGAGAAAGCGCTGGTAAATCACACAAGTTGGCTCCGTGAATCTCTCCAGTTGTGCAACCCACGTTCTCTGCTTAATGTGTAAGAAGAAGTTGGGGTATTTGTTTTTGCTAAATCCTAAGATCAGCAACTTTGTAGGGCAGAGGAAACTGGAGAGCTGCCTCTTAAAGGCCAGTGTCAAAACCCCATTTCTGTAATGCGGTGTTTTTAAAGGGCAGCCTGCAAACCATTTTTACCAGAATTACCGTGTGTGTGTGTGTGTGTGTGTGTGTGTGTGTGTGTGTGTGTGCTTGTTAAATATTCAAATACCTGGGCCTCACTGTAAACATAGTGAATCCGAAGGGGGTTGGAGCAGGAATCTGCTTTTCTAATAAGTCTTTCCTGTTATTTAAAAGGTCCTGACACCTGCTGTCCCTGCAGGAAGACTGGTGGTTTGTGAACAACCATCTCAGAGGTAAAAAGAGCCTTCAGAGGACACTGAGAGATGAATATTTCACCTTCTACTGTCCCCAGATGACTTGTCAGGAAGTGGAACTTTGGTCTCGGGGACTCCATAAGTGGTTTTGAACAGGACTCTTTAAACTCTTGATCAACCAGTTTCTACTTTAAATCTCTACTACTTATGTCCTTATGCAGAAGGACTGTTGAGAATTTTGGAGCTTTTTTTTTTTAAAATACTGCATTATCACAGACCTTGCTGAACCCAAAGGTGAGAAATCAAAGGGGACAGATATTTTTGCCTGTTTAAAAGAATACTTTGATACTGTAGAAGTTGGGGTTAGAATATTTTGTTCCTTGTGGTGTAATGAAAGCGTCTGGTTACAAAAACATTGTCTTAAATTGTTAAAGCGGTTCAATAGGTCACACCTTCCCTGGGCTGGCCGAATGACTTCCTGGCGCTAACACAATTGGGTGAAAGAAACACTGTACAAGTTCTGGGACAGAGTCCGCGTTCATACTCTTGTGGCTTGTCCTATAACGGTAGGATAACGTCTTTGAGCACGAGGGGACCTACAGAGGGAGAGGCTCTGGTGGGTGAATGACCATGAGCTGTCATAGTTGAGGAGCCAGAGCCGTGAGTAGAGTCCTCTTGGATTCTCCAGCCTCAGTCAATTGGCCAATTGACTGAAAATGCACGAATGAACCCAGAAAACTCTTGAAGCGGAGACAAGCTACCCAGCAGAGCCCAGCTCACACTGTAGAATTATGAGCAAAGCCATGGTTTTAAGTCACTAAGCTGGGGAATGACTTGTCACATAGCAGTAGATAACCTCACCACACATGGTGGAGACGCGGGTCCTTTGAGTCACAGGACTCTAGGGCAAGCCAGATAGGAGGGACTAGTACGGGAACGTCCCGGAGTGGTGACACTCTAGTTGGGCTGTGCATGCTTCCATTTTCTCTGAGGGACCGCGGCACCATGTCTTGTGTGTACTTCTGTTTGGCACTAATGTGATTTGTTCTCGGCCTGTCTCTCTCAGTAGAAGGTGGGTTCCTTATAGAAGAGGCTGTATTTCGGTGGTTCTGTAGCTCTAGCACCTAACGGGCTTTCCCATGTAGAAGTTGCTCAAGAAATGTTTGTTAAAGCAAAACACTGAAATAACCCCAGAGAAGTGCTGCTGTATTATCAAGGACCAGGAAGGAAACGGTGCGCTTTTGAATGGACGAGTAAAGAGGATGCTAGAGAAAGGAAACTTTATTTTTTATTTTTTTTGAATTCATGATTTTTTTTCTAGAATCATTGAGTTGCACGGTTTATATTTCCTTTCCAGGACACTTAGTGCTTCCTACATTAACCCTTCATGTCGTAGTAATTACTTCTGCTCCCTAGAGAAAGGATGTAGAACTTCATTGTTGGCTTTTTCTCCCATGATTTATTTATTTATTTATTTTTAATTTTTTAAAAAAATTATTTATGATAGTCACAGAGAGAGAGAGAGAGGCAAAGACACAGGAGGAGGGAGAAGCAGGCTCCATGTACTGGGAGCCCGACGTGGGATTTGATCCCGGGTCTCCAGGATCGCGCCCAGGGCCAAAGGCAGGTGCCAAACCGCTGCGCCACCCAGGGATCCCTTCTCCCATGATTTAATTCCATCATTTTAACTGGCTGGTGTGAAAAGATAATTTTAATTTATGTGTATAGTTGGGAAAATACAATGAAACTTCAATGTCTCTGGTGGTGGTATCTTAGAAGATCATGAAATGAATGTTATGTCAGTTTTGAGAATTGGTACGCACATGTGAGCGTGTTTGTGGGTCCATCCATGCTCAGGGTATCTGAGCAAATTTCTAAACATCCGTCATTCTGCTTCTCTCCCCTTCCCTCTCTTTCCTTATCTTTGTTTTTCTTTCTTTATAAACACTTGCTGTGACTTTATCTTATTTAGCATTAAAAGTCAAACTGCAGCAGGTATTTTACTAGTTATATTATAAATCATGTATATTTTTTGTTAACCAAAAGATCAAATAAAAGAACATTATATAATTATCTCTCTTGAAACGGTCCTAATTATGAGGAAGTCTTATGTGACTGATGTCACTCATCGTTTTCCTGTAGGTAGTGGCCCTCGGTATTAAAAAACGTTCTCTCTACTGGGTGAGAGCTGGGCTATGACGCTCCTTAAGGGCTCATTTCCTCTTTTCACTCATATTGAACTTGAGTAAGTGGAGACAGAGGAATGAAGTTCAGCCCAAACCTACTTAGAAGCCCTCAGAGGACTTCCTTGCCTCAGCTCAGAGAGAGGATCCCAGCTGGAATGGAAGCCCCAGGGACAGTCAGCTGTGACCTTTGTGGCATTCTCTGAAAACCAATCAGCTGATTGTTAGTCTCCCTCTCGAGCTGTTCCATGTTTGGAGCAGTGGCTCACGACCCTTACCTGGCTCCACCGCTACCTGGGAAAAGACAGAGCGTAAGATACTGTGATTCCCCTACTCATGAGAAATCTGCATGGCTTTCTGTCTTTCTCCCTGGTGAGTTCCACCAAAGCTGAATCCCTGGTTCTTTCTTGGATCCCTACCTCTGAGGTCGGAATGACTAAGCCCTACGTGCCACACGAGTATGGTGGAGATGGCTGCTGCCCACCACAAGTCCTAACCCTAATCCTAACCCTAACCCCTAACCCTGACCCTAACCCTAACCCCTTACCCCTAACCCCAACCCCAACCCTAACCCTAACCCTAACCCCAATCCCAACCCCAACCCTAACCCTAACCCTAACCCTAACCCCTAACCCTGACCCTAACCCTAACCCCTTACCCCTAACCCCAACCCCAACCCTAACCCTAACCCTAACCCCAATCCCAACCCCAACCCTAACCCTAACCCTAACCCTAACCCCAAACCCTAACTCTAACCCCCAACCCCAACCCCAACCCCAACCCTAACCCTAACCCTAACCCCAAACCCTAACCCTAACCCTAACCCCCAACCCCAACCCTAACCCCTAACCCTAACCCTAACCTTGACCCTGACCCTGACCCTGACCCTAACCCTAACCCCTTACCCCTAACCCTAACCCTAACCCTAACCCTAACCCTAACCCTTCATGTAGCTGAATTCATGCCAGTGGAATGTGAGTGAATATGCTGTGGTGTGGGCCCCTTCGGGCCGGCCGTAAGCTTCCGTGTTTGTTCCTGTTCTTCCCCTCTTCTGCCCAACTGGAATGGCAATGCCCAGGATGAGCTTGGAAGCTCGGTCGAGATGACAGAGATGCTGGCAGCTTCGAGCCCTGGAAAACTGCAAGGAGCAGACCTCCCTTCTTCAATCTGGAAGCCCCTGGGATGATCATGTGAATGAAAAGTTAGATCTTGTGGGGTTGAGGCTTTGCATTTGGGGTATTTAGCATTTACCCTGATCAATAACCCAAGATAATCTAATAACTGGGTAAGTGTTCAGTTAACAAGTTCAACCTCAGACATCGATACCTTGTGAGTGGCTTATAATGGAAAGAACTCTGGTGAGCATTTCAAAGCAAGCGTGTGGGTGCGTGCGCGCATGTGTTCCAGGTGAAAGCAAATCCTGCTCTGACATAATGAAGTGTATCAGCTTGTGCTATTGAACCCACTAAATGTAAGGATTTATTTAGGGATTTTATTTATTCATGAGAGACACAGAGAGAGGCAGAGACCCAGGCAGAGGGAGAAGCGGGCCGATGTGGGACTCGATCCTGGGACCCTGGGGTCACACCCTGAGTGGAGGGCAGATGCTCAACAGCTGAGCCACCCAGGGGTCCCCTACATGTAAAGATTTAGGAGCATTTTAGTTGATAGCGAATTCTGTGGAGCAGCGGTCGCCTGGACGGGTCCGGTTTTCTCGTGCGGGCAGCTTGCCTGGGGCCGAACGGGCCGGGCCGGTCTCCTGGCCCCAGTGCACGGGTCGCCCTGCAGCGGGCTCCGCGGGCGGCTCCGTAGTCGTCTCGGGCTCCTCCGGGGCGCAGCGAGAGAGGACAGGGGTCCTTGCACGACCACGTTTGCTGATGTCCTGAGTGGCTACAGCAAGTGGTATGACCAACCTCAGATCTGGGGAGTGGAGAAATGGGCTTTTTCTGGATGTGGGGTTGATGGGAGGACATACAAAATATTGTGGCTTTTTGGGGGGTGGGAGGGCGGGGAATTTATCACTATTGAGTCATGACAGTAAAACGCAACCTCATAGAAAGTGGGAGAGCACTGGCAGGGACGAGGGAGTCTGGTGCCTTTGTTGCCACCTTTGTTTGTTTTCGCTGCGGGGCCTTAGGAAAGTCCCGGGCCTCCAGGCCCACGTGGCCAGGAATGGAGCCGGCACAACGCCCAGCCCCGCAGGCTCCGAGGCCCCGGCCACTGCTCCAATTTCGTGTGTCCTTCCCAGCAGAGGGGTCGGGGTCAGAGTGCACACGATGGGAACTGAAAACAGAGTTTCGCGGGTTGGGTTATGGTGGCTGCAGCCGGCCGAGGCCGCCCCTGCGGGTGCGGGTGCGGGTGCGGGTGCGGGGCCAGGGCAGAGCACACCCGCTCCCGCGTCCTTGCAGGCTGCCTCGCGGCCGCGGGTGGGAGCTGGAATCCGTTTTTATTTCTGGTCGGCTTCCTGCTGATTGCGATTCTTCCGTTAATGCCGGTGCCAGTTGAATCTCACCTCGACCGTCCTCTTGAAAGCCAGATTGTCCTTTCATGGGTGTTTTCTTTTGCGGGGGCGGTGAGCTGATGCAGCCACATTTTCCAAATACAAATAAACCGTTAATAGAGCGTTAGTGCTTGGAGCGAGGCCCCGGAACCTTCTGGAGCCGTCAGCCTCCTGGGGGTCAGCTCCTGCTTTGCCAGGGTTTCTGGTTAGGGAGGGACAGGTGGCCGTGGCCCCAGTCCTCCCTGTAAGCCAGCAGCAGTCGCGCGAGCCTTGAAACCTCCTTGAGATTATCCTCTTTTCAGGCCCCGGGGCGGGGTGGGGGGGACCAACCACCCTGATGGGGGAGGTGCGGGGTAGGGTGGGGGCAGACCCGAGTTTTGGTCTTTCCCCTGGTGAGCGGCGGCCCGCCCCCAGGCCTGGGGCTCTGCACCCCCCAGCCCCCTCCGAGGATTTGTGCCGGGGCTTCGGCTGGGCTGGGCCCTGCAGCTCGCTCCCCTCGGCCTCGCCAGGTGCTCCTACGAGTAGAGATTTGGGCCGCACCATGGAAAGTGCTGGAAGTGGGGAAGGAGTCGTAGGACGGGCTCCGAGCCTCAGTGGGAGACGGGAGAGGCCCTCCCTGGGCGGAAGGAAGGAAGGAGGCTCTGGGCTCCGGCGGTGACTTTGGGGTGACCTTGGGGTGACTGGGAGGGTGGCGGTGACAACCAGATGGTGAAGGTGACAAGGGAGCGAGTGAGATCAAAACATTGCCCTGACCCCGTCCTACAAATGGGGGTTTCTGGGCGAACATGGGGACTCCCCTTGCTGTGAGGTTGCCTCTTCTGAGCTCTGGAGGGGAGGCTGAGGTCGCGGGGCAGGCCCGGCCCTTTCCTGGGCTGTGACGCTGCTGGAGCTACTCCCGCCCTACAGGACGGCCTCTGTGAGGGCCACTTTCTTGGAGAGGAGACAGCGGAACTGGGTCGTCAGATGTCCAGGGAGTTGTAGTGACTCGGACTCTGGACCACCGTTCGCTCATTCATTCATTCATGATTTTATTTATTCATGAGAGACATAGAGAGAGGCAGAGACACAGGCAGAGGGAGAAGCAGGCCCCATGCAGGGAGCCCGACGTGGGACTCGATCCCAGGACCCCGGGGTCACGGCCTGGGCCCAAGGCGGATGCTCACCTGCTGAGCCCCCCGGGTGCCCCTGGCCACCAGTTAAAGGCTGTGGGAGTCACGAAACAGTGAGTGTTGAGGCATCGCAGCTGTGGCCTGGTGAGGTTCCGGATGGCCTCGGGGGCAGAGGGGTTGGGGGGGTGCACTAGGGGACTGGCAGAGGAGGGAGGGGAGACTACGGGTCCAGGTAGCTCCCTGAGAAAAGGAGGGCGCGGAGCACGTGGGGTTTGTGGGGGGACGGTGGGCGGGCCTCCCTGGAGAGGCCAGCCTGGGGGAGGCTCTCGGGGGCCTTCGCGCCATCCTACTCGGGGCGGGCACGGGCGCCGCGGGTGTAGCCAGGCGCAGGGACCGGGGCGGGAAGCTTCCTGGTGCCCCCTGGCCCGGCTGCGGGAGGCCGCTCGCTGGCTGCGGCGGGGCCAGGTCTCGACCGCGTGACGCTCGGCTGCTCCCGGGCCAGGTCCCGGGTTGCCTCGGGGGGACACACGGTCACTTTCAGGAGGGAGTCAGTTGTCCGGCTTCCAAAGGAGCAGAGCTGCTGTGTCTTGCAGGCCGGTCCTCGGCTGCCCGGGCGCCCGTGGTGCTGGGCGGCTGAGCGAGTGGCCGGGTCCCAGGGCAGGTGGCGTTCGGGGTGCAACCCGTCCTTCCTCACCTTTCAAAGGCCTGGCGGGTGTTTGGGCTCCACTCCCCAAAGTCATGCCAGGCCCCGAGTTTCTCTGACCCCGTGGCTTTGCCCCCCCGGGTGCTGTCCCTGCCCACGCGGTCCCGGGGGGCCCACCGGCTCGTCTCCGCCCGGGGCCAAGGAGAAGGTGGGAAAGCCAGGCAGGCTCCCCGCCCCCCGTCCCAGGTCCTAGGCTGTGGCTACAGGTACCGAGTTGCAAGGGGGGTCTGCAGACACAGGTTTTACTCTGAGCGCTCACATGCCCGGCTCTTGGCGCCGTGACCGCAGCAAAAAGAAAAAAGACATCACGAGTCGGGAGCGATGGTTGTTGCCATGGGCATCTCCCAGGCGGGCTTTTCTGCACTGACTACTTAGAGGGGCTCCGCTGTGTTATCCCTTGGGAATTTAGGCTTAAGGAGGCACCTCCCGTTGGTGAGACTTAGCAAGGGAGCAGGGGCAGGGGCGCCTCGAAGGATATGGAGCGTGTGTGTCCGTATGGAGTGGGAATGGGTGAGAGCCAACAGCTGGGGCACAGCACGTCGTGCAGACGTCACCATGCACTTGGCACGGGAAGGATCCCTCCATCCCCGACGACGCGCACATGCTTAGCGAATGGACGTGAGCTGCAGGGAGATGTGCCGGAGTGAACACGGCCTCGGGGGGACAGGAGGACAGTTCTGAGGTTTATGGTGTAAGATTGAAAGGAAAAGAGCTTAACTGGGGCCTCCCCGGGACGGGCGTGGCGAGGCCCTGCTGGTGAATATCTCAGGGGACGTGGGCCGGGCAGTAGACGTGCGATGGCACCAAGTCGAGCTTCCCCGTTGTTCTCACACAGACTTGAAATGAGGTGCGTGATAGAAGTAGAGCGATTGGGCAGCCGGGGGGCCCAGCGGGTTAGCGCCGCCTTGGGCGCAGGCCGTGACCCCGGGGTCCTGGGATCGAGTCCCGTGTCGGGCTCCCTGCATGGACCCTGCTTCTCCCTCTGCCTGTGTCTCTGCCTCTCTGTCTCTATGAATAAATAAATAGAAAATCTTAAAAAAAAAAAAAAAGGAAGTAGAGCGGTTCCTGGGTGCCGTTCACCGTTTGTTGCACCTGCTTTCAATTGCTCAGATGTTCCCTGGTCCCTCTTACTGAACGAACGTGTCGATCTTTTTGAAAGTCGCCCCCCCCCCCCAGTGTCTCTTTCCATCCCCTCCCCACTTTGTTCGGCTCATCCCGTCCCATTATGCGTCCGCTAGGTGCCAGCGCCTTGGGAGGCTCCCCACGGACCTGGGTTGCACTTGTGCCCTGCAGGCCCCGGCGGCGCTGCCCCTGCGGACGGTAATCGTAGGACTGGGGCCTGCTGGTACTTGCCACGTGGCGAGCGCGTCCGGAGCGCCTTCTCCACCTTCTCCCCTCTTACGACCCCGTAAGCTGCCTACTGTCATTTTCCACGTTTTAGGGTTGAGAAAACTGCAGATCACAGACGCCCAGTATTAGTTTCCTTTAGCTCCTATGACGAATTACAGTAGACTTCGTGGCTAAAGGCAACAGATCTATCCTCCGTGTAGTTCTGGAGGCCAGAGGCCCAGATCAAGGTGGGGGCAGGCGGTGCTCCCCCCGAAGGCCCCAGGGGAGGCGGCCTGCAAGCTGCTGGAGCTTCCAGGTGCTTCTTGGCAACATCATTCCAGTCTCTGCCCCTGCTTCCTCCTTTGTGTCTAATGAAAGCACATGTCCCTGGGGTTAGGGCCCCACAGGGTGACCCCGTGTCGGGCTCCTTTGTTACATCCGCAGAGACCGCTTCTCCAGAGAAGGTCATCTTCACAGGTTCAGAGGTTAGAATGTGGCCACATCTTTTTAGGGGGCCGCCACCAGGCACTCGCTCAGGGCTGGGATGTGGACCTGCGCGGTGAGACTCGGGGACCCACGTTTACCGTCTCTGCTGTTTCGCCGCCCTCCGCGGGGATGGACTGTGCCAGATGGAGGCACCAGACGGTACAACGGAGACACAATGGGGGTCGGTTGTTGCGGGGTAAACCTCCCTCGGTGGGAAGCAGGGAGATGTAGACTCACCACCCCGAGAAAGAGGCTATCATTCTGCTTCTGCGGACCCTCCCCGTGCCCCTTGATGGGGTGTGGACGTCGCGTATTGCTTTGGGATATTTTTAATGATTTTTCTCTACTAGTCAGTCCCCTAAAACTCTTGAAGTGTAATGGAAATTATACGGTGGGATCATGATGGAAAGGACATATATGGATATAAAATGGTACAACCTTGTAGTCAGGTGGCCGGGAACCTGCATCTTGGTGGAAAAGCCGCAGAGCGATCCTACCCCGTACTCCCCATAGGACGCTGTTAGTCGTGAGCTTACCTTGCAGTTGAGGAGAGGAGGAACAGGGACGTGAAGGAATGATAAGGAGGCGGCAGGGCGATGTGGGGGACGCGTGGCCTCCGTCTCCGAGGAGGGAACGGTGAGCTCCAGCCGGGTGGGCCTCAGGTGGCGGTGGGCCGCGGCACGAGCTGGAGGCGGGGGGAAGGGGAAGGGCGCCCGGAGGGAGAAGGGGGTGACCTGGGCGAGGCGTGGAGGTGGGAGGTCAATGTTGCCTCCTCTACTCTCCTAAGGGGAAGCCTCCTCCCTGCCCCCGCCTGACGCTGGAATCTCGGCTTCCTGGAGGTAGGCTCTGGGGGGTCCTGCTCACCCTTTGGCACAGGGCAGTGGTCAGTAGCGTTTGATGAAGACAAGTGGGAAGAAGGTCTTTTTGAGGGATGTCCGAGAAGTTTCTGAAAGGAGCGTTCAGTATGCGACTGCGGTATGTGGCGTGACCAGACGGAGAACCTTGGGTGCCGGGACGTTAGCGTTCATCCTGCGGGCCAAGGGGTAACAAATTCCAAAGACCGCTGGGACCAGTGGGAAGCATCGTGGGTGAAGGGCCAGAGGAGGAGCAGAGGTGCCGGTGGGAACGCGGTGGGTGGGAGGGAGCAGACGCCCGGGCCGGTGTGCGGGGTTGCTCAGCGCCAGCTGATGACTGCCGGGTGGTGACACCGGCCCAGAGTTGCCAGACCCTTTGAGCTTTTAAGAGAAACCAGAGGTGTGTATAGGCGCGTGCACACGTGAATCTCTATCTCTATTTTTAAAATGTTGCATCTTAAGTCAAGTTTTTGAAAGACACAGTGTTGACCAAACAAAAGCCATCTGGGGCT
This sequence comes from Canis lupus baileyi, assembly GCF_048164855.1. Taxonomy (NCBI): domain Eukaryota; kingdom Metazoa; phylum Chordata; class Mammalia; order Carnivora; family Canidae; genus Canis; species Canis lupus. The sequence continues at coordinate 1,842,238 of NC_132865.1, read as the reverse complement.
GGATTCAGCTCAGAGGCCTCCGGTTTTCAGCCCCTGCTAGAGGCATTAAGGGCGCTTGAGCAGGGAAGTAGCAGGTCAAACGTGGCGTCGTGGGAGGACGACTACGCAGGTGAGATTTCAAGGAGGTGACACAGCGTCCTGGACTGTCATGACCGCGCCCTACGTCAGATCCCCAGAGCTCAGGCGTCTTACGTCTGGAGGTTCTCGACCAACATCTCTCCATTTCCCCCAGCCCCTGGTGACTACCATTCTGCTCTGTTTTCTGAGAATTTGGCTTTTTATTTTATTTATAAAGATTGATTTATTAGCGAGAGTGTGGGGGGGAGGGGCAGAGGGGAGAGGGAGAGAAACCCTTAAGCAGACTCCCCGGTAAGTATGGAGCCGGACGCAGGGCTGGATCCCAGGACCCTGAGGTCATGACCTGAGCCCACATCGAGAATCAAGTCAGAGACTGAACCGCCTGAGCCATCCAGGTGCCCCAAGGTCGGCTCTTCTAGATGCCACGGAAAAGTGGTTTCCTACAGCATTTCCCTTTCTTTGCCGTAGTTCCCCGTGCGTAATGTCCTAAAGCTCTGTGTTGTCACAGGGGCGGCGTGTCCCGGTTCCACTGTGTGGGTGTACACACGTATATACACACACATATAAATACAGGTGTGTGTGTGTACACACACGCGCGCGCGACATCGCCCTTCCCCCCGCGATGGACACAGGCCTTGCCGGTGGGTTGGCTGTGGGCTGTGGTGAATACTGCTGCAGTGGATTTGGGACATTGGCTTTCTACTTTTTTAAAGATTTTACGTATTTATTTGACGGAGGGAGCGCAAGCAGGGGAGGCAGCAGGCCGAGGGAGAGGGAGACGCAGGCTCCCCACTGCGCAGGGAGCCCGATGCACGGGCTCAGTCCTGGGACCCCAGGATCGTGGCCCGAGCTGCAGGCAGAGGCTTCACCGGCTGAGCCACCCGGGTGCCCCCGAATCTGGGAGATCTTTTTTTTTTCTCTTTGAGATTCATTTTCATTTCCTTCAGATAAACTGAGAAGTGGAATTGCTGGATCGTTGGTCGCTCTATTTTTGCCCTTTCTGAGGAAACTGCAGGCCGGTTTTCTTATTGGCTGTGCTGTGAGGATTTGCATTCGCATCAACGGTGTAGAAGGAAGGGCCTCTGGCCTCCGCACCTCCGCCAGCGCTTGTCGTGCCGTCTTGTGGATGACTGCCACGGCTTCGATTGTAATGAGACGTGTTTGTCCTACTTTTGGGGACACGCTGTGGTCAGCTTCCCTGCTTAATTTATTGGCACCTGTTCCTGGGTTATCTGGCGCTGTACCTTCCCGGTGTGTGGGGACACCTCATTTTTATTTAGACTGTCCTGCCCACCCGTCCCCACCCCGTGACGGCCACTGCCCGTTGAGGCTGCTTCCTGTCGTTCTCTTTTCTTCTGGGTGGGTGTTGTTCTCTGCCTCAGGCCTGGACTTTCCTTTGGGGACCATCCCCTGCTGCTGGTCTTGTTCTGGATCCTGATCCTGGTGCATACCAGGCTCTGATAAGTACTATCTACCCTCTTGGACAGAAAGCAAGAGTATGGAACATTTGCATACATTCCAGGGGTTTAATGGGAGGAACAGGGCAGCCCGAGTGGTTCAGCGGTTTAGCCGCCTTTGGCCCAGGGTGTGGTCCTGGAGACCCGGGATCGAGTCCCACATGGGGCTCCCTGCATGGAGCCTGCTTCTCCCTCTGCCTGGGTCTCTTTAAAAAATAACAATTGAACAAATCAATGAAAAGTCTGACTCTTGGGACGCCTTGGTGGCTCAGTGGTTGAGTATCTGTCTTCAGCTCCAGGCATGATCCTGGAGACCTGAGATCAAGTCCTATGTCAGGTTCCCTGCATGGAGCCTGCTTCTCCCTCTGCCTGGGTCTCTGCCTCTCTCTGTGTCTCTCATGAATAAGTAAATAAAATCTTAAAAAAAAAAATAAATGAACAGTCAACGCTTCAGTTGCCCTAACACCAAAAAGATGGCCCATTCCCACCCATTTGGGATTTTAAAAAATTATAAAATTCTGAGCGCACCTGTGTTTGGAAATAAGATAATCCACCTTTCAGTTTTCTGGTTGAACCACATCTAAACCTTCCTCATACTCTCTCCCTGTTTGAAAGCGCCCTAAACATATCAACCTATATTGGGCCCTGGGGTGAGGCGGGGTGAGGGGAGTAGAAAGACTGATCAGTGAGAATGGGCTTTAGGTGATAATGAAGCGGAGAATTCCTCGATGATTCTAGGCCCTACATGGCCCACAGCGCTCTTACCTGTTGAATTAATGATGTCATTGCTTAAGGGAAAGCTTAAGGGTTCTTGATTAGGTTTGGGTTTTAAATCAGATGTGAGTTCAAGCAAAATAAACCAGGCGCTTTTCTTTCTTCTCTTTTCTTTTTTTCTTTTCTTTTCTTTTCTTTTCTTTTCTTTTCTTTCTTTTCTTTTCTTTTCTTCTTTTCTTTTTTTCTTTCTTTTCTCTTTTTTCTTTTCCTTTTTCTTTTCTTTTCTCTATTCTTTTTTCTTTTCTTTTCTCTATTCTTTTCTTTCTTTTCTTTTCTTTTCTTTTCTTTTCTTTTCTTTTCTTTTCTTTCTTTTCTTTTCCTTTTCTTTTCTTTTCTCTTTTCTCTTTTCTCTTTTTTCTTTTCTCTTTTCTTTATTCTTTTCTTTTTTCTTTTCTTTTCTTTTCTTTATGAGAGAAAAGGGTTTTATGAATTTCAAAAGCTTCTCATCCACGTCAAGCTCCACCTGTGGCCCATTCAGACTGTAGAGATCTTACCGACAGCTACAGCACAGGGAAGGAGGAGGCAGTTGGTGTGAGGGAAGTTTCTGGTAGGTAGGCAGGAAAGGGAAACCTTGTTCATTTTAGGACAGGAGCTTGGAGGGTCGTGGAGGAATGACACATCAGGTACATGTGTTGTTAGTTCATGACCAGAATGACCACGTCCGTAGCCAATCAGCCAAGTGACAGCCCGGAGCTAACGAGGGCAGATGGGACCAGGTTACGGTGTGGATGCCAGCACAGGAGGCTCAGTGAGCACACGAGGGAGGTGAACTCATAGCATAGACCTTGGTCCTGGCCTCCTCTGCTGTCAGGGGAGATGCCTGTACTTGGGGATCCTCTTGGGAATGGAAATGGGGAGAAAGATCTCTTGAGAGGGAAGCAATAGTCCTGATATGGAGTTTAAACTTTGAATGTTTTCAGTGGACTATATTTTTTTAAGATTTTATTTATTCGTGAGAGACACAGAGAGAAGCAGAGACACAGGCAGAGGGAGAAGCAGGCTCCCTGCAGGGAGCCCAATGTGGGACTCGATCCCGGGACCCCGGGGTCACGCCCTGGGCCGAAGGCAGGTGCTCAACTGCTGAGCCACCCAGGCGTCCCTCCGTGGGCTATTTTAAATATTTTTATTTCTCTGCCATCAATGGGACTTGAGATAAAAAAATCATTGTTAAAGTTAAAAAAAATTAATATCTGAGTCATAGTGTGTATGTCCCCTCCTCCCCTCACACACACACAAATGCACAAATACGCAACAGGCTGTTGTGCAGAAATTAGGTTGATGAGACTTTGTGAACGGAGACAATCACAGTACTTTGTGTCGGGATGTTGGGGACAAGGGAGGACAAAGGGTCTAAGGTGATTTTGAAAGACTGAACGAGGGAGAATGTAAAACAATAATAACATAAATAGGAAAATAGGGTGTTGTAGATACAGCTGGTTTGCCGCAGTTTGAATGTAACTAACCCTTCCTGGTGGTGGTGGTTGTAAGTCCGAGGCCCTCCTGCCCCCACCTCGTCCCGGACCGCCACCTCTCTCGGGGCTTTGTCATCTTCTTGTCACTGTCGTAGCAGAGGTCGGTTGGGGGTAGGAAGAGGAGACCTTGTATTGGGACTGCACCTCCATGGCCTAACCACCTCCTTTCATGGGCAAAAGTACAGTCAAATTAGTTTGCCTTATCAACTTCTGACACTACGGTTGGTTGCAAAGGAGCTGGAAACTTCCAGTTCATTTTGAATCCTGCTGGTATAATTGAAAATATACATATTTGAGACATTTTGAGAAAACGCTTAAATTTTTGATATTAGTATCCGTGTAGTCTTCAACTTTACGATAGAATCACATAAGCTCAGAATCTTTGGTTTTGAGGAAATCTTAAGAGATAATTTAATCTTAGATAATAATTTAATTCACCTTCAGTCTAACACAAAAATCCCCAGGAATAACGCCTGCGTGTTCAATCAGTGAGACAAACTTTGAGTCAAGGACTGTGTCTTAATTATTTTGGAATTCCCAGTGCTTTGTATAATGCTTGGCACGTCGTAAGCACTCACTGGCTATTTTAGTGGCTGTTAAATATATCGATTAGTCGGTAAGCAGTAAACCAGTTTATTTAGATGCTCTTAAGTCTCTAAATCCAGATGTCTTGTGCCTTGAAGACTTAAATTCAGCAGAGACCACATCACATATCAAGCTTAGATGCTAGAAACATGTAAATCAATGGCCGTGACGGAGATGTGAAGATAATGCAAAGGTCAAAAAGGCTGATTTTCTATGCTGACATATTAGGGTTAGGAATTAAAACAGTTTGTTCAGTAAGAGTTCAAATGGTATTAGACCCATTCGTTGCCTAGATGAAAAACTCTTTAAGACTTTGAAGAGTTGCTTTTCTTCTTTTTTTTTTTTTGAGTCAGGTAGACTATAGACTCTTGACTTTAAATATGCTTTTAATATTAATACTTTTAATATTGAAAATATAGATTTCACATGTGGGAATAAAGACAAAAAACAGATAATGAATCTTCTCCCCCAGAGATCAACCGTAGCCCATCTGAAAAGAGAAGAATGCTGGCTGGGGTAAGTACGATTATAGCAGCAGCAGGGCCTGGAGACTTTCTGATAGGAAGAGTCACAGTAGGGAGCGAACCCAAAAAATTAAAAGGTTCCAAAATGACAAGGGTCCAAATTGTTGCATCTCCATAGCAACGAAAAATGCAATATTTATGCCCTTATTTACCCTTCTATTCAACCAAAACAATGCATGGCATTTGCCATGGTAACGCCTACATCATATATGCATGTATCGCTTCAGATATGCAGCCTGCTGTTCTAAAAACAACAAACACATACCAAGACATGCGCGTCATGTGAAACCTCTACTCATTTTACAGTGTTTTGATGGAAAAATATGTCCCGCTGGACCTTGACATCTTTTTCTCAAGGACTGTTTTCCCATTTCAGTGGCAGCAAACCCAGGTGTCTCTGCGCCCCTTTCTTTGCCTCCCAAGTAGCAGTGAGGTAGATGTGTCGCATCCGAAGGGGATGTGGGAGGGAGTTCAGGGTAAGACTGTATGTGATGGGACGAGGTCGAGGAGGTTATGGCTTGGGCAGGACAAGGGAAGGGGGCTCCGCGGCCACGATGGTAGAGGTGAGTGGAGGAGACTGTCATCCATGTCTCCAGAGTGATTTGAAAAGCCCGGAAAGGCCTCCCATCTCTAGAGGATTTTGTCTCTGGGTTTGCCCCGAGGGCTGAGATCCAGACAGTCACATCTTTCAATCACAGCAGCAGAGTTGCCTCTTAGAATGGAATCGTCTAGGAGAAAATCGCGTTAATCCCAAAGCAGCCAGTATTGCCTTGGCCTGCGTACCTTAATGTGCTGGCTTGGCCCGGCCTGATGAGAACTGGGCTGGGGGTTGATAGGGCAGGGTAGAGGAGAAGGAAGGTGTTGGGGTTGTGGTGCTGCGGGGTGGCTTCAGAGCTTGAGTGTGTCTCGGAAGAACTGAACACCAGGTGGCTGAATTATGGTGCCCAAGGCACTGAAAGGGCAAAGGGCCAGGGGAATGAACAAATAATTCAAGAAATATTGATGGTGTCAGCCGTGTGGCAGATACCGGGCTCTGGAAATAGACTTTACAGTTTTGTCTGTGGCTGCCCAGGTTTTTAGCTTTCTAATTTACCCTGCTATTGGCCTGACATAAAAGTTTGGGGTTTGGCTGAGACGTAAAGGTTCCATGCTGGTGTACGGCCTCATCCCCACCCTCCCCTTAGCCCTTCACGATAACATCTTTCCCGACTTTGCATCTTTGGGATGACCAGGAGATCCACAACAGAGGGCAGACTTTCATTTCCTGTCCTTATTTTATTTGGCACCTTCTCTACTTTCCTTTTATGACCAGTTAGATGGCCACTATTTTTGGTAGCTCCCGACCCAGATAATCTTGAGGAAAGAGTGCCCTTATCTGAGGGCAGTGCTGTTGTGTTCTATTCCCAGCTTTGAGTCCCACTGAGCAGTGGGTGCTTCTGGCTGCCTGGTCACATCAGTCAGGCTACGCTCTGCTGCTGTGATGGGCACCCTCCAAAATCCCAGCGGCTCAACGTTATAAAGGCTTATTTCTTGTCCGGGAAAAGCTTGGCGGTTCCTTAGAGCGCTTTCCTCCCTGGCCTCGACTCCGAGATGGAGGCTGCTTGACATCTTGGTAGTGCTCCTGGAAGTGGAAGACAGAGAGTCATGCACTGGCTCTTCAGAACTCCAGTCCAGAGGGCTGTTTTGCTGTCACTCATGGCCCATTGGCCAGAGCTAGCCACGTGGCCCGCGCTTAGCCACTGGGGGCCGGGGAGGGGCTTAAGAAATGTAGCTGAGCCCATGGGTAATCAGTGTGCAGTGAATGTTTCCGTCACACCTGTGACGTCTGGTAACCACCTTAGGCTTATGATTTGAAGAACAGTAGTTAGGGTCAGGTTAGAGCAACGTGATCCGTTGAGAGATCACAACAATCCTTTTTTTTTAAAAATTTTTTTATTGGAGTTCAATTTGCCAACATATAGCATAACACCCAGTGCTCATCCCGCCAAGTGCCCCCTCATTACTCATCACCCAGTCACCCCAACCCCCACCCACCTCCCCTTCTGCTACCCCTTGTTCGTTTCCCGAGTTAAGTGTCTCTCATGTTCTGTCTCCCTCACTGATATTTTCACTCATTTTCTCTCCTTTCCCTTTATTCCCTTTCACTAATTTTTATATTCCCCAAATGAATGAGACCATATAATGTGTGTCCTTCTCCGATTGACTTATTTCACTCAGCATCATACCCCCAGGTCCATCCATGTCGAAGCAAATTGTGGGTATTTGTCGTTTCTAATGGCTGAGGAATATTCCATCTTTGAAGACGTCATGTAAAGGTGGAAAAGAGATTTATGACCCACTTTTGCTAGGTAGGACCCTTCTGACATTAAGTGTCCTCAGACCAGCTGGAGACCCGCCCTGGGCATGAAGAGGCACCCTCCCCACCTTAGTCCTACCACGTGATGTGTATGACTCCATCGGTACAGACAAGAAGGGCTCCTGGTGGGAAAAGGTTCATGGGTGGAACCTCTTGACTGTTCCAGGTCCTAGACTCCCGAGTGTTGGCAATCTGGCTGTCACTTTTGTGTCTAGTGGTCCTACCTGGGCTCCTGGCATGACGAACCCTTGTCTGTAAACACCCAAGTTCTTCTACCAAAGATATGGAGGCTCTTCTATCAGAGAAACCACACATCTGCTTTAGAGACCCGATTGTTCTGGAAAATTACTGAAATTAATGAAATATCTGAATTAAAAAAAAAAACAGCTTCCCAAATTCCAACAGTTGCTGACTTAGGGATATTGTGGTGATGAATCAGAAGAGGTATAATTGTATCATGAGAATGGTGAGCGTGTCAGCTCTCAGGAGCAGCGTGAAGCATGAGCTGAGGTCGTGGGAAACACCGAATGTGCCCTCTGCGGTGACCTGGGTGAGGCCAAACTGTACTATTGGTCCTGCCGAGTCATGGAGACTCCCAGGGGGAGTTGCTTCGTTTCGCTGGAGCATCCCTGCTTTCAGTCTGCGCTACACAATCTAGCTAAATTACCTAAACATTTAGCTAAGGTCACCGGTGCCCTGTACAGCTCTCGGTGTTTGTGCGTACATCCCTGTTTCCAAAATAAGGCTGAAAATGAAAAGAAAGTAGGTCCTGTAACTGTGTGTCTCTTAGGTCATGAACGTGTGGAGGAAGATGCTGATTGGATCTATCTGAGATCTTGGAGATTTAAACCTGGTGATGATCCTAGTAAACCAAGAGTCTTACTAGGAGAGTTTTAAATTATGATCACAGTTGGAAGTAGAAAAGAAAAGCAGGAAACATGACCATATTTTCATGTCCAGGAAGGAAGCACCACGTTGTAACTCATGTTCTTATTATAATTCTCTCTTTTTCTTTTTTGATCGGGTAATTACTGGGTACCAGAGACTCTCTTGTGTGATCCTCATGGCAGCTCTGAAGCGTAGGCAGACCAGATAGGAATAGAACAATTTCGTAGCTGTTGCAGGTTTCCTTTCCTTTCCTAAAAGACCTACTCTTCTTCGTGGGGGTGAGTGTGTACTTTGGAAAAGGAAATGCACTTTTCAGAGATTCCCAGGCGTTGGCTCTGAGCTGACGTTAATCTCCGGAGGCCCCGAATGTCACTGTGGCCCGCAGTGGGGCATGGAGGGCAGGGGATCACTGGAGTTTTAGCTCCGGTCCACCTGCTACCCGGTCAGCCCCAAACCCATCCTGCGGTCGTTGCCCTCGTTCTGGAAGGCATAACTGGACTAGACCTCCTCAGCCACTGGAAGACTCCCTGCTGGGAAGACCTTCCTCCAAGCTCACTGTCTTCCTCACCTGCCCCTCCCAGTTTTCCTTCTCTCTCCCTAGGGAGGATCAGGTGCCCTTTCTTTGTGTTCTTTTGCTTATTTCCCCTATCAAAAGGAACATCACACTTTTCTGGTTTCTCTTGTGATTGTTTTCCCCACTTGAGGGAACCAGTGAATAAGTAACTGGGTCTCAGGGGCATTATGACAGGTATCCGAGAACACCCAGCTGAAAATGGCAGAGCTAGGCCTTGAATGCAGGTCTCGATCCCAAGTTCAGGGTTCCTTTTATAACACCAGAAGCCCTTACCTCTAACCGATGACCTGGCCTTGACCCTCTTGTTCACACGGTCTAATCTGGTTTCTCGGTCAGTGGCTTTACAGGGAGCATGGTGGTGATTACCAGAGTCGGCCACCGTGACTTCTAGGATCCAGTGCAAAATGAAAATGCAGGAGGCTTTGCTCAAAAAGTCTTAGGAATTTCAAGACTGAAGTGGAAGAGCATTAAACCAAAGATAGGCCCTTCTCTCTATGGGTGTTGCACAGGTTGCACACCCACGAGACTGGCCCTGGCAACCACGGGGAACATGTAGCTTTAGGAGGCAAATGCCATTGCCGACTCTATGAGCTGTTCTGTAGTTTGAGTATGGCTTTTCCAGTCCCTTCTGACCGGAAAGGTGGCTCAGACACTCTGCAGAACTGAATTCTAGACAGCAGACCCCGCTGAGAGTCTCAGCAGATGGGATGGAGTTTGATTTCCGAGTCTCTAGTGGGAGAGGAATATCTTCCTGGTGTTCCGGGGGAGGTGGTGGTGCTGAGTCTCAGTTCTGGATTGTTGGTGCTGCCATGAGCCTACTTTTATCCAGTAGACTCCCAGTTTTAGCCCAGACCAGTATCACCACCAGGAAGAAAGAGTCGGTGAACAATGGAAGTATAGAATTTTGTGCATCTTGCTATTGTCATGAGCGAATGCTCTCTACTTGGCAGCCTTTTGTCCTCAATGAGAGAAATGCTTTCCACTAGAATAAGATGTGAACGTGAAAGGAAAAGAACACAGGCAGGGAAATATTAGCCATTCGGGGAAAGAGGCAGATGCTGTCTGCTGTTCCTCACGGGAAACACAACACCAGGATTAGTGTTACTAGGTGTGGTCTAATGAAGTCAGCTGGCTCGAAGCTGGATGGGATCCTGCTCCTTGGGGGAGCGCTACTCATGCGTTTGTCTAGTAGGGCAGTCAGTTTCTTTTTAGTGGAAGAAAAACTTGAAAACACAAAACCTTAGCATCTTTGCTGCCAAGCACAGGGACGTAGCGCAACTTAGCCTGGGCTTCCATTCTCACTCCGCAGAGGGGCCAGCATCACCCTTTCCAGGACAAGTAGGGGGATGGTACTTCTGGAGGCGCGCTCTCCTTTCATTCCCAGGCCAGCTCCCCTGTGTCTGCCTCCTCCCAGCTGAACCAGGCCGGTAGCTACCCCTGCACCGGCACAGCTCTGCGGGGAAGGCTTTGACGTGCTCTTAGGATCCTTAGGCCCTTGGGGATGGGGACTGGCCTTATTTACAATAGCGCCCCAGGATGTAGCTTAGTGCCTGGCATAGAGTGGCTGCTCAGAAAGGGGAGAAAACCTGAATAGTCTCTTTTCAAAGCAGTATCCATTTGAAGCCCTGGGGCCTCCCTTCTGGCGCCGTGCAGAAGATCAAGGACGCTGAGACTGAGCAATGGCCCAGGGAAGTTTATTCACGGGTTGGGGTGTTGGGTGTTGGACGCGGCTGCTCATCTGTACGGGCGTCTATAGCTGCTTCCTTGACGTCGCACCTCTCTGTGGGAGAGAGGCAGGAGTCGGAATGAGCTAACGGGGGTTGGCCCCTGGGAGAAGCTTTCAGAACTAGAGCTTAAGGGTTGGCGGTGTTTGTCATGAAATAGGATTCTGTGAGTGGAAAGGGACCTTAGAAATCATCTAATGGAATCTCCTCTTTCTCTTTGCCACCTTCTCCTCCCTGCCCCTCCTCCCCTTTTTTAGAGCTAGAAGCCAAAGCCCAGAGAGGTGAAGAGACTTGTTCAAACCATATAGTCGGTTGGCAACTGATTCAAGAGCCTGTAGCTGATCTACTCCCAAGTCAGGAGCTGATTCCATTTCCCCTCTGTGACCTTGCTCTGGGCAGCAGTTCGTAAACATTTTGGGGTCACTCTGATGGAAGCTCTATAGTCATCTCACAAAGAGTTTGTCTTTGAATCATAGGAAGTTCTGCATATTCTAGGGTCTCTGGAACTCACTATATATTGCTCCCGCTTTTATTTTCATAAATAAGTAAATTTTTGGCATCAGGCAAATGGTAAAAACGCCTCTGGAGTTCAACTGAAACGTAATTCTCATTCAGCATCTTAGGTTCAACACCCTTTAAGGGCTATAGAACCAAAAGACCTTTTTTTCCCATCGTGGGAGATGGGGACAAAAAAGCTATAATTGCAAAATGAGATGAAAAAAAGAAAAATATTACAGAGGCCTCGTGGGGTTGAAAAATCTTTTGAGTGGAAGAGCTATCAGAACACGGAGTTGTGGGCCAAGATCGGGGACAGTAGCTCCACTGCCAACAGGCCTGGACACGGTTGGAGCCCACGGGTCTTGAGGCACGAGGTCTGTCTGGCAGAGCGTGAGCGCAAGAAGACTTGATACATCTCTCCCCCTTCTAATTTCTAGGATTCCGTGAAATGAAAATATTAGTCATACCCCACCCAAGAGCAGGCCATTTCAGAGCTTGCTGGATCGCAAAGATCCGACTTAAAGCCAAGGTCCATATCTGGGATTTTGAAGCCTCAACCTGTGGTGTTCGGAGGAGGCCCATCGTGCCATCGGCTGATTTTCGCAGCGTCGCTGGTCAGCTCGGAGCTCTTGGGAGGGCGCGAGAGGACAGCAAAGCCAGTGAGGCCATGGCCCGTGCTCTCATCGAGAGCCACCTGACGCCGTGGACCAGGTGGGGCCACGACCACTTGTGTGCAGGAGACTTGCTGCTGCTGCAGGCTCATCACATTCCACCTAAACATCCCCAAGGTGAGTCGGGGGCGTCCGAGTTGGCTTCTTTGTTTGTTTTTAACATTCCGCATCATTATTTAAGCATTTCCTTGCTTTGTGGCGTGACAAGGTGTGTTCTGCTTTCCCTACCCCAGTCTTGGACTCATCTGTTTTTGGAGGGACTCTAATTTTGCGGTGGAGAGGACTTAGCAGCCAAGCACTGAGCACTCGGTATGCGTATTGTTCTTGTGGTGTCCACGCCCCAGGGCCCTCTGGGGGGACAGAGCTAGGAGATACACGGACATACGTACTTCTACGTGACTCACAGACACAGATGCCTGCATGTATGTATGTTCGTATACGTTCGGGCGCCGCCTCCTGCCTGGTTCCTGACCCCTCAGGCCAGGCTGCCCTCCTACATGGACGCTTTGCTCATCTTGCTTGATCTGCCTCATTTTTTTATTTCTTTAATTATTTCTTTGTGTCTGGTCTAGAGGTCATCGCATCTTTTTAGTCTTTAAAAAATTTCAGTCACTGCTTTTTTTTCATTTTCTAAGATTTCAGATACGTTTTTAAAAATCACATATATCAGTTCTCTCTTCATTTGTGTGTGTTCTATAAATTTTTGTTCACTTTAATGACATCCTTACCTTTCTGAGCATCCCAAGCTCGCGTATTTTTTGTGAAATTCTTCCATAGAATTTATTTCACCTATAATGAACTTATGTCCATGTTTAGTGGCTGACTTTCTTAGTATTAGGTTTCTTAGGTTTTAGAATTTTTTTTCGAAGATTGATTTTAAGTGGGAGCTTTTGTCGTTTTGTTTTTTCCTCTTCCTTGGTGTTTTGTCGTGTTGCCCTTCCATTCTTGCCTTTATCTCTGGGCTGCCAGGCCTTAAAATTTGAGCATTGATGATAAACTTTGTTCCTCGTCATGAAACCCTGTGTCTTTGCCCCCATTTCCCTCAGCTCACAACTCCTTATGAAGCTATAGCCCTCTGTGCTAGGTCAATACTTTTGTATTTTCTAGCTCCTTCCATAATCAAGAAAACCTCATTCTCATGGCTTCATATGCAGAGAACCTGGCTCCATACTTACTTGTAACTGTCTTACCCGTCTTACTCTGGCTATCCTGGGCTGCCACGACTTCTGACTCTAGGAACCCAGCAGACCCATAGCTTCACCCCTGACTTTAGATATTTTTAATAGATATTTTGAGCCTATATATGTCTTATGATTTCATCCCTTTCTGTTTTCATCTATTATTTGGAAGAGAGGCGAAACCACATCATGAAGCTATCTTGCCTGGGAAACTTATTTTTAAATGTATAATTCTCTGAACCATGGGCCTAGTGTAATGGGATTTCCCTATAACTTCTAGCCACATGGAACCTCTTAGTCATGCCCTTGACTTCTGGAAGGCAGGAATGTGCAGTCCTTCACTTAATATTCTTAGTATTGGAGGGCTTTCCTGCTGGAGGATCAAAGTGTACTCTTGGAGGATTGACTGCATTTGGAGTTCGGAAGATGGTGAAAATCAGTTATCTTCCAGATTATTCTAGTCCATACTGAGTGCCTGCAGATGGACTTAGGAAGCCTCTTTTTTCTGATCATTCCTTCCCTCCACTTTCCTATTGATCCTCTCTGCATTGCCTAAGGTTTCCTCTTCCCAGCCTTTGTTTGTCCCTCTCCGTGGGGTTAGGTGCTGGTGGAGCTGGTGATTGTGTGTGTTTAGGTCCTGCATAGAGAGGAGGTCATGAAGAAAAGTGGCTGTTCCCAAATATTCTGAGAGCATAGCTCTGGTATGTTATTTTGTTAAGTGCCTCGACATCTTTTCCCTGCATTTTGAAGACCCTCTTCTATTATGCTTTATAGCCAGGTTCCCTGGAGGAGATAGTTTTGCTTCTACTCCCAGAAAGGGGATGCAGAGGAAAAGAAAATCCCATCCTGCCACACTTTCACGGAATTAAGTTGAACCCCATGAAATGCCATAGAATATTTACCATGTGGAAAACTTCTGTTGCCCATTTTAAGTTTTTAGACCCACAGACTAAATCTAAGGTATCTGTTGAAACTTCTAACCCACCCTACACACCTAGGATCAAAACAGGCAACTTCCTGAGCACTTCTGAATAATAGACTGGCAAGCACAAATAGGATCCAATTAAAAGTATATCTTAAAACTTTAAAAGGATTATGATGGTGGTTTAATCACCTGATCCCTTCAAGATAGAAGACTTCAAGTCATAAGGGAGTCAATTTTTTTTCTCCAATGATTTCAGGGCATAATGCGGTAAATACATGAGGTTATTTTACTTTCTTTGAAAAATAATTCAGTTTTTGCAGTTCTCTTAAATAGTCTTTGGTACCTCCAAACGCTGTAAACTCTTTTTGTACTTTTTGCTTAATCAGGTTTTCTGCTTCTTAGAAGGGACGTTTCCTCAAGTTGTATAGTGTCTGGAATCAGACAGTTTGATCTCAGAATCCTCTCCCAATATGCAGATTTTATTCCCTTTGCTTCTGATGAAGGAGAGCTGCTTTTTAGACAAGAGAGGTAATGGTGGTAGAAGCAAAGGGCCATCTGTCTACCCTCGTTTCCCAGTCTCCAGGATGAAGCAAGTTTTGTTAGAGACATTAGTCTGTCGCTCCCAAGTGTTTGGAGAGTTATATCACCAGAGACTAAATTCTGGGGGATGTGCCGCAGATAAATGGACTTTTTGACCCATGACACTGGTAATTGATCATCTTCTAGAAGGAACTGAGAAGGGAGGGCACCTGAGAGCAGGAGAGACCATCCTCTGACCAGGAATTCGTAAATTCAAAGGCCTCAGTGACCTGTTTTAAGACCCTGTCCTGGTTTGGGTGGCTCCTAAAAATAGACCATATTGTAATGACACATGGAAGTTTTATAGTCCCATTTATCTAGGTATGACAATATTAATTGAACTGTCAGATTGCTGAGGACAGAGCTGCTTGGTCCAAATACTTGGAATTACAAAGAAAGAAATTCCCAGGGGGTCAAGGCAGCTGGACTCAATGTGGAATGCAGAACTCCTAGGGGTAGCTGCCTGCTTGCCTTTATCTGGTCAGAGATTCCAGGGAGCTGCTGGACTCGTTCATGCTTGAATGATTATATTAAGAAGCCTGGATCTTGCAGAGGTGTCTCAGGCAAACATGTTGTGTGCACAGCTGGTTCTGTTACCTTAAAATACCAGTTAGCCTTGAATTAAGGCTTTGATGAAAGCTGTCAGTGTTGATCTTGGGAAACTCTCTACACATTAATTCAAGAGGTGTGTTAGCCAGAGTTTGGGGCATAGGTTGGAGATGTACTACGAGGGGAAAGGGAAACGAGGCATTATTTTCCATGTTATCTGCCTCTAGATGGGGGAAAGGTGTCAGACCTTGCCACCTCCTGAAATTTGGGGTGGGAGTGAAAACACAGATTACCATTAATTTCAAAACGTTTAGTTCATTCAATCATGAATCCAGCATTCAGTATTTTCTCCATGGGCATGCAGCAGCGGCAGCTTCTATAAGATACAAGAGGGGAATTAATTAACTCTCGGTTGTGTAAATAGCAACCTGGAATTCTAACTGCCCAGGATCCTCTGAAGAATAAATTCATTGAGTCACTCCAGTCTTTGCAACTGTCATGAAACCACTTAAAAATTTTATGTTTGAAAACCTCGCCCAAATTTGCTATTTAAAAATGTGCTGTGGTGTGGAATACGTGCGCCATAAGGAAACAGTTCTGGAAACTTGTCATCCAAGGTAGGTGAGTTCTAGCCTCTGCCCAGTTGGTCTGAGAAGTACCATTGTATGGAAATTTTAAGTAATGTCTAACTGCCTACTTCCATCCAGCGAGCTTTTGGAGGAGTGAATATATCACTTCCTATTTTCCACACATTGTCTATATCAATATATCCCCCCAGTTAAGACTTATTAGCCTTATTGGTTATTCACTTTAGACCTGCCTGTTTATCTGCCCACTATGGTCTCCCTTCTAAGTGAGGTATGTCAAATTGCTTTGTAAATTGTGAACCTTTTTTTCCACTTGATTATTCTTTTTCTTGCCTTTGTATCTTTGTTTACTTTGTTCTCTCCATTTGGTGTTCCCTCCACCTCTCATTAAGAATTTCCCCAGTTTTCTGAGTTTAGCACATAGCTACCTGCAGCTTAAGGAGATGCTCAGTAAATACCTAAGTAGTAAAAGGTTGTCTCAAGACACAGCTTTTTCATGAAATATCTGCAAGTCGTCTCCTGGTAATGTGCCTGTGAAGTGGCTTCCTAAGGTGAGTAGGGGTACAGTCACCATCAGCAGGGCCACCACTGTCTATCTGGAGCCCTCCCTGTGCCAGAGTCACCTTGTGTTCAGGGCAGGGGTGGAAAGCATGGCTATGTCCTCGTCCTTGTTCCTCTGTGCTTTAAGAGTATGAAAACCATTCTACTTTGTCTCTTAATTTCTCAGTGAGGGTTCAGGGAAAACACAGCTATAATGTTCTGGACTAACATTTCCCAGTCTCCTTATTATTTGGATAATCCAAGTTAGGGACATTGTACTGTATTCCATCCATTCATTTATTCGTTCCAAAACCCATTTATTGGAACTTGAAGGTATTTACTGTTGGGCCAGATACTTAGAATACAGTGTTGAGAAGGTAGATAGAGTCCTTGCTCTCAGGAAGCTAGAGGCATGGTACTAAGCAGACTTTGTGTGTCTGCTTCTTTCATTTTTAGGTGTTTTCCCTAAAAGATTTCTTAGACTCCCAACAAGTAGACTCTTGGCAGGTTTCTCTCATTTATCTCATAGGTGAGGCCAGGTAGATGTGATGGGGCTGCATTTCACAGCTCTTCTGATTGAAGGAGGTGGTGGACAATAAAGGGGGGAGATGGAATCTCTAGGGCTTCATCTACCTTCAAAGATCATATACCTGGGGCTTGCCTTTCCACACTAATCCCTGCCTTGCTCCATGTCAGGATTCCTACTCTTGGCTTCAAGAGGGTTATAAAACTGATGAGCTATTGAATGGGCCTTGTCTACTTGGGACAGTTTAGATGGACCAGGAAGATTCTTGGGTGGTGTGTGGCTATTGGAGGAAGTACTTAGAGGTAGAAATGAGGACGGTTAAGGTGATGCATAGCACAAGTGATGAAGGAGCTCACAGGAATGGTGACAGATAGCCTACAGTTCTGGGATCAGCTACCACATGGATCCTTGGTGCTGGTGGATGGCCTTTTGTTGGGCAAAAGACTGGACCATCTCTCAGAGCTGACTCAGTTTCTTTCGCAGATACCTCCAGGTCTGGCCTTCTCAGCATAGATTCACAGAACTCTGTCCAGGTCAAATGTATGCCCCCCCCCCCTTCCTAGGCTGGGCAGCTCTCTTCTGGTCTCTGTACACAATCTCTGACTCCTCATCTATTTTTTTCCCCTGGTCCATTAATTTGAGCAATTTCTCAGTGAGTGTGCTACTGGCATTGGGATAATTAAATAATGCCCCCACCAATATTTCCATCTCAATTATAGGCTTATAAATGCTAAGCTTTGCTTCCTTCATGGTTTAGACTTTAATTCTCAAAGATCCTTCCTTTTAAAAAGGTTGGTTTCCATAACACAAATATTTTTGGCTTTCTACATTGTTGTTTCTACACCTATATAAAACTTAAGAAATTGAACATTAAAGCAGGTTTTCTTTTTTTTTTTTTCCATCTACTATAATTCTACCTTGGACCAGTGAATGGATGTGGGTTCCAATGAGGGTCCTTGCTTGTGGCTCCAAGGAAGATTTTTATTTAAAACTTTCAGATTTCATCCCAGTGGCTCATGTCTGAGGCTCAGCACAAAAATATAGTTTTAGTTTGACGTTAACAGATCTGTAGCAGAAGGCCAGGATAACTTTGGAGCAAATTCTGAGCAGTTGAGGGTCCCAATTACTCAGAAAAAGAGTATATCATTAGAAGAACTGTGTGAAAGTATATAGGTAAATCGTGGAGGAAGAAACATGAATGGCTAAAAAGGCTTGTCTTGCTTTACCAGAAACTGAACAACAATCAGAATGGCAAAGAGAAAAAAAAAAGCCTATTTATTAATGCTAAGAGTTGTCAAAGTGGGTGGTTGGCATTTGCTTACTTTGTTGTTCGGATAGTAAACTTGGATATTCAGAACATTCTGAAGTACCTTTTGACAGTAAGTATTGAAATCCTTAGACAGTGTATATACTCAGAGTATTTATGAAATAAAGCCATCTCACTAAGGTATGCAACAAAGAATGCTTATCACAGCCTTCTTTATAATGGAGAAAAACTAAAAATTGATGTAAATCAAAATTGGTGTAAATCAGTGGAGGATCAGTTAAATAAATTATGAAGTACAAGGCAGCCCAGGTGGCCCAGCGGTTTAGTGCCACCTTCGGCCCAGGGAATAATCCTGGAGACCAGGGATCGAGTCCCACGTCGGGCTCCCTGCATGGAGCCTGCTTCTCTTCTGCCTGTGTCTCTGCCTCTCTCTCTCTCTCTCTCTCTCTCTCTCTGTGTGTTTCTCATGAATAAATAAATAAAATCTTTTAAAAAAATTATGATGTACAGTTGCCATGATAATGTTGATCTTAACTGATCAGGAAATGTAACCATCATGTGTTCTTTGAGGTGGAAAAAAATAAGACTATAAAGCAGTATGCATAGTCTTACTATTTTGGTAAAAATTTTAAACTGATGTGTGGAAATATTTAAAGAGATTTATGCTAAAATACTATCTCTGGGCTGTGAGATTATAGGCGATCTTTATTCTTTTAGATTTGTCTGTATTTTCTGAATGTTTAATAAAATAATCAGAACAAAAAAAAAGGCATTCCTTCTTAGGAATACAGTTTCAGTTATTTGTCTTTCTTCTCTGATCAATGGTTGGAAAATGGCTGGAAGACATGAAACGGAGAAACATGCGAAGATCCTGGAACAGCTCTGGAAACCTACGATGGTGACTTGCTTTCTGGTATGAAGAGAAAAGGAGATTCAATAAATAGTTAGATGAAGATTTCCTTTCTTTTAACTTTCGCTCTGCCTGGTATATCACCACGTTATAAGATGGTGTTTGTCATGCCATACTGCTGTCTTATTTTCCTTAAGAGAGAATGATATATTTTGATGTCTCATGTTGTAGTGCAGCATGTTTATTTGTCTCTGTAGGGCTATTTATGCTTTTTATCTTCTCTAATGGCATCAAAACAGAAACCATCCCTAAAGGTAACAAGGCTGCCTTATGTTCATCTTAGGAGGTATCTGAAGAGGCTGGAGGGAGCGGGTTCCCTAGGATAAGATGGAGGAGACTGAACCCCAGGATGGTTTAGAAGTCTAGTTTGAAATTACCTATTTTTTACACAACAGATATAAGCACAGCAAACATGGCCTTACCTTGGTTAGGTCCACAGCCACTTCTGAGCTTGCATCTCTCTACTTCGAGGAGCCAAACCTCACAGACTCAGCACCAGGGTGCTCATATGCGGGAATGGTCAGTTTGTAGGAGGGCTATCAGCGTTATTACAAATCTCAGATTCAAACTATATCTTATAGACCGGCATTTTATCACTTTTATGTCAGGAAGACTCTAAGGCTTGTATTGTCTCCATCCTTCAGTGAATAGACAACTTTACCAACAGCTTTTGTGAATGTATTTCTGAAAAGTACAAGAAAATGTTCCTCTGTTTGGTTTAACCAGCAAGTAGGTGGAACTATTCCTCCTATAGTTTCATTAGTGTGTTTAAATTTATTTCCCAACCCCACATTAATATCAAATGGTAAAGTCCATCTCAGCATACAACTAGGGACTTTATATATATGATTTTAATTTGATCATTAAAACACTTACGTATAATGGTCTCTGAGCTCTGCAGCCTAATTTCTCTCCTTAGCCTCCTTGACCCTGCCAGCCCTTACTTCACTCTAACTTTTGCAGTGACCTCTCCGCCCCTTGCCAGCCTTTTTGTCTGGCCAGGCCCACATATGCGTAACTGAAATATCATGAATTCCAGATGAGTGGGATCCAAATTTGTGAGGTTATTCTATATGCTTATTAATTCCACTGCCCCACACAGGTGGAAATGTGGTTTTGAGAGATGTTGGACACTGAATTTTCCCCATGCATTGCAAGGATGGAAAAAACATGTGCTAAATAACTGAGCTGACCGGCTGCAAAACCCGTAGTACTCAATAGCTCTTAAATTTTTATAATGGCCTGCCTGCCTTTGGTGGTCTCGTTACTAGGCTTTGGTAATTGTACTTTGGGACTCTGTCTAATGGTGGAAGCATGAGGTAACCTTGCGTTAAGATTTCTTAAATGAGTTAATACCTGGGAGGTGCCCTTGCCCTCTTTCACCCATTAAACAGCATTTCTTTGTCTTTTAGCTTATATTAAATGCACTTAAGAGGACAAAAGAAGTTCTAGAGGGAATAAAAAAAGTGTACTGGGCTGAGATTTTAAAATACACCTAGTAAACGTCAAATCCTGCATCCAAACTTATGATAGGACTCTAGGTGGTAGTCTGCATCATTTGTTTAAAAGAACACCAGCTGCTGTAGATGGGAACTGTGTGTGTAGATGGAAAATAAATTGGAAAAACTGAGTCAGCATGATGACAAATAGTAGGCCAAAGATGGCTTTCTTTTGAAATAGGTAATTGAATCAAAGTACTTTTAAAGTTTCACTTAGTTAATTAAAAGTCCCAATTATTCATTTGGTGTCAGACACGCTGTTTTCAATTTGAGTTGAATAGGGGGTGAGTCATTCACTTTTGTAAACCTTGGTTTCCTCATCTGGTTAAGGGGAATGGCAATTGTATCTGTTTCATAGTTATATGAATTAAACAAAATAATTCTTACAAAACATTTAAATAGCATAATGCCTGGATTTAGTACACACCGTTAATTTATGGGTACTGTGCTGTCTACAGATGATCTTATTTCTGTTCTAGACATGAAGGACGTGATATGTTTTCACACAGAATATCTCATTTGATTCTTCCCGCTGTCCCTTGATGTAGTCACGGCAGGTTTTTTTTTTTGTTGTTGTTGTTGTTGTTTTTTTTTTTTTTTTAATCACATCGTATTAGGCTAGGGTAGGCTGCAGTAATTGGCCACAAAACTTTAGTGGCCCAATGCGATCACTGTTTATTTCTTGTGCATTAAATAGTCTCAGTAAGATATTTTGGTTAAAGGTCAGCTTTCTTTCATGGGGTGATCCTGGGATATATTTTCCAGCTTTGCCATCTTCAATGTGTGGATATTTAGGTCTCCAGGATTAACCACATCCAGTTGGTGGGAAGCGAAAAAGGGGGAACACCAACTTTTTGGCCTGAAAATGGCACACACCACTTTTGTTCATAGTCTGTTGGCTAGTCACATGGCCATGCTCAACCACAAAGGAAATGGGGCTATGTACTCTAGCTGTGTGCCCAGGAAGAAGATGAAACAGATTTATGGGGAACCGCTGGCAGTCTCTGTCACACACCCAGTTAACCGGATGGAACTGAAGTCCAGGGAAGCTGGAGTGATTTGCCCACTGTGGCATCGATATTTGTAGCCGTTGTCCAACATGTTGGGCTATGATGTGAATCCCAGTTAGAATAATAAGTGGGGGGCAATGAATGGGGTATAGAAGGAAAGGAAGGGCCGAGGTAGCAGAGGTCTAGCCTTGATATCAGGCCTGGCGGTGCCCCACCCAGCACGGTCCCTGGGGGCCCTCACAGCAGCTCTGTTTAAAGCCCTAGGAGAGCTTTAACTTCCACTTTGCTTGAATTTCTTGCTGTTTCTTGTTCCCATCTGGAGACGCCTGGTGGGCCGCCAGTCCTGGGTAAGAGAGTTTCATATCACCACCGAGATAAAACAATAGCACCTCTCCAGCTGCTATTGTTGCCGGCACCCTGGCTGCAGCCTCAAGGAGAAAACCTTGAATCAATTTGTCTTGTGGAGGCCGAGGGGTTGGCTGCCTGCCCTTCACAACTTGTTAAAATGAACACTTAGACTCTGGGAGGGGGTGAGACTGAATCTGGGGGGGGGGTGCTTCTCACTCCATGAGCCTCTCTGCTGATTTTTTAAAAAAATTTAGGTTCTAGGATGTCAGTGTCACAGTGTTGCGGAGGGGGGTGGGGGAAGAGCCCTGAGCCTTCCATCTCTTTTCTTTCCTACCTGAAATGCTTTCGAAAACGCTTCAAATTGGTTGGAATTTTGCCCAGATACTTTTTCTCTCCCAGCCGGACTCCAGCGCTCTCCCAAACTTGTTCCTTTGGTACAAGAGTCTCAAAAGACCACAACTCCTCCCTTTCTCTGAGGGGTGATTAATACCCAGGTCACATATGCTTCAGACGCGCTGCGGAAGGGGCTCCCCCTCTACCCTGGCCAATGGCCGATTGGACCAGCCAACAAGTTTTGTTTTACTTGACATGAAAGCTGGTTGAAGTTAAGCAGGAGACATGTTTTTGTTTCTTTAATAAATAAAAGTAAGGACCCTGTACATGAATAAAAGTAAAAGTCACTCCCCTGAGGTTTTTAGGCTTCCAAAAATAGTCCCAAGCTTAGCCAAGGCTAATGCAGCCAGAATTTCCATGGAAAGCTTCACTAGTGAGGAAGAGGCAGTGCCAGTGGGTGTACAAACAGGCCGCCCGTCCTCTCCCCCCACCCCTTCCTGTCTCAGTCACTGGGAGTTTAGAAAACAGGTTTTTGAAATTGTGCTTGTATTCTGGTTTGAGGTAGACACAAGGGCAGCAGCAGCAATAGTGGTTTATCATGGAATCCAATCTGAGGGATACGGGGAGGTGGGGAAATAGATGGCGAGGTGGATTTATACTGAGGAGTGGGGGGAAATTTATCCCTATCAGCCAGGGAAGAGATACCTCTTTAAAAAAAGAAAGATGGGGGGGAAAAAAAAGACACTAAATAAATTAAGTAAATTAATGTTAAAAAAAACAAAAAACTGTTCTAAAGTAGCTTTCCTGTCCTCTAATTGATTATTCATGGTAAAAGTGAGCCAGTTAGCAGCAAGAAACTGTCTTCTAGTATTTTTTTTGCTGGAGACCCCTCTTCTTGGGATTTGCCCTGCAGCCAAGGTGCTGCTCCAGCAGGCATCGTATGTATGGATTGCTCACCTTGTTCACCTGCAGCTGTGGCCAACTTGTTTCTCCTTGAGCACGTTGGCCCAAGGTGTTAACATCTGTCTGTGTAGCAAATGTTACTGAAGTTCATGATGTCAGGAACCATTAGAAATATGAGAAAGAAAGAACTGCACTGGCCAGGGTGGATTGCACCTTTCCCTACTGTTGGGCACCTTTGAAGCTGCTGTGGCTTTGGGGAAACAAACCTGGAAGACTCAAGGAACACAGTTGTAAAAAAAAAAAAAAATGCACCTTTTTGTTGGGGAGAGAACAAGGATGAGGGGGATGTCTTTAGCTATTAAAAATTCAGCTCTGCTTGAGGAAGAGTGCATTAGTTGCTTTAAAACAGATTTTTACAAACAAATCTATGCTTCGCTAAATCAAGGTGATTTTCAGAAATGAGAAAATCCTCCAAGGGGTTAACTCAAGCTGAATAAAAAAGGCAAACACTCTTCCTTGCTATTTCAAGGCATGACTTGATTTTTCTTGTGTGCCCGGTTTGGAAGGGTGTATATGAAGGGTGGTTGTATGTGTGCGTGTGTGTCAAGTATGGAGGGGGTTTCATTATATACATAATAACACTGTGATTGAGGGGAGGCTTTGTGGGGTCAGGAGGGGCTGGGATGAGGTGGTCATCCTTTCCCACAACAGCTGAGTAGTGGGGTTAGGCTCTTCATGTAGAGTGGCTTCTTCAGAGAAACAAATAGGATCCCAAGTCTTTCTTCAGGAACTCAGTAGCCCTACTTGGTGAGGCCATCAAGAGTTTGATAGCATAGGAGACAAAGATATGTCATCTTATTTCCTTTGATTACTTGGTGGGGGGGAATATCGAAAAGCTCATTAACTGTGCAAACTAATACAAAGCATATTTTCATTCTCGAGCCTCCAAAGAAGTAGTTTCAAAAGGACCCCCTTCTCCCATAGGTTTCTCAAAAAGTTAAAAACAGAACTACCCTATGATCCAACAGTCACATTACTGGGTATTTACCTCCAAGAATACAGGAACACTAATTCAAAGGCATATACACACCCCCACTGTTTAGAGCAGCATTATTTGTAGTAGCCAAGATATAGAAGCAACTCCAGTGTCCACTGACTGATGAATGGATAAAGATGTGGTGTATATACAACAATATCCCTCAGAATGAAGTCTTGCCAATTGCAATGATGTGGATGGAGCTAAAGGATATTATGCCAAGAAGTCAGGGAAAGACAGATATCATGTGATTTCACTCATATGTGGAATTTAAGAAACAAAACAAATGAGCAAAGGAAAAAAAGAAAGACAAGGACATATTCTTTTTTTTTAAAGAAAGATTTTATTTATTCACGAGAGACACATGCAGGGAGCCTAATGTGGGACTTGATCCCGGGACTCCAGGATCAAGCCCTGGGCAGAAGGCATGGGCTAAACCACTGAGCCACCCAGGGATCCCCAGGAAATAGATTTTTAACTACAGAGAACAAATTGATGGTCACCAGAGGGGAGACTGGTGGGGGGATGCGTGAGATAAGCGATGGGGATTAAGGAGAGCACTTGTGATGAGCACAGGGTATTGTATGGAATTGCTGAATCACCATATAGTGCCTGAAACTAATAGAACACGCTGTCTGTTAACTAACAAATTAAAATAACATTAAAAAAATGCATTCACATAAAGACTCATTTGAAAAGGATTCCATGGGGAGTCTTTTGGAAAATGAATAAAACATTTAAATGAAAAAAATGATAAAGACCTCCTTATCACTTAAATTTTCAAACAAAACTATAATCATAATACTTTTTTGTCTCTGGGAAAGAACTCCTGAATTGCAAAGGCAATTCTACTTGGACCAGAAGCTTGTTTTTTCCTGTGCATACTGAAGCTCTGTGAGATCCTGTGAAAATGTCCATTTTTCATGCTTCTGGTGTTGGTTGCCTTTTAAAATTTTAAAGGGGAATCCTATCCTGTATGTTTTGATGTCCAACCCTTCAGATACTTGTTTTGTTGGAAGAATATAGTGTAGAAGGAAACATTTCTCTATAAATGTTCAAGATCTCAAATCCACTCCTGAATTCATGTCTATGTCATGGGAAAACATCTGGGTAAAGGGTAAAAAAAATAAGTTTATAAAGGAGATGGTGTTTTTTATGTAGGACATCAGACTTTCGAGTGTTAGTACACCCTGTCAGTGTACCTGTTGCGTAAAGCAGTGCTTCCTTTCCTATAAGAACGTCCTGCCCTTTCAAGCTTCCAGGGATAGCAAGTTTCAGCAAGCAAACCCATCCTCACCATATGCTGTCCTTTCACAGTCTGCAGACTTCAATTTTAATCCTGCAGTTTTAATCATTAGAAGGGGCCTGCCTGTTGGACCCGTTCTCATAAGAAATTTTCTTTCCCTTCTTAGTGACGTTTCTGTTGTCTTTAGGCATCTCCAGTAGTTAGAATCGTGGACTGTTGCATGCTTTGCAGGACACCTAGACTTCACTCCTAGTTTGCAGCTGGAGACATTGTGGCCCAGGCTGGCAAAGGGACTTCTCTCATGTAAATGTGAAGACAAGTATCACCTGCTTTATTGCCTAAACTGTTCCTCAAGGCTCCCGCCACCTCTTTCTCTCTACAACCATGGCCCTAGTTCGGCCTTCATGGCCTTTTCTTTGGGCCCTAATGTAACAGCCCCTTGTCTGGCCTTTCCCACTCTTGCTCTGTCCGTTTTACATGCTTGCTACTGAAGTTAGATTAATTAATGTAAAATACGCGTCTGGCGAATGCCACTTCTGTGCTCAGGCACCTGTCACCTTTAGAGTGAATTCCAATTCTTAGCCCAGTGTCCCAACCACTCTGTGACTTAACCCCTGTGCATCTCTCTAGCCTCATTTCCCATTCTTTTCATCTCAGTCTTTCTGCTTTCTTGAAACTGAGGTGCTTGCAGTGCCCCCAACCACACATCCACAACCACCAAACCTCCACTTACTCACCTGTGAGGTTGTGCTCATGTTGTTCTCTATAAGTGAGGTGTTTTGGCTGCAGTAGATGAAGCCAACCCCAGTTGACCTAGGCAGAAAAAGACATTTATTAAACTGACGTTGGGCAGCTCATTGAATTATCACAGAGGCTGAAGAACTGGGTCCGAGGCTGCCCAGCTGAAACCAGCTTAAATCATGCTCTAGGGCAGGTTGTAGTGTTGTGGTCCCCACACAGCAGCCTGCTCAGCTTGTCTTGACCCTGGGGACTGGGGCTCTGGCTCCTTTGGCACCACTGACTGTGGAAGCTGGACCTTGATATGGCTGCCTGCAGTACCAGAAGTGATTTTTTTTTTGTGGTCTATGTGTTTTTTTGCGTGTCGTTAGCTCTCAATTTGATGTTTTTGGTGTGTGGACCTGTTTGTCCAAGCCTACGTTAAATGCCTGCCCCATAATTGCATAGGATGGGGGAAGACAGTATCTTAAATGAGCATCTTCTTTGCAGGGAAACCCACAAAACTTCAAAAGGAGGGAAATGTTCCCCAAAGGAAGTTCAGATACTGAGCAGCGTAGAGCGCCAACTCTCCACTATGATTCTCCAGCCTTTGTGAGAATTCTGAGCTGAACAGCATACTTCCATGGGCTTGCGTTGATGTTGCATTGAGGTGCTCCTCCCCCTTTATTTACCTAGCTAGTTCTGGCTCATGTTTTCATATAAGCACAAGTGTCTTTGCCTCAAGAAGTCTTCCTTGCACCCAGGTTGGACTTGGTCTTGCCCACAGTCCTTTGGACGTATTTATGCTTTACTGTTTATGACACTTTATTGTATTTCTGTTTAGGTGTATGTTCCTATTAGGTGTTTTGTTCCTGTTTAGGTATCCACCTTTCATTTTGCAGCTCCCATGAGTAGGTTCTGTTTGGCTAATTGATCTGCTCAATGAATTCATTCATTAATTTGTTCACCGTTTGTTGAGCTAGATAGAACGGAGTTGCCGAAAGTTACACAGGTAATTGGTGTAGAGGTGGGAGTAAAACCCGTCTCTTGATGTCATTTCTGAATGAAATAGGGACACTGCCCCTTTCCCCTTCTCTTTCCCCCCTCATCCCTATTAATTTCTCTCCATGGTTTAGATTCTACGAGTCTTAATTCTGAGCAGATTCTTTTCCAACCACTGCAAGGGCAAATGGTTTAAGGAACTCAGAGCTGTTGATGGTCCTGTCCTGGATACTGAACAGGCAAATGCAAACAACTTTTGGGAAAATATGTATAACTACAGTCTGGTATTGAATCAGTAGGCCACAGATTGAATAGGCTTCTTTAGAGCAGAAGCCCTAGGAGATCAATACTTTGACCCATGGACTCTCTGGATAAGAAGTGCATACATTTTTCAGAGGAACATAAGCATAGCTCACACCAGTCCTACAGCAGCTTGGCTAGATGGATTTATGCTACAGCCGTCATCCCTGGGTAGAAATGTGGGCCAAGGGCCAGGAGACCCCGGTTCAATTTCCAGTTAAGTCATCTCTGTTTATTTCTCACAAAATACATATTAAAAAAATTGAAATTAAAACGTCATGCTTAAAACACTCTATAGTAAACAGAGGTCTTAAAAGAAGAGCGGTTGCCAGCACCACTTTTTGTTCAAGCTGTATCCAATTTAAAGTTTACTTTATACCCGGGACACAGAATGGTGTGTGGAGTGCTACAAGAAGTCCCCACACATCTGGGCAGGACCGAGCAGACATTCCGGCAGGCTTTTCTCTGGACAGGCTATCCACAAGCTTGGGGCGGCTTTGGGCATTGATGGGGCACATGCAGATCTCCACGTGGGACATTGGAAACTAGACGTGTGCCTCTACACCCCAGTCCTTTCTGCCACACTTTACAAGTCCATAAGTACCTCCTTTCTCTTCATGTCCTTCCCACCCCTCCCACCCCACACCTGCAGGTTAGCCTCTGTGTATCCACTTTTTCTCCTTTCCAGTCAGTATGGATCATTTCACTCATATACTGTGTCTCTGCTTCTTCAACTCAATTCGGTGCCTCCCATTGTTCTTAGGATGAGGGTAAAAATCCTGTATATGGCCCAAACTCTTAGGTCTGGCCCCATCTTTTCTCTAGCCTGGTCTGGCAACCACTCTCTTGCCTCTGCTCTCCATGGGGCAGTCTTACTGGGATGTCAGTCCCATGAGTTTGCACCGTGCCTCTCCTGCCCCAAGGACACCTCCGTTATGTTTCTTCTGTTTGGGAACCTCTTCGTGACTCTCCCTAACCCCCATTCTCTTCACCTGGTTGATGCCTACTCATCCTTCCAGTTTCAGTTCAGAAGTCACTTCCTTAGGAAACTTCCCTCTCCTCATCCCTCCACTGTGAGACCCCCTTGCTTATACTCTTACTGCTACAAAAGCATTCTTTTCTTTTTCAGCGTTTATCCTCATTTGAACTTAGGCGTTTATTTCTCTGATTATTTGAACAATCTTTCATTGTCTCTCCTAACATTAATGAAGACATTCATCTGACACTTATTGTATATAGGTGGGCTCTGATATTCAACATTTCATTATAAAATTGGCTTTGTGACGGGCACTGAGAGGGGCACTTGGTGGGATGAGCACTAGGTGTTATGCTATACGTTGGCAAATTGAACTCCAATAAAATTTTTTTTTTAATTGGCTTTGTTTTGGATGATTTTGCCCAACTGTAGTTTAATGTAAGTGTTCTGAGTGTGTTTAAAGTCGGCTGAGCTAAGCTGTGATATTCAGTAGGTTAGGAGTATTAGATGCATTTTCAGCTTATGACTTTTTTCTCCAAGATTTTATTTAAATTCCTGTTAGTCAACATATAGTGTAATATTAGTTTTAGGAGTGGAATCTAGGGATTCATCACTTATGCATTATGCCCAGTGCTCATCACAAGTGCCCATCACTCCATGATGCCCATCACTCATTCAGCCCATCCTCCCACCAACCTCTCCTCCTGCAATCCTCAGTTTTTTCTCTATAGTTAGAAGTCTCTCATGTTTACTTCCCTCTCTGTTTTTATCTTCTTTTATTTTCCTTCCCTTCCCCTTTGTTCATCTGTTTTGTTTCTTAAATTTTTGACTTATAATCGGTTTATCAGGATGTAATCTCAGCAAAAATCAAGCAAGATCTGTATTGGGCAATTTCTAAGTCCTCTCAATGTATTGATTTATTTAATCCTCACATAACTGAGGAAGTATGTCCTATTACTGTCCTTTCTGAGGGCTTAAGTCCTAACTTGCTCGTGTCCACACAGCTAGTAAGCATAGTTTTGGGATTTGAACCCAGGCTGACTGACCCCAGCATGTACAGGTTTAATCAAGGTCTTGCATTACTTTCCTGGTAGACGAAGATTTCTCAATCTTTAATTATTGCTCCCTTAAGGAGCACTTTTTAGTTATGTTTTACTAATCCTCTCCCTGGGAAACTTTAATACTGCATGTACTGTTACAGGCAGAATAATGGCTCCAACCTCCACCCCCCAAGACATCCACATCCTAAACCCTGGAGCCTGGGAATAAGTCCTGTTACATGGAAAGGGGAAATTAAGGCTGCAGATGGATGAACACCTGTTAATGAGCTGATCTTGAGATGGGCGGATTATCCTGGGGGCGGGGGACGCCCATTGTAATCACAAGGGCTGCTTAAGTAGAGGAGACAGGAGAGCCAGTACGAGGGAGATAGTAAGTATGAGAAAGACTTGACTGTCATTGCTAGCTTTGAAGATAGAAGAGGGCCAAGAGCCAGGGAATGTGGGCAACCTCTGGAAATTGGAAAAGGCAAGGAAACTGATTCTTCCCCAGAGCTTACAGAAGGAATGCAGCCTTGCCAATGCCTTGACTTCAACCCAGTGAGGCTGATTTCAGACTTCTGACTCCCAGAACTGGAAGATGTAAATTTGCGTTACCACAAATTCAAGATAATTTGTTAAAGCAACAATAGGTATATTGTTATGCATACGTGTGTATATATATGTGCATGTATATGTGTATGTATATGCACACAGTTGCATATATTGCATGCACTACATACGTATTTGTGTTTTATATAAAATGAGTAAGATTTTTCACCACCTAGAAACTAGTCTATTCCCCTTTGGGACCGTATTGCCTCTCCTGAGATTGTATGTACTGAACCACAAGAACAAGAATCGTCTCTGGCTTTGATCACTGTTCTGTCTCCACATAGGGTCTGGCAACTTATAGACAGTCAGCAAGTATTTGTCGATTGACTGAATGAATAGATAGATGAATGACTATGAAAGACTTGGATTAGGGGTCATAATCCTGTTTATGAAAAATAAGGAAGGCTAAAGGACTGTGTGTTGGAAGTAGGAGAATCAGCATTTTTGAATAACCGCAGGACTGTAGTGCTGTGAATGGCACGCTTACCTCCACAGATTCATCCGTGTCTAAGGGCACCGTTAGCATTGGTCGGAGTGATCGAGGCACTGCAGGAAGGGGCTTGAGCGTGTCCTGTGGCACACGATGGGCACAGCGGTAGGCAAATGGCCTTGGTTTGCAAAGTTCTAGGATTTGATTGTAAACGAGCCATTTGAAATTTTACATGGAGCCAAGAGCTTCAGGGACAGATGCTGGTTTTTTTGTTTGCCTCTTCTCTCTTACCTGTCAAGTGTCTACTTGGAAGGAGTTTAAGGCTCCATTATGGCGACGCAGCTTGTGCAGGAGAACCTACATTCTCATGTGGCTTGCTGGTCACCACCCATGCTCTGGGGAGGGTGTAGACTCTTCCCAGTCCTGCTCTGTGGTGTGTGTTGCACTGATGTTGGGAGCACTGAACTACCTTGGATGACAGGCCATGCTGGCTTTGGTTATGCTCCTGGTGCTGGCAAGTTAAGCACATTCCTTTCTAACTCTCCGAGAGATGCTGTGTGGAACAGCCAGGGAGAACCACCCCACTGGGGTGAATCCAGGGGGATGAAGCGAAGAATGTGCCGAGCTCTGCACTTCCGTGCCAACTGGGAATGGCCAAAGTCCGGAGGATTGCTGGAGGAGAAGCTGGGGGTCTTTGGAGAGGTGGCCAAGCTGGGGGGCCGGGCCCTGCACAGCGCAGGAGGCCTCTGGGGGAGTTCATTCTCAGGCACATGTGAAGGATGGCCTCAGAGCTGTACTTGGCAGAGCCTGTCACTTCACTTGATCTTCCCACATGGCAGTGCTGGTCTCCAGGGCCCATGCATAGCTAACAAGGAACACTTGTCTGGCATCCATGTTTGCAAATAACTTTCCAGTGCAAGATTTGGGATGGTGAGTCCTGAGAGGGTCTAGTCCAACCTTTCGGTGGCTGTTTTGTTTCCATATTTTAGCCATCACAGGTCCCAGTGCCCACTACATGCAGTGATAACAGCAAACACAAGCATTCGGATTGCACTTTCCATTCAACATGTCTTTTTGACTTCCATTAGTCCAATGGAAGTTATGAGACTGGAGGTCTTATACCCTCATTATACCCAGCTGTTGGGAACAGACGGGGTTGGAACTCAGGCAGCCTGGCTTCTTCATAGACTGCCATTTCATCCCTACAAATTATTTTCAGGGCTGAATTCCGCCCCTGATTTCATCTCTACCATGATTACCTTTCTATGCTGAGCAACCTGTGAAGGAAAATGACATTATTCCTGCTTGTAGTCTGGTTGTCTGGAGAAAGGTATGTACCAGATGAAAGCCATAGGGGTCAGGATGGGTAGTGTGGGACCTTGAGGAATAGCCCAGAAGACAGATCTGGTGGTCTCTACAGCCCCTTCCCTGCTGATCTTGCCCACTCTGGCCTCCCAGTCCCAAATTGTCTCTTAAATGGAGTCCCCTTTGCAACTTTCCTAGCTTAGTCTCATTGATCTTACATTTGGGGGGTTTGGGGCCATGTCTCTGGGAGATTTCTCCTAGAAAATTCCCCCATATGCAGCATGATTAACAAGCATAGAGGTGACTGGTAAGCAAACTGCTCAGAAGTATCCTGAATTGTCCTACACTAGGTGCCCGATATGGAGAACTTTTTGGGTTCTGGCTTTTCTTGGCTGGTTGCTTATCAACTTGGAAGGAACGTTGCTGCCTCTGTTGAGTGCTGCCTTTTCTAATTTTGGACTGAACCCAGCACTCCATGGCTACTTTGCCACTAGCCCAGTTCAGCCTTGACTGCCACGTCCCCCACGGGCATCGTTTTCTAGACTGTAGTGCTATCATTTGCATGTATTTTATAAACCCCAAATTGGAATTTGTAGATGTGGCATGTATTTATATACTTTTGGGGGTACTGCTTTAAGTCACTTGAAATTAGAGAGGTCATTTAGTTTTCTGAACCTTTGGTTGTCATCACCACCACTAAATTTTGCCAGAATCCCTATAGTCTGACTGCTGTGACCATCTTTTTCTTCGTGCTAGCCATGATGGAATCTCTATGTCCTGCACTGGGGTTCTCTGTACTCATTTTTTTGCCTACCCTAAGTCTAGGCCTTTGTTATCACGGCTTGAAAGGTGATTCTGTGCATGTATGATTGTATCACTAAGTAATATAAAACATTTGATGTTTCCTTCGCACTTTACCCAACCTCGATGTAGCTTTTAGTACCTGCATTAGAGTTGTTTTCACATCTGTTTCTTTCGTGGATCATAAACTTCTCAAGATCAGAAGTCCTTCCTCATCCATCATCGCATTCTCAGTCTAAGAGTGTACTGGGAACATAATATGTGTCCAAAAAATGGTGTAGAAAAATCAAATTAGTGTCTTTGATCTATCTCATAAATGATTCACTGTTATCACCCTCTGAGTCACAACTATGTGTAAATGTCTCCTCTACCAAGTGTAAAGCTTTTAGCTTGAACCATCTAGTACAAACTGTAGATTCATAGTATTTTTTCCTTTAGCAGTCCTTTCTCCAAGCATGTGGTAGTACAACTAATTAGTGTGCCCAAGGAGTCTGTGCTCACTCATTTTACAATAATTCTAATAAAAAAACCACTCATATAATACTATATGCCAGGCACCGTTATAGGACCTAGCAGAGATTATTACAACATTATATCCATTTTGCCAAGAACGAAAGTAATTTACCCAACGTGATGCTGCCAATTGATCAAAGCTGGGATTGGATCTTGTGGAATGAACCAGAGGCCAAACATTTAATTAGGATTTACTGAGGTCCTGTGTGATAGATGCTTCTACTTTTATTTTCTTATATAACCTTAACAATAAGACTAAGAGATACATGTAATTATTAATATCTTTTATTTTTGGATTTTTTTTCTTCCAAGATTTTTTTTTAATTTTTTTTATTTATTTATGATAGTCACACAGAGAGAGAGAGAGGCAGAGACACAGGCAGAGGGAGAAGCAGGCTCCATGCACCGGGAGCCTGACGTGGGACTCGATCCCGGGTCTCCAGGATTGCGCCCTGGGCCAAAGGCAGGCGCTAAACCACTGCGCCACCCAGGGATCCCCTTCTTCCAAGATTTTATTTAAGTTCAACATATAGAATTGGTTTCAGGAGTAAAATCTAGTGTCTCATCATGTACATATAACACCACGTGCTCATCATAACACATGCCCTCCCTAATGAAAGAGTGAGGGAGAAGCCAGACTCCTGGATGAGCAGAGAGCCAGATGCGGGGCTCGATCCCAGGACCTGGGATCATGACCTAAGCTGAAGGCAGATGCTTAACCAACTGAACCACCTAGATGTCCTTCTGTTTTTATCTTATTTTTCTTTCCTACCCCTTTGTTCATCTGTTTTGTTTCCTAAATTCCACATATGAGTGAAATCATATGATACTAGTTTCCTTGGCTGACTTAGCATAATACACTCTAGTTCCATCCACTTGCCATTGTAGCAAATGGCAAGATTTCATTCTTTTTGATGGCTGAGTAATATTCCATTGTGTATATATACCACATCTCTATCGATTTATCAGTCAATGGACATTTGGGCTCTTTCCATAATTAGGCTATTGTTGATAATGTGGCTATAAACATCGGGGTGCATGTGCCCCTTTAAACGGGTATTTTGTATCCTTTAGGTAAATCCCTAGTAGTGCAATTGCTGGGTCATAGTGTAGTTCTGTTTTTAACTTTTTGAGTTACCATCCATAGTGTTTTCCAGAGTGGCTGCCCCAGCTTGCATTCCCACCAACAGTGTAAGAGGGTTCCCCTTTCTCCGCATCCTCACCAACATCTGTTGTTTCCTAAGTTGTTAATTTTATCCATCCTGACAGGTGTGAGGTGGTATCTCATTGTGGTTTTGATTTGTATTTCCCTGATGATGAATGATGATGAGCCTTTTTTCATGTGTCTGTTAACCATTTGTATGTCTTCTTTGGAGAAATGTCTGTCCATTCTTTTGCCCATTTCTTATTTCATTTTTTTAGTTGAGAAAACTGAAACTCAGCTTACATAGCTAGTCCCAGATTATAACCACTAGTAAGGGGAAGAGTCTGAATTTAGAAGCATTTTAGATGCCTTGTTCTGTCCGTCATATCACAGCTGGATGCAAATCAATGCTAAATTCCTGGAGCCTGGTTTGTCACGATTTTCACCTCGCAAATCTAAGTCTTAAGAGAAGGGGCTTTGGAATTTGACAGATTTTGGTTTGGGTCCTGGTTCTGCCACTTTCTAGTTCTCGCTGTTCAAATAAAATTAACATCTTGGTGTCTCCATTTCCTTATCATGAAGATAGATCTTGCGTGTGAAAATTAAATGAGGTTATAAGGAGAGCACCTAGTACATGGGTAAAGCTCTGTACATATTAACTTCTGTTCACAAGGCTGGCAGATGGCAGACTTTGAATGTGCAGCCTTGGTTGGCTCCATTAGACCTCTCTACTTATCATCTGCCCCCCGTGGGCACGCTCTGCAGCCTCTTATCATCACCTTATTTAATGATTTAATGGGAGGATGAATGCTCCTTGCAGAACTAGCAAGTTTTACTGATGGCCCCTTGATTGATTCCAAAACCAAAATATTTATTCTAGAACTAAACAGTTTGGGGTACATCATCATAAAGTCAAAGAAGGAGAAACAACAGAATTAGGTCTATGGAAATTTGTAGTTTGGGGACCTATCATCAGTTTAACCTTATGCAGTTTTTCTGGAGGTAGCTGCTTAGAGCAATATATGACTCTAAGACCTAAACCCCAGAAAGGGCAGAAAACGCCTAGGACAAAAGAACATTAAATGAAAAAGATAAAAAGAACAAATAGACCAACAAGATGAATTTGTCCCATTTAAAGGTCATCAAGTAATCCCTGGATTATACATAATTTTTTTTTTGAGAGAGAGAGAGAGCGAGCAGAGGGTGGTGGGAGGATGGGGGAGGGGCAAAGGAAAAGGGAGAGAGAATCTCATGAGGTATGGAGCCTGACTCAGGGTAGGATCCCAAGACCCTGAGACCATGACCTGAGCTAAAATCAAGAGTTGGGTGCTCAACTGACTGAGCCACTCAGGTGCTCCCTCTACAGAATTTTTTAAAATCTGTGTGTCTCTGAATGTCTCATGTTCACAAGTTTGTAGTTAGTTCTCACCTTCTATAGAAGCAAGGTAGAGGTAGGATCAGCCTGTAGGGTGAACTTGGATGTCTGGAAGAGGGAACTCTGCTCATCCAGGTGGCCCCTGTAGCTTTAGCTTGGGCACCCCGGGCTCTACTCTCTACTCTCCTCCCCACTAGCTGCTTTCCTTTTGGAAAATCATGTTATTTCCTAAGTTAGGGGACAAGAATTTTATTTTCCAGAATAGACTATGAAGCTAGGATACAATTACTCATATGGTTTAATTTAAAATGCAAAATCTTTGAAAAATAGGTATTTTCAAAATAAGTGTTTTGGTCTGGAGTTCTGGTTCTCATTAACTTGGCTGAAGCCCTTGATGATATGTTGGAACTGCTTAAACACTAGCTCACATGCCTGCTCTCAGGTGTTCCTAAACCCCCTATTTTCCCGGGGGATCCTGGCCAGCAGCATCCTGACAGGTCTGAGCCAAAGCCTGGTGTTCCCCTCACTCCATCCGTGACTTTTACGAAAGGGAGCTGAGTGGTTTAATGTGAGGTTTTGCTAATCTCTGCTCATTTTGCTGAAGTGCATGGCGGGGAATGACAGTACTTGGGGTCTGGTTCGGCCTCAGACGGTGCATGCCTGGTCTCCTGCCTCCCTGGCCGGGACTTACCTTCACTGGGGTTTGTTGCACGTGAGTCTTTAGGGAAAACCTTTGGCCGAGGCTGAAGAGTCTTTCCAGCCTGATGGGAGTATGTTAAATATTACTAGAACAAGCCAAGTATAATCTCTGTACCTACTGTTAAGCCTAGAAGGCAGAGGAGAAAAAAGGCATTCCGTACGCATAGAACATTACGTGTTTACTTTAAGACATGCCTTTTATCTATGATGTCCAACCAAGTACACTGAAAGCATTAACTGCTAGGTCTCGGGAATGATCTTTCTGGAGAACGGCAAGAACCCTGGAAATCCTGTTTTTTCCTCCAGGTCCCCGTGAAAGGGGGCAGAGCTCTAAGGCTGCAAACACCCACATTTCAGGGTGCTAAGGCCTGGATGGAGCTTGGGATACATGGTCCTTCTGTTCCTTGAGTATATGAGAGAGGTCCTGGGCTATGAACGTGAAGCCTTAAGTTCCCTGACCACCCCCACAAACCGTGATACTGCAGACACGGTGCATTTGGGAAGTCGTCTTGCCCCCTTAGCCACTGTGGTCGGACTCTTCTTCAAAAGACTTCGGAAAAGGCTCTTACCAGTGTTCTGTTTGGAAAGTAAGAACAAATGTAGTCTTTCACTCTCATTATCCTGATACCTCTTGGGACTCAACATTCCCAAGCCCAGGCAGTTCCACTGTGCCCCACAGCCTTGGCGTCTTGGCCCTTGCTCTCAGTGCTCAGCCACGATGCAGAGTCCTTTTCTCTTTGAACTGCCCAGGGCTTCCTCCTCCACCCTCCTTATTCTGCTGTCCCCTTTCCCAACACAGGCCATTTTGCCCTCGAGGCATGAAAACCCTTATTCATCTCAGTCAGTGTCCCTTTCACCATCTGCTCAGCAGAAAGTTGTGGATCTGCTCTTAGCATTTCTCTGCCACAAAGTCTGCAATTCTGAAATTAAAAAAAAAAAATGCATTGAGAACTGAAAGCTCTCTGTATCTCACTCGGTGACAAAAATAGACCTGAAT
This sequence comes from Canis lupus baileyi, assembly GCF_048164855.1. Classification (NCBI taxonomy): domain Eukaryota; kingdom Metazoa; phylum Chordata; class Mammalia; order Carnivora; family Canidae; genus Canis; species Canis lupus. The sequence goes on along the minus strand of NC_132865.1, from coordinate 1,805,290 downwards.
TGACGTGAAGCTGTTTATCCTACTGGCTGTTGATCACACATACGTCTGCAGAAATATTAAGGTATTTGGCTATGAGGTGTTATGTATCAGCTATGTGTGTTCCATTATTAATTGTATAAAATCTAAAAAATTCTGAATCCAGAAACACATCTGGCCCCAAAGGTTTTGGGTAAGGGATGATAAACCTGTACTTCTAAACCTTGGCTTTTATCTTCTGGTAAAGTCCTTTCCTGCATTTAGGATTGTGCTTTCTGGCTATATTCCCCATGTTCCTCTCTCCGTGTTGACGTCATCTGCTTATTTTCTGGTCATTTCCCTCCATGATGGAGGCTATTCATCTCCAGGTTTTTCTTCTCCCCTCATCTCTGCACTCAAGTCACCCTGACTCCACCCACTATTTGCCAATTCTAGGGGACCTTTTTTCACTATTTTGCATGCTTGCTCTATCGCTAAGAACAGCTAATTTCTCCCTTCTTTATACCATCTCCTCCCTTTTCTTCTTTAGCACCATTCTCCCTGGCCCTCCTCTCCCTCTCCAACCAGTATTGCCTGTCAGTGTGATCTCCTGGCCCATTGCCCTCTGTCCATGTGTCCTCTCAGAGGTCACTGCGGGCAAGAAGACTGGGTTGCTCCAGGTGATTCCATAGGCCCTCCCTTCCCATGAGCCTGTCTTTTTTGTTGGTGTCCATTCATTCATCAAGCAAAGGATGGTCGTCATCCCTCTTCATTCTCTAATTCTCCAAAAACAATCTCATGCTCTCACGTGGCTTCACCTTAAGACCTAGACCACCCTCTGGACTCTATAGAGTGGGGAATACAACTTCCGACTGGATATTGCCTTTTCCACTGGATGCCCACACTTAACATGTCCATAGAAAACCTCCCTTATCTTTATGAATGTTTCTACTACTCAGAAATGAAGAACCTGGGTCATTCTCACGGATCCTCTTCCAAGTACTTTTGACACGATCTTTGATAATATCTTTTGTTTTCTGGAATGATAAGATATTCCAAGCTTATCTTTCCTAATTCCTGCCCCAGATTTGGATTCATCTATTTCTCTAGTGATTCTTGGGGCCTTCTCATGGAAAATGACATTTAGAACCTAATCTGGGTGTGGAGATGCTGGTTTCTGAGGTCAGTCATAGTTTCTTTTTTTTTTTTTTTTGAGATTTTATTATTTATTCATGAGAGACACACACACACAGAGAGAGAGAGAGAGAGGCACAGAGACACAGGCAGAGGGAGAAGCAGGCTCCATGCAAGGAGCCCGATGTGGGACTCCATCCTGAGTCTCCAGGATGACACCCTGGGCTGCAGGCGGCGCTAAACAGCTGCGCCACCGGGGCTGCCCCAGTCATAGTTTCTAGGCCTTTTCAGCAGACAATTCCATGAGGAAGTACCATTTTTAAAAAGCTTTCATTCCACCAGTTAACATATAGTGTTATGTTAATTTCATGTGTACAATATAGTGATTCAACAGTTTTATGCATTTCTCAGTGCTCATCATGATACGAGTACTCTCAATCCCCTCCATCTATTTTACCTGCCTCCCTTCTGGAACCATTAATTTGAACTCTGTAGCTAAGAGTCTGTTTTGTGGTCTGTTGCTGCTTTATTCATTTGTTTAGTTTCTTAAATTTCAGATGTATGAAATCATAGGGTATTTGTTTTTCCCTGACTCACTTATTTCACTTTTGATTATACCCTCTAGATCTATCCATGTTGTTACAAATGGCAAGATTTCACTCTTTTTTATGGCTGAGTAATATTCCAGTGTGTGTGTGTGTGTGTGTGTGTGTGTGTGTGTGTGTGTATGCACCACATCTTCTATGTCCATTCTTTTATTGATGAACACTTGGATTGCTTCCATAATTTGGCTATTATGAATCAGTCTGCAGTAAATGTAAGGGTGCATATATCTTTTAGAACTATGTTTTCTTTGGGTAAATACCCAGTAGTAGAATTACTGGATTATATGGTAATTCTATCTTTGATATATTTTTTTTTTTTTTGTGGAACCTCTATACTGTTCTCCACAGTGGCTGTACTGGTTTGCATTCCCCAAAACACTGTGTAAGGGTTCCTTTTTCTCCATATCCTTAACAATAATTGTTATTTCTTGTGTTTTTGTTTTGCCTTTATGTCCAATGTAAGGGGATAGATATCACATTGTAGTTTGATTTACATTTCCCTGATGATGGGTGATGGTGAGCATCTTTTCATGTGTCTGTTGGTTATCTATATGTCTTTGGAAAAATGTTCATGTCTTCTGCCCGTTTTTAATTAGATTATTTGTTTTTTTCTACTGTGCAGTTGTATAAGTATTATATATATTTTGAATTCTAACCCTTTATCAGATACATCATTTGCAAATATCTTACATCCAGTAGGTTATTGTCTTTCAGTTTTGTTGATTGTTTCTTTTGCTGTGCCAAAGCCTTTTCTTTTTGTCTAATCCCAGTTATTTATCTTTACTTTTGTTTCCCTTGCTTCAGGAGACAAATCTAGGAAATAGTGCTATGATCAATTGTGAGAAATTACTGACTGTGCTCTTTTCTAGGAATTTTAATGGTTCTAGGTCTCACATTTAGGTCTTTAATTCATTTTGAGTTTCCTTTTGTATATGACATAGGAAAGTGGTCCAGTTTCATTCTTTGCATGCTGCTGTCCAGTTTTCCCAGCACTATTTGTTAAAGACACTGTCTTTTTCCCATTGCATAGTCTTGTCTCATTTGCCAAAGATTAATTGTCCTTATAATTGCAGTTTGTTTTTCTGGGCTCTCTATTACATTGATCTCTGTGTCTATTTTTGTGCCAGTACCACACCAGTTTGATTACTACAGCTTTGCAGTATATCTTAAAGTCTGGGATTATGATATGCCTCCAGTTTTATTTTTCTTTTTCAAGATTGCTTTGGCTATTTGGGGTCCTTTGTGGTTCTATACAAACCTTAGAATTAGTTGTTCTAGTCTATGAAAAATGCTGTTGGTATTTTGATAGGGGTTGGGTTAAATATGTAGATTGCTTTGCATAGTATGGACATTTTAATAAAATTTGTTCTCCCAAACCATGAACATGCACTATCTTTCCAAGTATTTGCATCATCTTCAATTTCTTTCATTAGTGTTTTATAGTTTTCAGAGTATAGGTCTTTTACTTTCTTGATTAAGCTTATTTCTAGGTATTTTATTATTTTTGGTGCAGTTGTAAATGGGATTTTTAAAATTTTATTCTTATTTTTTAGAGAGGGGAGGAAGGGCAGAGGAATAGGGAGAGAGAGAATCTTAAGCAGGCTCCATACCCAGCACAGAGCCCAACACAGGGCTTAATCTCACAACCCTGAGATCCTGACCTGAGCCAAAATCAAGAGTCAGACACTTAATTGAGTGAGCTACCTAAGCACCCCAATGTGATTGTATTCTTAATTTCTCTTTCTGCTATTTCACTGTTACTGTGTAGAAATGAAACAGATTTCTGTACATTGATTTTGTATCCTGTGACCTTACTGAATTCATTTATCAGTTCTAGTAGATTTTTGATGGAGTCTTTGGGGTTTTCTATATATATAGACATGTCATCTGCAAATAGTGAAAATTTTAATTCTTTCTGAATAACTTAGATACCTTTTCTTTCTTTTTCTTGTCTGCTTCCAGTACTGTATTGAATAAAAGTGGTGAGGACGTCTTTGTCTTGTTTCTGATCTTACGAGAAAAGTTCTCAGGTTTTCACCATTTAGTATTATGTTAGCTGTGGATTTTTCACATATGGCCTTTATTATTTGGATATGTGTTCCCTCTAGACCTACTTTTTTGGTTTTCCTCATGAATGGACATTGTGCTTTGCCAAAGGCTTTTTCTGCATCTACTGAAATGATCACATGGTTCTTATCTTTTTGTTATTGATGTGATGTATCGCATTGATTGGTTTGCTGATATTGAACCACCTTTGTGTTTCAGGAATAACTCCCACTTGATCATGGTGAATGACTTTTAAAAAATGTATTGTTGGATTTGGTGTGCCAATATTTTGTTGAGGATTTTTGTATCTATGTTCATCAGAGGCACTGGCCTGTAGTTCTCTCTCTCTCTCTTATTTTTATAGTGTCTTTTTTCTGGTTTTGCTATCAGGGTAATAGTGGCCTCATAGAATGAATTTTGAAGCTTTCCTTTTGCTTCTATTTTTAAAAATAGTTTCAGAAAAATAAGTATTAACTATTTTTTAAAAATGTTTGGTAGAGTTCAGCTGTGAAGCCACCTGGACTTTTGTTTATTGGGAATTTTTTGATTACTGATTCAATATCATTGCTGGTCATAGTTCTGTTCAAATTTCTATTTTGTATTCATTTTCATGAGGTTATATGATTCTAGGAATTTCTCTATTTCTTCTAGATTGTCCATATATAATTTTTCATGATATTTTCTTCTAATTCTTTGTATTTCTTTGGTGTTGGTTATTTCTCCTTTTTCATTTCTGAATTTGAGTTCTCTCCCTTTTTGTTTTTGTTTTTGATTAGTATGACTAGAGGTTTATCAAATCTGTCATCTTTTCAAGGTGCTTTCATTTTACTCCTCTCCTCACCCCACATTGTAGGTATATGGTGACATACCTTACATCCTTTTGTGAATTCTTTGACTGATATATATATATATACACACACTTAATTTTACTGATTTTGTATTTCCTACTTTTCTTACTCCTGCTCATGGCCTTTCCTTTCCACTCAAATTGTCCCCTTTAACATTTCTTGTAAAACTGATTTAGTGGTGGTAAATTTCTTTAACTTCCGTCTATCTGGGAAACTCTATCTTTTTTTCTATTCTGAATGATAGCCTTGCTGGGTATTCTTTGTTGCAGGTTTCTTTCTTTTAGAACTTTGAATATATCAAACTGTTCTCCCCGGCCTGCAAAGTTTCTGCTGAAAAATCAGCTGATAGCCTTATAAGGTTTCCCTTGTATGTAACTGTTTTCTTTTCTTGGTGCTTAAAATTTTTTTTATCACTATTTTTTGCCATTTTAATTACTATGTGTCTTGATGTGCCCTCCTTAGGTTGTTTTAATGAGGGCTCGTCATGCCTCCTGGACCTGGATTTCTGTTTCTTTTCCCAGATTCAGAAAGTTGTCAGCTATTTCTTCAAATAATTTTTTTGTCTCCTTTTATCTCTCTTCTCCTAGGATCCTATAATGGGAATGTTATTATGTTTGATGGTGTAGCAGACTTCCCTTCATCTATTCTCATTCTTCAGTATTTTTTTCTTTCTCCTGTTCAGCTTGATTGCTTTCTATTACTCTCTCCTCTAGGTTAGTGATCCATTCTTTTCCTTCCTCCAGTTTATTATTTATTTCTTCAATTTTTGTATATTATAAATTTCATTTATTGAGTTCTTCATCTCTAATTGGTTCTATTTTATGTTTTTTCTCTCTTTGTTAATAGTCTCACTGATGTCCTCCATTGTTTCCTCCATTCAGTGAGTATCTTTATGACCATTACTTTAGATTCTCTATCAGGAATATTTATCTCCATTTTGTTTAGCTGTCATGCATAATTTTGTTTTATTCTTTCATTTGGGACATCTGCCTTTGTCTCATTTTGTCTAACTCTCTGTGTCTGTTTATATGTGCTTTGGAAGTCAGCTACATCTCCTGCTCTTGAAAGTAGTGGCCTTATGAAGAAGAGGCCCCATGGGGCCCTGCAGTGCAATGTCCCCCGTTCACCAGAACCTGGCACTTTAGAGGTGTCCCCTGTGTGATGTGTGCATCCTACTGTTTTGGCTGAGCCTCATTTGCCTTCAGTTGTCTGTAGTGGTTCTCTTTGCCTATTGATAATAGGATTTAGTCCTTATGCTGTTAGTGGGCCAGTTTGGGGTCACCTTGTGCTGAGTTGGGTCAGACCAGGTGTTTGCCAGAGATGTAGTAGCCCTGAACTATAGGATGCTCTCCCTGTGTTGTCCTCTGAGAAGCTTCCTTGTTGGGTGGGGCCTGCAGTCAGATGTCTGCCCCTGACCCGCTGTTGCAGCCACATTTGCACTGTTGTGTGTTGTACTCTTCTGCTCTCCCAGGGGTAGGAATCACTTTGGAGTTGTGTTGGCTCCTTTTGAGGGTCTTGCACACTGTCAGGCTTGTGGCACCACTTTGGGCTCTGCCCAGTGGCTTAGTGTAGGGGGTAGATTTGCAGGAGAAAGCACTTATGGGGCGCATGGTACCTGCAAGTTCCTGTTGGTCTGTTGAGTGAGGGAACCTACAACCAGTGCTGGTAGGGTTTGATGAGGCAGATCCACAGAAGCAATTGGTAGTGGGGTGGGTGCTTAGAAAGGTGGATGGAGGGTGTTAATGCTGTGCTGGCTCTCATGGGTGTTGTGTATCTAGGTTGGGGGCAGGTGTAGGAAATGGCACCTGTGAGCTCTTTTGTTCTTAGAGAAGTCTCCCAAAGATCCCTGCCTCTCTAGCTCTGATATTAGTAACCAATCTCCTTCCCATAAAACCCAAGCATTTTTCATACTTCTGTATCTCAGTGGAGGCACTTGTGCTATCTTTCTAAGGGTAGGAACTCCAATATCCCAGTTCCCCTAGAGCCAAGTCCAACCCCACTTATTTTTAAATTTCCATATGTTAAACTACATTGATTGTTATGCCTCTCTGGTTTTCAAAACCAAATGTTATGGGGATTCCTCTTACCCATGCAGGTCCCCTGTGAGTAGGGGGCCTAGTGTGGGTGTGTCTGAGAGGCCTACTGTGTGTGTGTGTGGGGGGGTCTTCCTTCTCTGTGCCTTAAGTCCCTCTGTCTTGCTGACAGTCCTGAGGGCCCATTTGGCTCCCAACAGTTTCTCAGTACTTTCCACCTTCCTTGATGTGGCCCCCTCTCTACATTATCTGTGACAACCCAGAAAATGAGCTGATAATTGGCAGAAAAGACTCATTTCCACTGATGTGGGTGTTATCTAATTGTATCCATGGAATGAGATGAGCTTAGGATCTTCTGACTCTACCAACTTCCCTGGAATTGCAAGACATGTACTGTTTTGAAGATAGGAGTTTGTGTTGATATATCCAATTCAAATTCAGGACTGCCAGGTTTTCACTTAAGCTCCTCATTCTTACATTTGTATCTGCTTTTTTCCATGCTGAAAATTATGGTTCTTGATTATAACATCATGTTTGCTCAATTGCTTTTTCCCACAATAGACAATGAGAATAAAACCAATAGTAACAGAAACATTATGATTACTTAAATCAGTTTAAGTTGTTACCATTTGCAGTTCTTTTTGTCCTCAGAGCATATGCTACTAGGTATGTATAGTCAAATTTTTCTAATTAAAGCAATTTGGAATAATTCTTATGTGGTTAATGCCACCAACTACATATGTAGTTAGACTTAGTTTTTTTTCCTTTGATTTTCAAGACTTACTTTAAAAAGATTTAATTTTTTAATTTACATGATAATGTTTATAGTTCAAAAGACATGTCTATAAATAAGGAATATTTAAAGAAGTCTAATTTCTTTCCTATTCCCTCCACCCTTCTCTAGGACCAAACAAATTCATACATTAAAAAAGTTGCTTAATTAGTTCCATTAATAAGTAGAACTATTAGGCATTTCTTTTGGTCTAGGGATACTGTGAAAAGTCATTGAGACATTAAGGGGGTTATGTATCAAAGTTTGAGGGTCTGTGTAGTTTATGGAGTATATATACATATATAGAGTACACTATATTTTAGTATATATAGTATATGAAGAATATTCTTCTTATAGCTGCCTCGTACCCTGTTAGGTGGATACACTGTATTTAATCCCACTAGCCCCCTCTGATAAACCTTTGGGTTGTTTGTAGCCTTAGCTATTTCAAATAGTGCTGAAAGGAATAGCCATGTGGTGTGTGTTTTGTGTTTTATTTTTGTTTTGTGTCTTCAGGAGTTTTCAGTGGGAGATATTCCTGTAAGTCGGATGGCTGGGTCAAAGGGCAAACAAATATGACATTTTACTAAATACTGCCAAATTCACCTTCAAAGGGGTTATACCATTTTGCATTCCCATAATCAAATCATGAGAGTGTCATTTCCCCTAAAGTCTTGTCAGCAAAGTATGATGTCAAAGTTTTGGTGTTTTGCCAGTAAAATAAGTGAGAAATTATATCTCAATATAGTTTTAATTTGCATTTTTCTTATTATGAAAGAGGTTGGTCATTTTTCATGTAAGAGTAATTTGCATTTATTTTTCTATGAACTGTCCATTTATATCTTGAGTGAAATTGTCTATAGAGCTTTGGTCTTTTTCTTCTCCAATTTTAGAGGCTTTTTATATATAAATTGCAAATATTTTTCCTAGTTTATCATTGGTCTTTTAAAAAATATTTATATTTCTGAAAAGCCCTATAGATTGTCATTTGTCTTTTTAGTTGCATATTATAGTGGTGCATCTTTTTCTTTGCTATGCAAATTCTTACACTTTTATGTTATTGATGTTTTTGGTTTTGGTGAAGCTTCTGGTTTTGAACCACACGATTAGGAGAATTTACCTGACTATATGAACTTGTGCTTTCTTCGAATGCACTTTTTATTTTGCCATGCCTCTTAGAAAACAAGGAAGACAAAGAAAAATCTTGTAAAATTCGTGAGGGCTAAGACACACGTTTTTACCTTCATGTGTTAGGACCTAAAATGACTTTCTGTATTTTCCTTTGGACATATAGCCTGTCATCTTTTGTTTTTGACTCCAAGTTCTAACTCTAAAAAGTGTCCACTTTTACCTGGGAAAGTGACTTTAAAATATATTGAGTATAGGTATATGCCTTTGTTTTGCCCAATGAAAAGTAGGGAAGTCAATTGATTAGAGAAGGCATACAAGTAAAGGAGCAATGAAATTCTAGAGGCTAATTTGAGTAGATTTATTGGCATTTAAAATGTATTGGTGAAGTTCGTGTGTGTGTACACATGTATGATGATCCATAAAGGTAACTTGAATTACTTCTTTTCAAAGTGATGTTGACTTATAATTACTCAAATACTGTGTTATAAGGAAGCAAAAGAAACCTTTATAGAAGAATGAAGCTACTTTTCTACTATCATGTTAGAAAACACTAACTTCGACCCTAATTAAGCTAAATATTATCCCAACAAGAAATTTACATTATTCTTATTTGTAGACTTATAAAAACTTGTATTTTGTTTTGTTTTAAATTTTGTTAAAAATGTTGTTAAAGGGGCACCCGGGTGGCTCAGTGGTTGAGCGTCTGCCTTTGGCCTAGGTCATGATCCTGGGGTCGTGGGATCGAGTCCCACATTTGGCTCCCTACATGGAGCCTGCTTCTCCCTCTGCCTATGTCTCTCTCTCTCTCTTTCTCTCTCTGTCTCTCTCTCATAAATAAATAAAATCTTAAAAAAATGTTGTTAAAAAGTTGTGGGTATTTGTGCTGCTCTGATTGCCTTAGATCTAAGATTCAAAAGGTGGACATATAACTGGTTAACACTTCTGCTAAGGCACTGGGTCACTCACCTAGGATCTAGTGGAGTGGTTATACTTCCAAACATGCTATAGAACTTAGAATGCTTTTGGACACTTCTTTTAGAAACATGATCTAGTCCTATGACTGCCAGGAAGGTGATACTTTTTTGCACGATTGGGCAAGGCCTTTGTCGTGGTCCAAGCTCTGGCCAAATGTGCTTCCCAGTTTGCTTTCTGTGACTATTTCCCAGGAGTAAATAAATAATAGATATGTTTCTGGCGATGTTTGTCCCAACAATAAAGCAGTCAACATGTTAAAGTTGAAAAAAAAAAGTTGTGGACATTTGTTTTCTATTTTGTTATGTAGATTATCTACATAAAATCCTTGGTTTTGCTTCTTGGCATGCAAGGCTTAAAATATATTTTACCTGGGACCATACAGAAAACATTTGCCAACCTCCGCATCAAATAAACAGTCAAATTTGTGATGAATCTTGAAGGAGGAAGTTCAAAGTGTAATGGGGGAGTACAACGAGGGGCTTTTAACTTGTTTATAGCATAGATTCCAGCTTGTAGTCTGATTCAGCAGCTGTGAAAGGACAGCAAGATTTCTGTATTTTAAACAAGAATCCACAGGATTCTCTAGGAGTTTGACTACCAGGGAGAAATCTGCAACTGGGGTGGAACAAAGTCCTCTAAGGGAAGTAAGACCTAAGCTGAGACTTGGAGACTGAAAGGAGCAAAAAACCGGTGGTTTGGAGATGAGTTGTTCTGAGAAGGGATGGTGAGCCAAGGCAAGAGCACCTGAGGAAGTGAAGTCTGAGGCTTCTGGAGCAGAGAGAAGTGCTGGGAACAAGACAGAGGAGACCTAGGAGGGAGATAGACTCACTCTTAGGACCATAATCTGTGTTGTCATTTGCACTTGATCCGAGGGACAGTGAGAAATCAGTGAATATGTTTTAAAGCCACATTTTATATTTATATCTTCATATATTTATGTACTCATGTGGGGTTTTAAGTAAATGCCTATGTGTGCCTTTTTTTTTTTTTTTAAGTGTAGTTCTTTTTTTTTTTTTTTTTTTCTCCCCCTGCTTGGTCTCTCTTCTCAAGTCTCCTCAAGGAGCCTGTTGTTACGGACTGAATTTTGACCCCCTCAAGTTCATAGGTTGAGGTCCCAATCCCCGGTACCCTAGAATGTGACTGTATTTGGAGATAGAGTCTTTAAACAGATAATTAAGGCTAAATTGTCATAATGGTGGGGCCCTAATCCAGTATGACTCATGTCCTTATTGGAAGGGGGTGACACATGAGGTATGTACACAGAGAAAAAAAAGCCCTGTGAAGACAGCGAGAGGGAGGCCTTCTGCAAGCCAAGGAGAGAGGCTGCCGGAGAAACCAACCCTACTGATGCTTTGACCTTGGACTTCTAGCCTCCAGAACTATGGGAAAGTAAATTTCTGTCCTTCCAGTCTGTGGTACTTTGTTGTAGCAGTCCTACCAGACTAATATATTCATATTAGTGTCCTTGATCCTGTTCATCCATAGTTTTCTCCTTACTCAGATGATCTTGTACAGATATGAATATGCATATATTTATACCACATGTTTCACTTACGTTAAGATGTCATTGGTGTAAGACACACCATTATCTTGTTATACACAGAAAGAAATACATGCTGTCTGTTAAACCCTGACACAATGCTTTCTTAACCTTGTAATTTTTATCTTAAATTTATTGAATTAGTTCCTCTAGCTCTATTTAGACAGCATTGTTTTGCATACATGCAAAGAAAACTTTATGTGGAATAGATGGGGTAAGATATTCCCAGAACTTCATATTCAAATTTGACTCTTTGGAAGTCCTTCTCAATTCATAGACATTGGGTTCTGAGCTTCTCCACACACTGGTGTCATCTGTGCCAAGAAAATTAGTGATGCAGTATGGCCTGTGACAATGCTCTGTTGTTTGGGGGGCTGTTCCTTGAACCCCCAACACCCACTGCCTATGGATGGACGTGCTTCGATGTGCATGTATGGGCAAGGATGATGCTGTAATGACTGTCATATGGCGTTTGGTGACTAAAGAAACTCATTTAAAATATATTACAACGTGAGGGAAAAAAGGTATTTCAGAATAAAAGAAGCACCACATATATTTTATATGTGTGTATACCTGCACAGACATTTTTTGAGTGGTGCTTTTGGTTTTTTCTTTTTATCAAGATGGCATCATATCATGCACATTTTCCTGCATTTTGCTTTTCTCAGTACTGTGTAGAACTCCCTCCGGGTCACTTGACATAGCTCTTTTTCTTTTTCTTTTCTTTTTTTTTGGTAGCCATAGATACTAATTTATTGTGTAGATGTATCACAATGTATTTAGCCAGTTTCCCATTTATAAGCATTCATTTTGTTTACAGAGCTTTTTGTAACTATAAACGATGCTGCAGTAAGTATCTTTGTGCATCTGTCCTTAAGGACTAGTGCTTTTATTTCCTGGGACTAGAATTACTGAGTTAAAGGATACTGTTTATTTTAACATATGTGGTAAGATTGCTTTCCACAAATGCTGGTTAACCTCCTCTTTCCACCAGCAATCTATAAGAGTGCTCTGCTCCACATAGCTTGTGTATTTACTTTGCGAGAATGAACATTTAATGATAACAGGTCTTATCATCCAAGAGAATGGTTATCTTGTTTGTCTTTAATAACATTTCTAGTTTTCTTAATGTAGTTCTTCCTAAGGATTTCATAGTTTTTGTTCTTCTTAAAATAAAAATTTTCCCCATTTCATTCCTAAGAGCTTATTCTAGAGCTATTTTTTAAATTAATTAATTAATTAATTTATAGGACACACAGAGAGAGGCAGAAGCAGGCTCCATGCAGGGAGCCCGACATGGGACTCGATCCCGGGTCTCCAGGATCAGGCCCTGGGCTGAAGGTGGCGCTAAACTGCTGAGCCACCTGGGCTGCCCAAATAAAGCCATTTTTAAGTTACTTCTTGTCCAGTATCCGGAGGCTGTCAACAAATTTCATTCCTCTTGGAGATTTTCTCTTGATGGGAGATGGAGGCCTCCATAGCTGACTGACGCAGCCTATTCATTCAACTTTCTTCTACAGAATACTTTTAATTTCTGTTTAACTTCTGTCCTTTCTCTACCCTCTTGAGAACATTTTTGCCTTTCTCTTCTCTCTACCCACCGCCTTCAACTTCTACATTTTGTTGAGATAATGCTTCTTTTAAATATATCTCTTCTACTTCAGTGATCCTTATTTATCACAAATTGTGCACTACATACTACACAAAGAGATACACATTTTCGTTAAGATTTAAGTTTACACATAGGCACACACATCAGGAATTATTGCTCAATAATTTTTGTTTTTATCTTATTACCATCTTAAAGTCTCTGATTAATTAATTTGAGTGTTAATTTTTTTCTCAAGTATTTTTCTCATATGGAGAACTTGAGTAATATACTTTTTTGTTGAATCTTTTCTTGTATTCCAGTATTCTTCATCTGTCTGACAAGGGAATAGTATCTTGGCTAAGTATAAAATTATTCGTTCATAGTCCTTCCAATAAGTTGTCTGTAGATCCTTTTTCTTAACTCCCAGCTTCCTAGTTTCGGGGTGACAAGTTAGATTTTTTTTCCCTCCATGATAGCAGGTGGGTTGGTTTTTAATGGTCTTCATGCTTGGGAGATTTTACTTTCTCCTTAAATTTCAAGAATTTCAATCTGCCTATTTGTGATTCTTATAGTAAATCTGGCCTGAAGCTCCCTATACACCCTTCTTATCTGATGATTTAGATATTTCTACAGTTCAGGGAAAGTTTTTCCTATTCTTTATTGAACAATTGCCTTTCCTCTTTCAGTTCTTTTTTCTCTTTTAGTAACACCTATTATTTTCATATTAACTTTCTTGCTAATGTTTCCAGTTTTTTTTTTACTTGAGTATTTTAATTACTTGTACCTTTTTGCTCAGTACTTTGAAGTGTATTTAATCTTTCTGAAGTTGCATTTACTCTTTCAGAGCACAGATTAAAGTCTTAATGATCATCTCTTTTAATTCAACTGATACAATTTTCCAGTGAGGGTTCTTATTTTTATGATAGTCAAGGCTCTTTAAACTGCTTTATAGAACTCCTTATTCTTATTTTCTATTCATGTTTCCATCTATTTTCTCCAGCAGTTTTATTTCATGAGAACTCATTTAGATTATTCTATGTGTTCTTTTTCTCTGGTTGCTGGGACCTCTTAGGTGGGTTTTAAGTTTTCCCTGTTCACTCTCTAGAACTTGGCCTGGTTGTTGATGTGTCCTTAATGGTGGGAATCCTATAGGAGGTGAAAAGCAAATGAATTGATTTATGGTCCTATACACTGTAGTATAAAGGTGGGTGCCAGCATTCTGATAAGAGACCCAGAAGAAAGAAACTCCTGTGATCTCCCTTTACTCATTTAGCTCAGGAGAAGGGAAGATTTATTCACCTTTCTTCCTTGTCTTGACCTCGGAAGGGTCTGAAAGATGTAGCACAAACACATGGAGTCATCTTTGAGGAAATGGAGGACATAGTTGGGCTCAACAAATCTTCCTCTGGACCCACATGCCTTAGTCACCAGCCCTGTTCTGCTGTACTGTACAGACCACAGGGAAGGGAATCCTATACCAGCTCTGTCTGAAGGGACTTTGTGGGATCCAAGCTCTCTCACATGGGTCTCAGCACCTACCTGCTATTGGAGAAGCAAGCAGTTCATTCCAGAAGTGCTGAAGTGGGCACTTTACTCAGGTTACCATGTTCCCAGGACCCCCAGTATCTTTCTTTCTTTTTTTGAAGTATTTTAAGCATAGGAGTGACATGGCCAGATTTGTACCTGAACAGGATTGTTAATACTGGAAGCAGGGAGATTAGTTAGGAAGTTTTTGCAGAATCCCAGGAAAGAAATGAAGGTGGTTTGGACTATGGTGGTAGCACAGCGGATGGAAAGAAGTAGATAGATCTGAGACTTACTGAGAAGTCTTTTTTGAGACTATAGAACAGATTGAGTAATTGGAGGTAGTAGAGAAGGAAGAGGCTATAGTAAGGAGCATGTTAATTAGAATTCAGAAGACAAATCCAAACTTAGATGAGAGAGACTCTTCATGAACCTCGGCAAGAGAAATATAAAGGTTTAGAGGCTTATGTTCATTCATAGAGGAACTGAATAAAAAATGTGTCAGAAGAAATAACATTCATTCACTTGCAAAGTATATATATAGCATATGTGCTAGTCACTGTGCCGCGGGCTGAAGACATACTGATGAGTAAGACATTGTACCTGCCACCAGGAGGCAATTGTATTTGTCAGTCAGATGATCTGAGATGGTCTACTCTATCAAAATTGCTTGTCGATTTAATTAGAAAGAGGAAGAGCTCAAAGACTTTTATATAGGATATTACTCTGTAATGGGGAGGAGGAGCCTCTCGGATATTAGTTTGGTTCTTCCATTTTTAGTAAGAGCGACTCCAGCTGCTTCACATTATAGGGGGAGGTATTGATGTAGAATCTCTAAGCTTCCATTCTGACAGAAAGGTACATGACCTAGAAATCATCTAGAAGGGTTGGGGTAACACACTTGGGTGTCACTTCAGGGGGGCTGACTGGGTCAGATCCAGTAGATGGTGCATGCCAAAACCAATCCTGTTTAGTACCTGTAGGGCCTGCTCAGACCTGTGATTTTAAACCCAGAGTTGCAGAATGTAGGACCTAGGTAGTGGTAGGACCTAGGTCTAGTGGAGTGAGAGAACCTGGTGTCCAACATGACAGGATGATTGTCTTTCCTCAGTGTCTGTTGAGGGAGGGCTTTGCTGCAGCCCCTCCTGTGGCTACAGTGCCAGAAGGTCTAGCCTCCCCCACCGCTCCTCATGGGGTGTTCTTTGGGAAGAGTCACAGCATAGGCAGGACTCCTCCCAGGCCTGAGTCGAGCCACACCTCCTGCTCCAGAGACTCAGCTGCTCTGGCACTCCTGAGCTCCATTTTACCCAGTAAGGGACGTGATGAAGGAGTCTAAGGGCAGTTAACCTGAGATTCCTAGGCCTGCTTGGATGAAAATCTCCTTCACTGAGGATGTGGGAAAGGAAAGGGTTTCCTGGGAGCTCATACCCAGATTGTACATGGATGACCTACTCGGACACCCACAGCCATGTCTTGGTTTGAGAATTGTATCCAGTTTTCAACATCTGGACACAACGCGCCAAAGCTAGCTATACTTAGTCACAAGGCCATAGTTGGTGCCTCAAGGCAGTACTGAGCCACTCAGGGTACTGGCTAGCAAACCCCTTGTACACGGTTAGGGGTCTGAGGCCATTATGACTCCATCATGGATCGTTGGCTCTCATTAGCACATCTGAGACTAGAACATGTGTGCTCAGCACAGAAGGTGTATAGAGTGGCCCAATGGTGACTTTTGGCAACGAAGGCACAGATTTTCTGTATCCTGAACTTTCAGGCAGCTGTTAATTTGAATAAGAGAAGAAGGATCAAGGTCAGTGCCTTTAGAAACCCAACCCTGTCACAATATCGGAGAGGATTCTTAGTCATCAGAGGGAATATTCCTGAGAATGTACCTACTGGCTTTGGGAAGATGTAGCAATTTTCTATTTGTGAGTGCTGATTTGTTTTTTCATTTTATCATGTAGGGTACTATTTATTTTATCTTATTTTTTATTTAAATTCAGTTTGCCAACAGATAGTGTAACACCCAGTGCTCATCCCATCAAGTGCCCCCCTCAGTGCCCGTCACCCAGTCATCCCATCCCCCCACCAACCTCCCCTTCCACCACCCTGTGTTTGTTTCCCAGAGTTAGGAGTCTCTCATGGTTTGTCTCTATTTTTTCTCATTCAGTTCCCCTCTTTTCCCCTATAAAAATCCCTTTCACTATTTCTTATATTCCCCGTATGAGTGAAACCATATGATGACTGTCCTCCGACTGACTGACTTCACTCAGCATCATCCCCTCCAGGTCCATCCCCGTCGAAGCACATGGTGGGTATCCATCCTTCCTGATGGCTGAGGCATATTCTGTTGTATGAGTTGTGATTTCTAATGCACAGGTAAGTGGGCACAAAACTAGCTATGGATGAGAGGAGGAATGCTGGTGACTTTACCCTTTACCGGCAACATGGGAACTCAGTCTTCGGCCGACAGTCAGTACTGATTCCTCTGTTCCTTGATCCCCACTTCTTCCCTTCTCCCCCCATGTCCCTCTGCTGAGCTGCAGGGACCAAAGCTGAAGACGGTGCCTCAAAAGATGTGAGAAGGCAAAACCGGGACAGTGGGAAAAGATGGTCCAGGGAAGAAGAGGGCTGCGTCTCTCCAGGGGTAAGGGAGTGAGCCCGTTGTGCTGGCGGCAGCAGCTCTATCAGGGGACGTAGAGGCACTTACCATATGAGAACTCCCCACCTTCTCCCCCCTTCCACCTGGGGTTTTTCTGCACTTCCAGCACAGTGAGGAATATTGACATAGCTGTGCTGATATCAGGGATTTGGGGACATTTCCAAATTTAAAAGGTAACTTATAGAAATACAATTTTGTTCTGTACATACTGATAAATTGGTAAATACCTTTGTATTATTTTTATAGATTATTTAGATAGAGTATAGATGAAATGCTCACAGATTCCATGTGCAAGGTAGCACGTTTTCTTTATAGTGAATATCCCATAGTCCAAATCCTAAGCTGGGGTCCTGGGGCCAGGGCACGTACTTCGTCTCCCTTGTCTTGCGTCTGGGTGGCATCTCTTTCGTATTTTCCTTCTGTTCTCGAGGGGCAAGAATGCCTGATTGGGCTTAGCTCTCTGCATAGGTCTGGCTAAGTTCCCCCCCCCCCCCCCGCCCAGCCTCCGCCCCCCATGTCTGTGCCTCAGCTGGTAGGACAGGCGTATCTGCTTTATAAACAAAATTATTTTTGGTCTGTGAGAAAGGGAGGGGGAGGCCCTTCTTAGGTGTTCAAGCCTGGACTCCATCCCATTTTAGCAGAGAACTTGGTACGGAGTCTCCTGGGGTCACCTTGCTATTAATAAAGAGCTGCTCCGTTTCTCTTCATGACTTTGGTCCTTATGTGCTTGCTCCCCACATGCCCAGAACACCAAACAGAGTCTGTGAATTTCTCCTTTTTACCTCTTCCTCTGTCTTTTTCTCTCCCATTTTCCCTCTTTCATCCTTTTCTTCCTTCTACAAGCTGTGTGCCAGGATCTAGTGTAAAGTTCTATATTACTCATTTTGTTCTCACAGTGGACCGGTAACGTAGCTGCGTGTGTTGTCACCCCATTACCCAGATGAGGAAACTGAGGCCCCCAGATGATGAGTAACATGCAGCAGAGCATTTGAAGCCAGGCGGTTTAGCACGAGAGCCCCCACGCATAACCTCTCTCTGACACCCTGCGGCGGCTCCAGGTGTGGTAGCCCAAGTTAACAAGAGACTTGTCGTAGACCAATATTGATGCTTGCACGGAGATGTCGCCAAGACTGGTCACCAGCAGACATGCTTCAGGAGTGCTGGGGGAGAGCTGTCCTTCCAGAAGAGCACAAGAGCTAGAAGAGCAAAATCACGTACCCTCTCCTATGACTTTGAACTTGTCGGCCAAACCTGGGAGGTTTGTTTTCATCTGTTGAACAGTAACACCAAAAGACGAGAAAATAATATCCTAGAACAGTTTCCTCAGATGTGTTCTCAGGAACCCTAGTTCTGTAAGTGATTAGTAGATGCACAAAGAGTTCCGAGGCCAAGTGAATTTGGGAAATTGTGCTTTAAATGGATATAAATAGGTTTCTTTATTGCAGGACTTTTTCAGAGCCTTTGCTATGCTAATAAGCATAGTGAGTCTCCAAGAGGGAGATAGGAGCTGCCTTTTTTCCTCAAACTGATTTCCCCAAACCATCCATCCCCTCCCTGTCCCAGCATCTACCTTTATCTGCTTAGCTCATCTCCCAGGAAGAGTAGGAACACTTTCCTTTTCTGTTTTGTAAATCTGCCTTCCCCAAGCTGTAAGGGCTAAACATTACCGTCCTCAATCTCGGGGGTAACTTGGTGAGCGTCCCCAGGGGTGCTCATCAAGTTCAGGAACATAACCTGTTTTGTTCTCCCTTTGCAAGGTGCTCTTAGCTATTCATGGTGAAGCTCTTGCTTTTTTTTTTTTTTTTTTTTTTGTAGTTTTCACGCAGTTCTTTCAACATTACCTCATTTTAACCTATTGGGTAATTTATTTTTAGCCTCAAATCCAATTAATCCAAAGGTGTTAGGGGAATCTGATCCAAATATTTATCTATTTAACCCTTTCTCGGAGGAAGCACTGAGACTTCCCTATTCTGTACCACATAATTGCTGCTCTGTAACCATGGCTAATTAAGGAGGAAGGGACGTAAAATTTATGTGACAGGGTTGTGGTACCACGGAGGTCACAAGATATTTTAGGGAAGACTTGAAGTTGGAGAGGTAAAGATAACAATAAGAAATGTGTTTCTAATTTAATATGTTCACAATAGTTTACACATGAGGCTGCCACTAGAACATGTTGGAAACAGAATAAGTAAAATAAAAACTTGAAAAACAATCTCATTTTGTGGATTGAAACATTTTAGGGGAAATATTTGCTTTAAATTAATTCCAAGGCCCCACAACAAAATATGGATCTTTTCTCCATTTCTCTGTGGTGGGGGATATATGGAGGAGGAGAAAACAGATATCAAAAGAGCTTTGAAGTGTTTAGATCCGAACCACCCCTCTGTGGAAAGGCTTAGGGGGAGAGGGGTGTGAAAAAATTCACTATTTGGCATATTCTCAAAATAGTTTTTCTTTCATCTTTTTTTTTTCTTTCCCTCCTTCTTCTCCCCCAGGTTCTTAATTCTGAGGCAGGAATGATAAAGGGGCCCAGCAGTGCTTGCTCTTGGAACCAGATTCTAAAGCGGGAATGCTCAGAATCTTTTAAGGAAACCTGATCCATTGCATACATTTTAGTGTCTCAGGTGTGAGGTGAGGGCTCAGGGGAGTCATTTGGTGGCCGTCCCCAGAGACCAGAGCGGCTACCAGTCCTGCAGAAGGGCGAAGGTGAAAACACTTTGGCAAGAAGATTGGTTATAAAGGGTTTGGTTTGTGCTGGCACCAGGAAAACATTCCTCCCTTTTGTCTCTCCTTCCATCCTTTAGTCCTTTCTCCCTCTTGACTTAGGGACAAGAAGATCAATCTATAATTCACCCCAAACCCCTGGGAAAGGTCTGTTTCTGAATTCAGAGTATGAAGATTTTAGAAAAGCGACTCCGCGTACATGTTATATGTCTACCCTTCGCCAGGTCTCAGGAAGCTCTCTGATTATTTGCAGTTTAATGTATGAATAGTATCGCTCCATGGAACGAGCATAGACTGTGAATAGCTTAGAACCAGGCCAACTCAGAGAGATGTTGTGCTTAGCGAAAGCTTTTCGACTTCCTGAGCTTTTGGATTTTGGCATCTTGGATAGAGGCACGTGAACTTTTAAAAATCAACTTTGTTCACGTGTGATGTACATACAGCTAGAGCGCGCCCATTTCACAGTACAGTTTGATGAGTTTTGACAGCTGTGCTCGCTAACCGTCAAGACCCGGGATACTTCTTTTACCCCCAAGATTTTCCTCACGTCCTCCCTCTGCAGCCACTCCAGGTCCCAGGCGTCTGACCTGCTTTCTGTCACTGTCGTTAGTCTTTTCTAGAATTTCCTATAAGTGAAATCATATAGTATTTGCTCTTGGTATGTCTGGCTTTGTGGGGTCACGTCCACGTTTTGGGGATTCGTCCGTGTTGGTATATGTGTCAGTAGTTTCTTTTTGTTGCTAAATCGATGCAGTGAGATACTATTGATGGACCAAGATTTGCTTATCTGCTTAGCCTTGGATGGACATTTGCATGTAGGAATAGTGCAGAGGCCTTGGCTGTTATGAATAAAAGTTCTAAAAACATTTGTGTACTAAATTAAAAAAATTATTTGGATAAGCACTTAAGAATAGAATTGCCTGGTCTGATAAGTGTGTGCTATATATATATTAGCAGAAGCTCTAAACTGCTTCTCGTGGTTCTATCATTTTGCATTCCCAACAGCCATGTAGGAGAGTTCTAGTCGCTCCACCTTCTTGGTAACATCACTTTTCCAAACTTTTAGCTGTTCTAGTGGTGTGGTGGGGTCTTGTTGTGGTTTTAGTTGGCATTTCCCTAATGACACTGAACATCGGCTTATGTACTTAGGTTCCACCTTCCCGTTTTGTTTTGTAAAGTGCTCAAATTTATTTTTGCCCATTTTTTAAAATTGAGTTTTTTTTTATTATTTAGTTTTTTTTTTTAATGTATTCTGGATGCAAGTCCTTCACACAAGTGTTTTCTTTCAGCCTGTGGTTTGCCTTTTCACTTTCTCAATAGGTATCTTACGAAGAATGATATGTCTTAAATTTAGATGGAGTTCAGTGTGTCTTTCAAAGCTCACGCTTTTTGTGTTCGGTGAAAGGATCTTTGCTTTTCCACTTGTCATGTCGTTGTTGAGTGTCATCTGTTTATAAACAAGATATGGTCATTGAAGGAAAAGAACTAAAAAGGATCGTAGGGCACGAGTACCTGCTATATGCCTGGCTGTGTGCTAAGGGCTTTTTCATGTGTCATTAACCTTCATAGCAATCCTTTGGAGTATTTTTTAAAAAGATTTATTTAGTTATTTTGAGACAGCACGCGCATGTGCACCCATGTGTGGACAGGGGGAGGGGTAGAGGAAGAGCGGGAGAGGATCTCAAGCAGACTCCCCACTGAGCCTGGAGCCTGACATAAGGCTGTCTATGGGGCTCCATCTCACCACCCTGAGATGATGACGTCAGCCAAACCAAGAGTCAGATGCTCAACCAACTGAGCCACTCGGGCATCCTAATAATCCTTTAGAGTATTAAAAGGTATGTGATGGAGGCTCAGGAGAGGTTAAATAACTTCCTCAAAGTTATACAGCTGCTTGGTAGAAAGGATAGGATTCGATATTAGTCATTAATAATGGCAGTAGCTTCCATTTTTTTGAATATTTAACCATGCTATGCACTCTTCACTAAGTGCTGCAGGTGGGGTAATTTAATCATCACACCAACCCTATGAAGTAAGCAATATCATTTTGATGAGCAACCTGTGATTTAGAGACAGAAAGTAACCTAAAATCACACAGCTCTTAAGCTTGATTTTCCTCGCTTTATTCCAGGCCCTTTTAGAATTCATCTTTTAAGAAAATGTGTTGAGTTTCACATGTTTGATATGTAAGTGGGGCTCTTCACTGGCCTTGCTAGGCAACTGTAGCTTCTGTAGAAGAAGATTTAGGAAAGGACTGTGATCATATTTTTTTAAATCTTATTCCCCAAGTTGTATATGACTGTTTGCTCTGTTTGCTAAGGAGTCAGTTTGGCATTTAGTGCCAGGGAATCCACCCCAGTACTCATTTAATCAAGTTTTTATGAAAATGTGGCATCTTGTTTTGGTTCTTTGCACTGATTTTATAGCCTTAATATAATGGTTTGACTCCTGATTCCCTAAGGACTGCTTGTGTTTTGAAAGGATAGTCCTCGCATTGTTTATAGAAGTTTACATTTTATAATAGCTTTTTAAAAAAAGCTGCAAATATGACTAATGGAAGCCTCACTTCACACCGTCTGCTGGTGTCGTGCTCTTTAGAGTGACATCGGTTATCACTCTTTCTCTGTTTTATTGTAAAGAGAAGTAGTAATTTTTTCTTAGCACAGCATCACCTCCAAAGTCACCGCAGAAGTCTCCTTTGATCTTACTCATTCTCATCCTTTCTCTCTCTTTCTCACACCCAGATGCAGCACACAGCCTACTACATACACACCTACGTCCACATACCCCTGGCAAGCAAAATTCTAAAAAGGAATCTGTTGTCCTAGGATACCAGACCTCCAAGAGAACATTCTAGAAGTTACTTTTCTTCCTCCTCTCAATGTATAAAAACTCTAGGCTGTCCTGTGAGAACAGGTGACTACTCAGTTGAAAGTTGGGTTACCCTTAGGAAGAGTTTAAGATTTTTCATGGGAATAGGTGGACCAGAATATTTTAAATCCAAACTCTTGAGGTCTGTAAGGTCACCAAATCTCTCTCCTAAGTAAATGATTTCAGTTGGTCCAACTCTCTTGGCCCTTAAAATTAGTCTTCTCTTCACTCGCTTCCTTCGGGAAGAACTCGCAACATTTCTACGCAAGAGAGGCTGTGTACGTAAGGCCTGCAATCTTGTCAGCCTGGGAAGACCATCTCTAAAGTAGCAGGAATGGGGCAGAATGATGAGGGGCTGTAGGCCCAGGCAGCAGTCCTCAGTTTAAGAACTAAGACCAAAGCCTTCAAACTTGTGTGTATTCCCCAGGAGTGTGTGTTGACTTTCCAGGGGGGTCAGTATGCAGATGGTTTTAAGGAAGTCAGTTGTCAGTCCTCACAATGCTACCATTTTTTTTTTTTTTAACACTCCCAGAAAACTAACCTGCACTCACATTTATCTCTCAGTAGAATCTTACTGTGGTATGCCGGGATATTAGGCTCTTTATGGTCAAAGTAATAATTAGAAAATTTTATTTTGGAGAAGACTCCTTTAAAGATTCATCAAAGTCTCTCAATTCGATGGGGTTTTTATCTTTTCTTGTTTTGTTTATAGTTCTGTTTAGGGTAGAGCTGGATCTGTATCGGGATGTCCTGAATTCAGAGCACTCAAATGTTAGATTAGTAATTCTGAATCTTCTAAATGTATATTTAATCTTTTAAATGGGTTGTTCTCTGGAACTATTACATTTTTCGAGATACATTCATAAACACCCGCAGATAAAAGTTATGCATGACTTCTTTTGGATTTAGCATGCTATTGCATAAGGTAGTAAAGGCCTATTTTATCACATAGTGTAATGAATTATTTACTCTGAGATCAAACCTTCAATCTTCCCTGTATTTTAGTATATAACATTTTTAAGACACTTTTTACATAAAACAAATATATTTTGAAACGTATGATGAAAATTTTAGATTTCAACTTAAAAGATGGGACGAGATATAGTTTTTTGAAGTTACTTTATGGGATAGATGACCAAGGCAGGCTGAAGACATGAGAGGCCATGCTAGAATGACCAGCACTACCTGACCTTGGGCAGAGGTCTTTGGTGGAAGTGACTCGCGTGACTATTTGCCATGCATTTATATACGTACAGGAAAGTCATCTGACGATCTGTCATGTGCTTATATACAGACAGGTCCAAATCCAACAGAAAGACTTATCATTTTTATCTGTGGGATATTATCAAATGTATCTTGAAAAATTTGATAGCCTCAGAAAACATTCCATTTAAACAAAGATACACTTGAAAGAGTCACGTCACTAACTTACAACACTGCCGACATTTTGAATTTAAAACATGTCAACACAGGTCTGGCTCCATCCTAAACACAAATATGTGCAAATAGAGTAATTGGTCATTAGGAGTGACTTTAAAACATTTTCGTGAATAATTATTTCATATATTTATTTTTAATAAGCTTCATTTACTCTTTATGTTGATGGCAATAAAAAGGTCTGATACCTCTTCCAAACTTCTTTGGAAGTTCTTGTTTATGGTGTAACTTGATTCTATTTCTATTGAGACTGTTCATTCTGATGTGAAATCTCTAATTGCTACAGTTGAGCCTAATGATTATGTAAACTGAAATGTAGAACGTGGCTTAGAGCCACGTGACTCTTAGTCCATTCAGGCTGCTATAACAAAATACTATAGATTGGGTGGCTTTAAACAACAAGCATTTATTTCTCACAGTTCTGGAGGCTGGGAAGTTCGAGATCAAGCCACGAGTAGACTCACTGTCTGGTGACATCCCACTTGCCGATTCATACACAGCCATCCTCTTGCCGTATTCTCACACGGCAGAAGGGGCAAAGGACCTCTCTGGGGTCTCTCTTCCAGGGGCACTAATCTCATTCATGAGGTTCCACCTCCATGACCTAATCACCTCTCCAAGGCCTCACGTCCAAATACTAACACAGTGGAGACTAGGCTGTGACAGATGAATTGTGGGGGAGACACAGACATTCAGTATGTACTCTCATAAGTGTAATTTTTCTGTGAAGTTGAGTTTATTCTCAGAGGAAGAAGATCACTAGAAATAGACTAGTGACTTAATTTTTTTAAAAAACGATAAATATAAGATGGAAAGCAGAGGGTTTAACAATGAAAGTGTAAGTAGCTTGTGCTTAGAATGATTTTAGAAGGACACCTAAACAAACTGTGGCATTCAGGATAGCCTAGCAATCATGAAAAAGAAGTTCAAGTTTTGAGGGAGAGAAGACCAAGGCCGGGCAGGCCTGCTTGTAGTAAGTGGCATATGTGGACACATGAATGAGAAACAGCTTAGCTGTTTTTTGGGTTGTTTTATTTTGTTTTGTCTTTTCTGTTTAGTGCAATGATCTTTGGGTAGAAAAAAAATTAAAAGGAAACTGAAATCCAAGTAGAGAAAGGTAGGACTGAGTCCTAAATTAGTTCAGGAATTTTGGCCAGTGTGTCTCAGAATCCTACAAAAACTAGGGAATGATATTGCTGAGCAAATTGTTGTTAGAGCTATTTAAGGAATGGATTTAAGTGAGCAGAATTCTGATTTTTAAAAAATCAAATTTTTAGCCTGAGGGAATGGAAGAATGGCGTTTTCATTTTTTGAAGAATGAGTTTTCACGTCTTAAGTTGGGGAGGCTGCAGAAAGAGCTAGTTTACAGTGATGACGGAGGTAGGGCAGCTACCAGAATCTCAGTAGTCAACACATTAAGTCTGGAAATCTTTAGATATTCCAACAGAGATGTCGTCACATAGACAGATATCCAGACTTGGTGTTCAGGGGAGAGTCGGGCTACAGGCAATAGCACGCTGATGCTGTAAGTCTGGAGGAGATAATTTAGGAGTAGGTGTGGCTAGAAAAGAGAAGAGATACAAGGACTGAGTTCTGGGATGCTTCAAAATTCAGCTGTCAAAGAATTGAAGAGGAACTGGGCAAGAGGTAGCCAGAAATGTGAGAGGAAAACCCAAAGGGATATGGTTTCCTGGAAACCAAATGAAGAAAGTGTTTAAAGAAGCTATGAAGATGAGAGAAAGGCAGTAGAGTACCTGGACTTGGGTGAAACATGTGGCAAAGTCCCTAATGAAATTGTATTAACAAGGAAAGAAATTATAAACTGGATTTTTAGCTAGCTACCCAGTTATATTCAAGGATCTTGATGAGTAGAATATTATTAACTCAGGTAAGATGTCTTAAATTTTCAAAATCCTTGGTCCTCATGAGTAAACTTGAAAACTCCTGAAGTTCTTACTGTTTGTAATGGGAGATCAATATTTTTTCAATATAAAATTATAGTGTGTAAAATTCTTTTTCAGCCTTACACATTCCCAAATTCCTACAATGTAGATTTTGATATACCAACTAGGGAGTCCTGCCCTGCTCTGGAGTTAGAGAAAAGTCACAGAGGTCCCAGCACTCTGTTCTCAGCCTAGTCTTTTCAAATTTTTAAAATAAATTTATTTTTTTAAAGATTTTATTTATTTATTTATGAGAGACACAGGGAGAGAGGCAGAGACACAGGCAGAAGGAGAAGCAAGTCCCCTATAGGGAACCCGATGCGGAATTCGATCCTAGGACCCTGGGGTCACGATCTGAGCCAAAGGCAGATGCTCAACCACTAAGCCACCCAGGCATCCTGCCATTTTAAAAGAAACTTAAATTGTTGTCTTTGATTGAGGCATGAAGCAAGTAATTACTTTTATGGATGTTTTAAAGCTTTAACTAATAGCAAATAGATCACAAAATGAGATCTGAATTTAAAAAGAATTTGAGTAGGAGTTGGTGATCTTTTGGTGATTTTGGAGTGCAGGAAAGGAAAGGTTGAAATATTGAAAACATAGTCTTGATTAAAAAAAAATCAAAGAATAATACCACAAACAGGCCCCTGAGTTTGAAGTCAAATACAGGCAAGAATCTAGAATAAATAATTAAAAGGATGGTTTGTGACCATTTTGAAAAAGAGGCAGCATGACTTAGCGTGTCATGTTGCCCTCATTCTATCCTAGGATGTGGTTCTCACACTGGCAGGGCAGGAAACTAATTTCTGGAGGTTTTGCCTTTGACAATAATCTATCATTATATCACTGAGGCATCATCAGAGGCTCTAAAGTAGAGTCATATAGTCACAAAGGTACATGGTTTATGGTCAGAGGACCTGGGTTTGGGTCCTAACTTTGTAGCTTATTTATGTGGTTCAGGAAAAATTGACCTAACCCCTGTAAATTGTAGTTTCATCTGAAAATGGTGAAAATAACATCTTTATTACAGATTGCTGTCAGATTTAAATGAGATATAAAGATGAAAGCAATTTCTAAATATAAAGTACTAATTATTAGTTATCACAGAATGGAAAACTGTCACCCAAATGATAGTACAGTAATCCCCCTTATCCATGGTTTTATTTTCTACAGTTTCAGTTCCCCATGGTCAAATGTGCTCCAGATGTTTTGAGAAAGACACCACCACATCCATGGAACTTTTATTACTATACTGTTACAATTGTTCTATTTTATTAATTTTTAATCTCTTACTGTACCTTTTTTTTTACTGTACCTTTCTTATAAATTAAACTTTATCATAGATATGCATGAATAGGGAAAGCAGTATATATAGGGTAAGGCACTATCTGCAGTTTTAGGCCTCTACTTGGGGTTTTGGAATGTTTACTCCACTGATGAAGAGTGACTATTGCAACTACCAATAGCACCGATCAGATCTTGGTTGGATTAAATGGATCAGGAGCATGTAGAACAAGACAGATGAGGTCAACTTTGTCTCTGAAATTCTGTATTCAGGTCTATATTTTTAGAAGGATATAGGCAAATTGTATTGCAATCACAGAGCCTCAGCAGAATATTAAAGAGTATTGGACCAATATTCTATGAAGAAAATTTAAGGGATTGAGAAGACTTGGAGGTGGTGATGTTGGGGATGAGAGAACTATCTTCAGATAGATGAGGAATGTTAGGTGGTAAAAAAGATTTTGTTCTGTTTGGTCTTTAGGGGTAACAATAGGACAGGACGGGTGAAGCTAGACTTCTAGTCCTGGAGAGAGGACTTTCTGTTAGAGCTATGCATGGATGGCTACAGCAGGACTGGAGAGGTCCCCATCCCCCATCAATGGAGACTTTCTAACCATGGGCTAGATGGTGACCTGGTAGGGCGGAGGGTTCCTGAAGCAGATGGGTGGTCAAGGACAATGTCCCCTTAACGCCTGCTTAAGTCCATCATTCTGTGACATAGTCTTATTTATCTTTCTCTGTATCCCTGCACCATGTGATGTTCACGGGTGTGTCATACTCTGCTGCAACTGCATTCTCACGCTATTTAATCCTGGACTTCAAAAAGGTCATTTAAATTGAGATGTACCCTTTCATTTTTTTTTCCTGTTCTACCTTGACTCTCTGACACTTGTTTCTGACCATTTGTGTGCCTTAGAAATAGGAGACCCTAGAGAGACCTCATATTATGTGAAAGGATTTTCCAAGGCCAAACTAACTGCATTCAGTCTTTATCCCAAATGAAGGAACAACTTTGATCTGTCAGCTGTGAAAAGTAAACTGGGCATGACCTTCACTCATCACCAATCATCTCACTTAATGACATTTATTAAATTTATTCTGATATTAGATCATGCTCTTTCTTTGTTCTGTCATGTTTTTTTTTTCTGATCCAGAGTCTAATTATTTCCATTTATATATATATATATATATATATATATATATATATATATATATATACACAGAGAGTTTGAAAGTCTGATGTGTTGAATGTGAAGTTTTTCTCTATGTGGCTCATATTTGAAGACACTCTCTTGTGTTTGCTGATATTTGCCCAAGAAATAAGGGGAGAAAATAGATCAGCTTTAAAGTCAAATGTACTTTGAAGTACTCACTTCATTGCCCTGGAGACCTCGAGCATTTCTTTTGCTGTGTGGATTGTACCTTCTAGCTCTTTGGTTCTGTTGTGCCTTTTCACCCGGAAGGCCCCCAAATGACAGTTATTGCTTCTTAGAGGATGTAACTTCAGAGAAGCTGTCACCATGAATCAGGCTGCACCTGACTTGAAGAAACCTTCCGGGTTCTGACATGTTGCAAGCGTTTCATGCAACTGAAACTCTTATTTGCTGAACAGATATCAGAGCACCACAAGCAGGTGAATATTTTCACAGCGTACAGAAGATAGGCGAATCATTTTTCTCATGCACATTCCAAAATAAGCTACATATAATTGGTGTAGCACTTTATCGTAATTCTCAACTATGTTAGTACCTTTAGAACGCTTTCCCTTAACTTGATGTTTGTTATAATACCAATTGATGAACTGTTTAAACATGTTTAAGCCACCTATAGATAAGAACTAAAATCTTGAAAATGTTTCAAAATCATTCTAGATAAGAAAATTGTATCTATCATAAAACTAGAATTGACTCCACTCATCTGCTAGTTATTGCCCTTGAACTGTGAGCCATGTCAGTTGTCCTCTGTCCTATTTCACCTCAGAATGCTAAAATAACTTGGACAGAAAACACATGGAAAATTGCCCTGCTCCCCCTTTATCCCAGACTTCCAAGAAGGGAAAAGAAAAGGGGAAGGAAAAGAGAGATACTACGCATTAAATTTATTTTTAAAATTTATTTCTAAATTTTTTTGTGCCTCAGATATATAAGTAGGTAGATAACTCTTTTTATGGCTACATTCCTTTATATTGAATGAACTGAATTATTAAAGAATAACAAAAATCAAACCAAGGTTTCTAATTTTATTCCAATCAAGTATAAAATTATAAAGTAATACCAATCAAATTTTTTGTTAGAATATCCTTGGGAATAAGTCCCTTTTATTGAATAAACATGAACTCAAATAAATTGCTAGAATTATTAGTGATATGCTAGAAATAATGATGTTCAGGGTCGAGGTTAATAACCTGTGGAAGTGACTGATTTGATACCTTAGTTCTTGAATCTTCCCAGCATGTCACCAAGAATGACAACCATTTTAGACATTTTGACTTGAAATTAGGCTTGAAAATAGCTAGTCTCTTGGGGCGAGTTAACATTTAATGTTGGGCAAGTAGAAATGACTGCTGATTTTCATTCTTTATATTAATTCCGTGGGGAGGGTGAGCTAGTAAAACATTTGTGTGAGCTGGTCATTATTTGAAATTTATTTACCAAAGTGGCTTACGTAATAATCGTCCCCGTGCTAAATCAGTCAGTCAACAAGTTTTTATTGAGTCCCCATTGGATTAGAGTAATGTACAGTAATGATGTATTCAGTAGTGTACAGATGTATGCAGCAAAGATTAGACATGAGCTCGACCCCCAAGGCCTTACAAGCCATTAGAGGAGACAAACAGACACATATCATCCACTGAAATGTAACCAGATGACTTAACTCCCAGAGCGTGGAGGAGGAATGGCTGGACTGGGATTGTTCTGGTGGGTGATGGGATGGCTAAATGTGGGAAACTTTCATGATGTAGGTGCCCCGGTCTGGGTTAGATCAAACAAAGTTAGCAGCTTGAGATGAGAAAAGCATTCTGGTTTAGTGAATACAGTATAACTCAACAAAGATTAAAGTAGAGAATGGAAGTCTGTTTAATTTACCTGGAGGGTACAGCAAGATGGACAAGCACAGAGGTAAAACAGGTCGTGGAAAGAGTTATTTGAAACCAAAGCTTGAGCAGGGATGACATGAGAAGGGTCTCAGTCGCATATCACAAGGTCCATTTTAACTTTATTTATTTATTTTTTTAGGTCTTTTTTTTTAATTTATTTTTTATTGGTGTTCAATTTACTAACATACAGAATAACCCCCAGTGCCCATCACCCATTCACTCCCACCCCCCGCCCTCCTCCCCTTCTACCACCCCTAGTTCGTTTCCCAGAGTTAGGAGTCTTTACGTTATGTCTCCCTTTCTGATATTTCCCACACATTTCTTCTCCCTTCCCTTATATTCACTATTATTTATATTCCCCAAATGAATGAGAACATATAATGTTTGTCCTTCTCCGACTGACTTACTTCACTCAGCATAATACCCTCCAGTTCCATCCATGTTGAAGCAAATGGTGGGTATTTGTCATTTCTAATAGCTGAGTAATATTCCATTGTATACATAAACCACATCTTCTTTATCCATTCATCTTTCGTTGGACACCGAGGCTCCTTCCACAGTTTGGCTATCGTGGCCATTGCTGCTAGAAACATCGGGGTGCAGGTGTCCCGGCGTTTCATTGCATTTGTATCTTTGGGGTAAATCCCCAACAGTGCAATTGCTGGGTCGTAGGGCAGGTCTATTTTTAACTGTTTGAGGAACCTCCACATAGTTTTCCAGAGTGGCTGCACCAGTTCACATTACAAGACATCATCTGAAAAGAAAAATAGTTAAATGAAAGGCTTTTGTTTTGGGATTGCTCATGTGGAATTCTTCGATACTTACCATGTCTGGCTAATTTAAGACATGTGATGGGATGGGCATCCCAGACTGAAAACTATGCGTGCTATCTGCAGATTTCTGAACAAATGCCCCCTGCTCAAGCAGACCTCTGGTTCTTGACTGACCACCATCATTGAGCATCATGTGAACATCACTGGTGGATTTCTCTTTCGTCATTAGCCCTTTCCCATACTTAAATACTGTTACCATATGGACATGGCCAGTTAGAGTCTGCTTTTCTTGGCATCTTACCTTCTTTAATAATTTTAAGGAAATCGCCAGTTTTAGTTAAGACTTTCTAACTTGTTTGATTATGGAAGAAATGATGATGGCTGCTTCTTTGAACAGCTGACCTTCTCCATACGGTGTATGATAAAGGCACCCAATCAAAGGTTAGTAAGGTCAGCAACACATCCTAATTGCGGGGAATGGTAAATTTGCACTGCTAACTGAACCAGCCAACGAGTCTGAGCCTCATGTACTAACAAGGTTCAGTAATTCATAAACCATTTCTTCTTCATTAGGTAAAAATGGATGTCATTTTGGCCCAAGACAGCCTCACAAAATTGAGAATTTCTCCTATTCCTTAATTTTTAATTCAAATATACTCCTCTGACTCTTCATTCGATCTATGACTTACGTGTCATTTAGTATTAACAGCTTTCTTGGGCTTTACTTTTATTATCTCATTTAAACTACAAAATGGGGGCACCTGGGTGGCTCAGTTGGTTTGGCATCTGCCTTCAGTTCAGGTCATGATCTCAGGGTCCTGGAATTGGACCCCGTGTTGGGCTCCCTGCTCAACGAGGAGTCTGTTTCTTCCTCTCCTCTTACCCCTGTACCCCACTTGTGCTATTGCACATGTGCTCTCTCCCTCTCTAAAATAAATAAATAAATAATAAAAAAATAAATAAAAAATAAATCTTAAACCAAACAATGCTACAAAACAGGCCTGTGAGGTAGGTACTAGTATCTCTGCCTTCAGATGAGAAATTTGAGGCTCAAAAGTAATGTGATGTTTATGTGGTCACAAGACTGGCCTTCAAACCAGATTAGCCCGATTCCAGATGTTCCCATTCTGCCACACAACTACCCAGATTTTTATAAATGGTGATCCTCAGCCAACCACCAACTGACTCTTCCAGCCATGTTCTTATTAATCTAAATATGAGGATCAGAGAACATCATGATCCTTTTTTCCTTGTATTTATTCTAGTTAAATAAGCAATTATTTATTGGCAACCCATTGTGTATTGGGAAGTGTGCACCAGGGGAGCACAAAGATTAAAGAAATAAGATACTTGCTTGGCCAAGTTCCTAACTGGCATTGGTATTCCCTAGTCACCTAGGATACATTCTTTTGGATCCTTAGTTGTCCTATGTGCTTGGAGCATTCTTTCTTTTTTACCCAGTTTCCTAACTTTCTTTAGATTTAGCTCAGGGAAAGAAAAGGCAAACCTTAGCTTCCTGGGAAGTTTTCTCTGATTCTTCAGATTTATCTGGATGTTTGTCTTCTGTGAACCAACAATATTCAGTGCACAGTTCTGTTGCACCAGTTATGTTGTCACCTTGTTTTCTTTGTCTCCCTCAGGACTATACCCTGAGGGTGATAGCCTAGTCTTACTCATCTTTAGATTTCTAGCATTTATCAGAGCAATGAATGACCAAGGGAGGGAGCCCAGACAGTACTGTTGTTTAGAGGAGATTGTGAAGTTGGTAGAAGGAAAGAGCCACTAAAGGGAAGGAAGCTTCTCCGAGAAGTTGCAACTTAGTTCTGGACTTTACAAGATGCTCTGGATTGGGAGGTGGTAAGGAAGCAGGAGGTCACAACCCCTGGAAGACATGGAAAGCGTCTGTTTGAACTTTGAATCCAAATTTAGCTTCCTGTGTCTTCCACGGAGCTGTGGTTCCTAGCTCAGTACCTTCAGATTGTGTATCATGAGACTAATCCCTTTTCCTGGACAGTCCTGCAATGTTTGAAAACCAGGTTTCCCTGAGTCTTCTTTTCCTATGGCAGGACTTCTCTGATTCTTTCACTTTCACCCACACTCTTTCCGGAGCTTCTCATCCACGTGCCCACAGCACTGAGCAACAAAGGAGGTCAGGGCTTGTACCACCATGCCTGAGATAGAAGCTTCTATAAATAGGCTGTATTGCCTCACAGCTGCTGGTGGCCACGTCAGTTCACTTACTCACGTTAACCTTACCATCAGTGAGGACCACTGGCTCTTTTTCCTATATGTGGAGCCAGATCTGCCCTACCTGTTAGTGTCACTTACTCACCACTCACTTACTTCCTCCCTTAGTCATTCTATAAACATTTATTAAGCATCACTATGTGTCAGGCATTGCACGCCTGCCGGGAAGATAATAAGCTCTAGCAGAGTGTCTGACCGAACTTTAGGGGCTTGCATTCATCTCTGTTGAATAGCATCTGTTGCACTGGGTCTGGATCTTCAGTTATTTTTTATAGTTCTCTGTCTCCCCCAACTCCCATAGATAAAGCACGTATAATGTGTGTGTGCATGTGCGTGCACATGTATGTATGGATGCTTCCCTCTTGTGTATTGATGAATCTGATTATTGTCTACAGAAGAAAGCTTATCCTGGATGTAAATTGTGGATTACAGTCTTAAATAACAATAAAATTGTAACTGATCCGAGATGCTGGAGTAGAGGAAAACTGTGTGTGAGATGGTGGAGGGGGCTGGGTAACAAATATATGGAAAGCATGGGCTTTGAAGCAGATTGTCTGAGATGAAATGTGTATTCCATCATTTACCAGCTGTGTGACTGAGGGCAAAATGTTTAATTTCCCTGTATCTCAGTTCTTTCTGAATATATCCCTGTGTACTCAGGGATTATAATAGTTTTTGTACAGAGAGTTGTTGAGATAATTAAGATGATGTACATAAAGTAGTCATGCCTAAGGCATATCAAAGACTCAATAGATGACAGGAAAAATTATATAAGAAAAACAGTTCTTTATATTGCCTGAAAAAAAATCAACTCTCAGGGATGGAAAATGGGATAGAATGATGTCAAAGTCCATTATAATCAACTTTAGAAGTATTCAAACTAAAATCCTATTGGAATTTGACAGTGAGTTTTTCTGGGCTTCAGCCAGTGCCAAGAAATATTTTTGCCAGAGTGAAATATTTGTTGTAACAATGCTTACTGGTATAGAATTTGTCTTGGATTAGTAAGTAGTTAAATTAATAGTGAAAAAAAGTTAAGAATCTCTTGGTCTTACATGTGACTTCTCTACTTAACATTTTATTTTCCATAGCAACTCAAAATAGAGTTCGTGATTTTTTTTATATCCAAGTGGCTTACTTCTATCATATTAATTAGCTGAACATAATTTGTAGTTTAAATGGTAGATTTGTTGATTGGTGTCCGCTATTAAAAACGATTTGATTTGTTCCTATGTGCCTTTTTGAAGGACTTTAAAAAGAAGTCATGGGAACGACAATTACTGGAAAATAACTGGCTGCCTCATCTTTGGCTTAGGTGGTTTCAGTATTGTTGAATTCTCGTCTGTTTCAGAGCAAACCAAGGGAGTCTTCCATTGATGCAAGATTTAAGGATATTGCCAAACTTGGTTTTGAGGTACTTGAGATATTACTTATAATTTCTTAATGAATTCCAGCAGCTCTTTTTCAATAATTAGGGAATAAGCAGAGCCCTCAGCAGCATGCCAGTACAGTGGAGTAATGGCCGTTAAAGACATGAGCTTTGGGACTATTTGGAAACAAATGGTCATTTCACCAGAAAAGTAAAACAAACTGAGCAGTTTTACTCAACTTTCCTTCTTTGTATCCATGCCATATTTATAGGTCAACTCCAACTAGTCAGCCCTGGTGAGTTTTTTATTTGTCAGCTGTACGAACTTTCACTATGGCTGTGCTTACTCTCTGCTCTGATAGCAGGTACATGTTTTATTTTCTTTAGTGACAAAAGAGCTCCACTATTTTTTAAATATCCAATACAATTATAAAACAATTATTCAGAATTGAACCCAGTCAGCTCCAGTTCATCTTGGATGAAGACTGCAAATAAGTGCATGTGGATTTTGTCTCCCTATTTTGCCTTTTAGTAGCATTTTGATTTAACACATTCATTTTACACTAATGGAAGCATTGCAAGTAATTCTAAGTGATGGATATTAGTTCCTCTACCTCATTCAGGGTATAGCATTCTGACTATCTCATAATGTTCACTGTCCTTTGATTCCTTAAGAAAAAAGGCTCGCTTTCTACCCCTTATAATGACCTGCAAGGTGTTAAAATGTGATGAAATTGAAACAAGAAGGAAAAAAAAAATCTCAGTTAAAAAGTCCCTTTTTCAGTTGGGCAATTGGAGCAGATCGTTTTGTCTTTGTTGAAAATGTGCCGAATAATGAAATAATAAAGCTTTAACGAAAGAATTGGTGTGTGAGGAGGCAAGGGAAATAGAAAGCAGGCGGGCCATGTCTGTGTTAGGTTTATACACCATGCTTGGTGGATTTAGTTTTCTTTTTTGTGGGCTGTCTTAAATTGCTATTGCAATTTTTGGTTAAGTATAGCTGTTCTCAGTTACATAACTGCTCCCTTTGGCCTCTAAAAAAAGAAGGTACATTCTAAGGTCAAAAAGGAATCATGGTAAAAAGAACAGAGCATGGATGTAGTTGGGTCAAAAGATTCAGATTCCTAATGGCAGCACTCCAGGAGCTGGTGCTAAGCCTAGGTCAGAAAAAAGTCTAGAAAAGGTGGTGAGGAAAAGTCTAGAACTTGAATTATACATAGTTCCTTCAGCAAATTTTTGCAGAGACTCAGGCCCTGAAGTAGTCAAGAGTAAGGACCTGAGAGGTTATTACCTCTTCACTTTGGAGATGAAGACAATGAAACTGCACATTAACAACCAGGAAGGCCAGAGGCATGGCGTGAAGGCACCCAGCAGTTCAGGGGGAAAGCTGGCATTGCAGTGTAGACACAAGCCTGGCTTTTTCACCATCATAGCTGGCATTGTAAGTCCTACTACAGTGGGACTAGGAATTCCTACAGAGTTGTAGATGGTAAAAGAACACAAATCACTGCACTGGGCAACAGAGGATCTATGTCAAAGTTGTTTCCCTGAATCTTTGATTAAGCGACCAATGCTCTAAACATAAGCTTTTTCATTTACAAACTGGGTATCATTTACTTCAATAGAGTCAATGGAATGAATGTTGTTTGTGAAACTGCTATGACAACGAAGGCAGTTCATGTGTAAGGCATCACAGAATACCATTGGCTATTCTTTCCCTAAGGACTTCTCCACAGCTATCCAGGGCTACTAGAACATCCCAACTGACTAGCACTCAGAGGACATAAGAGAGACAAAAAAATTTTCTGGCATCTCAAATGAACCTGCAGCCCACCCAGTGTGAAATCCTCAAGAAGCATGCTTTTAACTCAGCAAGTTGTGAACATTCATTTCGTTTATTTATTCATGAACTCATTCACTGAATAAATGAGGCATAAAAATATTAGACATAGTTCTTGTCCTTCTCTAACGGAGGTAACAGACAGACAAATAAATGTGATTCAGTATGGAAAATGTTGTATATTAAGGACAGTGGGGAGACTAAAAGAGGAAGTAAAGGGTTATGAAGAGATTTTAAGAAGTGGTCTTAAAGGTTAAGTAATACTGGGACCTGCTGAGAATGTGAGGACATGCTGAGATTTCTACTGAGGGAGGAACCTCAGTGAAGTCATGAGAATGTGACAGAAGAGACGTGTGTGGGAAGTGGTGGGTTGTCCAGTGAGCCAAACGTTAGAGAATATGGGGAGACTAGTGAGAAATGGGTCTAGACAGAATGAAGTCAGATCATGAAAGTCCTTGAATAGCATGCTAAGGAGATTGGTCTTTGTACAAAAGACATGGAAGACACTAATATTTATTCTATCACTACTTTTTTAGGTTAAAAATGAGACTATGTAGTTACTGAAATATCCAAGCAATTTACACACATACAAAAAAAAGTTGGAAAAAAAAAAACCCTCCATGAATCCAAACCTCTGGAAATAAGTCATTACCGCTAGGTGAACATGGTGAGCTTTTTTCTATGCACAAATATAGATGAAAAGAAATATGTTTTTTAAAAAGTGTTCTGATTCTGGTAGCAAGGTCAGCTGAATTGATATAAACTACACACACCTTTCAACTCCACAGTTACAAAACATAGATATACTAAATATAATGTACAAAAATAAAATATAAATATATAAATTAAGTTGAAAGATTATTTTTGGCAGAAATAAAAGCAGCTTTAGGTTTGAGCAGTAAATTTAGGAGCAGATGCTGTTATGGTTTGGGAAGATATTAGAGTGGATAAGAGGATTAGAGGCTAAGATTTTAATGCCCATGTAAATATGGAAAATACAGCATCAAGCCTGAGTGAGACATGGAGCTGGAACAGACATCCTTGTTTCAAGCAGGGGTTCTGGAAAGAAAAGGCTGCTACTGTGGCAAAAGGAGACTGGTAAAAACCTATTCACTAGTTCAGGTAATATGACTAGAAAATGTGTTACTTTTGAAACTCTGGATGGGAAATATGAGAGGAATTAAAGCCTTTGGCTACCAAAAATCTTGTGAGGTTGGAATTTACCAGTTTAATGTTGAGAATGTCCAAGCTGGAAAACTAACATCAAAAGTAATTGCAGACCAAATGCAAAAGTAAAATGATTCTGTAATAAAACTTTTACACCCAGAGTGCCACAGGTTTTCTGAGGGTAGAGGAAAGGAGAGGAAACAAGGAAAACTTATAAATTCCATGGGGAAATGATCTATCATGTGAGAGAATCAGCAGACACTCTAAGTAGGAAAACTATTCCCATGAACTTGAGGTTATAGAGCAATCTGAAAAAAGACTATAAAATAATTAGGCTTCAAATAGTTAAAGAGATAAGAACTGGAAATCACAAGAGAGCAACACACTGAAGAAATAAATTTGAAGAACAAACAGAGCTTCTAGAAATATAGACATGTCATTGATATACCTGTGGATGAGTTAAATACCAGATTATATACAGCTGAAGAATTATTAAATTGGGAGGCAGAAGTGAGAAAATTACCTAAGATGCAACAGAAGAGAGATATAGAGATGGAAAAAAAGAGTTTGAGATATACAGAAGACAAATAAGAAAGAATAGAGAAGAGGAAATGCTTGAAGCAATAATGGCTTAGAATTTTCCAAAATTGATTTTAAAAACCTGCCAGCTCTTGATTTGAAGAACCATGTACTAATGTACTGGTAAATATTAAAAAACCAGCAGGCTGAGATAAAAAGTAACCCTGACTTGTAGTGTTTGCTGACTCCTGTGCTATAAATATTGTTGTCATGACTGATTTCAGGTTACTTCACTGAGTGTGGAGTTGCAAAGAGATGTACATAACTGGCTCCTGTGTGCTGGGTGAAGAGACTCCAGCATACAACTACATTGGCTGAATCCTTGTGAAATCTAGAGACATATCAATATGTAGGTACATTGTAATGAAACTTTAGAACACGCAGGACAAAGATAATATCTTAATTATGGACATGTAACATAAATTGTCACCTAGAAATAATATCTAGAAACTTCCCAAATTTAGGGAAGGAAACAAATCCAGATGCAGAAGGTACAGAGAGCCTCCAACAGAATCAACTTAAGGAGGTCCACACCAAGATACATAGTAATTAAAATGGCAAAAAGTAGTGATAAAGAGGATTTTTAAAGCATCGAGAAAAAACAGTTACATACAAGGGAAACCCCATAAGGCTATCAGCTGATGTTTTAGCAGAAACTTTGCAGGCCAGGAGAGAGTGGCTTGATACATTCAAAGCACTGAAAGAGAGAAATCTGCAACCAAGAATACTCTATCCAGCAAGGCTTGTATAGGAGAGATAAGCATGGCTTTGAATGACACATTGGATAAAGTTTCCCAGATAAAAGTTAAAGGAATTTATGACCACTAAACAAATCTTACAAGAAATATTAAAAGGGACAATTTGAGTGGAAAGAAAGACCATAAGAGAAAGAAAAGTAGGGAGCACAAAAGCAGTAAAATTAAGTATATCTATAAAAATTAGGCAAGGGATTCACAAAGGGATGTGAGGTATGTCACCATATACCTAAAACATGGAGTGGGGAGGAGTAAAAATGTAGTGCTTTTAGAATGGGCTCAAATTGAAGTGATAATCAACTTAATATAGACTGATCCGTGCATGAGATGTTATATATAAACCTAATGGTCACCACAAATCAAAAACTGGTAACGGATATGCAAACAATAAAGAGAAAAGAACTCAAGTGTATCATTAAAGAAAAGCCAACAAACTGAGAGAAGAGAGCAAAAGAACAGAGAAAAACTATTTAAAAAAATAACAAAACAATAAATACAATCATATCAATGTATTTGATGCAATGGACTAAATGGACTAAAAGACATGGGGTGGTGGAATGGATAAAAAAGCAAGACCCATCTATATGGTGTCTAAAAAGAGATTCATTTTGGACCTGAAGACACACGTAGATTGCAAGTGAAAGGCTGGAAAAGCATTTACCATGCAAATATAAGTGAAAAGAAAGTGGGAGTAACAATACTTAGACAAAATAGATTTTTTAAAGAAAGACTAATGAGAGACAAGGACACACCTAAACATGAAGGAAACAATTCAACAGAAAGATAAAAATTAAAAATATTTATGCACCCAATATGGGAGCACCCAAATACATAAATCAGCTAATAATGAACATTAAGGAAGTGATTGATACTAATACGATAATAGTAGGAGACTTTAATGCACCACTTACATCGATGGATGAATAATCCAAACCAAAAATCAACAAGGAAACAATGGCTTTGAATGCACATTGGATCAGATGGATCTAACAGATATATTCAGAACATTCCATCCTAAAACTGTGAACTACATATTCTTTTCAAAAGCAAATGGAACATTCTCCAGAATAGATCACATGTTAGGCCACAAAACAAATCTCAACAAATGAAAAAGATTGAAGTGATACCATGCATCTTTTCCAACCAAAATCCTCTGAAACTAGAAATCAACCACAGAAAACATGGCAAGAACACAAATCATGAAGGTTAAATAACATGCTACTGAGTAATGAATGGTTCAACCAAGAAATCAAAGAGGAAATAAAAAAAATATGAGGAGACAAATGAAAACACAATGATCCAAAATCTTTAGGATGAAGCCAAAGTGGTTCTAAAAGGGAAGTTTATAGCAATACAGGCCTACCTTAACAAACAAGAAAAATCCCAAATAACCTAACCTTATACCTAAAGGAGCCAGAAAAAGAACAAACAAAATCCAAAACTAGAAGGAAGGAAATGATAAAGATCTAAGCAGAAATAAATGAAATAAAAACTAAAAAAATAAACCCCAGATCATTGAAACTGGGAGCTGGTTCTTTGAAAAAGATCAACAAGATTGATAAACCTCTAGCCAGATGAATAAAGAAAAAAAGAGACTCAGAAATGAAAGAGAAGTAACCAACACCATAGAAATACAAAGGATTGTAAGAAAATGATCATGAAAAATTATATGCCAACAAGTTGGACAACCTAGAAGAAATGGAGAAACTGCTAGAATCATATAACCTCATAAAACTGTATCAGAAAGAAATAGAAAATTTGAAGAGACCCATGACCAGCAATGTTACTGAATCAGTAAACAGAAAATTCCTAACAAAAGTCCTGGTCCATATGGCTTCACAGCTGAATTCTACCAAACATTTAAAAAAGAGTTAATACCTATTTTTCTGAAACTATTTTTAAAAACAGAAGAGAAGGGAAGCTCCCAAATTCATTCTATGAGGCCAGCATTTACCCTGATACCAAGACCAGCTAAAGGACTCTATAAAAAAAGAGAACCACAGGCCAGTGTCTATTCTATGATGAACATAGCTACAAAAATTCTTAACAAAACATTGGCACACCAAATCCAGCAATATGTTAAAAAAAAATAAAAGTCATTCTCCACAATCAAGTGGGAGTTACTCCCGGAACACAAAGGTGGTTCAATATTAGCAAACCAGTCAATGCAATACATCACATCAATAACAGAAAGATAAGAACCATGTGATCATTTCAGTAGGTGCTGAAAAAGCATTTGGCAAAGCACGATGTCCATTCATGAGAAAAACCAACAAAGTAGGTCTAGAAGGAACACATATCCACATAATAAAGGCTCTATATGAACAACCTATAGCTAATATCATACTTCATGGTGAAAACCTGAGAGCTTTTTTCCTAAGATCAGGAACAAGGCAAAGATGTCCTCACCACTTTTATTCAACAGTACTGGCAGTCCTAGCCACAGCAAGCAGACAAGAAAGAAAAGGAATCCAAGTTATTCAGAACTAAGACTTTCACTATTTGCAGATGACATGGTACTATATGTAGAAAACCCTGAAGACTCAACCGAAAAACTGCTAGGACTGATAAATGAATCCAGTAAGGTTGCAGGATACTAAATCAGTGTATAGAAATCTGTTGGATTTCTATACATTAATAAGAAGTAGCAAAAAGTATTAAAAATCCCATTTACAAATGCACCAAAAATAATAAAAGACCTACGAATAAACTTAATAAGAAAGTGAAAGATCTATACTCTGAAATCTATAAAATATTCTTGAAAGCAATTGAAGATGAAACATAGAGTTGGAAAGATATTCCATGTTCATGGATTGGGAAAACAAATATTGTTAAAATGTCCATACCGCCCAATGCAATCTACAGATTTATTTTTTTCAATCTACAGATTTAATGCAATCGCTATAAAAATACCAACAGCATTTTTTATAGAACTAGAACAAATAATTGTAAAATTTGTGTGGAACCACAAAGAACTCTAACTAGCCAAAGCAATCTTGAAAAAGGAGAACAAAACTGGAAATATCATAGTCCCAGATTTCAAGATTATACAAACTGTAGTAATTAACATAGTATGATAGTGGCATAAAAATAGACACAGTAGATCAGTGGAACAGAACAGAGAGCCCAGAAAAAACCCCACAATTATATGGTCAATTTTTTTAATAAAGAAGACAAGAATATGCAATGAGGAAAAAGGCAGTGTCTTCAGGAAACAGTGCTGGGAAAAATAGTCTATCCTATACCATACACAAAAATAGGCTCTAGATGAGTTAAAGACCTAAATGTGAGATGAAACCATAAAAATCCTAGACTAGAGCACAGGCAGCAATTTCTCTGACATATTAGCTATAGCAACATATTTCTAGGTTTGTCTCCTTTGGCAATGGAAACAAAAGCAAAATTTAACGATTGGGACTACACAAAATAAAAAGCTTCTGCAGGGCAAAGGAAACCATCAACGAAAAAAGAAGACAAATTATTGAACGGAAGAAGATACTCATAATCTGATAAGAGGTCAATATCTGAAATATGTAAGGAAGTTATTTTAAAAATACCAACACCAAAAAATAATCAAGTTAAAAATGAACAGAAGATATGAACATTTTTCTAAAATAGACACAGAGATGGCAATAGACGCATGAAAAGATGCTCAACATGAATAACCATCAGAGAAACGCAACTCAAAACCATAATGAGATTTCACTTTTGCTGTGTCAAAAGAGCTACAGTTGAAAACACGAGAAACAGGTGTTGGCGAGGATGTGGAGAAAAATGAACCCTTGTGTCCTGTTGGTGGGAATGCAAAGTGGTGCAGCCACTCTGGCAAACGGGGTGGGATTCCCCAAAAAATTAAAAATAGAATTACCATGGGATCCAATAATTCTGCTGGATTGGTATTTATTTAAAGAATATGAAAACGCTAATTTGAAAAAATATATGCACTTCTGTGTTATTTTTTTTTTTGTAGCATTATTTACAGTAGCCAGGTTATGGAAGCAGCTTGCGCGTCCATGGGTAGATGAGCGGATAAAGAAGAGGTGGTGTATACATATACACATACGATGGACTAGGAGCCCCTCCACCATCAGAAAGAAGGAGGTCTCCCCTTTTGCAACAACGTGGGTGGATTCAGAGGGTACAATGCCCAGTGAAATAAGTTTGCCAGAGAGGGACAGATACCATGTGACGTCTCTCATATGCAGAATTTAAGAAACAAAATGAACAGAATCGAAAAGAGGCAAACAGAAGAACAGGCTCTTAAATAAAGAGAACAAACTGGTGGTTGCCAGAGGAGAGGTGGGTGGGGGTTAGACGATGGAGCTGAGGGGATTAAAGCAGGAAATCATGTGTAAATATTGAATATATTGTTGAATTGTACACCTGAAACTAATATGACGCCGTGTAGTAATTACCCTGGGACAATTAAGGAAAACAGACATTCTCTTTTGAGGAATGATTAGCCTGACAGCAGACTTACATCAGGGATAGCTGGAGCGCAATGGAATACTGTCTTCAAAGTCTGAGTAAGAAAAGCAATCTACAGCTGTATGCGTGGCTTTCTCGTTTTTAAGAAGCGAGATAAAGAATTTTTCCACACAAACAGTGAGAAATGTCACCAAACATGGACTCTTGCTGAAAGAACTTATTAAAGGATATTTTTTCAGAAAGAAAAGGACCACCTGAGAGGCACAGTTTTAGAAGCCAGAGCAATGATAAAATCATAATTATGGATAAATATAAAATAAGCATTTTAAAAATTATAAATTATAGCAGTGACTAATTTGGAAGGATTTAACAAGTTAGAGGTTACCGTTCTACAATTAAATGAAAGGTGAGGTTGTTGTAAAGCACTGTAATGTTTGGCCGGAGCAGAGCGTCTAATAAGAAGCAGGGAAGGAGTAAACCAGTAAAGATCCCAATTAGATGTCAAATAGCAAAGGAAAGTAAACACAGAACACAGAATAGAATAGTACAAGTGAACTCAAACGCATCAGTACTCTCAATAAATGAAAATATTACGAGTTTACCTTAAAGGCAGAAATTCTCACGTCACATTTAAAATCTCTAGGTGTAGGCAGTTTAAAGAAAAGTAGAAATACATGGCACAGCTTTGCAAGCAAAAGAATGGGAAAGATACACTAATGTCTAATAATAAATACTAAAACCACAGCATACACTCTCACAAACACA
Organism: Canis lupus baileyi; assembly: GCF_048164855.1. Lineage (NCBI taxonomy): Eukaryota > Metazoa > Chordata > Mammalia > Carnivora > Canidae > Canis > Canis lupus. Next base: position 1,761,192 of record NC_132865.1, on the reverse strand, counting down.
AAATATTAGTAATATTGCTAATTAGACAAAATGAATAAGACAAATCATCAAGAAGAGGTCATCACGCAATGGTAGAGATATAAAGAGCAGTTCGCTAGGGAAATATCTGGAGGAACCTATAGCCTCCTAATAACTTAGTATTGCATAACAGAAATTGAGCTATATTTACCTATCATAGCATGGATAAAGTCTTTAAAAATGAGTAAAAAGAAAAAAAAAGAGCCTTAGAAAAACAGTAATTGTGACATGATATCACGTATATGTAAAATTTTTTTAAATGCACAGAACATAAAACTTAAAAACAAAAAAAAATGCACAGAACAATGCTAAGTTTTTCTGCGGGGATTAGTTTGGTTATCAATTTCTCGTCTTTCGCCTCAAATCTATTCTTTTAGATGTTCCTTGAAGATTCACCAGGGCCCTTTCAGAGTTTTGCCCTCTGCTGGCTCGTCCTAAGGCTTTGTCCGTAGAGGTCCTGGCAGTCACTGGGGGAGGGCGAGGCCCTTGCTTCCCAGTTCCGGGGCCCCCCTGGCAGCCTTTCTCCAGCCCTGGGCTGCTCACCTGGCACCTGCCCTGCTGGGCTCTGCAGCTCCCACACCTACTCCCCATGTGCCTGCCCTGCACACCTGCCCAGGCGGCCTTGTGGTAGAGACCTCCAGGGCGCTGCCTCCTGCCCAGGGCTTTCCCCAGTTTCCTGGAGGTTGGATTCCTAAAAAGTTCCAGAAAGACTTTGAAGCATAAAGATTTAGTTTTTCCTAAATTGGTCAAAAGAGAAAGGGAAGCGAAATGGAAGTATTGCTGCACTGTAGTATCTACGCACACACGTAGTAGGTCTCGCTATAAGCAATATTCCCCAAAGTCCTCTTTAGAGTCCATATTCCCTGGATTACAGAGTCGTTTTTCTTCCATATTTTAAGCAAGAATCTTAAAATTTACCTTGTTTGACTCGTGGAGTTCACGGGGTCAGTCTGAATCAGTATCTGTAGCCAGGGAAATAGAATTTGCTAGATTGCTTTAAACCAATCTGAGCCTGCTCTTTGCTTGGGACCCGGGGTCAGCATCCCCAAACGAAGGAGTCCTGTGCAGGACGGGGGAATGTCTAAGTGAGAACTTTCTGTTCTGGGGAAGGAGGAAGAGAAATGGATATTAGATGGAAAACCAGGTATATCCACACCGTGGTGTCTGTTTTTAAAACTCCAGCTTTTCTTCTTTGTAAGAAGAACTCTTTCTTCTAAGTAATCTTTGAATGACTTTTTTTCTCTTCCATATATTGAATTGTGTGCCTAAGGGAAACCAAAAACTTGTCTTCATTCTGGGTTATCTTAGTCATTCTTATGTATTTTCCTCTTACTGTTTTAATCTCGGCCTTTTCCTCCGCATTTCCTGGGATATCTTTCATCTTGTCTTATTGCATTAACAAGCCTATGAAATTATTATATAGATTGAGGTGCCCATGGGGAACTCTCTTCTCCTCCATGGTTATGTTTTTGGGCAAACTGGGTTCTCTCTTGCCTGCCGTGTTGCCCCCTTTCATTGCTTTCCTCTTAGTAATACATCTGCATGGTCACCACACTGTATGTTTTCATCTCACTTATGTCCAACAGAGGGAGCTTGATTCAGATTCTTTTTTTAGCACTGATATATCAAAAATGCATTGTTTTGACTCATTCTCCTTTACTCTACACTGTATCTAGTAGAGGTGTATTCTCTTTCATTGGGTAGACACCCTTGGGCTTTGGAATATTTTCCCTAATCCATGCAGAGTTCTAGAGTCTTTGCACCCATCAAAGAGAGCCAGCCCTGCTTATTCACCTCACATTATTTCCCCAGCAACTGTTTTTCCTCAAAAGAAGAAAAGATGAGAGAGCTCCACTTAAGTTCCTTCCTTTCCCCATTGGGGGCATTAATAGAAATTTTCAAGATTTATTAGGTCACCAATACTGCTTCTAGGAGACACTTAAGGGCATTTTGTGTCAGAATATTGTTTCCTCAGCTCCCAATTTTTGATGAGTGATGGCAGTGGGTTTTCCCCTTTGCTTCGTTGACCCTGATGTTTACTTTCCACTCCACCTAGAGTTTGTTCATTTTTGTTTGGAGTAACAAGAGAGCATCAGGGAAGACTCATGTTTTAAATCATAATGGCGAGCCCACGGAGACACTCAGAAATAGTCATAGAATGGATAAATGAGTAGTAGAGGGACGCAAATGACAGTGTGGGTGGAATGGGAAGAGGACACCCAATGGGCAGTATGGAGGAGCAGATTGGTAACTTGACTTTGGAATTCTTCTGAGCAAGAAGGATGTTCATTTAATCTGGCCTCTACCATTGGGTGGAAGGTAATGATTTGCAGAAGCATGAGTCTTTTTTAAAAAGATATTTTATTTATTCATGAGAGACACAGAGACACAGGCAGAGACACAGGCAGAGGGAGAAGCACCCTGCAGGGAGCCCAATGTGGGACTCAATCCTGGGACCCCGGGGTCACACCCTGAGCCACAGGCAGATGCTCCACCGCTGAACCACCCAGGCGCCCAGAAGCATGAGTCTTAATGCCTGGAGCCAGTTGTTGAAGGGAACCAATATAAGTGAAAGCTCATGGACCTAGGGACACTTTCATTTTGTTGTATGACAAAGTTCTGGGCTCGAGCAGGGTTCTTGGTTATGCCCTGCCTCCTCTCCACATGCCTCGTCCTCTCCTGTCCAAATGCCAGCACATAGACCATGGTCGACAGATGCACTTTGCACAGTAAAGAACATTAGGTTCTAAATAAATGGCTTTCCTAAAGTTAGTACTGTGAGTCTGACAAACTTTAAGGAGACTAACCGGCTGGAGGCAGGCTTCCTTGAGTATGAGAATCTGGTTCTCTCTCATCCTCTTGGTTGGTATTTGGATTTGTTTGAGGTCAGTCACGTTGTAGATGTGCAGACTTTCGAGGAGGGAGTGAATTGCTTAGGACTCTTTTCCGTGAAAGTATCAGAGCCACTGTGGACTTGCATAAGCAAAGTCGTAGGTAAAAAGAGATGGCGTAGCTTATGCGCTGGGACGATGGAGCAGAGGAGGGGCTGGCCCCTGGGTGATCAGGTCCAGGAACAGGCACATCAGGCTCCCTCATCATCTCTCAGTTCTGCGTCTCTGCTGGTAGCCCTCTTCCCTTCAACTGTCTGACTCCACAAGGCTCTGGAATCCAAGATCTTATATTTTTGCAGCCTAGAGAGAGAAGAAAGGTCTTTCCCTCCAAATCCTGTGGGAAACCCTAAGGAAGATTTTGATTGGCTCATACTGGCATGTGTTCAACTGTGGGGTACAGATTGTGGGATGATAAATTGACAGTTCTCACCAGAAATACATGTTCTCTAAAAAATAAAAAAAATAATAATAAAAATTAAAACAAAAAGCAAGAGAAAAGGTGATAGTCCGGGCACATAAAAGAACACATTTTCACTGAGGGGAGAAATAAAAGCCTCCAAATGCTTTGCAGGGACCTAATTCACCCGTGCCAAGCTGTCGGGTATGACCCCTCCTTCACGTCCAAGAACGAGTGCCATTTGATACCTTTACCTTGCTCCCCTTTACGCAGCTCAGAAAAATGGCACTTGTTGATTTTGTGACCTCAAATAAAAATGAGCCCCTGGACGTGTTTCCAGGTTCAGCTTAATTCCAACCGGTTGTCACTTCCTCAGCCTAGAAGCTGATATGGAAATAGGTATTAGGTATCTGCTGCTTTGTGTTATGGCTAATGCACAAGGGAGGTACTTTTCCAGAACCAAAGAGCCATAGTTACACCATGAGGATGAAGAAACGCTGCGGGGGACTGACTGGGTTTTGTTTGGACCGCGATTAAGAGAAGGTTCACTTGCTCCAATGCTTTTAAAATCAGCTCCGCTCCAAAGCACTTGGGTTATGTATTTGCCATCTTGCAGAAAGACTCAGCAATTGAGATTCAAGCCAAATGCTTTTTTACCTACTTACGAGAGACACTGCTGCCCTGGCCCCCGCTGGCCCCGGGGGCGCACTGGCTGGAAGCCAGCTCAGAGGCTGGCCGTGATGGCAGAGGCCATTTCTAGGAGACAAAGAGTGGTGACATGGTTTCGCTTAGGAGCAATGCTAACCATTTACTGGATGCCTTTCACACACTTTAGGTACTTTTTTAAAAGCCAGCTTTCATATATATATATTATATATATATATATTATATATATATATAGTTTAAATTCAATTTGCTAACATGTAGTGTAACACCCAGTGCTCATCCCATCAAGTGCCCCCCTCAGTGCCGGTCACCCAGTCACCTCATCCCCTCCCCTTCTGCAACCCTGTGTTTGTTTCCCGGAGTTAGGAGTCTCTCATGGTTTGTCTCCCCCTAATTTTTCCCACTCAGTTCCCCTCCATCCCTTATAATCCCTTTCACTGTTTCTTATATTCCACATATGAGTGAGACCATATGTTTGTCCTCCGATTGACTTATGTCACTCAGCATCATACCCTCCAGCTCCATCCACATCGAAGCAAATGGTGGGTATTCATCTTTCCTGATGGCTGAGTCATATCCCATTGTGCGTATAGACACCTTTTCTTTATCCATTCATCTGTCGAAGGACAGAGGCTCCTCCCACCGTTTGGCTATTGAAGACATTGCTTAAAGCCAACTTTCATTAGTAAGCAGTAGAATCTGACATTTTAGAAGCTACACTTCTATTATTTTGCTAGTGAAAAAGCTGCTATGTATATACTGTTCCTCTAGATTCATAGATTAAAAATCAATGCCCCGAGAGACTGATTCGGTGACTTAACTTTCATGTAGAAGACCGTTTTCTTGTTTTATTTTTGTTTGACTTTGTATTTTCTCTCTAGCATTGAGCACAATGCCTGGCACGTAGTTGGTACTCATCAGACAGTTACCGGATGAACAAATACATTAATATATAAAGAACTCACCAAAGATTAAAATGAAAATTCAGAGAAAACCAAGTTGAAATATACGCTCCCATACAAAGACAGTTGATCACATGAACAAAGAGTCTTTCTAGTTTTCTCTTTACCCTATTTTATCTGGAGTATAAAGTTCCAAACTCTGAAACCAATGAATTGGCCTTGCAACATGCTTATCTTACCAGAGTCCCTACGTACTAGATGAGTCCAACTTGCCAGTTTTTCTAGATGTAGTTTCTTAATTGAGGTGTCTCAAGATAAATTTGGTTGGTTTTTTGTCAAATGCATGACACAAGTGACTATATGTAAAAAAAAAAAGTAACTCAAAATCCTTGTGTTAGTTTTGCTTTTTATAGTTAGGATCAGTTACATAATTTGCGAGGCCTAATACAAAATGAAAATACGGGGCCCTTATTAAATTGTTAAGAATTTCAAGGTAGTGACAGCATTAAACCAACTTCAGGCCTTTCTAATCTGTATACCTGAGTGCATAGGTGGCATGTCCATGAAGCCAACCCTGTATAGATTGCTTATCTTTTGGGGACTTATGACGCATTGATGAGATCATATTCACAGCAAAACCTTATTGAAATTGCTGGGTTCTTTGATTATTTCAGGCATGGAGTTGAGAAGTAGGGAAAATGCATTGGTATGGAAGGGACTAGAACCTAGGGCCATTGGCTCCCGGTCTGAGGTATCCTCCCATAGAGAGATTATAACTAAAAATTCCATGTCTAGAACTTATTTCTCTTCAATGTTAAGTAATGTCCTTGGGTCTTACATTATTACATTTTTATCATTTTGCTTCTGAGTGATCTGAGAATTATAATACCTGGGCCATTTAAAATGTCCTTGAGGTTTTTTTTCTATTTTGTTTTTTGTTTTGGCTGGGAGGTACAGGGCAGCCCATTCATGGGCCAGGCGGCCCTGGTGAGGATGGGTGTGGTGGTAGGTGTCACTGTGTGCACCCTGGTGGTGGGAGGGTGGTTGCTGGCCCAGTACCTATGTACCTTGAAGAGGAAAACAAAGTGGAAGACCAAGATCATGAAGATGTCTACATGCAAGTCCTGCATCTCTGGATATTGCTTACCACCTATGCTATTATTCTAGGACAAATTCAAGGACGGAAGAACTCAGAGTGCCCAAAAGAAGACTGGATAACACTTGATGGGATGAGCACTGGGTGTTATACTATATGTTGGCAAATCGAACTCCAATAAAAGAATATACAAAAAAAGATTACTTAAAAATAAAATCTTAATAAAATTAAAAATTAAAAAAAAAACTGAAAAAAAAAAAAAACCTGGATAACCAAGAAATGCCTCATCACGATTCTGCTGTACATGTGAAAATGATGCAAGAATTCCAGAGACGTTTGGTTCAGATGAAGACCACTGCAGGAGTGGAAGAAATGACCTGTGGTTTCATTAAGGAAGGAGCTGCCAAGCTTCAGATAATAACGACAGACTTTGATATGATACCGAGTAGATTTTCCTATGAAGGGAAAAGATGCCCAACATGTTATTATGTCATTGACAACAGTAAACTGGTCACAAATGAATGTTGGGAAAAGTTGCTGCAACTAAAGGAAAAATACTAGGCTGTTGAAATCGATCCTCTTCTTGCCGTAGAAGAGAAGTTCCCCTATATGTTAGGATGGTATATACTGAGTCACACGGTTTGGTTGTTGAGCAGGTGTTACCAAAAGCTAAATTTCAAGAAATTGTGGTAGGATCTGATGTTATGCTCAAGGAAGGGTGTGAGAATTTCTTTGATAAACTCCAACAATACGGTATCCCCTGTGTTCATATTTTCAGCTGGTATTGGTCACATAGCTGAGGAGGTGATCTATCAAGCCAAACATCACAACTTCATGTTTTTTGTTTTTTTTTTTTTAATGATCCTGGTGACAGCGGCGTGCTCAAAGGATTTAAAGACAATGTTGATCACATTCTGAAAATTGGTACCTAAATGATAGGGTGGATGAGCTTTTACAAGTACATGGTCTCTTATGACATTGTTCTAGTAAGAGATGAATCATTGGGTGTAGCTAGCTCTATCTTACAGAAGATCCTACGAGCCAGCGTTCTTCAAGACGCTCCTGTGGATGCGATTGATGCAAGAACTCTCACCTGTCCATCTTGCTGAAAGCCTTCTCCTTATAATACGTTCTTGCTTTTGAAGTTTTTTTCTCTACATTAGTGAGGTACTTTCAGACATTGAATCCGTCAACCAGAAGCTCTTTTTTACCCTCACTTCTCTCAACACACTCCTTGCTATATATTTTCACACATTAAAAAAAAAAAAATCTTAAAGCAAAAATTTGGAAAATAACCCTCTGTATTTCCGGAGTGAATTTTGTAGTTTAGTGTTATTGTGAGGTTTTTGAGAAATCTTTTTTACTCTGGGAAAGTTTGTAGAGGTTTAAAGAGAAGTCTTATGAAATGGTGAGATAATGCGCATGATTTTAAGTGTTGCCATTTTTGTAATTTGGATGAATTTCATTGATATGGTCATCTCCTAAAATTGTGTTATGTTTAGGTAGTTTGTTGTGTGAAAATCAGTATTTACCAGAAAATCCTGGCACTCAGTGTTTGAAAAAACCATTGGTATCCACATGTCTTGACAAAATGTTGTATATTGAAGCACTGATAACGTGCTGAGGCTAAGCTTGAAGTTATTTTTCGAAGGTTTGGTCTCATCCAGTCATTCCTTATGAGGGTTTGTTGGAGAAGTCTGAAGCACGTCCTACTGGTCCAGAACTGGGGAGAAGGGAGTCCTTTCAGGCCTGTGGTCTAGTGTCACTCGGGAAATGTTACTCAAGTATTTGCATCAATGGATACTAAATGATGTCACAGGTAATGATCATAGATGCTGATCAGTGATAGTGATACTAAATACTGTCTCACTTTTGAACGACTTTTACTTGTGATAAACATTTTAGGGAGACATATTCGATTCCTCTGAAAATCCATCACTAAAAATTTCAGTAATTCAGGTAATACACCAAATTCTGCCCTGATTTGAGTGACTGTCATTAAAATCATGATTCACAGAATGATTTGTATGCATTTAATTTTGGATTTATTGTAATGCCTTCTTTGGTTTACTAAGGTATAGTTCACAGAAATTTCCTTCAAGTTCTTTTTAGATAATTTACCCCTGATAACCACAGATATGATTTCTGTCCTAGTTTTGCCTTTTCTGGAACGTCCTATGAAAGAAATGATTTATATGACAGTTTGGCTTTTATTTTTTTTAACTTATCATAATGGTTTTCTTCACATCCTCACCAAGAGTATTTGGTAATTACCTTTTTTTATAAAAAAGTATCTAATGGGGATGCAGTAGTACCTCATTGTGGCTTTAACATTCATTTCCCTAATGACTAGTATCAAGACGTCAATTTTTCTTTTTTTTTTAAGCAGTCAATTTTTCATTTATTTTTATGTATCTTCTTTGGTAAAGTATCTAGTTCAAATCTTTTCTTATTTTCTTTTATTTACTATTTAATCAGTTTTTTTAGTTTTAAATTTCTTTCCAGTTTTCTTGACATCTAATTGACATATAGCATTGTGTAAGACGTACAACATAATGATTTGTCATATGCATATATTGTAAAATGCTTATCACGATAAGTTAACATTCATCACCTTACTCAGTTACAGATTTTTCTTGTGATGGAAACTTTGAAGATCTACTCTCTTGGCAACTTTCAACCATACTGTACTATTGTTAACTGTAGTCATCATCCCGTGCATTATGTCCACAGAAGTTCTTTATCCCATAACTGGAAGTTTGTGCCTTTTGATCCCTTCACCCAGTTGTCCACCCACTACTCCTTGTGGCTGTTTTTTTGTTTGTTTGTTTGTTTTTGTTTTTGTTTTTTCTATTTACATGAAAAATGACATTGGAATCTTGTTTGGGGATTGCACTGGATCTATGGGTGGCTTTAGGTAGTACAGACATTTTAACAATATTAATTCCTTTCCAGTTTCTTTCATTAATGTCTTATAGTTTTCAGTGTAGAGATCCTTAACTTCCTTGTTTTAATTTATCCCTAAGTATTTTTTTTTAATTTTTGACACTATTATAAATGGAAATAATGCTTTCTTTACTACTTTTTCAGATAATTTGTTGTTAGTGAATAATAACACAACTAATTTAATTGAAATATAGTTGACATACAATGTTATATTAATTTCAACCATACAACATAGTGGTTCAACAATTCTATACATTACGCTGTGCTCACCAGGATAAGCATAGTTAAGATCTGTCGCTATACAACATGATCATGATATTATTGACGATATTCCCTATACTGTACTTTTTATCTCTATGCCTTATTTATTTTATAACTGGGAGGTTTGTACCTCTTAATTCCATTCACCTATTTTGCCATCCACTTAACCACCCCCCCACCAGGCAATCACCAGTTTGTTCTCTGTTTTTATGGGTCTATTTCTGCTTGCGCACACTCTACATCTTTATTCATCTATTGATAGACACTTGTGTTGCTTCCTTATCTTGGCTATAAACAATGCTGCAATATACATAGGGATACATACATCTTTTTTGGGGGGGAGCACATATACATATATCTTTTTGAATTAGTCTTTTCACTTTTTTTGGGTAAATATCTACTAGTGGAAATACTAAGCATATGGTATTTCTGTTTTGAGTTTTTTGAGGAATCTCCATACTATTTTGCACAGTGCTTACACCAATTTTCATTCTTACCAACAGCACGCAAGGGGTCCCTTTTCTCCACTTCTTCACTAACACTTGTTATGTCTTGTGTTTTTGATATCAGTCATTCTGACAGGTGTGAGGTGATACTGTGATTTTGATTTGCATTTTCCTATGATGAGTGATGTTGAGCATATTGTCCTGTTGGCTATCTGAAAAAAATGTCTATTTAGGTCCTCTGCCCATTTTTTGATCGGATTTTTTTTTTTTTGGTGTTGTGTAAGTTTTTAAAATATATTTCAGATATTAAACCCTTATTGGATATTTTGGTATAGTACCAGTGGTTTATTTTTGTTATTGTTTGTCTTGCCTGGGGAGCAAAAATAGTTTATCCATTTTGCTTATCTTTTCAATATCTAGAAAAATGTTGCTAAGGATGATGTTAAAGAGACTAATGGCTGTTTTCTTTAAGGAGTTTTATGAGTTCAGTCTCATATTTAGGTATTTAATTCGTTTGAGTTTATTTTGGTGTTTGGTGTAAGATAATTGTCCAGTTTCATTCTTTTGCATGTAGCTGTCCAATTTTCCCACACCATTATTGACAAGACTGTCTTTCCCCCACTGTATATACTTGTCTCCTTTGTCATAGATTAATTGACTATATAAGCATGAGTTTATTTGGGCTTTCTGTCCTGTTCTGTTGATCTGTATGTCTGTTTTTGTGCCTGTACCATACTGTTTTGATTACTATAGTTTTGAAGTATATCTTGAAATTTGAGATTGTAATAACTCCAGATTTGTTTTTCTTTCACAAGATTGCTTGGCTAGAAATGCAACTAATTTTAGTATGTTGATTTTCTAGCTTTTAGTATTTTCTACATGTAAAATCATGTCATCTGCAAATAGAGATAATGTTGTTTGTTTTTTTCCAAAGCAGATGCATTTTATTTCCTTCTTTTCCTGGCCTGATTGCTCTGACTAGAACTTCTATTACCGTATTGAATGGAGTGGTGAGGGTGGGCATACTTGTCTTGTTCCTGATCTTAGAAGAAAAACTTTCAACCTTTTATGATGGAGTATGGCTTGTTATTTATGACCTTGATTATGTCAAGCTACATTCCTTCTATACCAATTTGTTGAGAGGCCTTTTTTTTTTTTTTTTTAAATCCTGAATGGTTGTTAGTTTTCGTCAAATGCTTTCTCCTCCATCTGTTGAAATGATCATAATTTTCATCTTTCATTTTATTGTGACATATCACATTTATTGATTTGTGTATGTTCAACCATTTTTGCGATTTGAGGGATGAATTTCTGTTGATAATGGTATATGATACTTTTAATGTGTTTTGAATTTGGTTTGCTAGTATTTCATTGGGAATATTTGCATCTGTATTCATCAGACACATTGGCTGTCATTTTCTTCTCTTATGTCCTTATCTAGCTTTTGTATCAGGGTAATACTGGCTTAAAATGAGTGTGGGAGTGTCCCCTCCTCTTTAATTTTTGGAAGTGTTTGAGAAGGATCGGTATTAATTGTTTAAATGTTTGGTAGGATTCACCAGGGAAACCATCTGGTCCTAAGCTTTTCATTGTTAAGAGGTCTTTGATTACTGATTCAATCTCCTCGCTCACTATTGATCTGTCCAGATTTAACCTTCCTTCATTATTCATTTTGGTAGGTTGTTATTTTCTAGGAATTTATCTATTTAGGTTATCCAGTTTGTTGACATATAGTTGCTCATAGTAGTCCATTATGATCCTTTGCATTTCTATGGTATCAGTTGTAATGTCTCCTCTTTCATTTATAAATTTCTTTATTTGGGTCCTCTCTCTTTTTATTTTTTTTTCTTGGTTAGTCTAGCTAAAGGTTTATCCATTTTGCTTATCTTTTCAAAGAATTCTTAGTTTCATTAATCTTTGTATTTATGTTCTTTATTTATTATCTAATCTCTATTATTTCTTTCCTTCTGCTAACTTTGGGCTTAGTTCTTCTTTTGGTTCTTCTTTTCCTAGTTTCTTGAGGTGTAAAATTAGCTTTTTTATTTGCAAACTCTTTTTTTCTTGATATATATGTTTATCATTGTAAACTCATTTCTTAGGATCACTTCTGTTGTATTTCATATATTTTTGTTTGACCCAGATACTTTGTAATTTCCCTTTTAATTTTAATTTATTGGTTGTTTAGGAGTGTGTTAATTTCCATGTTTTGTAAATTTTCTAGTTTTCTTCTTGTTATTGATTTCTACTTTCATATTATTGTGGTCAGAAAAAAATACTTGGTATGATTTTAGTCTTTTTAAACTTGCTAAGATGTTTGGTGGCCTAACATGAGTTGTCCTAGAAAATGTTTAGTGTGTGCTCGAGAAGAATATGTATTCTGCTTTTGTAGGATGGCATGTTCTGTACATGTCTGTTGGGTCCATTTGGTCTATAGTGTTGTTCAACTCTGTTTCCTTACTGATTTTCTATAAGGATGATCTATCCATTGTTGAGAATGGGATATTAAAGCCCCAACTATTACTGTATTGCTATTTATGTCTTCTTTTTGTTCTGCTAGCATTTGCTTTATATATTTAGGTTCTCCAAAATTGAGTGCTTAAATATTTACAATTGTCATATCTTATTAGGATGGATTGGTCCCTTTATCATCATATGACGATCTTCTTTGTCTCTTTTGGCCATTTTTAGCTTAAAGTCCCTTTTGCCTAATATAAATATAACTATCTCAGCTTTCTTTTGGTTCTCTTTTGCTTGAAATATATTTTTCATCCCTTAATTGTCAGTCTGTGTGTGTCTTAAAGCTAAAGCGTGTCTCTTGTAGGGAGCATATTGTTGGATCTAGTTTTTTTTTTTTTTTTAATCCATTCATCCATTTGATGTCTTTTGATGGGTGAATTTATTTACATTTAAAGTAATTATTGATAGCTAAGAACTTATTACCATTTTGTTAATTGTTTTCTGAGTGTTTTATAGATTTTTTTCCTTATTTTCTCTCTCCTCTTGTGATTTGATGACTTTTTGTAGTAATGTGCTTTGACTCCTTTACATAATCTTTTGCATAACTACTATGGGTTTTTTTGTTTGTGGTTACCATGAGGTCACATAAAGTATCATATTTATACTATCTTATTTTAAGCTGATAACAACTTTTAAAGCATTTCTAAACTTCATGCTTTTGCTTCTCTCTTACCTCCTCACATTATAGATTATTGATATTCACTTTACGTATTTTTTAAAACATTTTATTTATTTATTAGAGAAAGAGAGAGAGAGAGAGCATTAGTGGGGAGTAAGAGGCAGAGGGAGAGGGAGAAGCTGACTCTCCACTGAGCGGAGGGCCCAACATGGGGCTTGATCCCAGGACCCTGAGATTATGACCTGAGCTAAAGGCAGATGCTTAATCTGACTGTGCCACTCAGGCACCCCTAGCTTAAGTTGCAACTATTTTTTATTTTGTGTATCTGATTAAAAACTATTTTAGTTGTGGTTATTTTTACTATGTTTTTTAACTTTTAAACTAGAGTTGTAAGTGAATTATTCATTACTGTTATAATATTAGAGAATCTCTAACTTTGAGTATATATTTACTATTACAGTGTCTTTTACCCCCGCATTCACATGTTTTGATGATATTAGCACTCTTTTTTTTTTTTTTTTTTTTTTATGTATGAAGAACTCTCTTTAGCATTTCTTGTGAGGCAAGTCTACTTTTGATAAACTCCTTCATCTTTTATTTGGGAAAATATCTTCATTTCTGAAAGACAGCTGTGCTGGGTGTAGTTTTCTTGGTTTCATTTTTTTCTTTCAATATTTTGAATATATATCATCTCATTCTCTCCTGACCTGAAAAGTTTCTATTGAGAAATCTACACAATCTTATGGTGGCTCCTTTGTATATAACATGTCATTTTTTTCTTGTTTCTTTCAAATTTATCTCTTTGTCTTTGATCATTGACAGTTTAATGATAATGTGTCTCCGTGTGGCCCTTTTCAGATTCAACCTACTTAGGGTCTTCTGGACCTTGTGAATCTGGATGTCTGTTTTTTCCCCTAGGTTTGGGAAGTTTTCAACCATTACTGCTTTAAATATACTTTTTATTGTTCATTTCTTTCCTTCTCTCGAATTCCCATAATGGGTATATTATTTTCCATAATGTGTATGTTGTTTCCTTGGTGATGTCCCATAAGTATTCTTTAATCTTATTCATTCTTTTTTCTTTTGCTCCTCTAGTTGGATAATTTCAAATAACCTATCTTCTGATTCACTGATTCTTCTCCCTATATGTGATCTGGTCTGTTGCTGAAGCTCTCTATTCAAATGTTCAATTCAGTCATCATCTTCTTATTCAGCTCTTAAGTTCACTAAACTTCTTAAGAGGATTCTCTGAATTGTCAGATGGTTTGTAGATCCCAGTTTCTTTAGGGTCTGTTATTGGAGCTTTATTTATTTCCTTTGTTGGTGTCATGTTTACCTGATTTTTTGTGATCCTTGATTTTTTGCATTGGTATCTGGGCATATGAGGAAGTGGGCTCCTCCTCTAGACTTTATAGGTTCACTTTGGCAGAGATAATCCTTCACCAGTCATCTCAGCTTGGGATCTGGACTGGTCAACTGGTAGGTTGTTGGGCAGGTGGGTTCTCTATTTAGTGAGGCTACAGCCCAAACATTGAGGTTTAGAGGAGTGCCACTGGCTGAGAATAGTTGGGTAGGGCTGCTGCCTTAGTTCTCTGACCAAGCAAGACTGTATGATGGTTCTGCTGTTGATTAGATTCTTTTGTTAATCTTCTCAGTCAGGTAGAACTGGATGCTATAATCAGCACTTGAGTGGGGCTGTGAACTTGCTTCCTTTCCTGCCTGTGTGGGGTGGTGGGATGGGCTCCATAGCCATTACAGCTTGATAGTTGGGGACCTGAATCCAGCAGGGCTGCTCACCAAAGTTCATGGCAATATGGGACCACTGGCTTGGCTCTGCAGATGGACAGAGCACTGGCTGGGCTCTCAGGGTGCCACTGTTGGTGGGCTGTCATATTGGGCTCTACAGCTTCCCAAGTATTCTTGTTAGAGTTCTTGGTCAGGCAGGGCTGGAGGCTATATTCAGCCCCAAGCAGAGTGCTTTAGATTTGCTTCCCAGCCTGGGTGGGGCTATATAACAGGCTCCAGGGCCAGTAGAAGTCATTGGCTGCAGACCAGAATTAGGCAGAAGTTTACATTGACTTTCTTGGCCAGACAGGACCAATTATCTTAGCTCTGCAGATGGGCAGAGCTGCTGTGTCTGTGCTTTTTCCTTGTGTACCTCTTCAAGTGGGCTCCTTGGTGCCTTGGTGAGGTTTCCTGGTTGGATGAAACTGAGGTATATACTCAGCAGTGAGCAGGGTAGCAGAACAGGTTCCAGGATCAGCACATCTCACTGGCCAGGGAACCAAATTATGCAGACCTGTGCACTGAGCTACCTGGCCAGATAGGGCACCAGCTGAGCTCTGCAGGTAGGCAGAACTGCTGGCTGGGCTTTCTGTTCAAGTGCTGCTGGGCTACCTAGCTTTCCAGGTGCTCTCACAAGATTTCATGGTCAGGCAGGCAGGGGCTGTACTTAGCAGTAGGAGGGGCTGTGAATTAGTGTCCTTGTCTGGGTAGGGTTGCAGAATAATCTCCAAGGCTGGCAGGGCTTGTTGTTCAGGGTCCCAAATCAGGCAGAGCTAGACACCAAGTTCCCTAACTGGAAACTGGATGGTGCCACTGGCTTGGCTCTGTGGATGGGCTATGTGGCTGGCTGGGATCTCTAATTGAGTACCACTATGAGGAGGAATTTGATCTGCTAAGATCTGAGCCCTGGTTGCTGTAAGCCCTGCTCACCTTTTCCATCACAACCTGATCTCCAGTGGTGAAGCCCTGCAGATTTCCCCCATGAGCACTGGTGAGGTTGACACCCACATGGGCCTCCTGGGAAATGATCCACCACACTTGTGGAGTCAGCTGACCATCTTGGCTCTCTGGAACCCACCAGGGACTCTGGTAGCAGCCAGAGGTAGGGAAGTGCAGGAGGGAGACCAACTTTGTATTGTTTCTTTAGCTTTGAGTAGATTGGAGTTTGGTTTGTGCTCTACTCTTCAGAGGAAAGGCATGACTGAAATATGAGAAACAGTGTAAGTTTTCTTTGATTACTTTCCTCTCTTCTCCCTGTTTGCTGCTATTTTGGAAACCTCACTCACTCCAGTTGCCTCTCATTCTATCCCCTTTATCTTTTCCTTTCCTCACTCCAAATTCTTCATCACATTTCTGATGCTTACTAAAAAGATGATTCTCTAAAGATTAGAAATGTGAAGTAAATATATTTGGGTAGGAAACTTGAGATTAAAAACATATTAAGCATTAAATTAATCAAAATTATTGGAATGTGCTGATTATGATTAATTGTTGGATAAAATGTTCTGACAGCCTAGGAATGTTCCCCCTGGTTTGACTCCACTCAATCCACAACTCCATCTCCAAATAGCAGTGTCTTTGTAGTGCATCTTTTACAACTTAGTGAAATCACTGAGTTTCAGATTTTCTTTCTTCTTCATGCCTGGCAGCCATGGACCAATTAATCTGAAAATATGAACATTTGAGGAGGATATTATTCAGTGACTCAGCAGGGCAACAGATGGCAAAATGTTTAATGTTTACTCCAAATCCATTTCCATATTGGATTCACATCCATGCTTAAAAACATTTTTATTTGGATAGAAACTGTTGTTCACTGTCAGACAACAGTCTCTGTTTGAAAATACCATCATTTAAGTTACAATATTCTTGACAGGTGTAGGGCAGTCATTGCAATTTTGGGTATCATGAATCTATCCTTCCTTACCTCACACTCTATTTTACTTACTAAGGATATATTTTCATATGTTGGATATGTTAGTTAGTTCATGTCTTCATTCATTCATTCATTCATTCATTCATTCATTCATTCTTTCATCACAAAACTTGTGTCGAGCACTTATACAGGTATATTGTACACGTATTTACAGATAAAAACACAATAAAATGGCCTACAGTTTAGGACTCTAGAAGTCTATTGGATTTAGTAGCTTCATCAATAAGATTTAATCCTAGTAAAGCATTTTAAAGATAACCTTGCTTTCAATTTTTCTTGGGCACACCTTTCATTCTAAAGTGCCTTGAAGACTGTTTAGAGAAGCTGGCTTGGTGTCTAATGGCCAGGGGCAGATTTACCTGGAAGGGAAGAAAATGTATATTTCAGAGCCCTTGTTGCTTGCATAGATCACTTTCTAGGTTCTGAGAAGGATCCAATAATGTGTTTATGTGGTCCTGGTTGTTGTAAAATGTTTAAAGGTAAGATACTTTTACTGTAATTGTTTCAGACCACTGCCTCTTTCCATTCTGAATTTCCCCTGTTGTTCTTTTCCTCCCACTGGTGGTAATGGAAGAGCTATGGACATTTTGGGGACCCAGCTAAGTGGAAGTTGTTACGGTTCACTTAGTTTGGGTTTTGTAAGATATATTTTGGTTTGCAGTCTACTCCATGAATAGCTTTCTAGCTGTCCCATGCAGAAATAATATAAGTATATGCCTACCGCTCACTGAAATGACTTCCCTGGTGTTTTAAGCTGAAGTTCCAAAGAAGAGAAATCCTAGTACACAGCTGTGCCCAGCATGAGAAGCATGTGGTATAGAGAAGGAATAATTTAAAGTGTGGGGAGCTACAAGCTGTGGGAAAGTCTCTCAAACTGTAGATGTGCAAAATTGTAAGCAATAGATTTAATTCTTATCAATGCTTAAACAAAATGGAAGTTCTTTCTCGATGAAATTATATTCTTTAATGCAATGTATGCAATTATGAATGCACTGCATAGTCTTTTTATTTATGAGTACTGCATGGAGTAGAATTTGTCAGAATTTCTATATTTGTAGGGCACAAACTATAGTTGTAGTATAAAGTAGATAATATACTATGTGACATTTTACATTTTTTGACATTTTATATTTTAAGCATTCTAGTGTATAGCATGTTATCACAGTGTTATCATTAATAGTTATGAAGCAAAATAAGCTATTCTAAACTGCCAAACATATAAAATTAATTTTAAATAATTGTTCTAGAGAAAGAAAAACCAAAATTTTATTTTTTTATTTTTTTAATAATAAATTTATTTTTTATTGGTGTTCAATTTGCCAACATGCCAAAAATTTTATATAGAGGGGTGCCTGGGTAGCTAAGTTGGTTAAGCAAGGGACTGTTGTTCTATCAGGCTCCGTGCACAGCAGGAAGTCTACTCCTCTCCCTCTGCCTCTCCCCCTGCTCACACACACACTCCCTCTCTCTAAAATAAATAAATCTTGAAAAAATTTCTATATTGAAAATTAATGTTCTTGTCATATCAAGAGGTGTAGGATAAAAAATATACAGATGTGTCAGTCAACCAATAAAAATATCCTGGTGACTTTCTGGATTTCGTGATTTTGTCAGCTTTTAAAATGTGTAGTTCTAATTCCTTTTCTCCTTCTAAATAAATACTTATATGTCTGCCTAATTTTATATTAGTAATTTTGCATTATTTCTCTTAAAGGTGTCATTCAAAATGTATATATTTCACAGCTCCTAAACTCAGATCCGCTGTCTGCCCAGACTTCATTTTGTTTGTCCAGTGATTTCTCAAGACAGGGTAAATCTTAGGACTGTGGGAACTCTAGGGGAGGAAATGCAGGCATTGGAGAGTGGCGCAGTGAAGGGTGAGGCTGGGATAAAGATGAAAGAAAAGGGAAGTTAATGGGTTGGACACTTTACATGGTTGTGTAAATTTAAAACTGGTAGTGGACTGAGAGAAGGAAAACATGGGAAGAAGAATGGAAATGGAAAAAGGAAGATGAACAGGACAGCAAGTCCATTTAGTTTGGTGGAAAGAATAGAGACGTTGGAATCAGAAAGCAAGTTCCTTCACCGATCCAGCAGTAGGTCATACCCACATGACCGATTCATTTCTGCCCCTGGGCTTCTGCTTCCTCCTGTGGGTTGTCAGGACTGAAACTACAGCCAACCCCCAGCCTGTTCATGGCTCTTATCCCTGCCGTTCCTCCAACTAGGCATTAGTGAAAGAGGGCAGGGAGCTGCAGCTGCAAAACACAGAATCCCAGATCTGGGGGAGAAAAACCCTCAAGAAACCAATGTGAAGTAAAAATGAGGCCAGGCATTGCCCACTTATGATGGGAAAAGAGACAGGCAGAGGGATGATTTGGGATATATGAGGCGAAAGAGGAGGAGGAAGCCGATTCCTCATAATCTAATCGCTATGTGACCAGAGAACAGATGGCTCTTTGATCGAAGAGGCAGAGGAAGAACAGAAAGATGGGCCAAGTCTTCCAGGCTCTTGGATTAAAAAGCTTGGAAGCAGTAGCGCCCACAAGCGCGTGGTCATTTGGCCGAAGGTCGATGGTCAGTGTGTGCGTCTGTCAGGCTGCAGAACGGCTCCTCCAGGCTCTCAGGCACTTACTACGTCTCTCAATGAAACAGGGGCTAGAGGAAACTCAGGGGCTCCAATCAGACAAGGAGAGTCTGGCGTATAATGGAATTTTGCAATGAAATATAGGGTCTGCAAGTAAAAATTTCAGTTTGTATCTGGTCAGTTG
Source organism: Canis lupus baileyi (assembly GCF_048164855.1). Lineage (NCBI taxonomy): Eukaryota > Metazoa > Chordata > Mammalia > Carnivora > Canidae > Canis > Canis lupus. The sequence continues at coordinate 1,741,941 of NC_132865.1, read as the reverse complement.
TCATTTTTGCTGAAGTTGACAGGACTAGGGAAAAATAATACTTTAAAATAGTAAAAGAGGGGGCGCCTGGGTGGCTCAACAGTTGAATGTCTGCCTTTGGCTCAGGGTGTGACCCCGGGATCCTGGGATCAAGTCCCGCATCGGGCTCCCTGCATGGAGCCTGCTTCTCCCTCTGCCTGGGTCTCTGCCTCTGTGTGTGTGTCTCATGAATAAATAAATAAAATCTTAAATAGTAAAAGAGGAGAAAGTTCATTACAGAAACCAATACGTTATCTATGAGGGCAGAAAACCCATACTTCAGATGGCTTCTCCTTTAAAGAAAGTGAAGTTTGAAATGTTGACTTTTCAGTCTATAAATTAGAACCTACATATTTGCATTTATTTCAATCCATGGTTGGCTTCATGGTCCATAGCTGTTGCCTACACTAGGGCCTGGGGAGCAGATACGTATATGTTTAAAATGGGGAGTGGTGAGAAATGGCACAAATATGGTCAAAAGCAGACACGTGAGGAGAACCACAGGCTAAAGCTGAGTATTTTCAGTTATGTGAGAAAACTCTGTTCTTGACCGAGCTGTAGCCAGTCTTCCTGATCCCTCTTCTCCTTTAGGCCTTGACCTTGGGCCCCATCCCTACCTCCACCCTAGTCCTTGATTGACCTGCAGAGCCCAGTTGAGCAAAAACCTTACTATTTCAGTTTAGAGGTAACTCCCCATCCTTGGTACAGGCCTGCCTTCAACAAGAATCCTGTTAAGGTCACTTAAGCAAGAACTGTCCCTACCCTTGGTGTCTTCTCAGTAATTTTCCATCTACTAACCCTCTCCTTGGCTCTAAATCCCCCCTTGTCCCCGTTGTATTTGGAATTGAGCCCAGTTCTATACTGAGGTCTCTTTTCCCCTATTGCATTAGTTTCTGAATGAAATCTTTTTTTGCTGCTTTACTGTCTGGCTCTAGTTTTGTTTAACAAATGTGAGATTGTTACTGGAAACCATCATTCTGGGCTGGTAACCACCAAGTTGGCAAGCAATCCCTTGTGTTAGGCATTGGAACACTCTTACCTGAGTAATTTTAGTAACACTCATAATTGCCACTCATATACAATTCAGAATTTCATAGGTGTTCACATGTATTATTTTATTTTTTCCTTATAATGACCCTTGCGAGGTAGTTGGGGAATCTTATGAATGAGGAAACAGGCTCAGAGCAGTTGTATGTCTTGGTGAGGGTCATTCCACAAGAGATAGCCAGAATAGAATTGAGACTTTCAGAATCCTCACTCATGAGTTAGGAATAGAATTTTTCTAAATGAGAGAGATTTTATTATAAAAAAATTTCCTCCCTTGCCCCCAACACTAATAACTTCTACTTTACATTAATTTGATTGTTGTCTCCAATTTGCTCAAAGCATAAAACAAGTCCACTGTAATGAAACAAAAATATGTTACTATTCAACCTTTTGATTTCTTTTTTCTTTCCAATAAGATTTTATATAGCCCCACTGCAATTAGAACTTAATAATTAAGAGAGACCTACGGTGCATTGAAGATGTCTTGGCAGAAAGTGAACCTTTAGGAAGGTGAACAATTTGCCGAGTTTTAAGCAGAGCGATAAGAGAATTGAGGTGGTAAATCAGAAACTTGTCTTAGGCATTAGAATGATTAATTATTTCATGGATGCTCTTGAACAACCTACTTCTTTCACGTAGAGAACCAGAGTTTCAATGTATTTGAATTATAACAGGAGATGCTTAGACACATCATAAGCAAATATTGGCTGTAGATCTGATTACAAGTTCAACATCTGGCATCTCTGTCATTTAGCAAACTCGTTGAAGCATCCATGATTCCCGGCCACCGGCTAAGGTGCTAGAGGGAGATGATGCCAGGACGCGCCCTTGCCATCTGAAGCTCTTGGCTAGTTTGCACAGGAGTGACACGGTCAGACACCTAGTTCCAGAGCAGTGAGGGGGGCTGGGCTGTGTGTGAGTGGAGTGTGCCCATTGAGAGCAGTCCTTGGTCTGCTCTACCGCGTACCTGTCTGTGGCAGGATGCTGGGCCAGCTGTCCTCTGAGGTCCTTTTCAGTTCTTTTCTTTCACTGAATCGCAAATCCTGTTTTCACAAGGGCTGCTGTTTCCATTGCTATGGAAATGATGGTGATGTATATCACAAATTCAAATATTATGACATGAGTATGGGACTCGGGAGGAGGAAAAGATGAGCTGTAAAGGGGTACAGTTTTCCTCCAAGCCAAATACCTTTGCTAATGAGCTAGTATATTAACAAAAAAATATGAAAAACATATGAGAAGGCGATCGGCTGGGAGAATGGGATATGTGAGTGAGGTTCTTCAACAGATGTGCCTGGGGTGAGCTCAGTAGATAAATCTTAGCACCTTCCATTGGAACGTTTCTCAAGCCAAAATGCTACTCCCTGGACAATCCAACAGCTGCAGTCTCCTGTTTTGATGTGGGGGAAGGTCAACAGGTTCTGCCTGGGTGAAGAGGGGAATTAGCCATCCTTTGCCCCTGGGCCGTCTCCCCCCAGGTGGGAGGTGATGCCTAACTTCAGGAGCTGCCGAGTGGGCATCAAGACAGATGCTGACATGACGAGAAAGACAACCTTCTCTCTGGAGCATTTGCAGATGCACCCTCCTTGGCCTGGGTCTTGGCGGGAGGGTGTGGGGGGATTGGTCAAGTGCCACTGTGACCTGCTCTGTTCTTGTTCCTATGAGTGTTTCAACTGTATTCCTGGAACTCCCCACCCCCTACATTTGCAGAAAAATTCCCGTGTGGCTTAACTTTCTGCCTAAGATAGTTGTGGTTTTTTTGGTGGTGGGGGAGACCCTGGGGATGAAGCCCCAAGGTCAGCCACAGCTTGCACAGTGAAGCCGCAGTCTCGCGTTCGAGCTGAGTTGGCTGTGTGCGTTAGCCTTCCCCACCCTCTGGCCTGGTCTTCAAGGATGTCATGGTGAAAGTGAAGGAAACTTTGTTTAGTCTGCGCCACTGCCTTGAATAGGCCATAAAAACTCCCCAGGCTGTGACTGACCAGACTTGGAACAGCAGACCTCCGCTCGTCACTTATGCACCTTCTTTGTCACTTAGTATTTTGTGTGTTGTCTCTCTCTCCACCCTGGTGGCCTGTAAACACACACCCGCCATCTGGAAGTTGCTGTGCTGTTGCTGTGTTCTCCAAAGCCCCGTGCACATGTTGATGAAATAATGGAATATATGCCATTGTTGTTACCTTTAGGGGACGGATTAAATGTAGACATTTGGAATTCAAGAAACAGAGTGGGACATTTCTAAGATAAAATCTCTTCTAGTGAAGCCCTCCCTGCCTTCACATGCTAGTGGCTTACACATCTTCATTACGATTGGAAGGACTACCACACAGGCCTTGATTAGAAACATCTTGATTCCTAACAGTTTCTGGGGGGGGAAAAAAAAAGATCTCAACACCTGAGCATTAAAAAAAAAAAAAAGGGCTTAAAAATGAAGTGACTGAAAGACTTCCCTATGCACAAGTCCTTCTTCGACTTAGATAATTCACAACCATGTTTTTTAAAAAACATTTTCAGCATGGAAAAGTGGGGGGGGGGGGACAAGGAGTGGATGGAGATGGAGGAGAAGGAGAAGGAGAAGAAAGAAAAGAGTTTGCCTCTGAGCTGAGAACTCAACTAGAAAGCCAAGGCCCAGCTTGGAGCAGAGTTTTATGGCTGAGTTATAAACTCTGAAAATAGGGCTTTCTAATGGAAATGTTGACAGACTCTCTACTATAACCGGGCTAGCGGATGCCCGCTGTAATGTACTGTGTAATTTATAGGAGTCACCTGTTAAGCCATCTGGGAAAGAAAATTTCCCTTCTTTTAAAATGTTAATAACTTGATTAACCTTTTGAACTTCATCATTATTCCAAATGGAGTCCATGCAAGTCAGTTGGTGCTAGACAGCCAATTCGTATTTGCAGATAAAATTTGAGATTCAAAACCAAACCAAACCAAACCAAACCAAACCAAACCAAACCAAACCGGGTGGCTTCTTTACTCTAGACCCTGTAGGAAAATGAGTTGTTAGGGGAGAAGCTGCACCTTGATGGCGTGACTCCTACAAACTAAATCTGCCCATAAGTTAGAGCAAGTTAGCATTTCTTTGTACGTGAACCCCTACGTGTGTTTATCTTCTCTTCCTACTTCCTCCCCCACTGGTTTTTTAGGCAAGAAACCAGAAACTGAGATCCCTCCTGCCCTCAGGGAAAATAGATATTGTTCACTCGGGGAACCTTGACTCTATAACTATTTAATGGATTGCTAAATGGCTCCTATATATGGTTTTATGACTTCTACACTTGTGGAGTTGAAGGTCTGCATATATGAACTCCCTTGTTTTCCTAGATTCCTTCTTCTTTTATTTTTAGTACTGCTCTCATTCCTTATTGAAATATTCTTACAGAATCTCTCTATTTTCAACATCCTCCCCTAAGCAACCAGCTCCCAGGCTGGGCTCCACTAGTTTGCCTCTGTAGTTCTCAGGATCTATCTATGGGACTTTCTTTTTTTACTTTATGGAACAAAGTTTTACTGAATAATACAGGGTTAGAATTCCCTCAGACAGCTACGGGGGTACTTAAATTAATACTAGTTCTGCTTTTATAAGAACATTTAGTATTTTTTCTTTTTTTTTTAATATTTTTTTTAATTTTTATTTATTTATGATAGTCACAGAGAGAGAGAGGCAGAGACACAGGCAGAGGGAGAAGCAGGCTCCATGCACTGGGAGCCCGACGTGGGAATCGATCCCGGGTCTCCAGGATCGCGCCCTGGGCCAAAGGCAGGCACCAAACCGCTGCGCCACCCAGGGATCCCAGAACATTTAGTATTTTTTCAAGATGAAATTGCTCAGTTGGAGTTTCCTAACTTGAGAATGTCATTTCAAATACACACCAAAGCCCTCTTATCTGTATTTTCTTGTTTAATCTCTCCAGGCTAGTTTACTGTTAATCTGGGTTACAAGTGTTTTTATGGGAAGACACATCATTATCTATAGTATATGATATTCTTACATGATCTTCATTGATTAATTCAGGACATCCTTTTCTGTAATTCCCCCTAGAGCACTAAAGCAGTTGTACCCAAAGTAAGCCATATAGAAACGACTATCTTAAGCATAATCCTGTGTCATATTAAGGCCCAGCCCCACAATTTCCTCCAACTCTTTGATCTGAAAGATAATACTTATAGACTACCCAAGATGGTGGTTGTTTGATGTGAGAGTAAATACATGGAATCCTCTTGAAACTTCTGGTAATTTCGTCTCTATTTTATTAATTAACATTCTGGTTTTCCCAGGTACTGTAAAGCCCTTCATCTCAGGAAACCCCCAGTTTCTAAGGAAAACTAGGACAGTTGACCATCTTCTTCTTATTGGGATATTTCTTATTCTTCTTCATCATCTGATTGTATTAGCACAAAGAGAGAAGATAGAACTGTATTAGTACAAGGAATAATTTTCTAATTGCTGGAGAACTCACAAATGATTGGGCTTCCTTGAAAGACGGTAAGCTCTTTGTCACTGGGAATGTTCATATAGGAGTTGAATGAGTACCTGCAAGAAGATTGTGGGTGAGTATTCATATTTTGACAGAGAGGCTGAACATAATTAGTGGTGTTTCCAAATCTAAATAAAACAATTTTTCTTTTTTGTAGGTGGTTCCAGTAGACAGAAACATGACGGCTACAGGTAGACATGAGGAGTCTTAAATTCTGGTATCTTTATGTGCTCTGTGTAAATTTTGTATTTTTATGTTAACCTGGTTTTGTACCTTGCCTGGAGCTCTCCTATGTGAATGTGCGTAGGCTGTCCTATGTTGCAATACAGTATAGGCTGCTTGGATTCTAATGACCCTTTCTGTCATTTCCAAACACTCTTTGATTGGAAGGAGCCTAGGCTCTTCATTTGAATGTGATGGTCATTAATGCCTTGGCCATTTCTCCACTGGAACCGTGGTTCCCACTTGCAGTTTGATGTCATTCAGCCCTCACACACTCTCACACGTATACATTTCACAGATGTGTCAAGAGAGGCCTTAGAACGTAGAGAGGAAAAATTTGCCTGGGCTATAGTGAGATTGTGTGGCAAAGCCAAGAATGAAAAAAGTAAAAAAAAAAAATCTGGCTCTGAGTCCTTTTTTCTAATGACGAGACACCACTCCCTCATTGGAACATATTTGATTTTAATGCCTTACAGGGACACGGGGAGCTGGCTGGTTTGCAAAATTGAGAAATCTACTCTTTCTACTGGAGCGGCACGGCCTTCCCTGCCACCATGTTGAAGGAGCTGTTGGTCTTTAATAGATAAGTCCCTCTCCTCCCCTGTCCTTTCTCCTCCATACCTCTTCTACCCCGAATCCCTCCTGAATGTTCTGGATGGAAGTTTATTCTGATCTTAGTTCTAAAAGAACAACATAAATTTCTCGAGCACATAACAATGTTTACACGCATGGACAGTGAAACAGAATCTAAATTAGGAGGTGATTCTTAGGAGTTTGTGTCTCCTTGATGTCTCTGTTGAGATCTTAGGGAAGAGGATCTGGAAACCAAGTACTTTGATTCTTTCTCTGTCCAAATTGAGCTTGCTCTCCTTGAATTGTCAGTCTCTTGCTCTATTGAATCCCAAACTTCCTAAACTCTTTTCCCTTTTCTCTATGTTACCTTCCATCCTCTCACCACAGATGGTTGGGTTCTCTCTGATGTCATTGTAAGCTTGCTCTTTTATTCATTAAGCATTTACTGAACCCCTACTACATTCTGTGTATCCTGCTGGCTTGAGATAGTAAAATAAGTAATGTCCCTATTGTATCCTCAAGGAACTCATTTTCTATATGATGGTGGTGAAAGAGAAGGAGAGATAGAAAAACCTCTCTAGACAACTGACAATACTATAATTTAATACAGGTTGAAAGCTCTAAATGAAAAGACATTAGATTTTTCTAGAACAGTCATTGTTTGCCCAGTAATATGATTTGCTGGTCACTTTACATGTTTTCCCTGATAGCATGAGCTTAACTATGTTGTAGATCAGCAAATTCAAGCTTCTATCTTCCCTTTAATAAATCAGATCATTTGAATACTTGTTCTGGACTGTGTCAGTATTGACTTTCTGTAGACCTGATTTCTGACCTTTGCTTTGGTATGATGCCACGAGTTCATATTTTGGGGCAACATTAAAAAAAAGTCCCATGGGGATGCCTGGGTGCTTCAGTGGTTGAGCGCCTGCCTTTGGCCCAGGGCATGATCCTGGAGTCCCAGGATCGAGTCCCACATTGGGCTCTCTACATGGAGCCTGCTTCTCTCTCTGCCTACGTCTCTGCCTCTCTCTCTCTCTCTCTGTGTCTCTCATGAATGAATAAATTAAATCTTTAAAAATATTTAAAAGTTCCATGAAATTTGTCATTGTCCTTATATATTTAAAATTACTTTATACAGTGATTCCTCTATCAAGACTTGGGAGACTTTTTTCTAGGCTCAGAATTAGAAACTGTTACATATTTTTAGAAAATATTTCTTTTTAGCTTCTGGAGATTGTGACCCTTTTAACTGATTGTACTTCCTTTTTGAGCTAGGTCTTAATAGTCATGTAGTTCACTCACTCCTGTCCAATACTCATATCCTCTCAACTAGATGTCTAATCCAGTATTTTTCAATGTTTTAGACTGTAGTCCACACTAAAAGCACATTTTACATTGTGACTTGGTACAAATACCTATATGTGTGTGTACATATGCTCACAAAAGTAATTAGAAATAAAGTTTCACAAAGCAATACTAATTTCTATCGCAACGCCCAACATTTCTTATTCTCTCCTTTTCTGTTTGATCCCATCCTATTTCATTCCATTCCTTCCTAATTTCTTAAAAATGCTGGTCACAAGTCATAAATTGATTTCATAACTCTTTAGTGACTTGTGACCCACAGTTTGAGAAACACTGATTCAATCCTTTCCTCAAACATTTCCAGCTACGGACAACTTAATACTTCCCAAGGAAGCCTGTTTTATCATTGGAACATTTGGAGCTCCTTTCAACTGAGCTTAAACCTGCCTCCGTGGTAGATCTTGCCCAGTATCCTTCTAATTCTGTCTTCATTTTAATGCAGAGCAGTCCAATCCTTCTGATTCTTGACCACTCTTCCAATATTTGGAGAGAATGCACCCCCCCACTAAAAACTCCTCACCCATTTATATTTGGTTGTGGTTCTCACAAGAGGCTTGGTGGCCAGATGTCAATAGCTGAAGAAAAGTGTTAGGCCAGGGCAATTAGAAATGTTCCCTGAAGCATTTGAGTAATTTGAAGGAAAGTGTTGCTTTTTAAAAATGTGCTCAATTTAACTGAACAATTGCCCCAATTCCCTACTTTACTTCAGCTGTGGAAAACCTGGCCCAACTTCTGCTACATATTGATTTTGCTCAAAGGTGGCAAGTGACAACACAGCCATTACATAAATGACATGAGAAAACAGCGTTCTTCCCCTAAGGTATTTAGCACACTCCGCAGATGGCAACGACCTAATTCAGTCCAAAGAAGAAACAAGTGAAATCATTCACTCAATTACTTTCATTGGGTAGAGGCAGTGTGGCTCTCTCGGCTTTCCCAGAAGAAAAAAACCCTTCCTGAAACTGCCATGCACGGGCAATTTCATTACAACAGAGTTCCAGTCACCTCTTATTTTCTTAAACTTGTATTATTGAAAGATTAGTCTTCTGTTTATGGTTACATTGCCAAGTATCCAAAGCAGAACTCTCTCCTTCATTCGGAGTTAATCGAACTGAAATGGACATGGCATTACCAAGACCCATGGCCCTATGAGATCAGAAGAATTACTCAATCTGTACCACTTAGGATAGAGGTTTTTTGAAAAAAGTTAGGATAAGTTGACAAAGATTGCTTGCCTCAGAATGGAGAGTTCAAAATGCAGTTCAGAAAGACTTTCTTATAATTACATGCTGTAATGGGAAAGATTAAAATGTTGAATGGCTGGATGGTAGGACTTAAGAAATGCCTAAACCTAATATTGAGAGGAGACCAGGGCTATTCACTTTGTTCTTGGTTCTTATAGACAAAAAATAAACAGCAAATCTGTGTCCTCAAAGGGAAGTCTTGGAGACAATGATTCTCTAACTTGATTACAAATTCTCTAAAATGTGTTCGTTTTTGAGAGGAACCTCCTTGTCTCATCCAATCCTTTAGCTGGATTTCACAGAACTTTAACTGAAGCTCAGGAATAAAACATGGATATTTAACCCAATTGATGAGGATGAGCTAAGTTAAGAATTAACATGCCTCTTCCATTCTCAGAGGATTTCAATTTTGAGATAGTTCTTTGATATTTTCAGATGGCTTTAACGTGGTTTCATTCAGAAAACACTGAGAAAAAGAGCAACCATCTCATAAACAACCTTTTCTTTGTTCTGTTTCTCTTTCCCATTTATAGTTTGTATCATATTTTGGTCTTTCTCAGTTAGTTTATTCCAGGCTAACATTTCTTTTATTTAATTTCTTTATTAATTTGAATTTGTGCATTTCAAGTTGGAGTCCTTGAGATGAGTGACAACTAAGAGCCTTACTAAAGTCTTGGCTAAGGTCTAAGTCCTTTGATAACAGAAGGCCAAGGATGGTGTATGTAACTAAGCAGGAGAACAACAAAAATCTTTGTAATTTCCCAGGATACCATTTATCAGATGGGAATGGTATTCCTGGGATTAGCAAGAGATGACTTTCTTAGAAGGGGATATGCTGGGGGCCCCTGGGTGACTCAGATGGTTAAGCGTCCAACTCTTGATTTCAGCTCAGGTTATGATCCCAGGATGGTGAGTTTGAGCCTTACCCTGAGCTCTGTGCTGATTGTGGAGTCACTTAAGATTCTCTCTCCCTCTCTCCCTCCTATCCCCCACTTGCATGCACTCTCTCTCTAAAATAAATAAACTTTAAAAATAATTTTAGAAAGAAGGGAAGATGCTGCTTTTGAAAAGTGAAGATACTCTCAACTGGGTAACCTTTAAATAAACATGAAAGACAAAAAACCACACTATAAGAGGGAAAATGAATATTATTAGCCTATTCTGCATTTACTGGCTGCTTTCATTTTATTTTTCTCTCTTGCTTTGAAGTGGTTGGGAAAAATCAAGATTTGAACAAACTCATTGTAGAGGTTGTAAGATGCTGACCTAAAGGCTGGAAATATCCTGAAGATGGATTTTTTTTCTGGCATATGTAACGTTAAAAAATACAAACATTAATAAAAAATACAAACATTGATGATAGAAACTGTCAGAAAAATAGAATAGACGGGAACTTCTTAAATTGGATAAAGAACATATACAAAAACCTATAGCTAACATTATACTTAATGGTTAAAAACTGAATACTATGCTCCTCAGATCAGGAACAAGACAAAGATGATCACTCTTACCACTCTTATTCAACAGAGTGGTGGAAGTTGTAGTTAGTGCAGTAAGGCAAGAAAAGGAACTAAAAACATGCTGATAGGAAAAGAAAAAATAACACTGCCCCTATTTGCAGATAATATGATTGTCTATGTAGAGAATTCAAAGGAGTTTACCAAAAAACTCCTAAAACTAAGCTGAGTAAAGTCATAGGAAATAAAATAAACATACAAAAAAATCATATTTCAATACAGCAGCAATGAACACAGACACTGAAATTAAAAGTACAATAGCTTTTACAGTTGCTGAAAAAATACTTTGGTGTAAATCTAACAGAATATGAACAGGACTTATAGGCTGACAAGTACAAAACTGATGAAAAAACTAAAAGGAGATCTAAATAAATGGAGATGTACTGTGTTCACATATTGGAAGACCTAACATACTAGAGATGTCAATTCTCCCTAAACTGACATTGAGTTTTAATGCAATTCAAACTTTCAGCATATTTTTTTGAAGATGTAGAAAAGATTATTCAAAAATTGTGTGAACATACACAAAGATAAACTCAAAATGGATGAAAGATCTAAATGTGAGACAAGATTCCATCAAAATCCTAGAGAAGAACACAGGCAACACCCTTTTTGAACTCGGCCATAGTAACTTCTTGCAAGATACATCCACGAAGGCAAAAGAAACAAAAGCAAAAATGAACTATTGGGACTTCATCAAGATAAGAAGCTTTTGCACAGCAAAGGATACAGTCAACAAAACTCAAAGACAACCTACAGAATGGGAGAAGATATTTGCAAATGACATATCAGATAAAGGGCTAGTTTCCAAGATCTATAAAGAACTTATTAAACTCAACACCAAAGAAATAAACAATCCAATCATGAAATGGGCAAAAGACATGAACAGAAATCTCACAGAGGAAGACCTAGACATGGCCAACATGCACATGAGAAAATGCTCTGCATCACTTGCCATCAGAGAAATACAAATCAAAACCACAATGAGATACCACCTCACACCAGTGAGAATGGGGAACATTAACAAGGCAGGAAACCACAAATGTTGGGGAGGATGCGGAGAAAAGGGAACCCTCTTACACTGTTGTTGGGAATGTGAACTGGTGCAGCCACTCTGGAAAACTGTGTGGAGGTTCCTCAAACAGTTAAAAATAGACCTGCCCTACGACCCAGCAATTGCACTGTTGGGGATTTACCCCAAAGATACAGATGCAGTGAAACGCCGGGACACCTGCCCCCCGATGTTTATAGCAGCAATGGCCACGATAGCCAAACTGTGGAAGGAGCCTCGGTGTCCATCGAAAGATGAATGGATAAAGAAGATGTGGTTTATGTATACAATGGAATATTACTCAGCTATTAGAAATGACAAATACCCACCATTTGCTTCAACGTGGATGGAACTGGAGGGTATTATGCTGAGTGAAGTAAGCCAGTTGGAGAAGGACAAACATTATATGTTCTCATTCATTTGGGGAATATAAATAATAGTGAAAGGGAATAGAAGGGAAGGGAGAAGAAATGTGTGGGAAATATCAGAAAGGGAGACAGAACGTAAAGACTGCTAACTCTGGGAAACGAACTAGGGGTAGTAGAAGGGGAGGAGGGCGGGGGGTGGGAGGGAATGGGTGACGGGCACTGGGGGTTATTCTGTATGTTAGTAAATTGAACACCAATAAAAAATAAATTAAAATAAAATAAAATAAAATACAAGCAAAACAGTCAAAAAAATTGTGTGAAAAGGTAGAGGGACTATAATAGCATATATATTTTGAAAAGAAGAATACAGTGGCAGGAATCAATCTACCCATTTTTAAGACTAATTGTATAATTACAGTAATCAAGACTGTGTGGTATTAGCAGTGGGATAAATACATCAGTAAATGGAATAAAGTAGAGAACCCAGAAATAGACCCACATACATATTCCCAACTAGTTTTCGACAAGGTGCAAAAGCAAATGGTGCCAGAGCAAGTAGATATTCAGACACACACACAAAATGAACCTCACCCCGAGTCTTACATTTTATATAAAAACTAAAATAATGTAAATATAGGGACATCTAGGAGGATCAGTGGTCTGCCTTTGGCTCAGGGCGTGATCCCAATGTTCCGGGATCGAGTCCCACATCGGGCTCCCTGCAGGGAGCCTGCTTCTCCCTCTGCCTATGTCTCTGCCTCTGTGTTCTTTCATGAATAAATAAATAAAATCTTAAAAAAATGTAAATATAAATCTATAATAATCTTAGAAACAATAAAGAAAAAAAAATCCCTGAAAACTAGAGTGAACAAAAAGTCCTTAGGGTTGGGTTTGACACCAAAAACCCAATCTATAAATAGTAAACTGGATAAATTGGACTAACATCAAAATTAAAAACCTAATGCTCCGTGGAAGACTAAGAGAATGAAATACAAGTTACAAACTGGCTGAAAATATTTTCAAACTACGTCTGTTACAAAGAAGTATTATCTAGAATATACAAAGGAATCTCAAAACTCAACAGTTAAAAAGAAAAAAAAAACAAAACTTCAAGAATAAAATCCAGGTGGAGAATGAGGAAGAGACATAAACATTTATCCAAGAGTATATACAGATGGCAAAGAAGCACTGAAAGGTACTTAACGTCATTTAGCCATTAGGGAAATGCAAATTAGAACTAACAATGAGGTATCACTACAACCATATCAGTAGGTTAAAATGAAAAACAGTGACATCAAGTGCTGATAAAAGTACAGAGAGACTGGATCGCTCATACGTTTGCTGTCAGGAGTGTAAAACGGGACAGCCATTCTGGAGGACAGTTTGGCAGTTTCTTAAAAATCAAAACACGTAACTAGCATAGAACCTGGTGATTGTGCCTCTGGGCATTTATCCCAGAGAAAGGAAAACGTTTGGTTATGCAAAAAAAAAAACAAAAAAACAAAAACCCTGTCCATGAACGTTTATAGCAGCGTTGTTCATCATAGCCAAAAGTTTGAAACAGTCAGTATCTTTAAATGGGTGAATCGTTAAACAGACTGTGGTACATCCACACCGTGGACCAGTACTCAGCAGTCGGAAGAACAAAATATTGGTAAGGGCAGCAATATTGATATATCTCCAGAAAATAATCCAGAGTGAGAGGGCAACAAATCTTGAAAGTTTACATACTGTGATTCTATTTTTTTAAGATTTTATTTATTTATTTGAAAGAGAGGGCACGTGCACGTACATGCACAAGCAGGACGGCGGGGAGGGGCAAGCCGACTCCCCATATGGCATGGAGCCCAACACGGGGATCATGACCTGAGCTGAAACCAAGGGCCGGACACTCAACTGGCTGAGTCACCCTGGCACCCCTACCGTGATTTTATTTCTCTAACATTTGTGAAATGACAACATTTTGGAGATGGAGAACAGACCAGGGATTGCTGGGGATTCGGGAGAGTAGAGGGAGTAGGAAGCCGTTGAAATTCTATAAAGATGACTTGAGGGACCCTCGTGGTGATGGAAACGCTCTGTATCCTGACCGTATCAATGTCAACGCTGCGGTTGTCACATTATAAAGGGGTCGTTCGAGATGCTACCTATGTGGTACATGGGATCATTGTATCATTTGTATCATTTCTCACAGCTGCAAATGAATTATGAATCATCTCAAAAAGTTAAAGCTTCGTTTTATCAGAATCCCTACTATTTTCAATTCATTAAATTAGTTCCCGCTAATTCCAACTGTTTTCAATTTAATTTCAAGCCTAATAGCTGGCTTTATACAGTGTGTTATCTGTCTGGCATCCGCAGGCATGAGAGAGGAGGAAAAAGAGAGAGAGAATGGGATCCTGCTAACAAAATACACAAAAGAAATGTCGTGTATTGGTGATAGAGGCATTCTTTTTTGGAAAATTGGGTGGGTTTTAGCATTTGGAAACACTGTTTTCATGTTGGTTCAGAGATCCCTACGGAGCAGGGGTCGTTTCTGTCATAACACGTTACGCTTTAAGGATCTCGGCGGGTATCTCTGTCCTACGTTGAATTCCTTGAGGGCTGGGGCCACGACTTGTTCTTTATGTTCTTTCCCCCCTGCCTCCTTTCCTCCACCGCGCAGAGGGGCTTAATCTAGCGGTTAATAGGGGAGAGAGGAGATTGTTGCTTAGTAACACAGCATTATCGTCATTCTAACCACAAATACCCATGGTCTTGGGTAACTACCTCTCTAGCCTCAATTGGCACGACTCCCTCCCCGGTGCCTGATGAGTTTGCCAACCTGAATTGCTCCAGGCCGCACGCACGTCAGGGAGTTTCTCAGCTCATTGCCTCTGCCCGCACCCGTTCCCTTTGCCCAGTGCTCCCTCTTCCATCCCTACCTGCCTGAATTCTGTTGACCTTTCCCTGTTCCAGTCTAAAAGACACCTCTTCCGAGAGGTCTTCCATGATGCAAATACCATCTCGCAATTTGTAGCTCTCATCACTTTTAACCTTGTCGGAGCGTTGGATTTGCCCTGTGCCTCTTGGGGGCTGATCTTTCCTGATCCTGCTGGATCTCACAGGAGTGGGCTCGGTGTGCTGCCCACAGCAGACACCGTCAATGTGTTTTGAAAGAGGAAAGAAGGAAATCAGAATGCGGGGTCGAGCATAACAGAGGCTCTTAGGGCAGCCAAACAAAAATGCTAGGGAGCTAGAAAGGGGAGTGGGTCAGGAGCAATAGCAGATGATGCTAAAATGCCGCGAGGCTGATTTTACCTGGCATTGGTAGAGGTTAAGTTCCTCACCACGGCCAGTTTCATTGTCAATCACGTAACAGACCCTGTAGAAATGCCAAGATAGTAGAAGTCGGCTTAAAACACTGAGCTCCAAGACACGCTTGACTTAAAACATTGTTTACTTTCTTCATTAGGAGCTAAAGAGAAGCAAGTGCAAGGCGGCGGTGGAGACCAATTACCTAATATCTTCGCAGAAAGAGAGATTTTTCAAAGTGTGCTTTTCTCACTAATCCTTGAGGGGAAATGAGGTTTATTTATGGTGTCAGAAGAGAACAAGGCATTAATAGTACAAGATTTTATATGACTTCATGTTTTTAGGAAAGTCATTTGTTTACAAATCCGACTCAATCAAACCCAAAGGTATTTAATACGGTCCAGATTTGAATGTCACCCGATTTTGCACCCAAATTTCAGACTAGAGGAAGTAATTATGATAAAGTGTATATGTTGATGTAAGAAGATATAGATTATAAGTATTTCCTGCCCATAGATGGAAATCTTAGAGTTGGCCCATCCTAAAATCCAGGAAAAGAGTGGAGTAATTAAACACATTTCTTCCCTCTCTTGCTTTGACTAAAACTGTATGGGGGTAACGGAGCTGTCTAACGTTACATAACTATTTTAATTGATAATTCAGAATAACAGTCTTTTGACCGAGGAATAATTTTGTCAGTAAGGTAAACAGACTGAAGTTCAGTCATCTGAAAGTAACTATGGTTAGTTTTATTTTTATTTGCTTATCAATCCTTAGAGGACCTCTAGTCATTGAAAAAAACAACAACAACAGTATCTTACATTTGGTCAAGACTTTGCAGTTTTCAGAATATATCTGCATAGTTTATTTTATTTGGTCCTCCTTACGATAATCTCATGGGTCAAGCAGGGATTATTATTTTTGTTTTGGTTGAGGGCAAACAAAACAAGACCCAAACAAAACAAAACCCCCAAGTAGGATATTAGATTTTAGAGCTGGAAGGCATCTCACGAAATTCTATCTGCGGAAACAATATCATATGGAATATCGCGTCGTCCTTTGGTCTAGCTGCGGTGCTTTAAGACGCGTGGGGTTCCTCTCCTGTTTGGTAGACAAGGCAACAAGGCATCTGAAATCCGAGCAGTTTGTGTCTTGGCCGACAGCACGCGGCCGCGGCGGGGCGGTGGGCTTGGGAGCCGCTTCCCCATTGTACCGTGCGTGGTTAGGGTCTGGCTCTGGGATATCTAGACTCGCTCGTGCATCACAGCTTCCCGCCCACATCTGCGTGGAGATGCAACGTGAGGGGGGAAGAAAGCACCTTGAGAATGAAAGAAAACAGTAGTAGCCTTGGCGGTCGGAGCAGGGGGGCGAGGTCGTGGAAGGGACAGGGAGCGTGACAGCAGGTGGCAGGCCTGGCGTGAGGTCCCGAGGCCGGTGAGCCTCTGGGCAGCACATGCACTAATCAGGGGCCCTGCTGTTGAGGACACCAGCACCCTGAGTGAGGATTCCCGGGGTGCTGATGTTAGCAGAGCCCCCGGAGAGCACAGACCCTGCCAGCATCTCCCAGGGGACAGCGGTGCCAGGCCCAAGGAGGTCCCTGGGCCCCGACAGGAGAGCACTGCGCTGGACTCCAGCTCTCCTCTCCGGGCAGGGCCGTCGGGCCCCCGTGCCAGAGGGTCTGCTTTGGCCTCCGCCACCGCGGGGCTGCGGGCAGGAGCTGCTCTGCGCTGCAGAGTAGCCGAGTCCCCTCAAGCGTCCCTTTTCCATTTCTTAAGCTGGAGTTTCAGGAGTCCTTTAGCAAAGAGCTTTCGTAGGAACCGTGTCAACTGCGTGGCAGCAGGTCGCGGCCCGGACTCCTCGTCACTGAGTGATGTGGGTCGCATGAGGGGGCAGCCCTATCCCGGGGGCCGCCGCTTTGTGCTTTGTCCAGACCTGGGCTCCAAGGAGGGAACCAGCCCCTTGTGCTCCCTCATGTCAGGGGTTCGGAAGTTCTCGAGGACCCCCTGCCAGGGGATCATGCCCTGTGTGCAGAGAGAGGAAGGCGTGCCGGCAGGGTAGGCAGTTTGGGAAAGGGCCACTTGTCCCCGAGGCTGGGAACGAGCTGCCTCCGGGCTCCTCACCGAGTAGCGGGGAAGGCCCGTGGGTCGCAGGGACCGCTCTGCCTCTGGCCACCAGGGCCCGCAGCTGGGGCAAGGCCTCCCGTGGGCCAGGCTGTCGTGTGGAGCCGGTCCTTGTGAGGGTGGGCCTTGGACTGCAGAGGGTGCTAGGGACTGCGAAGGGTGCTAGGGACTGCAGAGGGTGCTACAGACTGCAGATGGGTGCTAGGGACTGCGGAGGGTGCTATGGACTGCAGATGGGTGCTAGGTACTGCAGAGGGTGCTACGGACTGCAGATGAGTGCTAGGTACTGCAGAGGGTGCTAGGGACTGCAGAGGGTGCTAGGGAGTGCAGAGGGTGCTAGGGACTGTTGAGGGTGCTAGGGACTGCGGAGGGTGCTAGGGACTACAGAGGGTGCTAGGGACTGCGGAGGGTGCTAGGGATTGCAGAGGGTGCTAGGGACTGTTGAGGGTGCTAGGGACTGCAGATGGGTACTACGGACTGCAGATGGGTGCTAGGGCCTGCAGATGGGTGCTAGGGACTGCAGAGGGTGCTAGGGACTGCAGAGGGTGCTAGGGACTGCGGAGGGTGCTAGGGACTGTGGAGGGTGCTAGGGACTACAGAGGGTGCTAGGGACTGCAGCTGGGTGCTAAGGACTGCAGAGGGTGCTAGGGACTGCAGATGGGTGCTAGGGACTGTGGAGGGTGCTAGGGACTGCAGATGGGTGCTAGGGACTGCGGAGGGTGCTAGGGCCTGCAGATGGGTACTACAGACTGCAGATGGGTGCTAGGGACCCCAGGGACTGTGGAGGGTGCTAGGGACTGCAGAGGGTGCTAGGGACTATGGAGGGTGCTACGGACTGCAGATGGGTGCTAGGTACTGCAGAGGGTGCTAGGTACTGCAGAGGGTGCTAGGGACTGCGGAGGGTGCTAGGGAGTGCAGATGGGTGCTAGGGACTGCGGAGGGTGCTACGGACTGCAGATGGGTGCTAGGTACTGCAGAGGGTGCTAGGGACTGCGGAGGGTGCTAGGGAGTGCAGATGGGTGCTAGGGACTGCGGAGGGTGCTACGGACTGCAGATGGGTGCTAGGGACTGCAGAGGGTGCTAGGGACTGCAGAGGGTGCTAGGGACTGCAGAGGGTGCTAGGGAGTGCAGATGGGTGCTAGGGACTGCGGAGGGTGCTAGGAACTACAGAGGGTGCTAGGGAGTGCAGATAAGTGCTAGGGAGTGCAGATGGGTGCTAGGGACTGCGGAGGGTGCTAGGGACTACAGAGGGTGCTAGGGACTGCAGAGGGTGCTAGGGACTGCGGAGGGTGCTAGGGATTGCAGAGGGTGCTAGGGACTGTCGAGGGTGCCAGGGCCTGCAGATGGGTGCCAGGGACTGCAGAGGGTGCTAGGGACTGCAGAGGGTGCTAGGGACTATGGAGGGTGCTAGGGACTGCGGAGGGTGCTAGGGACTGTGGAGGGTGCTAGGGACTGCAGAGGGTGCTAGGGACTACAGAGAGTGCTAGGGACTATGGAGGGTGCTAGGGACTGTGGAGGGTGCTAGGGACTGCAGAGGGTGCTAGGGACTACAGAGAGTGCTAGGGACTGCAGATGGGTGCTAGGGTTTGCAGAGGGTGCTAGGAACTGTGGAGGGTACTAGGGACTGCAGATGGGTGCTAGGGCCTGCAGAGGGTGCTAGGGACTGCAGAGGGTGCTAGGGACTACAGAGGGTGCTAGGGACTGCAGAGGGTGCTAGGGCCTGCAGATGGGTGCTAGGGACTACAGAGGGTGCTAGGGACTGCAGAGGGTGCTAGGGCCTGCAGATGGGTGCTAGGGACTACAGAGGGTGCTAGGGACTGCAGATGGGAGGGGGCCAGGGACAGTCCCTTGGCACTCTGAATGGCCCTCGGTGCGAGGCAGGGACACCGATCCAACGGAGGTTGAATTTCTTGCCATTCAGTGGCACCTGGTACAGGTCACGATTGATCATGACAAATAACTGTGAGACCAAGTGTGTCTGTGCACATAGGACAACGGGCAGTTTCCTGCAGTTCTTAGGTCTGCCCCATACGCACCTGCCGTCTCGGTGTGTGCCGTACCTCGGGAAAGGAGTTAATTTGGTTATGTCCACTCTGTAAGGGGGTCCCCAAGGCCCTGGAGCTTGTAGCTGGCAGCGCAGCTCTCGAGGGGGGTCCCCTATGTCCCGTCCAAGCTGTGCCCCTGCCCCGTGCCAGTCATCTGGCAAACGTTCCCTGAGCAGCTGCAGCACGCGGGCGCCCTGGAGGCACGAGGATCCAGAATCCAGTAGGATGCAGTCCCTGCCCTCCAGGAACCTTAGCCCTGAAGAGAAGACCCACCCCCCGGGGGGCAAGAGGGGAGGGCCCCTGGTGGGGAGCTGAGAGGCGAGGCTGCAGGGGGGGCCAGGGACCCGGTGACGGCTGTGTTCTGAGCGTCTGTTCCACAGACGGTGGAGGCCTCAATCGGGTTTGAAAATGTTTGATTTCTCCTTAAATTACAGAAGTCACTGAGTGGTTCACAAGCCGACCCAGGCAGTGTCCTGAAGTGGCCGGGCCCACGTGGCGCGGAGGACGTGTGGTCACCAGGAGGGCACAGGTGCGTCTCCGGGAAATCCGTGCTGTCGGAGAGGGGTGGACTCGAGCCAGAGAAGGCAACGTAAGGAGCTGGGCGTGGAGCGCGGCGCCCTGAGGACCTGCAGGGTCTGGGCGAAGGGGACGTGAGCAGAAGGCGGCCTGAGGTCAGGAGGCCCAGCTCCATCCCCTTTAACATCCTTCTTCTAGAACAAATGTGTGCGACTTTGCAGGACGGCAGGTTTTATGAACATACAAGGCCGCTGTACACACTACCTCATAACCCGCTTCTCTTTGCTTAAGCAGGGGTCGTGCCCGCGTCCCACGGCGACACATTCACCTGTTTCATTCTTTCAAATGGGCGCAGGCTGCGTTCCCACGACGTGGAGGAGCCTCGGCTCTTCTGTCGGTGGGCATTCGGATGGCTTCTGGTTTTTCTGCTGTTACAAAGAACACCGCGATGAGCATCCAGAAACCCTTTCTCTGGCTTTGATTGAAATATGGTCGACATCGATATTAATTTCAGGTGTGCCACGAGGTGACGTGTCAGTTTCGCGCACAGGATGCTCGCTCGCCACCGGCCGGGGAGTGACGTCTACATCCCGCAAGGTGCCTGCAGTGCCGCTGACTGTTCCCTATGCCGCGCTGTTCATCCCTGTGACTCGCTTATTTTAGGACTGGACGCTTGTAGCTCTTAAGCCCCTTCACCGACGTCCCACATCCCCCGTCCCCTCCCCTCTGGCAACCACCAGTATTCTGCATTTATGAGTCCGTTTCTGTTGTTTTGTCGCTCGTTTTTGTCCTGACAGTTTTATAGAGCGGTGCTTTTCTTTTTGTTGGCACGAGACCTACGTGGGGTAGCTGGCCCTACAGTTCTGTTCCTTTTTAAGCGTGTATCCCGTCAGACTATTCTTCGTAAAGGTTGTGCCAATACACAGGGGTCTGTAAGTCCGGGCCCGCCGAGTCCTACATGTTCCCAGTTCGCTTCACTTTTGCCAGTCTTAGAGGTGAGAACACAGAATCCCGTCGTTCTTTTGATTTGTATTTATTTGGCACCTAGAGCTCACAGAGCTTTGCAAGGGCTTATTGATCATTTCCTAAGGGACGGAAGGCCTGCTTCTGGCCTCGGCCCAGGCCTCTGTTGCACTGTTTCTTCTCTCCCGGGTGCGGACGCTCCATGCACGTGAGGGATGTTGACTCTCTACCACGCGCGGGATAGATTTCCTCCCATTTTGTCATTTGCCTTTTGACTTTGGGCATCACCGAAGGGTTTTAAGCGGGGTAGCGATGAGATCGTACTTGATTTTTTTTTGAATGCTCAATCTGTGAGGATGTGGAGGGCTAACTGGAAGGAACAAGATCAGACCGGAGGGCACCTGTTGGGAGTTTGTAGGCAAACGTGAGGAACCGAATTCAGCCACGGCGGGAAAGGAGAGAGACAAGCAGATTGGAGACTGGGAGGAAACGAACCCTATACAATGCTGCGACCGGTTGGACGGGATTGTGAGGGCAACTGAGGCTGACTTTCAGGTATCTGAAGCAGGTGGATAGGAGAGCTTGGGTGGCATTTTCTGAGAGGACAACAGGGCATGCATGAGAGTGGACTCAGAACTGGGGGACGTCTAAGGGATGTTCAATAGGAGACATGCAGTAGGCTGTTGGGCGTTGGAGGCCAGCCCACAGGTGGGTGGTCCGGGCTGAGGAGTGGTGCCAGGATGTCACAGCACACGGGTGGTGCCTGACTGTCAGCATGGGAGTGAGGGAACGGCTGTGAGGTCATGGTGACCCTGAGGGGCATCGGGGTCCGAGGAGGAACTCCACGGAACGGCCACGTTCAACGGGTTCACTGAGAAAGGGAGCTGGTAAGAGAGTGGTTCTCGCCTTTAGACCCCAGAGGCTGGCCTGCAACCCCCTGGGACAGAAGGGCCCTGAGCAGGCTGTTCCTTGCCCTCGATTGGGGGTGTCTCCAGTTGGGGAAGAGGGCCGTGATGGTAGTCATGGCTCCTCCTCCTCCTGCACACAGTTCTCTCACTTCTCTCTCCCCCACGGCAGTGGGCGGGATCCAGAGATTCTCACCAGTTCTTCTCCCACTGAAGGGTGTAGGCCCGCGGGCTCCCTGTGGCCGCTCTGATTCTCCAGGACATCCACACACCCTACCAGGTCCTACTTGCTTCACACTCTCCAGAGGACCTGGGTCTTTCTCTGGCCTCCACTGCAGAGCTCCATTTACCATCCCCGCGAACACTAGTGGAATCGTTCACTAGCTCACTACAGCTTAATTTATGCCAAGGAAGTGAAATGAATTCTCCTTAACGAAGTTCCAGTGAATGAGCTCACCCTACATTTGGTTTTTGATTTAAAAGACCACTCTGAGATTTGGCCTGTCCTCCAAATTCCAGAAAACTGGCTCTGGCCCCTTATGGAATATTTGTTGTGTAAACTAGATTGAGAGGCAGCAGTTGTAAAAGTCACTTTACCCAATTTTGTCCGTTGGGATTAAAGGAGTTCCAGGTGACAGAGAGAGAGAAAGCTTTAGTGTTTGTTGCAGTCGATAGTGACACAGGTTACAAAAGGACTTGCGAACGTAGACATGATCTAAGAAGCCAACGTTTATGGAAGAACAACACACGCTATGTGAAACACCTGGTCCCTTACACGGGAACCCGATACTTTCTCAGTTATCCAAATGTGACTTGGCCATTAACTCATAGTCTCTGGCTCGGTGGCTGTTTGTCTCTTCACTTTGATGCATTGTGAATTTGGCACAGACCTAGGGCCATCCATAGTTTAAAGCTGCCGTGGTAAATGAGTCACAGCCATTGAATGTTGTGGTTGGCAGGGGCGTCAGAGACCATCGAGCCCCCCCACCCCCTCATTTTTCAGATGAGGAGACTGAGAGTGAAAACTTGTCTGCGATCACGTGGCTAGCTGGGAAAAGCGGGTCTCGTGCGGGGTCCCCGACCTCCAGTCCTGCGTGTGAGTACACCTCCATGCTGTCACTCGGCGGTAGTAGGAAGGGCGGGCGCTTGACTCCTGTTCTCCACCTGTTCCCCGTACCTCCAGTGCCTCCGCATGAGCGTGCAGGTGAGACCGCTGCCCTTGCTGAGAAAACTCAGCCTTAGACAAGGCTCCTGCCTCCTGTCCAAACAGGTGGCCACTTCTAAGAAAGTGCCTTCTGGATAGAAATTTTGGAGACGTCGCTGACTTTGACCACGAGCATTTGGGTGATGGTCTGGGTCAGACCACAAGGCTGTCTACAGTTCCCTTCCACTTTCTTCAACTCCCTTTTTATACCTGGTTCATCTCCAGTGATGATGTGTGTAGTATACTGAGCACTTGTAGGAGATCATGGTTTTAAATCTCTCTCTTCTCCCTGTGTCTCTGCCTCTCTCTGTGTCTCTCATGAATAAATAAATAAAATCTTAAAAAAAAAAATCTCTCTCTTCTCGATACTGAACTAATTATTCAGCTGAATAGTAATAGCCAGAAAAGAGACACAGTGAAACTTTTATTTCCTGATGTATGTGTATGTAGTCATGCTAGCAAATTAAAGAAATAAGGAAATAAACCAAATATACTATAATATTTGGAATAATAAGGAATTCATTACTTTTAATTAATCCATTAATCCAAATTAATCCATTACTTTTTACCAAAAAGGAAAAAGTAATGGATTAATGCTTTTAATTATTTTTTTAAAAGATTTACTTATTTATTTGAGACTGTGAATAGGTGCGGAGGGAGGGGGAGAGGAAGACAGAGAATCCCGAGCGGACTCCTCACTGAGCTTGGAGACGGACGCAGGGCTCGATGTCATGACCCTGAGATCGTGACCTGAGCCAGAACAAACGGTCTGACATTTGACCGACTGAGCCATCCAGGGACCTCGATACTTTTAATTCTATTAATGTATTTTTATGGTGAAAGGAAAAATGCTTATACTTACATTGATCTGAAACTGTAACGAGTGATATATTAGTTTCTATTTTTCAGCCTTAACTTTGGCCAACTTGTCAATGACAAGTTTATCTTCCCTGCACAGTCCTGTTCAATAGACAGTATGGCCAGATTTGTTAACTTACCTTCACTCATAATTAATGGGAAAACTCTTTTTTAAAAAACTTAATTTCAGTGTTTTTATGTGACACACCAGATAGGTGAATAGCTGGGAAAAGTCTCAGAGATAAGGCTGAGTTCTGTGGAAACTCACAAAAATCCCAGTCACAGTCTTCCAGGAAAGGCAATAGTGCTCATGTCTGTTTTTCCTTCAGGCACATTTCTAGTGGCTTTTATATGTTTCTCGGTAGAAACATTTCCACTAAAATATTTAAACTAGAAAATTTACCAGAAATCTCTATTATTTCTGGTACGAACATACAAAGTTTTGGTTTTTCTGCTAAAATTATTTGAAAATGGCTGGATGGCAGAGGACATTGAACTTTTTTGATCCATGGTTTTAAAATAATGTCCAGTTCTTAGTGAAAATGATTGAGGGATTCAGATATTACTGTTTAATTGCTTTTGGCGATATAAGACCACCAGACCAGGATTTCTGTTGTTGTTCTTCAAAATTTGATTCTTTTTTTTTTTCTAGAAAATATCCACCTCCTTATATTTTTATTTTTGCATGGTTAATGGCCTTACGTGGTATGTGTATAAGCTGATCTAAAAGAATCAATTAAAAAGCTTGACGTCTCACTATGTGATTCAAGGCTGATTCTGGTTGTTGGCAAATAGTTTTGTTTCTGGCTAATCTCATCTAAAGCTTTGAACTAGAAAAAAAAAAGATGAGAGAAAAGGGAAAAAAAATCATGGAAGAGAGGGTAAAATTTGAACTGATCCTCTGGTGCCGTATTTTCTTTTGTGCCTTTACTGTTGCCACAGCTTCAATTTCCCTAGGAAAGCCTTTTAGTGTTATACCTACGTTCTGCAGCATTTTGCAACAGGAAAAGTGATGCTAGAGTGAATGAATTGTTTTTCCAAAAGTTCCAGAAAAGGAAAAACCTCAAGTGCTTACACAGAATGCCAAATTGAAGTGTTTATAATTCTATTTCTTTGCCTTTAAATTACCTTGCTATCATTGCTTGTTTTGAATCTACTCCGCAAATACAGAAATATTTAATACCATGGGGTTGGAGCGTTGAATTGTGCCCAAAGTGAGCTTGAAAGATGCTGAACTATTACCAACCTACTCACAAAACAAATGCATGTAGCTGAGTCTCTGTGAGTTGAGGACTGACCATATACCTGGGAGTTTTCTGAATTAGCCCTCATAAATAGTACACTATTTACTAAAAGAGAAATGAACAAAATGTACTCATTTGAAGCTTGAATATCAATGTCAAAACTCCTCAGAAACTATAATAATTGTTTAGAACTTAGACCGAGCCAGTGATTTTTTTTTTTTTTTTAATGAAACTCTAGCATCTCACTGACGTTGCTTAGAATTGTCAGGACCTAGTGATAAGAAAAAGCAGGTAAGTTGTTTAGTTGGTTTAATTGTCGTCTTCAAATTCTCTATGGAAAATGTACCCACAAGGTAGAGTATGCTCGCTTCTCCGCCTTTTACATGCCACCTCTGGGTTTCTTTCTAATTTTCACTGTGGAAGTGACCTATGTGCCTGGCTGCTTTTGCCTTACCCTTCAGAGGTCATGCTCCTCCTCATGAGGAAATGGTGCGAGAGGAGAAGGAAGATCAAGTTCTCATGGTGGGTAAGGCAACCATTCCAACCACTTTTTTTCTTTTCGCTCTTCTCTGTAACAAATACAGATGCGAGGATTAAGTCAATACAAGTCAAGTATTCAGAACTACATCTAACACGTAGAAAATGCTCAACAAATGCTTGCCGCTAGTTGAAAGTAGTCAGAGGGAGAGGCAGGCCATCTGGTTACGGCAGGTCCTTGAATGGCCGCGTTGTTAGAGTTAGATCCTTCCTTACACCTTCCCCTCACAGGACTCCTTTGAGTGTTAGAAGACTGGGTTTTCAGCAGAAGTTAATTCCTCGACCATGTCTAAGGTGTCATGACGTTCTGTACGTGGCTATGAGGTGTTTTGGGAGGAAGGTGTGACCAACCTTCACACTGGACATTTTCATCCCAGATGTGGTGTCATCTCTGGAGTTGGGTCCTGTCTGACTCATAAGATTTCTCTTCAGGAACCTTTCACACCAACACCTATTGACAGACCCCACTCTGAGAATGGGGTCTGTGGTTCTTTCAGCTTTGCCCTGGGGGATGGGGGATGGGTGTTCCATCGAAGAAAATAAAATCATACCCGTCAAAGAGAATTTTTTTAATGGGTATGGAGGCTATTTACTCATTTAAAGGTATAATGTACATACAAAGAAAAGATATTGTTTATTTCAATGAGTTTTGAAAGTTCTATACACTCTTCTATCTATTGCTTAAACCAAGATATCGAATATTTTCATCATGGCAGAAAGTTCTCTTATTATTTATTCATTTTAAAATTTGGATATAGGGGCACCTGGGTGGCTCAGTTGGTTAAGCGTCTGACTCTTGATTGCAGCTCAGGTCATGATCTCCGGGTCCCTGTGTTGGGCTCCATGCTCAGCGTGGAGTCTGCATGTCCCTCTTTCTCTGCTCCTTTCCCCCATCCCCACCCCTCGTCATAACTAACTTCTTTAAAAAATAATAAAATGAAATTTGGACACGGGTTTCCAGACCGTGACTATACATAGTGAGTGCAGGACGCAAGAGAGCAGCAGAACTGGAGCGGGCAGGAGGAGCAGTGGGGTGAGAAGGTGTCTTCTTAGCCCACAAAAGAATGCCGAGGACTCCCTGACAGGGGAGCTGTAATCAAGGGGCAAAATTTACTCCAAAAGAAAACTCAGCTGAACTGAAAAGATTAAGAAATAAAGAATGTTAATTAGATGCACCATTTTCAGAGGTATTGAAGAAATGTTTATGCCTTCTCTTGCTAAAGTAGGTGGTGTGAGCTTTGAGTCTTCCCGATTTTGTAAAGAAAGATTATCCTTGACTTTCTATCCTTGATGTATGCAAAGCTCTGGACCTGTGTTCCAGGGGGCATGTGTTTATGTTTAGGGTCTACGTGGACTCACAGAACTGGGGCTCCTTCAGTGATACTCGGGACCCATTGAAAGCCTGACGATCTTGAAACATTTGTAATCCACATTGAGGATGACAAACCCCTACTGCCAAAGTCATGAATGACATAGGGCTTCCAGGGAAAATCTTGGAAAACCCTGCTGCTGCCGTGACTCAGTGGACTTCTGCTCAGCACCTTTTCACACCTTAAAAAAAAAATATATATGTTGACATGATATAGCTGTGAAATTATGTAATCTGCATTTGTATGACCTTTGTTACTTGAATCTGAACTAAGAGAATGTTCTCTTTTGCCAAAAACTCCCAGCTAGCTTAAATGCAATGAAATAGCACCACACTATTAACACTGTATGTGCTGGGAACTCAATGTTCAGTGGCCCAAAGGTTAAGCCGTTTTTTTTAAGTCTTGTGCGCTTATGTGCAGAGCAACATACCACTTATTTTATTATTTTTAAAGTTTTAATTCCGGTAGAATTAACACAGTGTTATATTTGTTTCAGGTGTACAACATAGTGATTCAACATTACATGCATTACTCAGTGCTCATCTTCGAAAGTGTACTCTTAACCCCCTTCGCCTGTTTCACCCATCCTCTCACCCACCTCTCCTCTGGCAACCACCAGTCTGTTCTCTATATTTCAGAGATTTTTGTATTTTTTTGTCTCTTTTTCTTTGTTTTGTTTCTTAAATTCTACATATGAGTGAAATCATATGGTATTTGTCTTTCTCTGACTTATTTTACTCAGGATTATGCCCTCTAGATCTGCCATTATTGCAAGTGGCAAGATTTCATACTTTTTATGGCTAAGTAATATTCCATTATATATTTATAAATTGAGATATATTATATGTAATTATCTTATATATATGATATACATATATTTTCTTTATCCATTTATCTGAGTATTACTCCATTATATTTATATTATTGAGTACTATTCCATTATATATGTAGTATTATTCCATTTTATAAATATAGTATATTATTGAGTTATATTCCATTATATATATAATGAGATTATATTTTGTTATATATAATTATCTTATATATAATAAATATAGATAAGAATATAATAAGATAATTATATATAATATAATATCTTTATCCATTTATCTATTGATGAGCACTTAGGTTGCTTCCATAGTTTGGCTATTACAAATAACATTGCAATAAACATAGAGCTGTAGATATCTTTTTGAATTAGTTTTTTCATATTCTTTGGATAAAACTCAGTGGGATTACTGGATCATATGGTAATTCTTTTTTTAATTTTTTTGTGGAACCTTCATACTGTCTTCCACATTGGCTGCCCCAGTTTGTATTCCCACCAACAGTGCACGAGGGTTCATTTTTCTACTTGCCAGCATTTGTTGTTTCTTGTGTTTTTGATTATAGCCACTCTGATAAATGTGAGATGATACCTTATTGTAGTTTTGACTTGCATTTCCCAGATGATGAATGATATTGAGCATTTTTTCATGTGTCTGTTGACCATCTGTCTCTTCTTTGGAGAAATCTGTTCATGTTTTCTGCCCATTTTTAAATTGGAGTATTTGGTTTTTTTGGTAAGGACTTATATAAATTCTTTGTTTGGGGTACTAACCCCTTATTAGATGTATCACATCCTGCCATTCAGTAGGCTTTTATTTTTGTTGATTGTTTTCTTTGCTGTGCAGAATATTTTTATCTTGATATAGCCCCAATCAATTATGTTTGTTTTTGTTTCCCATGCCTCAAAAGACATATCTATAAAAATGTTTCTATGGCTGATGTCAGATAAATTACTGCCTATGCTCTCTTCTAGGACTTTTATGGTTTTAGGTCTCATATTTAGGTCCTTATTCCATTTTATTTTAGTGCGATGTGAGGAAGGGGTCCAGTTTCATTCTTTTGCATGCTGCTGTCCAGTTTTCCCACCACCATTTGGTGGAGAGACTTTTTCTCATTGCATATTCTTTGCTCCTTTGTCAAAGATTAATTAACCATTTAATCATGGGTTTATTTCTCGGGTCTTTATTAGGTTTCATTGATCTGTGTATCTCTTTTTGTGTCATTACAATATGGTTTGGTTACAATAGCTTTGTAGTATCTCTTAAAATCTGGAATTGTGCTATCTCCAGTATTATTCTTCTTTTTCAAGATTGTTTTGGCTTTTGGGGTCTTTTGTGGTTCCATATAAATTTTAGAATTATTTGTTCTAGTTCTGTGAAAAATGCTGTATTAATAGGAGTTGAGTTAAATTTGTAGATTGCTTTGGGCAGTATGGGCATTTTAACAATATTTGTTCTCCCAATCCATGAAGATGGAATATCTTTCTATTTGTTTATGTCTTTTCAATTTCTTTCATCAGTGTTTTGTAGTTTTCAGAATACTGGTCTTCACTTCCTTAGTTAAGTTTATTCCTAGGTATTTTATTATTTTTGGTGTAACTGTACATGGGATTCTATTCCTAATTTCTCTTTTTGCTACTTTGTTAGTAGTGTTTAGAAATGCAATAGATTTCTGTATATTGATTTTGTATCCTGTGACCTTACTGAATTAATTGATCAGTTCTAGTAGGTTTTTGGTGAAGTCTTTAGAGTTTTCTATATATAATATCATGTCATCTGCAAATAGTGAAAGTTTTACTTCCTCCTTACCAATTTGGATGCCTTTTGTTTCTTTTTCCAATGTGATTGCTGGGGCTAGGACTTTATCCTGTTGAATAAAAGTCTTGGGAGTGGGCATCCTTGTCTTTTTCCTGCTTTTAAGTGAAGAGCTCTCATTTTTTTTTTACCATTGAGTATGATGTTATCTGTGGATCTTTTATACGGGGCCTTTATTATGTTGAGGTATATGCCTTTTAAACCTACTTTGTTGAGAATGTTTATCATGAATGGATGTTGTACTTTATCTAGTGCTTTTCTACATCTATTGAAATGGTCATATGGTTTTTATCTTTGTCTTTTTAATGTGATTTATAATATTGATTGATTTACTAATATTGAACCACCCTTGCATCACAAGAATAAATCCCACTTGACCATAGTGAATGACTTTTTAAATGTATTATTGGATTCAGTTTGCTAATATTTTGTTGAGGGTTTTTACATCTGTATTTATCAGAGATATTGGCTTATAGCTCTCTTTTTTGTGGTGTCTTTATCTGATTCTGGTATCAGGGTAATGCTCGCATCATAGATTGACTTTGAAGCTCTCCTTCCTCTTCTATTTTTTGGAATAGTTTGAGAAGAATAGGCATTAACTCTTCTTTAAATGTTTGATATAGTTCAGCTGTGAAGCCATCTGGTCCTGGACTTTGTCTGTTGGGAGTTTTTTTATTGCTCTTCAATTTCATTGCTGGTAATTGGTCTGATAAAGTGTTCTCTCTTTTTTTTTTTTTTTCTGATACAGTTTTGGGAGGTTATATGGTTCTGAGAATTTATCCATTTTTTTTCTAGGTTGTCCAATTTGTTGGCATATAATATTTCATGATATTCTCTTATAATCTTTTGTATTTCTGTGTAGTCAATTGTTATTTCTCCTCTTTCATTTTTGATTTTGAGTCCTCTTCTCTCTCTCTCTCTCTCTCTCTCTCTCTTTGGATGAATCTGGCTAAAGGTTTATCAATTTTGTTGTTTTCAAAGATTCAGCTCTTGATTTCATTGATCTGTTCTATTGAACTTTTTAGTTCATATTTCATTATTTCTGCTCTGATCTTTATTATTTCCTTCTGTCTACTGGTTTTGAGTTTTGTTTATTCTTTTTTTTCTAACATCTTCAGGTGTAAAGTTAGATTGAAAATTTTCATGTTTCTTGCATGTGGGTCTGTATTGCCATAAACTTCCTTTTAGAACAGCTGCTGCTGCATCCCAAAGATTTTTGACCCATTCTGTTTTTATTTTCATTTGTCTCCATGTATTTTTTTATTTCCTCCTTAAATTTTTCATTGACTCATTCATTGTTTAGTAGCATGTTAATTAATTTTCCTATATTTGTGTCCTTTCCACATGTCTTCTGTGGTTGATTTCTAGTTTCATAGCATTGCAGTTGGAAAAGTTGCATGGTATGACTTTGATCCTTTTCATTTGTTGAGATTTGTTTTGTGGCCTCACATGTGAATCTAGTCTGCAGAATGTCCTACTTGCACTTGAAAAAAAATGTGTATTCTGCTGTATAAGGATGGAATGTTCTAAATAAATCTGTTAGATCCATCTGGTCCAATGTGTCATTGTGGGACATTGTTTCCTTGTTGATTTTCTGTTTGGATAATCTGTCCATTGATGTAAGTGGGGTGTTAAAGTTTCCTAGTATTATTGTATTACTGTCAACTACCTCTTGTACACTTATTATTAGCTGATTTGGGTGCTCGCATGTTGGGTGCATAAATATTTTCAGTTGTTATTCCTTTTTGTTTGATTCATTTACTATTAGGTAGTGTCCTTCTTTGACTCTGTTAGAGTCTTTGTTTTGCAGTCTACTTTGTTTGATATAAGTATCGCTACTCCAGCTTTCTTTTCATTTCCATGAAATGCTTTCTATCCTTTCATGTTCAATTTGCATGTGTCTTTGTATGTAATCATTCTCTCGTAGGCAGCATATAGATGGACCTTGCTTTTTTTTTTTAAGATTTTTATTTATTCATGAGACACACACACACACACAGAGGGAGAGAGCAAGAGAGAGAGAGAGAGAGAGAGAGAGAAAGAGAGGCAGAGACACAGGCAGAGGGAGAAGCAGGCTCCATACAGGGAGCCCGACATGGGACTCAATCCCTGGTCTCCAGAATCAGGCCCTAGGCCGAAGGCTGTGCTAAACCGCTGAGCCACCCGGGCTGCCGGGTCTTGCTTTTATATCCATTCCACCACCCCATATCTTTTAATTGGAGTATTTAGTCCATTTATATCAAAGTAACTATTGATAGGTATGTACTTACTGCTGCTTTGTTGCTTGTTTTATGGTTGTTTTGTAGTTCTTTGATCCTTCTCTTGCTATCTTCTCTCGTGGTTTGCTGGCTTTTCTTTAGTGATACACTTGTTTCCTTTCTCTTATTGTTTATATATCTGTTACCAGCCAGGTTTTGATTTGTGTTTACCATTAGGTTTTTATGTAACATCTCATGCATGTAGTAGTCTATATTAAGTTGATGGTCACTTAAGTTTGAACCCATTCTAAAAGCACTACATTTTGATTTCTCCTCCCTGTTTTATATAATTGGTGTCATACCTTACATCCTTTTATTTTGTGAATCCCATGCCTAATTTTTATAGATATACTTAATTTTACTGCTTTTGTGACTCCTACTTTTTTTTTTCACTCCTTCTTATTATCTTTCTACTCAAAGAGTGATCTTTAAGATTTCTTCCAAGGATAGTTTAGTGGTCATGAATTCCTTTAAATTTTGTCTATTGGGGGAACTGTTTATGTCTCCTTCTATTCTGAAAGATAGCCCTGATGGATAGAGTGTTCTTGGTTGCAGGTTTTGTTCTTTCAGCATTTTGAATATATTAAGCTGCTCTCTTCTGGCCTGCAAAGTTTCTGCTGAAAAATTAGCTGAGAGCCTTAGGGGTTTCCCATGTATATAACTATTTTATTTTTCTTGGTGCTTTAAAAATTCTCTCTTTATCACTACTTTTTGACATTTTAATTACTATGTGTTTTGATGTCAGCCTCCTTAGGTTTATTTTGTTGGGGGCTCTTTGTGCCTCCTGGGTCTGGATTTCTGTTTCCTTCCCCAGATTTGGGAAGTTTTTAGCTATTATTTCTTCCAATAATTCTTTTTGCCCCCTTTTCTCTCTCTTCTCCTTTTGGGATCCCTATAATGCAAATGTTATTATTCTTGATAGACCTATTCTCATTTTTCATCAGTATTTTTCTTTCTCCTGTTCACCTATTACTTTCCATTTCTCTATTCTCCAGGTTGCTGATCTGTTCTTCTGCCTCTCTCATCTACTATTTATTCCTTCTATTTTTGTGTATTTTTAATTCTGTTATTGAGTTCCTCATCTCTCATGATCACATCTGTGATACTCTACTATTTCCTCAAGTCCAGTGAATATATTTATTACCATTGCTTTAAATTCTGTATCAGGCACATTATGTATTTCAATTTAATTTAGCTTTCTTGCTGGGATTTTGTCCTCTTCTCTCGTTTGGGGCACATAGTTCTGTTTTCTCATTTTGCTTAACTCTCTGTGTCTGTTTCTATGTGTTAGAAAAGTCAGCTATGTCTCCTTCTCTTGAAGTTGCCTTGTGGGGCACCCGTGCGGCTCAGTAAGTTGAGCATCTGACTCTTGATTTTGGCTCAGGTCATGATCTCAGGGTCAGGAGACTGACCTGCCCTGTGTCAGGCTCTGTGCTTGGCAGGGAGTCTGCTTGAGATTCTCTCCCTTTCCTCCCCCTCTCCCATCTTGGCATGCACTCTCTCTCTCTCTCTGAAATAAATAAATACATCTTAAGGAAAAAAAATAGTAGCATTATGAAGAAGGGGCCCTATATGCCCTGCAATCAGTGTCCCCTGTTTATCAGAATCTAGCACTTTGGGGCTGTCTCCTGCATGTGTTGCATGTGTCCTACTGTTATGGCTGAGGCACATTTGCCTTCAGGCTGATTGTCTGCCTGTTGTGGGCAGGGTTTGGTCCCTGAGTTGCTAGTTGGCCAGTGTGGGGCTGCCTTGTGCTTGAGTCGGATCAAACCAGATCTTTGCCAGAGCTGCAGTCCCACCATACTGTAAGTG
Organism: Canis lupus baileyi; assembly: GCF_048164855.1. Taxonomy (NCBI): domain Eukaryota; kingdom Metazoa; phylum Chordata; class Mammalia; order Carnivora; family Canidae; genus Canis; species Canis lupus. The sequence continues at coordinate 1,708,287 of NC_132865.1, read as the reverse complement.
ATCTCCCTGTGATGTCTCAGGGAGAAGGTTTGTTGGTGGGTTGGACTTGTAGTCAGACCACTGCTGGGGCTACAAACTCATGTCTGTGGTGTTCTTATCCTTGGAGCAGGAGTCACTTTGGAGGTGATGCTGACCCCTGTTGGGGCTGCTTGCACACTGCCATGTTTGTGCTACTTTGGATGGACTCCTGTAGAGGGATGTTGGGAGATGGGTTCACAGATGAATGTGGGGTGGGACTTGTTTTGCTAGGAAGGTTAGTGCTGATGTGCTATGGGTGGGGACCTGTAGCTGATTTTGAAAGCTTTTGTCAAGACCAGGTTGGAGGTGGGGGTCTGGTCAGCAGAAGAGCATGGGGTTAGTCAGGATGTTAACTAGCCAGGTGGAGAGTGTTGGTGCCATTCCCACAGATGTTTGTGTGTCTAGGCCGGAGGCTTGGGGAAGAAAAGGGTGCCTGCTGCTTCTTTTGTTGTTGGAGATTTTCCCCCAAGATCCCTGCTCCTCCTGTACATACTCTGAGATTAGTAAACAAATCTCTCCCTTGTAGACCCTACATGTTTTTAAAACTGATGTTTCTGTGCTTTATCGTGATGGAGCTGTTGGTTGTACTGTCTCTTAAGGGAGTGATTCAGTTTCTTATTGCTCTTCAGCTCTCTGAGAGCTGAACCTGCTGATTCTTAAAGTTCCAGGTGTTAAGCCCCACTGACGGTAAGAACTTGCGAAGTTAACCTGCTCTGATTTTAAGCCAAATGTTATGTAGATTCATCTTTCCGGTATGTGGGGTGCTCTGTTCCTGTGGTGCCTGGTTTGGGATCTACTTCTTCCTCCTTTCCACTCCTGCAGTGTTCCTCCATCCTGAGGATAGTCACGTGGGTCCCTTTGGTTCCTGACCATGTCCCTGTCCTTCCTACCCTTATCAGCATGGTCTCTTCTCTACACTTAGCCATGGAGAGTCTCTTCTGCCAGTCTTTGGGTCATTTTCTTATTTACACTGATGTGGATGTTACCTAGGTATATGCATGAGGTGAGGCTAGGAGCTTCCTACCCTGCCATCTTCCTTGGAAGTCTTATTGTTTATTTTTAAGGGAGTACTCACTTGACAGTGAGACAGTCATTCTAAATTTATACAGAGCTTTTATGGATATGGGTCAGTGTGAACAAGTTAAGTTGCTCCTCCAGTTTACCAGCAAATTTGTTAAACCATTATCTGGGAGAAATACCCACCGGGCAAGTTGCAGTAGAGTGAAACAGCTGGTAGGAAGGTCTGAGCTAGAAAATATTGTTCCTAGTGATCTTATTTCAATTCAAGGTTAGTTGTTGAAGTAGTTTTGGAAATTTAGAATTAATTATTCTGAAAGGGAAGAACAAACCCAGGGGTGGGTTTCTATCACAGGTATTCCTGGAGAGCCTCCCCATGTGGTGGACCAATTTCAGTGCCCAAGTTTAACATAGCACCAAGGGAAATTAACAGGGAGTCTGACACACTGTATTGCTTATGTTCTGGGCAGGATTTTCAAACACCAAATTTTATCCACTAATTGGTTGAGGAAGAATGGTATGTTGTCTCTGAAGTCAGCTACTTGGTCAAATAGATGTACACACAGGGTTTGTGGAGACTTGGTGTATCATAGAATAGGACAGTTCAGTTTTACCCAAGTGGAAAAATTCTATGTATGCTCTTTCTCTTGGTATGAGAAAGAAGGGATTCCCATTTAGGAGTGGTTTTGCAAGTCATATAGAGAATAAATGGACAGTGCTGGCTGGAAGCAGCATTGTGAAACCAGTTAAATATACTTTCAGGCATCACACAGATGCCTCAAAGAGTGAGACAGTGCTCTGGAGTTAGGAATTTAGATGACCTTTCAAGTTATATTTGTATTGTTTGAAGATCTTTGTTTCTACTTGGGTAGAAACAAAGATGCTTTTTCTGCAATTAGAGGGCTCTAACACCAGATGGCACCTTTGTTATAATCATAAGGTCTGGAGAGCTGGGGCTCTAATCCAACATGAGTGTGCGTGGGTGCATGCATGTGGTATAAATATAAGTGTGTGTATAAATATATACATGTTAGTGTATACTGGTGTGTGTTTGTGTGTACTTTATATATACAAGGTTGGCTTTACAAAATTTTAACATGGTTGCAAAAGGACAGAGACTCTGAATCTTGACTGTATAGAATCGAAGCCAAGTTCTGTTACCTACCAGCCTGATTGCCAGCAAGTTATACAGCCTATCTATGCTTCAGTGTCTTCATTTGCAAAGTGGTGTTAATAATAATATTGCCTATTTCATAGAGTTGTTGTAGGTTAATATCTGTAATGACTTAATTTTTAAATGAGTTAATATATTTAAATATGTAGAATAATTTCTTGTATATCATAAATGCCTGGCATGTAAGTGTTAACACTTATTAAATGATTTATTCAAAAGTTGATCTGTGATTGTCATTCCAACAGTGATTTCACCTCTCCCCTGTTGTGTGGCAGCCATATAGTGTGGGAGGGGTTCAACTCACTACCAACTGTAAGTGAAGGACCTAACTTGTGTAGTATCATCAGGAAGGTCCTTTTTGCCATAGTGACAGATCCAGGTAATCCAGACACGGGTCAATCAATATATAGTATTTTTCCTGAATATTTTACTTTGTGAAGGTACAGGAAAGGGTATTGACCAAGGTTAGATGAAGAAAATGTGAGCAAAGATTTTTGGAGGAAATAGGTCTCTTTTGATGTATGTATGCAAACCCTAGAGTCGCTGACGTTCCTGCTACCACAAAGGAAAGCAAACTGAAGACGCTCCTGATCTCATGGGACAGAGAACAGAGAAACCAGTAGAAGCCAGTCCTTGAGTACTCCTGGAGCTGGCGGGTTAAACCAGCCTGCAGGCTTGCCCTACCTGTAAGAAGAGACCAATACATCCCTGTCATTCTTTTTTTTTAAAATTTTTTTAAAATTTATTTATACACAGAGACAGAGAGAGAGAGGCAGAGACACAGGCAGAGGGTGAAGCAGGCTCCATGGAGAGAGCCCGACGTGGGACTCGATCCCGGGTCCCCAGGATCATGCCCTGGGCTGAAGGCAGGCGCTAACCGCTGAGCCACCCAGGCTGCCCCATCCCTGTCATTCTTTAGTCCAGTTTGAGTTGGTTGGTATTTCTCCAGGAGTTCTAATTGATAACAAGCTCAAAATTACATCTTTTTATTCTTAAAGATGAGCTGAGCAACGTTATTATTAGTAGTTGCTACTCCTGTATGACGTGCTCTTATATGAAAATATAAAATAATACAAAATTAAAAATACTGGCATCTTGTCACCACCCTAGACCTTACCTGCTGTGTATGATTCTCAGCTCTTCCTTCTCTCTTTTTACTTTAGGGTCTCAGAGAACATGCTTTAGTTCGTTGAGCTTACCTTTTTAATTCAGTTTTGCACTATCTGTATTTATCTTAACATAGATCTGTGCGTGAGTTTATAACTAGAATCCCTGGTACTATAACCCCCTCATATCTGTTAGAGCTTGTTTCTAAGTCCGTCTTTCCCTCGACTAGAATAAACTACCAGAAATATGGGGAAAGTGACAGAAAGGCACAGTGCGGTCTTCCCTAAAGAAAGACATAGTACAGGGGCACCTGGATGGCTCAGTCAGTTAAACATCAGATTCTTGCTTTCAGCTCAGGTTGTCATCTCAGGGTTGTGGGATTTGAGCCCCACATTGAACTCCACACTAGTCATGGTGCCTGCCAGAGATTCTCTTTCCCCCTCTCCATTTGCCCCCTCCCTGTTCTTAAAAAAAGAGAAAGATATAATACAGCTTTTTTTCAGTGTAGAAAATGAGTTGTACCAGATAATAGTTAAAAACAAAACCATATAGGGTTTGTGGTCAAATCCATGGAAGTGCAAAATATTTTATTAGGATAAATGGTACCATAAAAGAAAAAACATTCAAATCTCAGCTTTAACATAATAAGATATATTCCTGGCTCATGACATGGTCTAATGCTAGAGCTCTTGATTAAAGAGGCTGCCTCCAGGAGGTAATTCATAAAGCCAGAGACCATCTGCCTAAATTTCGTCATCCTCAATGTGTAGCTCCACAAGTCGCCCCAGGTTTATCTCTACTTCAGAAAGTTGGAAGGGGTAAAGAGAGATGGTGGAATTTAATGAGCCAAACCAGAAAGTGGAACACATAGCTTCTACCCCAAAATCACATCCCATTGGCCAGAGCTCAGTCACATGGCCTTTCCCAACTACAGCAAATGCTGGGAAGTCTGGTCTAGAGAAAAGGATATAGTTTTGGTGAACTCGTAGCAGTCTCTGCCACACTCCTGTTTTAACTTCCTAAAAGAGACCTACAGCATAAAGCATTTCTCAAACTTACTTATTCTAAGACCTCCCCCTTCATCATTCTAGCTTCTATCCATTCAAGTATTCCATGGAACACATTTTGAGAAATACTTACGTTTCTCTCTTAGACTCTCAAACAGTTGCTACTGGGTTTCTTGGCTTTTAACTATGCTGTAGAAACCAAAAGAAGTGCTGTGTTTAGAAAGGTATTCATAGATAATGACTGTGTGAGAGCTGTATTTTCAAGTCTAAAGATTGTTTTCTTTATTTTGTTTGAGAAGACCTTACTTGTGTTTTTTTTTTCTATGTGTTTACTTCCCTCGTGGAAGCATAGTTCAAACCTAGCCATAAGTGTTTTCCCTCCATTCTGCTATGACCCAGGATGATTAAAATTCTATTTAAATAGAAACTGAGAGACGTCTGGGTGGCTCAGTGGTTGAGTGTCTGCCTTTGACTCAGGGCGTGATCCTGGAGTTTTGGGATCGAGTCCCACATCGGGCTCCCTGCATGGAGCCTGCTTCTTCCTCTGCCTGTGTCTCTCATGGATAAATACATAAAATCTTTAAAAAAAAAAAAAAGAAAGAAACTGAGATGTGTTATATTGGTTTTATGACAAGAAAAGGGAAGGCAAAAAAAAAAAAAAAAAAAAAAAAAGAAAAGGGAAGGCAGCTTTCCTTCTATTCCTCTGCCTTCCCATATTTCCCGGTATCTTCCTGCCTCTTCCAGAGGCTCTTCCCTTTCCTAGCATTTTCCTTCCCATTATGAACGGTTGTCTCAAACTTTGTTCACCTCTTCTATGAAAAACGCATCACTGTGAACACAGAAATGACTGACACACTTCATGTGTTATTCTTCTCTTTGATATTTACATTTTAGCTTGGAAAAAAACATGAAAGGAGAGGAATAATTTCAGGTATCACTAGCAGAACTTGGGGAGATGTTTTGAGGAGAGCATTAGTGGGGCATTCAGAACATAGAGCTTGGGTACCCACGTGGCCCATCTATGAGGTTAACCCTGACCAAAGGTTCCCTAGTATTTCTTTCAGGGAAGACAGATCAACTTTTAATTTGGCTCTCATGCCATTTCTCTGCACGTATTGACTTTATTACAGGAGGGCAGAAGTTTTTTTCCTAGACAAGTTTATGAGATGTCACTTCCCATTACAACGATTACAAAAAATTTAACAAGTTTAATTTCCTTACCTGTTTAATTCCACTTTGGCTACAAACCTAATTTGTCAAAATGCAGGAGTACTCCTAGATTATAACCCTGAATGTGACCCCGGATTTTCCCTTTTATTTTCAATACATCCGTTCTACTTATTCAGATCTATTCATACCTAAATACTTGGGGCATAACAGGCAAGGAATTATTTTATATATCTAATGAATCTCTGATCAAAGCCTCCTATCAGCAATACAAATGTATAGTTTAGCAAATCAGCATTACATTTTACATTGTAAACTAAAGAGGTCACTTGCCATTCTACAGACTCCATTTCAGTGGAGCAAGTTATTTTTCAGAAGTGCATTTCCTATGGAAGGTTGCATTTTATTAATTCATTCCAGAAGTTTTGCCAAGAAATATTACAAAAGTGAGTTCATAATTTGCACTTGAGTTTGGGGGAAACAACATTTTATAGAAGTTTTTATTTAAAAAAGTGAAAATTATTTTTTTAGAAAACATTTTATTTGTTCATGAGAAACACAGAGAGACAGGCAGAGACGCAGGCAGAGGGAGAAGCAGGCTCCCTGTGGGGAGCCCGATGTGGGACTTGATCTGGGATCATGATCTGAGCCAAAGGCAGATGCTCAACCACTGAGCCACCCAGGAGCCCCTGAAAAAGAATTTTGACTCATGATTGACATGAATTTATATATACTCTGAAAGAGCAATGGAAAGAATTTTAAAAATATCTGTACTGATGGGTGCTGTATATGTTTAAAGGATTTGAGATCGAATTCAAGATAATTGGCTTTAGTAAATATATAGTTTTTGGTAAAGCCCAAATCATGTTTAACTTAAATTATTTGATTTTAGAGAAACTAATGGCTAAGGCAAAGAGATTAACAGTAGGTGGAGATTCAGAGTATGCATTTTTTTCTTGCTGTTATGAGAGCTATTTATTCTTATATATAAAAATTAAATTTTTGGCCAAGAATACAACTCCTGGATAGTGAATTGCAAAAAGAATGACCAAACATTTTCCATTTAATTCATGGATGATGGAAGCTTCAAACCTAGCAGTGACCATCACCATGTTGTATTGTGATTTCAATGACAAAAGATTGAGGAGTCTGTAATCTTAAAATTTTTAGGAAAAGCAACAAGTGTCTGTACCATTGCAACAATACTGTACCATTGAACCCCTTCCTGTTTCTCCATGTCTCCCCCTACAGATTTTCAGTGAGTACATAGATCTATTCAGAAACCAGGGGTGATAATCGTAGGAGAGACACATTGTAATTTTCAGAACAACACAGATGCAAGACTTTTGGTAAACCACACATTTGTAATGAAACAACAAAACTGACTCATTAACTTAGCCTCCTAATTTCCTGCCTGCATAACATTCTCTGCGGGTATATGGATGTATAGCAACCTCGATATCACCAGGATCTTGAAATTATATCTCTGCTTCTACGTTTCACAGAATTGTGTCCAGCATGTAGGATCCCTAGAAACTTTCACAGTGAGAAGTTTTCCTACCATAATTTATTCATTTTTTTAAAAAGGCTATGGCATCAAGAGTTAAAAGCCTATTGACTTTGAATCCTGGGCTCTATTCAACTGGGCCCACATTGACCCTTTTCTGCTTCCTTTGGATTCATCTGAATCTTGGTGAGCTTAAGGTGAGAGTGAGACACATCAATTCAACACAGAGTTGGGGTGTGCTGAAGCTTGCACAGCTCTAATTTAAAAAGCCACTGTGTTTTTATGGCAGGATTCTGGAGGGCTGCGTTGATTTCCTGATGAATGTTGACAGGGCTATTAAAACTGTGAAACAGCATCTCCTGAATATGGCATTGAATGAAAGAAATAGCCTAGCCATGCTGCTCTTGGGTGTTATTAGCTGATTAAAGTGGAGCCACAGGGAAAAATCATCTTTGGGCTACACATTCACTTTCTTGGCTTTTTTTGTTTATTTGTTGGTAATATTTTTCACAGTGTTGGTAGTGAAGTTTCTTTACTTCAGACTTTAAACTTTTTCCATGACATAGTGATGATCCACTGTGTCTCTAAGTCCTGTAGTTGCCCCAAGACACCTGGTATGCTTTACAAAGCAATCCCCCCCGCCCCATTCCCACCTTTTCTGAGCCATAGTTCTGCCTGGTTGTGTGTATTTCTATAGATTAAGGCTTAACTTTAGTTAAATCCACCTCAACTTTGATCACACCCTTTATTTTCCTATGACCCTTTAACCTCTCTGAGACTCAATTTTCCTCAGTTATAAAATGGACATGATGATACCTTGCAAGTTTATTATGGGAATGGGAGATACTTTAAGTGTAGTTAAGTATAGTTCTTGGCATCGATCTATAGTTCTTGGCATCGATGAGGCGGCACTCAGTCTTTTGTTATTATTATTGAAACAGTCTAGCGAGAGAAAAATGTAAGAGTTATTGCCATTTTTGTTAGATGGGAATTTGGGAGAGAGGAACAAAACTTTTCTTTTTTTCACAAATGGAAATGAAATGAAATCTGAACAATTTGAACTAAATTTTAGGCTTTTGGTAAAAATTGGCATACCTCTTTGAAGAATTAATTTTTGATATAATTAGGTCATTTGACTCTTATAGAACTTTTAAATAAGTCGTAAGGGAAGTTAGATGAGATTCTCAGTCATTACATAAAATGTGGTGAGTATCTGGAAGCTATTTAAACTAAGAACAGGGACCCTGGGGAGCTCAGCGGTAGAGCACCTGCCTTTGGCTCAGGTCGTGATCCTGGAGTCCCAGGATTGAGTTCCACATGGGGCTGTCTGCATGGAGCCTGCTTCTCTCTCTGCCTGTGTCTCTGCCTCTCTTTCTGTGTCTCTTATGAATAAATAAATAAAATCTTAAAAAAAAAAACAACCAAGAACAGATAGTAAAAAAATAAGAACACATTACAACATGTGAGTTGTAGGTTAGATCTAAATCATCACATGACTTTCCTAATAAGGTGTTGAAATATCAAATTAGGAAATTGGAAGATGCTTCAAATACTTCTTTTCTGATACTTTAAATCTGCAAGTGAGTATAATTTTCTGATAGATAAATAAGATCTTGAAAAACTTTAATCTTTTGATTCCATTTTTATTTACCCAGTCTAAGAGAAAATATAAAATTAAGAAATTTGCTCTCTGCACAAAGATGTTTACCATAGTATAATTGAAAAAAAACCTGGAAACAATTTAAATGCTCCAAAACAAGGAAATGATTAAAACAATTATGCTAAATTTCATGTGAATATATTCTATGTAAGCAATTTATTTGTAAGAAGTTTAATGGGGAAATGTTTCTACAAAGAAAAAAATTCAAAATTATATATAAATTATTTTAACTATGTAAAACAGTTATTGGAAAAAAAACTAAAAGGAAATAGTTATCTGAGCCTTATAAAGTTGTTGATTTTGACCTATAGAAGTACTCTTTCACATGGTTTACTCCAGTAACACTTGAATATCTTTGGGAAGTGATGAAATCTTCAGCAATATTCTCTTTCTGTGAATTTGATTTATAATTTCCTATTTTTACAGAAACATTGTTTGTAATATAAAGAATTTTTAATAGAAAGTAACTTGGTCATCTAAAAAGGAACTATTCTAATTTAGGCAAAATTTAAAAATAATAAATTAGATTTCCCCCGTTTTTGGCAGTATTATAAACTTGATATTCTGAAAAGCTTTACACTACAAAATAATCCAAGATATTATATAAAATGGAAAACTTTTCAATGCATGGCTGAGTTGGCAATAGAATAAGGAAATCCCTAGCAGTCAAACATAAAGTGAAAGCATAAATCCTGGGAGAAAAGTCTATGACTGCTCTCTGGGCACCATGGATTTCTGGTGATCCAGAGATTAGGTCTTAATGGCCTCATGGGGAACAAGGTAAAAAAACGGTAGCGTCCATATAGTGGAGAGAGTCAGATCAAGGACCTGTGTGACGCCAAGACCTACCTATGAGAAAGGACAAAACCTTTAGTGAACTAGAGGTAAGTCCTAATTTACATGGGAAACTTACCTATTTTGACTTCAATTCTAACTGGAAGGAAACCCCAAATTATTAGCAAAAAGTAGGTTTAAAGGTGGCTAGCAGAAGCAAGTAAAAAGTCTCTCTGGATGAAAGAACACTCACCTTTATGCCTCTTAGAATTCCTTCAGGAAAACTATATCAGATAGTGACTCAATAGTTAAATGTCACAACGTAGATATGAGAGCAAGAAATAAGACTGAAAGGACACCTGGGTGGCTCAGTCAGTTAAGTGTCTGACTTCAGCTCAGGTTTGTTCTCAGGCTCCTAGGATCCAGCCCTGCTCTGGACTCCCTGCTCAGTAGGGAGTCTGCTTCTCCTTCTCCCTCTGCCTCTCCCCCTCTGCCCCTTCCCCTCTCTTTCTGCCCCTCCCCCAGCATGTATGTGCACTCTAGCTCTCTCGTATAAATAAAATCTTTGTAAAAAACGGCTGACACTCAGCAGAAATACCCAGTAGTTGAATTAAACATTAAGATGTATGATATTCAACTGATCAAATATAGAATGGAAAATAACCGTTTATAAGTTTAAAAAAATATAAGAGTATTGCAAGTATGAGTAAGGTTCAGAAACTCTCAATGATGACTAAGTTACATTTGAAAAAGAAATTATAGACCTAGAAACATAATGGGGATAAACTTAGGTTGTTTTTTTTTAATATTTAATTTTTAACTAATCTCTACACTCAACATGGGCTCCAACTGACAACTCTGAGATCAAGAGTCACATGCTCCACTAACCGAGCCAGCCACGTGCCCCAACTTACTTGGTTTAAGAAAGAGATGACATACAACTCAAGAAAAGTACTGAGCTGCGATATAAACCTACAGAAGTGACCAGACACACCAGTGTAAAAGATATGGTAACCGTGAGGGAGGAATCAAGAATCATGGAATGTAAAATGGGAAGGTTCCAACATGTAATCAGAGTTACAGAGGAGAGGCTAGAAAGAATGAAAAATAGATAATATTCTAAGAGATAATAGTGAAAAATTTCCCCAAACTGATAAAAGACACAAATCCTAAGATTTAGGGATCACTAAATTCGAAGCAGAGACATATGTACCTGGTTACATTGTAGTAAAGCTGCAGAATATATGAAGAAAACCAAATCTAATGAATAGTCAGAAAAGACAGATTAGCAACAAATAAATAACAGTTAGATTGAAGGCAAAAATGAAAAAGAGAATATAGTGTCATATTACTTTAAGCCCCGAGAGAAAATAAATGTAAACCTGGAACTATAGAGCCATAAAACTGTCTTTTAAGAATGGACAGTAGATAAAGACATTTTCAGAGAAACAAACTGTTTACTGTCAAATATGGTGTTTATGGTATTTAGTATGGCAAATAAAAAGGCAAAAATAAGATGGTAAAAAGAAATACGATATATCAATAATCTTAATTAATATTAGTGAACCAAACTGCTTAGTTAGAAGGTTATTTGGCTGGATTTAAAAAGATCTAACTCTATGTTATTTATTTATAAAGTCTTACCTATAATATAAAAATTTGAAAGGTTAGAAGAAAATACACCAGAAAATAGTAATGAAACATAAATTGATGAGGTTTTGATAATATCAGATAAATAAGTCTTTAAGAATCACTTCTAGAAATTTAAAAAATTACTATGTATTGACAAAAGGTTGAATTCTCTTGAACAAATAACAATTCAAACTTGCATGCATGTAATTATATAACTTCAAAACATACAGAGTAAAAAGTAAAAATAACCATAGGGATAAAATGAAAAATCCATTATTACTATACTCAATATTAAAATAGCTCAGCAACTGATAAATCAAGCAGAAAAATCCATAGGTTAGGACATACAACATTTGCCTGCTATAATCAACACACAATATTTTGACTCTTGCACCGAACAACTGGAGAAAAACATTCTTTGTAGAATCCATTGAACATTTATGAAACCTGAATCAGTTATGAGACTGAAGTCTCATCAAATTTACAAAATTGATATGGACACTATATTCAGTGATAATGCAATTACATTAGAAATATATTACAAAAAGATTACTAAGCTAAACTTGAAAAATTTAAAGTACATTTGAAAAATTCTACAGACTAAGTAACTCATGGATCAAATATCATAATGGAATTCAAAAACACTTAAAATTGAATGAGAATGAAAGTACTACATATCAAATTTGTGGAATGCAGGTAAAGCAGAATTTAAATATTTATATTAGAGAAGAATGAGTGAAGATTAATAAGCTAACATTTTAACTTAATAATTATATTAAAAATAGCAATAGAATAAAGCCAAGGAACATAAAAAGAAAGGAATAGCAAAGGTAAAAGCAGAAATGAATGAAGTTAATGAGATAGAAAACAAAGAGAATCAACAAAGTTGGATTTTTGTGAAGTGACAAAATTGCTCAGTGTATGGTAATATTGATTAAAAAGGCAACAAAAAAAATCTATACTAGGAATTTTAAGAAAGAGAAAGAAATATAACTTCAGATGCAGAAGAACCTAAAAAAATAACAGAATATATGTAATTTATTTCAATAAATTAAAAGATAGTTTTTTTATGCATTTCATCATATCTAAACAAAACAAGAGAAGAAAGAAATCTTAAAAGTATTATTGCCATAAAATAAGACTCTTTAGATTTTCTCTCTTTTTTTTGTTAAAAGAAAATGGTAGGTTTAGATGATTTTACCAGCAAATTCTTCCAAATACTTTCAAACATTTAAATAACAGATAATTCCACACTTTTTCAGCAAATAGGAAAAGAGAGGACACTCCCCCACTTATTTTATGAGGCTGTTAAATCTTATTATCAAAACCAGACAATAACGGTATGAAAAGAGCAATTATAAGACAAGCTCCCTCACTAATATGGATGCAAAAATTCTAACAGAAATAATAGGCAAATGAAATCCAATGAAACATTAATCATTGCTAATCTGGTTTTCTGGTTATAAAATTAGAAAATCATTGCATTAGCAGATTAAAGAGGAAAGTCATAATAGTCCTCTCAGTAGATGAAGAATAAAAGCAATAATTGACTCCCAATACTTTCATATTAAGAAAAAATCTTAGTAAACTACTAGAACAGGTATATATTTAAAAGATGCTATTTGCACTGGCAACAAAAGTAAGGTTCTATGAATAAATCTAATAAGAGATGTGCAGAACCTTTAGAGAGAAAATTAGGACAATCCATTGGAAGATATTACCAAGACCTAGGGTAAAGACACCTCATCTTTTTGTAGAAAGACTCAGTATCACAGAAATATCAATTCTCTTCCAATCTCCAGACTCAATGCAATTTCATTCAAAATTTCAGTAGAGTTTTTAACACAACTGGACAAATGGATTTAAAAAATATAAACAGATGAACACAAGGCCATGAATAGCTGAGATACTCCTGAAGAAGAACAGAGCAGGAGCTCTCAGCCTAGCTGATGTCAAGAATTATAACAAACCTGTTGTTCATTTTTTTATGCTTTAAAAACATTATTTTTTACATTTTTTAATTTAAATTCAATTTGCCAACATATAGCATAACACCCAGTGCTATAACCTATTGTTTATGATAGCAGCATGTTTTTGGCAAAGGCATAGAGAATTAGGTCAGTGGAACAGGACTGAGAGAATAGAAGCCGACTCTTGCCTGTTTGGAAGCTTGGGTCTCACAGAGCTGGCATTGCAGCCAGATGGTCAGGATGGGAGGGTGGCTTTGGGGGATCAGGGCGGCAGAACTTTTTCCCACAAATGTTAAAAAATAATTTTAGTATCTGATAAAAAGCACGGCATGCTTGTGTGAGTCATCTGACTGCCATCCCGATATCTTTCTTCTCATCTGTCTAATTTGGGGTAAGTGGGTCTGTTCTTTCACCCAACTGATGTGGTCATTGGTTGACTCTGTGTTTAGCACCGGAAAGGGCTCAACTTCTTCAGTAAACTTTTCCTCAGTTTTAATTCTGGGTTCAGTTCTTGTCTCTGTCTCAAGACGGCACCTTATGCACACAATCCTACTCTAGTACCTGCTTTGCTCTATTATGATGTTAAAATCATGGGCTGGCTAACAAAATTGGCTGGGTTTAATCACGACCTTGGGCAAATAGCTTAATCTCAGTTTTCTCACAATAAGAGAGGGGTAAAAATGAGAATTGTCTTCTACCTTGGAATTCTTATGAGGATAGAAAGATAGGTTCAGGCGAAACACGTGAAGCATCTTCTGATACTATAATAAGTTAGGCATTTATGTGCTTTAAAATCATATTAAAATTCACATATTTGTTTCTCTTGCTGGACTGCACACTCCTTAAGGTCAGAGACGGTCTTATTTATCTTTAGATGCCCAGTGCCTAGTATGGGGCCTTGGTAGTCGAGGCCCAATAAATATTGAACCAAACAAAGGCAAATGCTGTTAGGAAAACTGTACCATTGATAATGGCAATTTTCTAGGTTTTTTTATGACTTTATTGATTCAATAATTATTCATTAAACAAATGAAGATTGACTATTAGTTAATTAAAATGGATAATTCAGTTATACAGTCACAGTGCATTGGGATAGAAGAGGCATTCAGTCAAGCCTTGGAGCCTTCACATCATGAAGGAAATGATAATAACCATACTGGACTGAAAACCAAGAGAACCGGGACCACCTCCATCTCCATCATCGTTTTCTATTCATGGTCTAGCCCATTGTTGGGCTCAACAAATGTTAAAGGATTGAGGAATTAGAACTCATCAGGAGAAAAGAGAAGCTGGGAGTGGGAAACAGCATGTTCCATGTTTCAGAGGTTGAGTTGGAGGGATAGTCAGATAGTTAGGAGGATCAGAGAATCAGGTGTGAGTTGGGGAAGGGTGTGAAAGCTGAAGCAGGGCAACAGTAAGGGCCACATGGTCATTCTTACAAGGCGCACAAAGGAATTTGGACTTTTTCTTGAGACTGAGGAATTGAAGGCATGGAAGCAGAGGAGTGCTATGATCAGGTCTGCGTTTTCGGGAGATCACTGGTCACAGTGGGAGGAATCATTTGTAAGGTGCAGGGTTGGAAGCAGGGAGATGAGCAAGGGCCTGCTCAGTCATGCGCTGGCTTGCGGGTATTCACCTATTGCCTCTGTAGGTCTTCCGTGTCTCCCATAGAGAAGCATCACGGGTCTACGGCCACACCACCCTGACACGCCCGGTGTCATCTGATCTCGGAAGCTAAGCAGGTTCGGGCCTGGTTAGTACTTGGATGGGAGAAGCACCACGGTACTTTAGAGACCTTTTCACTTTTTTCCCTTTCCCTCTCCACTTGGTGACTCTATGTGCTTTACGTGGGCATTCCATTATTTTCCCTTATTTTTAGAGTACATGGTCACTAAACTTTCCATAATTTACTCTAAGGTACTTTCCATTAATGTACAACCGAGTGTCTTTTGTTCAGTGGCTCACACACATTTTTCCAGATTTTGCTTCATTGAAGTTTAATGCCGTATTTTTTCCATTTCTGTGACTATCCTTAGACTTAATGGGAAAAATGAAGCAGCACATTCAAAGACCCATTTGGCTGCCATGCAACCCTGTTGATTTATCATCAATAGGTAAACAGAAACTCTTTTTTATTTAATCCTTGCTTGAGATCTTTCTTTTTGAAACAACTCTCACACAAAAATTATTCCATATGCTTTTGCAGGTCTTTGTTGGAGTGATTTGTTCCATTTATCTAATCTGGGTACCTTTCGTCCCAGTGTGCAAACAAGGAGGGGGGGCTCCAAGGCACCACAATACCCCCCCTCCTATCAGATGTGACCCACACCCCTCTCCATCCACACACCTGCTGCTCCCTGAGCTAACATCCTCTAACTGCAACCTTATTTAAGAGAAACTCTGTGTGAAATGAGAGGGTGTAGAAATAGCAGGTGACTCCATTTCAGCAGTTTTGGTGGCCAGAGAAGAATTATTGCTTCCTTCACTTTGTGACTCTGGTAAGTGCCCAAGAGGTGTAGTCAAAAAATCAACACATTAGTAATCCAGCAGGACTGACTCCAGCTGTTTAACATGGCCCAACTCAAATGTCACATCCTCGGTGATGCCTTCCCTGACCCCCTTCGGTCTCACTACGCCCTTTGTGCTCCTATAGCCCTTTGTTCCAACTACTACTAGTAGAGCCTTCATCCTCTGCGGTTATTTTAAGTTTTTCAGAATTGGAATTGAATATGATAGAGAAGCAAGAGAATGGATTTTCCAGGAGGACAAATCTGAGCGCCCATCTAACTATTCTATACTCAGGTTTGAGAATTTGGGCAAGTAAATATTTTCTTGGAACCTCAGTTTTCTTTTACATAAAAGAGAGGGGAAAAAAGGAGAGTAGATAATGCACATAGCATAAAGCCTGGCCTCCAGCAGATGTTTAACAACCATATTTCCTTTCTTCTCCCTTCCTTCTTAGCTGTGGATCAGTCTGTCCCTCTCGGTAGACTAGGAAGCCCTCTAGGGAGACACCTTGACATATCAATCTTCCTAGCCCCCTGCCCTAGTACAGTGCCCAATATAGGTGTTCGATACAAGTGTGTTGGCTCTAGGATAAAAGGCATGCCATGTCACCCCCTACAAAACTTGGTCCAACTTATTGGCCAGCCCCCCTGTAACAATGCATGTGGACCTCTGCTTTGGTGTACCCCACTGTTTCATCTGAGCCCTTGATTTGCGGGTGATGAAGGGAGATAGGGAAGCTTAATTAAGTCCATATAATCTTTGAACTTAAGGAGTAAATGCTCCTTGTTAGAAGTACTACACTTCGTAAAGCTGTGAGTTACAAATTAAGGCCCTGGTTTGCTTGGTGAAAAAAAGATTGGGGCTAAATATTGGAGCCTCTTGAACTATCTGGGGAAGGTTTTGACTGCTGTGCAGGTGTTCCTCGGGAATGGTCCTGCAACGCAAATATGGGTCCATGATCAAGGCCTCTTGGCCTCCGTCTGTGGAAAAGCACATGCCTTTGGCTGAAGAGAAAAAAGTCACTTGGCAGGTACCATACTGCCTTAGAGTCCTTTCAATATCTGGATTAATTCTGTGTCAGCACACTTAGCTTCAAGCCAGTGTGTCATGTGAACCATGTCCTTTTGGACTTAGCACAGGTGTTGCGACCAAATAAGTTGATGGCAGACCCCAGGTAAAATAACAGAGATAAGGGATAATGACTTGGGGATACTTTGCACTTACTGGACATCTGTTTCTTTTGACCCTCTTCTCTACAGTGCTTTCCAGACCAGTGCCCAGTTTAGAGTAAAAACGTGGCATTCCTGTCTTTCCAGTCAGATCAGCACCCATTATGAGCCAGGCATTATTCTGAGTACAGGGGGATATGGTGGGAAGTGAGACACAAAGTTTCTGATCTCGGGGAGCTTACCTTTTAGTGCACCTATCAACTCCTTTTATTTACTCCCGTTTTTGACGTTTTGGCTTTCATTTCCTCACCTTTGGTTTATCGGTCTATGATTTCTATTAAGTGGATCTGGCACGTTCCATTTTGCTTTTTAACGTTTTTGACTTCTCCTTTTTCCTTGAGGGCTTACTTATTTTTTACAGCCAGGATATAGTCATAAACTTTAGGAGCTACATGAGCTTTGAGTTCATCTAGTTCAACAATGATCCATGGAGATGTATAGATTTGTCCAGTTGCTTGGCAACCTGTTGGTAGTTGAAGTCCAGCACTGACTCCCAGTTGTTTTTCATTTTCCATTACACTTGGCCCCTGATTTCCTATCTCATGTTTACTCTGATGCAGAATTCTTTATTCAGCAAACATTAGCGAATTCCAACTTCATGCCAGGCTCTGCTCTAGATACCGAGGAGACAGAGATGCTAGAAAGGAGAAGCACAGTCTTCCTTCTTCCCTTATTTCCTCACTTTATTTTAAATTTCTTCATGCTCTAACAAGATTTGCTGCTTCCTCATATATCCCTGTAAAATCTTTTTTTTTTGCTATTTTTTTATTATTATTTTTTTATGATAGTCATACAGAGAGAGAGAGAGAGAGAGGCAGAGACATAGGCAGAGGGAGAAGCAGGCTCAATGCACCGGGAGCCTGACTTGGGATTCAATCCCGGGTCTCCAGGATCACGTCCTGGGCCAAAGGCAGGCGCCAAACCTCTGTGCCACCCAGGGATCTCCCCCCTTTTTTTTTTAATTGTTTTTTTTTCTATTTTAAAGCTTTAACTTTCACCTGTATTCTTGTTTATACATAATTATGCCCTCTATTGATTCACTTGTCTTTTAGATATGCCATTCCAAATGGTAAATAGGTTTATATAAATAAGCACTCCTCAATAAGATTTTTCTTACTAATTGATCCTTAATTTTAAATTTTAGACAAACACTTCTCATGATTTCCAGCTAACACGTGAAACTACTTCTTAGCAAGTTTGTTAAAAATACAGGTGCTGAGACTATGCCCTCTCTCCCACCCACCCTCCCCCACCACTGAAAATTAATTCAGAATATTTGGGGCTGGAGCCAAGATATTGGTATGGTTCAAAATATGATTCTAACACACAGGCAAGGGGGAGAACCACTGGTCAATGGATAAGTGTCATTTCCTTCCATAATTCCTCTTTTCCCTGTCTTTTGGAAAATATATACTAACTCTTTTCCTACAATTCAAAGCCATAATTATATATCTTTTACTAGAGGTGAAATAGTTTTCAAACTTTTACTAAATGCACTCTATGTGGATAGATCTGTATTCCTATATCGATCTATATAAAGACATTTTTTTCTTGCTCTGAACTATCTCGACTTTTCTTTTCTCCTCCAGGTTTCCATATGCAGACACTGTTTAAGTCCATTTTCTAACTGAAGGTGCGTTTTCTCCATACTTGCGACATTCACATTTCATTTCATCTTTTTAGCCCCCGCTTTGAATGCTCTCCCCACTTTTTTCCCCCTTTGCTGACTCATGTTCAGTGTCACTGCGCTCTTTCTACAGACTTGGAATTTACGTTTCCTATAGTGAGTGCTGTTTGTATTTTCATGTTTTTTTTAACTCATTTTTCTAGAAACTCTTTTGTTCCCTTAGCTTTTCTGCTATTAAACCTGATTCTTTTGAAGTTGGGATCCCAGGATTTTGATATCTGAAAAGAAGTAGCTTTCCGGTTTTCTTCGCTGTTCTCTTACTGCATGTTGCTTATTCCCAGCACTCATTTCTCAGTATGGGAACTCGAGATACGCATTCATCTATTCTCTCCCATTCATCTCATCCGCAGGCTTTCTGTGGTCATCTTTCAGTCCAGTGCTCAACTTCGTGACTATTCTTCCCTGGGTTACACTCGTATGACTTCTCTAGCTATGCACGTGCCATGCTTATCCCACCTTATCTCCACATTTAAAATTGCTAGAAACTATTCAGCCCTCTCCTCCCTTCGTCTCAGATCTCCTCCACAATCATCCTTCTCTCATGCAGACCCTGTCTGTTACTTTCAGCGGGACTAATTTCCCATCCTGTTAGTTATGCCACATAATTGCTTTTAAACATTCTTTCTTTCATTCTTTAAATAATGAGCTTGGGATCCCCAACTGCCTAGAGTCCGCTCCTTGTAGCTCTTTCTGTAGCGCAGATCCTTTTTCTCCTTGGTGCCATCTCTCTAAACAAATCTTATTTTCTCTGTTGCTCTGGGAATCACTACCAAGTCCAACTGTAGGTGACTCGAATTACTACAAATAGATGCATGGACACATTCTCTAGGGCTGGAATATAGGTACTGAAGTGTACACCATGCTTCATCTTGTCTATACTAGCTTATTCTTAATTTGGGCTTGGGTTTCTCTTGATCAACTTTTGATTTCAGAGGGTGTTTCTTCAGCCCTTGGTCTATGCTGCCCTATTGATGATTGCTTCCTATGTGAAATCGGCGGGCTGGCTGCCACTGACTCCCAGCTGCACAAACTAATTCATCCCTGGAGCTTGGCATCTCTGGGCACTTACACATTGTTTTTCCTGCTCGCTTTACTCGGAGCTGCCAATACACCAGTTGCCTCAGATTCCTTCTGCTTTTCCTCACTAGCATATGGTATGGTCTGACCCGGTGAAGCTGGGTTTCAATTTCACTGAGAAAAGGGGCAGTCTGATATAAGCTGAACGTGGAAAGTGACAGAAGAGAGACCTCGATTGTCATTTATTCAACAGCTTTTTGTTGGCCACTTGATCTAAGCCAGGCACTTTACTAGTATACTCTGAAACTACAAATATGAGTAAGAGTTTAGCTCTGACCTCAAGGTACTTTCGAATTAATGGAAGTGACAGGTAGGTATACCCATAATAAAGTATATCAGTAAATATACCTTAAAATTATTACAGAAGGTAGGATGAGCTAGTGCTGAAGAGAACAGACTTGGAAGTCGGACAGACCTGCACTTCAAATTGCACTTCACCGCCCATGAGCAGTCTGGCCTGGGGCAAGGTCCTTAGTGTTTCTACCCTCCTTTTCCTTTTCCTTGTCTGTGAAATAATTCTAAGTGACACTTATAAGATTGTCATGAAGATTAAATTAATCGAGGTTATATGCCTAACCCAATGCTTAGCCCTTAACAAGTGTTCAGCAAATACTGGTTTTAAAAATGGTAGTAGTATGTATGGGCTGCCGTGGGAACACCGTGGGAGAGTCAAGGGAGATTTCTGGGAGGAAATGATATGAGTTGAGTTTTGAGGGAGAAGTAGGCAAGAGCTAAGTGAAGAGAAGAAAAGAAATTCTAATACAGAGGGAGCAGTACATGTCAAGGTTTTGAGGTATGAAATAATAGGATGAATGCATAAAATGGGATTTTTGCACTGTGTATGGCAGGAACAAAATAATCCATGACTGGAAGAAGGAATGATGGTGACTGAGACAAAGAAAATATTAAAACTCATCTCAACAGAAGACATTCTGCAGCAGAAACCATGTAGCGCCCTTCTGCACATAACATCCAAGTGTCAAAGATATCTGAGAAATGTGGGGTGGAAAGGACAGCAGGATGAAGAGGGGAGGTGGCAGAAATGATGGCGTCCTGACGCTCAACTGGAAACACGTCCTTAATAAAAGATCTTGGCGTCCAGGTCAGAGAATCAGAGACTTGCAACTGGTACGTTTCCTCCAGACCCATGACCCCCAAAGCTCATCCCTTTCTACCCCTACATTAAATTTTTAGCCAGTTCCTCTCCCTGCTTTTTGTTATCAGACACATTAAGCATGTAGCTTTAGATCTTAATGAAAGACCAGAGCAGCTTGGCCCTATGACACCTGAGCCCAGCAGCTGTGTGTGAATGACCTGCACACACAAAAGCAATACTCCTTGTCCAAGCAACCTAGACATGGCTGCTCTGTGTCCTGTAGACACCCGGGGTTGAATTTGTACAGTCATTGCCAGAAAACCACACCACACCCACATGTCAAAACAAACATGATATCCAGGGGAGGAAAATCAAGGTTTCAAGTTGTTTCTTTTCTTCTCTCTCCAAATCCCAAGAATCCAGTGAGTTTTAATAACACTTCTAAAATTTCAGGAGAAAAAAAATCTTACTTTTAAAAAAGTTGGAGCAACCGAGGGGGTCTTTTGTAGAGTCTAGTTTCACTCCAGGTCCCTCAGGGATGGTAAGGGGTGCAGGTGTGCCTTGCTTTAAGAAAATGCGGTGGAAAAAAAAAGGGGGATCGAATAATGACTCTAGGAGGTGATTACTCATATCGTAATACAGATTTTTAATATCTGAATCATAGGTTTGCTTTAAAACAGCAGTCTCCCTTTTGTGAATCAGTTTAGATTGCTAATTTGGTAGAGTTGAGAAGAGAGTGTTGAGAAATTTAGTGTTCAAGGATTAAATGATTATTTTTATTTATGGAAGATCTATCAACAAAGACTAAGCATTTATGAAATGCTAGGAGTCATTGGGAAGGGAAATAGTATTTATTATGTGTAAGGCACTTTACATATGTGATAGGGATGACATTTATTAAAGAGTAACTCTAATTTTATTTCCCTCTTCCCTTTTCTCTACCTCTCAGTCTATGCAACTCCCCTCTTACTCTCCCCTATGAGAAGAGATCTGAATTTGTGGCCAGGTTCTTATGATTTTAAAACACAGAATCAAGAAAGTGGGTAGAGAAAGACAAGGCTGGAGAGTTCAGGGAGAAAGAGGGGGAGCAAATAAGAGCTGGCACAGACTATGGTGTCAAGAGTGGGGCAAAAGTATAGACCAAGGAGGGACTTGGATGGACATCCCAAAGATGCCGTCAGCTACGAGAAACTTGAAGAAGTCAGGCTGTGCAGTAGGAGGCTCTGGTATTTTTTTATTTCATTCAGTCTTGTAATAACTATACAAAGAGGGCATTTCTTTTTCATTATATACACAAGAAACCGAGTTACAGAGATTTTCAGGGACCTGCTGGTAAAAAGCAGAGCCTTGATTCTAAAATAGGCCTGTTTCTAATATTAAAAAGGTAAGAGATAACAAGAGTTGGTAGAGTTGTGACGAAAAGGGAATGTAAATTGGTACAGACTTCATGGAAAATAGGAGTGAGATTTCTCAAAAAATAGAACTTTCACACTAATCCGTATAATCTAGCAATCCCACTACTGGGTATGTACCCAAAGGAAATGAAAGCATCTTGAAGAGATATCTGCACTCCCATGTTCACTGCAGCATTATTCTCAAGAGTTAAAATGTAGAAATAACCTGGGTATAGTGAATATTTTGACATACTTTTCCTTCCAACACCACCCCGCATCTTCCTTCCACCTTCTAAAGTTTGTATAATTTTTAAGTGCATTTGTTTTATCCATATCCTCTTTTTAATAATCACTTTTTGTATTTATATTCAGATTTTGCCAACTGTACTCCTCAACTCAGCCATATAAATATAAAGCTGTATTTTCCAGATTCTGGCAATTGGTTGCTTGACACTGTTTTGTCTTTCAGTACCGTATCTTTATGTCTTTTTCATGTGTTGTCATAACATTTTTAGTGGAAAGGTGAGCAGAAGAGGGAAATGCAACAGAGCTAAATATACATATTTCCTAAGAGAAAGCTAATGGATAATTCAATAAATATCAGTATGATCTTATGGAAGAAATGGCTAAAATATTTAAAAGTGATTGCCTGGGGAATAGTAGGAGTGTGATAGATTACATATCTTTTAATATGATTTGATTTGTAGAGTAGCTGTGTGCATACATTTTCTAAATAAATTGATATCAATGCCAAGTCCTAAACCATAAATATGGAATAAATGTGGGTGAATATGTACTCTATCTGGGCTGCTCCTCCCAAAGAAGTATGAGATCCTCCAACTTGGTAGTGGAGGAGAGTTGGAGAACACTAGGAAGCTTCTTTCTGGCAATGTCCTCAAGAATTAGGCACTGCAGCCTGCCCCACTCCTACCCCGGGCTGAATCCTTGGGGATAGCCATACAAGTCCCAGATAGACTCGGGGATCCAAAGATAAAGTCCAATTCTTGTCAGGCTCTTAGGAGGCAGCAAGCCCCCATAGTTCCTTGTGCCACCCTGATTAGACAGACAGAAGCACCTATATTGGGTGCCAAGACGGACTGACCTCAGGCAAATTCACAGAGCCTCCATATGCCCTAGTGGGGTTCAGGGGCAGCAAATTCTTTCCATGGGACTGACATTGTCTAGCATCAGACTAGACATCAGACTCCCCTGGACTGAGGCTGGGGAGATTTGGAGGATGGAGATGCCATAGTACGTGTGATGTGAACCAGAAGACCAGGGCCCAGATGGGGACAAGGACCTCTCAGTTGTGGCCAGAAGGATGAGGGAATGATGACTAAGGACTAAATAGAACCACATACATCTCTGTGGATGCGCTTGTGGACCAGAGCACCCCCCGAGGTCCAGGAGACTCCTTGGGATGAGATACTTCTGTGTGAAGTCCCGTGGAGCTTGGGTGCCTCACCCCACCACCCTCTCACAGCAATTTTGGGAGAAATACTTAGGTGAGTTGTCAGGATCCTTGGTTAGAAATAAAGGAGCGGCGCTAGTTAACATAAGCAGAAAAGGAATTTATGGGAAGTATACCAGGGAGTTGTCAGAATCAGTGGGCTCAGAAAAAGGGCAGAGCTACCTCCTGCCAAAACCACAGCACAGGAAATGTCTGGTAAGATACAGATGACACCACCACTGCCTCACTGCTGTCAGAAACGGACACAGGACATCACGGCTGTCCACCTCCGCCACTCCCAGAATAAGACCTTGGATCTCATTGCTGCCACTGCTGCCAGAGTAAATTCTCCAGCATCCCTCACTTCCTGCTCGCTGCTGATTTGGTGTCCTGGGAGAGCGCATCCTATTGGCCACACCAGCCCTGCGCCCACTCTCCAGCTGCTTGGGAGCAGACCATCTTTGGCTTTGATCCTGAAGGAACGCGCCCTCCCTCCGGGTTGTGGTGGCATTCCTCACGCCTGCCCCGCTCAGGGGAGGACAGTCCACACTCCGACAGTCCCAATGACAGTATTCAGCGCTTGTGACTGAGAATAACTGAGCTGACTTGATTTCTGCCCCTGGAAGGTGATTGGAGAGCTTTAGGATCTAAATTCAACCATAATATATATATATATATATATATATATATATATATATAATATGCCTTTATATTAAATTTTCATTCAAGTTTAAACTCTATAGCAGAAAACAGGCATACAAATGATCCAAATTTTCCAAAAGAATTTATGCATCAACGATAGATATTCTGAATAAAGAGATTCAGATTATTCTTTAAAATAAAAACAAACAAAAACCAAATAAATAAATAAATAAATTCAACCATAAGAAAAGGTGAATTTACATTTTCATACCCCAAACTGGGTCTGAGGAAACACCATTCCCATGGAAATGAATGCTCTATCTAACCATCAGACTCCCCTGGATGCATTTTTAGCCCATTTTCCAATCAGTAAGCTAAGAGTCAAGGAGGTGAAGGAGACTTTTCATACCAATAATTGGCAAAGGCAAAACTGAACCTTTCCAGACCATTACATTGTGAATCGTTCCGACGATGTTGGGGCCAAATGGTTAGAGCTGAATTAGACTATTCTGAATCCTTTGTCCTGAGCTCTTGGCCTTAGCGTGGTGCCATTTCCCCGCCTGTTATGCCTAAAAAGGGGACTCAGCGCACATGTCTGAGATGCTGTTGATCTCCTCCAGACGTGATATGGAAATTAGATAAACCATGCAGAGCCCTTCACCTTTAGGTCACAGTCCTGTGCCACCAGAGAAGCAGAGTTAGCCAGGCACCAAGAATGAACCACTCTTTGCCTACCCTCCCCATTTTTTCAATTACTTGCCTGAGCTTCTTTCTTTTTCCTGCATTCCCTGAATAGGAAGGGATGAGTAGAGGGGAAGAAAGGCATTTTCCAGGTCATTTTGTCTGGTGCTCTTCACCTTGACTGCATGTGCAGATACTGTGGACCCTCCCACCCCCTGTCTTTGCAGAGTACCTAGAAGGCAGGAAATGTTTAAGGCCAGAACTTTAATAGGTGTAAGTGAGAAATATATCTGTTTTGCATTAAGGAGATTAACTCCTCTGTTGGGATTGTTGTTATAGGACTGGGGCAGGGGGCTGCTTGGGGCTGACTGATGCCTTCTCTGACCGGGTGGGCACTGCTCCCTCCAGCTCTCCTTCTGAGGCAGGCACTCTTCTTCCAAACCTGCCCTCCTCCGCTGGAGTCAGATTGAGCAGAGGCCCTGCTTTAAGTAGTGACACAATAGATTAGTCAGGTGAATCCTTGTTTGCAGGACCAGGGAGTATCGTGTCCACGTATTTTACAGCTGTTCAGTGCAGCCCTTCCCATGTTGGATTGCAGAATAAGTACGTTTTATGGTAAAAATAATGTCCCGTGTTGGTTTCCCACACAGCATGTTTATCTCTTAATTCTATCAACCCGACAGTACTATGGGGCCTCATACGGGGTCACCACATAGTAAATATTTGATAAGTAGGCTAATGAAAACTCTCCGGAGACTTAGAAACAAATGTAAACGCCTATAGTCTAACAAATTGAATTTAGAATAGACCAAAAGAAAAAAAAATAGAATAGACCAAAAGGGTACACTTGAGAATGTCAGTGAAGGGGCACCTGGGGGGCTCAGCGGTTGAGCATCTGCCTTGGGCTCAGGTCGTGACCCCGGGGTTCCGGGGATCGAGTCCGGCATTGGGCTCCCTGCATGGAGCCTGCTTCTCCCTCTGCCTCGGTCTCTGCCTCTCTCTAGGTCTCTCATGAATAAATAAATCTTTAAATAAAAAAAGAATGTCAGTGAAAAATAGTTTACAACTCACCCTAACTCTTAATTTGTTTTCTGGGCAGCCTTCCTTCCTTCCTCTCTGTTCTCCTCTTCCTTCTCTTCCTTCTCTCTGGTTTTCCCTCTCTGCCTCCCTCTCTTCCTTCTTCTCTTTCTCTTTTTCTTTCTTTCTTTGTAACTTTCATTATAGCAATTTAAAAACTTAGAAGTAGAGACAATTGTTCATTGAACCCCATGTCCACCCAACTTTGATAACTGTTCATTTTTCTGCTTCATCATTTATAACCCCCTTTTCTTCATACTTTTTGGGAGTACTTTGTGTCAAATCTCAAACTTGTAGGAATTTTCCTTCAATTATTTTAAAAGAGGACTTTTAAAAACATACAACCTCAATACCATTATCAACCCCTCTCCCAAATTAAGAATTAGTCTGTAATACCATCCAGGGGTTAATTTGTGTTTGGTTTTCATCTCTTCTGGGCTTCCCATAAGATTTTTTCCTTGAATGTTAATATGTGGTTTAAGGCTAGTGCTTTCCTATTCTTCATGGTAACCTCTAGCATCCTCCCTTCCAAACCCCACTGGGGTGCTTACAATTGTTAAATGGATAATTTACATCTCCATTAGGTCACTCAAGGAGTGGGAGCACTTAAAATGTGTCCATCATTATAAAAGAACTACCAAGGCGAATAAGATGAACAGTGAGCCTGGCCTGACCAAGTTTACCTTTCCAGCTTGGAAATCCCTCTAAGACTTGACATTCAGCATGATAAAACCAATCTTACCACCTTGCCCCAAATGTCCGGCTCTCCTTAAGTTTCTCAGGTCTCAGAGTGATGTCACCATTTTCTCTGCCTCTTGGGCTCCACACTCTTGACTCTTCATCTTGTCAGTTCTCAGCCTGGCTATTTTTATTCTGAAATTATTTCTATATCCCCTTTTTCTCCAAGAAGGCAGCCTTCAGTGATGAAGAAAGACAAACTGCATTAGAATTTACAAGGGTTTTGGTTTTTATGTTGGGAGTTAGTAGCAGCTCCAAGGGTCTGGAGTCCCTTGTTGTGCCGGGGGAGGCTTCATATGAAATGGGCTCAAGGATGAGGACCAGGATGCAGGTATAAGACCATGGGGCAAGGAGACTGGGAAACAGTACCATGCATCCCATATGATGTGTGTGGCAAGTAGGAAATGGGCAAAAAGGAGGTAAAGCTATGACCAGGAATGAAATGAAACAGGGCAGGTATGAGGCATGACTCTGGTCGATCCATCTGGAGTTTGAATTGGAAGCAGAGAATCGGTGTTGGATCATTTCCTTTACCTAATTGCTGTGTAACAAATCACAGCAAACTTAGCACTTCGGACAAAACTTATTATCTCACAGTTCTACAGGTCAGAAATGCAGGCCGCTCAGCTAGGTTCTCTGCTCAGGGTCTCACAGGCTAATGTCCAGGGGTTGGCAAGCCAGTGGTCTTATTTGGAATCTGGGGAGATTAGCTATCATTTCCATAAACCCCTCTCAGGCAACCAGATACAGAAAAAGATCACCTTCAAATGTTGGGGATGATTTCTACTTTCTTGGACTTTACTTCACAGAGGGACTGATACGAACAATGAACAAAATCTTTCTTTCCTCAGCTTGAACGACGGTTTAATCTCCTTAACATAAAAGCCCATGTTCTCTATTTATTTAAAAAAAAAAAAGTAGACTCTGTAAGTTTGAAAAGATTCATGCTTTGTGTGTGTGTGCATGTGTGTTTTTATTTAAATTAAATTCTTGTAACTTCATGACCTCACCCCATTGAAAACTGAGATGCTAAGACCCATTGCCTCTTCTCATTGATGTTAGGGCCATCTGGAATATTTAGTGCATTTAACACATGATCACATCAACAATAAACTTTCTAGTTGGTTTTCAAGAAGACTTTTTTTTTACTTAGTTTACAGAAATTATTAAAAATAAGTCTCCTGCTATTAGACTCATTTCCCAGGCCCCCTTACCACCTTTTCTCAAAATACTCAGGGTTTGCTAATTGTAAATTTCATTACAATTTTCATGTCTGAGGTTAGTGTGTGAAAATGAGGATTTTCGACAGGTGAAGCAATTATATCAAATACATAGTTGAACATTTATAAACACACTACTCCGAAGATGAACACAGCCCTCAAGTTTTCTTTCAAGCCAGTGGGGGCACTGCTTCCTTTTTTTTATTATGAGATTGCAATTAATACGTATTTGTTTCTTAGCATTTTAGGAAAAATTCCTCCCCTAAGCTTCTTTAAGAATCCAATAATTTGCCTATATAAGATTTTAAAAATTATGCATTTACTGGTAATTAAAATCTGGTCCATTTACCTTGGAAACCAATGGCAGTCTTGGAGAATGCCTTCTTAGAAAACCAAAGCAATACTTAACAGATGTTTAAAGACGACATTCATAATGCTACGTACTATTGTCTGCTAAAAGTAAGATGACATGTTGACTTTTGTATTTTCAAGTTAATTTTCCAACTCAGAATCCGTATGACCTAGTGTTGACTTAAATAGATGGTGCCCCAAAGAAAACTGTCCGCTCCAAAAATTATTTCCGCTGGAGGTCTTCTGATATTTTAAAATCTATGTACCATTTTATCAAGTACTTGGATTGGCTAAAGGAGGGTGGGATGATTCTAGCACAGCTGTGTATCCATCATTCTTCTCTGAGCAGGTGTAGGCTGGATGAAAGCAGGCAGGAATACCTGGTCTGGAGTTGGTGCTCATCAAAGAGTTTGAATCGATGAATGAATGTGTGAATGAGTGAGGATAGCACAAAAGCAAGGAGGCCGCATTCTTCTAGACTGATCCTTATCCTCTATAAGGCAGCAGGTGATTTGCAGGAACCAAGAGCAGAACAGCTGCTTCCCATCACCTTCCCCAAACTCCAGCAGTGGGTGTTGCTGTGACCTCAGTTTTGCTGGCACTTACTGCACAAGGAGGACGTGCAGGTTCAGAAATTTTGTGAAATAAAGTCAAGATAATTTACAGGATGCCTGCAGGGCAGGGGGTACCAAAAAGACCAAATGGGAGTTTATGTAGTGACTGTACCGGCAAAAACTTCCCCTGGTGGCTGGCTGTGAAGTCTAGAATTTGGCTCCTAATGTCATCAAGAGTGACACATGTTATTAATGGCACTGCTTCCTGGAATCTGCTTGAATCTTGCAAATTTCTCTCTCGTTCTCTCCCCCTCCTTCCCTCGTCTTTTTCTCCACCCGCTCTCATCACTTTCCCTCTCTTTTTCCCTCCCTCTGCCTCTCTCACACTCTCCCTCTTTCTAAGGTGGTGATGGTGATGGACAGGTAGAGAGAAGACAGCTTTTCTTAGGGTCTGCTCAGGCCAAGGGGGCCGCTCCTCCTGTGATAGGCACAATCATGAACTCAGGGTCATACTCCAAGAACATCTAAAGATGATTCAGCATCAGCATGAGGTACTTTGAGTTTTTTGGCATTTTCTAAGTTACCGGCGGGGGGAGAGGGGTACAAAAAGGTGGAAATGAATCACTTCATGTAAATAAAACTTCAATAGTACTTTTCTGGAAAAAAACAGAAACAGCCCATCATAGAAACGACAGTTTCTGTGCCAAGAGGGAAGTGAGCAGGGAGCAGTTTGAACATGCACCAGGTCACCTCCTGTAGGAGCCTGTGCTCCTCCAGAAGTAGCCTGGTCTTGAATAGGATTATTCAAGCAAGAAAAGTGAGGAAGATAAATATGTGAATAAATGTCATGGTGAAAATCATGATCAATAGTCGTCAGAGAGGACGACAGCTGGGCAGGGAGGTGTGAAGGACTGTCCTTCCTAGAACTTTAAGATAAGTCTCTGGAATTGTGGCTACTCTTGTTATCGTTTGTAGAGAAAATTTGCAGTGGCTGGTGTGTAGGGTTTGCTCCTTGTCCTTATAGGGCTGGCTGGGGTCTCGATCTGTGTTCAGACTGTTTCCTCACCTGAGCTGGACTGTGAGTAAGACTTAACAGTTCAAGTATTGTCTTGACATCTCTGGAACGGAGTGGCTTCCAAAGGGCTGTGAGTTCCCTGCTCTCACCAGATATGCCCCCCACCCAGGAGAAAAGGTTCCACCTGCCTAGTTCCTTCATCAGCCAGGTCATTTGCATTCCACCCAGAATTCAGCCTAACAGGCTTTACTTTCCTGCTAGTCTGCAAAATTATTCAAACAGGCCACAGGGACCAGGAGGTCCCTCACTTTTTCTTTCTTTCTTTCTTTCTTTCTTTCTTTCTTTCTTTCTTTCTTTCTTTCTTTCTTTCTTTCTTTCTTCTTTCTTTCTTTCTTTTCTTTCTTTTTCTTTTTCTTTCTTTCTTTCTTTTCTTTCTTTCTCTTTCTTTCTTTCTTTCTTTCTTTCTTTCTTTCTTTCTTCTTTCTCTTTCATTCTTTCTTTTCTTTCTTTCTTCTTTCTTTCTTTCTTTCTTTCTTCTTTCTTTCTTTCTTTCTTTCTTTCTTTCTTTCTTTCTTCTTTCTCTTTCATTCTTTCTTTTCTTTCTTTCTTTCTTCTTTCTTTCTTTTTCTTTCTTTCTTTCTTTCTTTCTTTCTTTCTTTCTTTCTTTCTTTCTTCTTTCTTTCTTTCTTCTTTCTTTCTTTCTTTCTTTCTTTCTTTCTTTCTTTCTCTTTCTTTCTTTCTTTCTTTCTTTCTTTCTTTCTTTCTTTCTTCTTTTCTTTCTCTTTCTTTCAGATTTATTTGTTAGAGAGAGAGAGAATGCATACATGGTGGGAAGGGGCCAAGGTAGAGGGATACTGAGTCTTAAGCAAATTCCACGCTGAGTGTGGAGCCTGACACAGGGCTCAGTCTCACCACCCTGAGATTACAAATTGAGTTGAAACCAAGAGTCGGATCCTTAATCGGATGCACCACCCAGACAGCCCTCACCTTCTTGATACTGCAAAATATGCCTCCCACAGCCAGGTAGTTTCTGTGTGACCCTGCCTAGCATGCACAGTCCTCCTCCCTCAGGCTGTGAGTATATGTGACTAACAAACTGCCATTGACCTCATCTGTCCAATGTCAAGTGTCATGTGTTCAGCCATTTCATGCTAGTTAGGCTGGGGAATACCTCCTTTGCCAATAGGGTTGCAATACTGTGATTTATAAGAAATATATTTTGGTCATCTCAATGACCAATAATGACCAATATATTTCTCATATATATTTGGTCTTTGTCCAGAGTTTCTGCTTCACAGCTCCCAAAACCCTTGGAGTTTCCTGAGCAGTAAGAACAATGGTAGCATAATATTTGGTCTCTTGTCCTCAGTTCCTGAAATCACTTCAGAGCCATAAAAGGTAAAATAAGTGTCTTGTTATTCAAAGCAAGCCCTTTCCACCACAACCGGGTTTATGTTAACATGGAAACTTTTGGAAGACACGTGAGGATGGTGGTTGGTTGCCTGGGGAACCAATCATGAATAAAGTGTTGGAACTTTCATTCTCACCCTGACTTCCTGGAAGGGGAGAGGGACCGGGGGTTGAATCAATCATCAATAGTCCATAATTTAGTCGATCATGCATATATAATGAAGCCTCCATAAAAACCCAAAAGGAGGGGATTCAGACAGCTTTCAGGTTTGGGAACCAGAACACTTCCATGTACTACAATATTGGTCCCCAAACTCCATAAGGACAGAGGCTCCTTTGTTTGGGATCTCCCTCTATGTATCTGTCTTTCATCTGGCTGTTGATTTGTGTCCTTTAATATCCTTTTTAAAAAATTACTATTTTTAAAATCTTTTTGCACATGTAGAGGGCAGGGGTAGAGGGAGAGGGAAAAACAGACTCACTGCTGAGTGGGGAGCCTGATACAGGGCTTGATCTGATCTCAGGACCCCAGGATCCTGACCTGAGCCAAAGGCAGATGCTCAACCCACTGAGCCAGCCAGGTGCCCCTGTATTTATTATCCTTCATAATAATTCTATAATCTAGTGAGTAAAAAGGTTTCCACAGTTCTGTGAGCCAATATAACAAATTAATCAAACTCAAGGAGGGGGGTCATGGGAGCCTCCAGTCTGTAGGCTCTGGGTCAGAAACAACTAACAATCTGGCTTGTGATTGGTAAATGAAGCAGAAGACAGCCTCGTGGAACTAAGCCATGAGCCTGTGGGATCTGATGTTACCTCCAGGTAAATAGTGTTGGAATTGAGTTGAATGGTAGGATGCTCAGCTAGTGTGTCAGAACATTGCAGGGTCGGAAATTCTTACTTATATATGTTGAAATTGGGTGCAGCACCCTTTTAGGGGTGAATAGGTTATCAGAACATGTGCATTCATGACTCTTGTGTATCGGCAGTACTTGGTTCACACAGTGGCCAAAGGTCTATTCAAATTTCCGAGGGTGCCCACCTGCAGATGCATGGGAATACACCAAGGTCAGAGCAAGGAATCAATAAGCACAGAACTGACCTGATCCTTTGATTCTTGGAGCAAGACTAATGATCCAGATACCAGGCAAGGATCAGGAATCTGAACTTATCCAGTGAAAAATTGACTCTATCTTCACACATCTGTCTTTTCCCATGGTGAAGCACAATCTTTAAGACGTTCAGTTTACTGGAGTCAGCGCTTTATGTCTGGAAACTGTAGTCCTGAAGTCTCTTGACTGCATTAAGATGAATTTGACGTAGAAGCAACAACATAGAAAAACAGTGAAAATGTTAAACTGGAATTCAAAAACAAGGTACTACCTTAGCTGTTTTCATCTTAATAAAAACGACCACAATACTAAACACCGGTTAAGTTGCACTGGCTACAATTATTACTTCATATTTGTCTGTGTTATTCTCAGCGTCAAATAATATTTGGTTCTCTTTTCCCCATATAGAACCTCAAAAGCCATCAACCCATGGAATATTTTCTTTAAACTAGTGAATTTGGTGGAGTAATTTATTTAAAATAAGTTTTTTTTTAAATATAGTTTTCTCTTTATTTCACAAAATGAGTAATGCAAGTTGGGATGTGGAGCTATAAAGTCATTGTGAAAAAAATTGCACAGCAAAACTGCTATTTTTGGCTTTTAATTCCTACTAGTTTGCCAACTTGTTGCAAGTTATACTTATCAAGGGATCATACACTTTTTTCCATCTTGTTTCATCTTGAACCCTAAAATGCTAACAGAGACCATGAATGGTATTTGGCTTAATTAGCTAGTGTTGCTATTGCTTGCTACATCTCCCAGCTCTAAATATCTCTAAAAATAGGTTTCCTTTGATTCCAGCTTTTAAGTGACATAAATTGTATTCATAGGAGAGAAAAGCATTACTTATCTATATCTGTTTATATTTCTAACTGGTATGCTTTATCACACAGTCGTTGGTTTATGTTATAAAAGGATGGATCTAGAATAAATTAGCAGAAAGCACAGGCATTCCTTTGAAATAATTCTTAATGGGAAATGTTTTTAAAAGTAATATTTGAGCCTTACAAAAATGAATTTTTAAAGAAGTAATTTTATTTTATTCACACCCTGTGAAATTTGAGACATTGAAATCAAACATTATAATATATAGTACACAGGTGCAGTTCCTTTTTTTCTTTTTTTTAAACAAGAGGTATTTAGTCAATATCATTTGGGTCATTGAAATTAAACAATTTTAACCTATTTTACACAGAGAAAGACCTGCTCCAAACAAGACATAGATTTATGTAAAGAATGTTATTTTAATAGTCAAGAGTCTTTATTGGACAGAATTCAAAGGAAACAATTGCCAAGTTCAGATATGAAATTTAGCAGAGCATGTGGTAGACAGAATTCTAAGATAGCCTCAAAGATTCCCTCCTCCCTAACCCCCCATGGAGTACATGGCTGTGACATCCTGAGAATGAATGTGATGGTTTTTACTCCATGGTTAGGTTATGTTACGTGGCACAGTTGACCCCAATGTCGGGAGATTATCCACGTGGGCCCGACCAACCCGTGGCAGGGGGCACAGAAGAGGAAGTCGGAGGCTTGAAGCAGGAGGATTTGATGCGCTGTTACTAGCTTAAAGATGAGAGAAGCCAAGAGGCAAAAAAAAAAAAAAAAAAAAAAAAAGTTATGGGCACTGTCTAGGAGTTGAGAGTGGGTTCTGGCTGACAGCCAGTCAGGAAGGAGGACCTCAGTCCTATCACTGCAAGGAACTAAAGTATGCCAACAACAAGAATGATCTTGAGAATAGATTTTTCCTTTGAGCCTCCAAATTAAGGACTCAGTCCAGCCAACACCTTGACTTTTGCCAGGTGATATATTGAGCAGAGAACCCAGTCATGCTATGCTAGACTTTTGACCTAAAGGACTGTGAACTAATAAACAGGCATTGTTTTAAGCTGCTAAACTTGTAGTGATTTGTTACCCAGAAATACAAAATGAACACAGGGTGTATAACTATATTTTATAGGGAATACAAATGGGAGAATTTCTATTTATTAGTCACGATTATTTTTCACAGGAGAATAGGTGGAGAGGTAGAGGAGGACATGAACTCTAGTGCTCAGCTATTTCAAATTATCTGTGGTGAAGCACTGAGTTTGCTTATTTTCAATCTATTATGGATGGATTCTTTTATAAAGTATGATAAAAATGAGTCCGTAAAAAAATGAAATGAAAACAAAAAGATATCCAAAAATCAATCCCAAATGTGTTGTTATTAGATTCAAATAAAGCTACTTTGTCAAATTGTTATAAATCTCTAGAAGCACTTATTTTCAATTTTGTACTTTTTACAGATGGATAACAAATAGTCCATGGGCCAGCTCTAGTCTGTGGACCACATTTTGAGTAGCACTGGTTTAGATCATGTTAAATTTGAAGGTTTCTGAGGCTAAAGACATTGACCTGTCCTAAGACTTAAGGGAAAAAAAAATTGAGCCATTTGTGTGTTTTCAGCTGTTTTTAAATCAGAATAAATAGAGAAACATATTTCAGCCTCAAAACTCATCATCAGAGCACTAAACTATACTGAAAGTGAAAAAAATGGTTTGTATGAGCTTGACAGAAGTAGGTTAAAAATATTGTCCTGAGGCCTGAGTGTTTGTGTGTCTTGAGAGTTTAGAGAATGATACTAAACTCTTTTTAAATAAGTGAAAAAATTTTCAAGTTGACCACTTTATGATAATATGGAATGGATCACTGTCCCAATTCCCAGCTATTTCTGAATGGAAAACCACAAAGGCACAGAATTGACACGTACAGACACATTATGTCCCAGGAAGCACTTACTCTGTTCATCATTCCTCATTACTATTTTTTGGCCTTCTCCTAAAAATCTGCATGTTGTACAGACAACCATGAATCAATCATCATCTCTATTGCCTTACTTAGACAACATCCCTGACTTTATTAATCCATTGAGTGGAAAGTGCTTCTTACTATCTTTTTTCTAGTAGGCTTTCTTAATGTCCAAAACATTTGTTATAGAACTTAAAAAGAAGGATTTTCTGATAAGTTAGTATTGACAGGCAAACAAAATAAAGAAAGTGAGATGGTTTAAACATGACGTCAGTAAGAGAAACTGAGAACAGCAGGATAGTTTATATCATGTTCATATCATACCCTTCATATTTTATGAAGGAATTTACCTTTATGAGGTTTGCCACTCCATGAAGAAATACTGCATGGATAATAGCAGTTTTACTGAACATAGCACCAAGTACCTGGAAACAACATCACGGTTATTGAATCTAGGCCCTTGTTGACAGTGCATAGATGACACGAACACTATGTTGAGAAAGATTCTGAGGCTATATCTGGAATCAGTGGGAATAATGTTGCATGGTTAGCAACATTCACCTGGAACTCAGGAGACAATAAAGGCACTACCCCAGGCATGGCAGGCCAAGAATACTAGTACCCTGAGTGTCCTTGTCCAATCTTACAGGGTGGGGCTTTTCCACGGATTGAGACATGCTGAAAAGACCGGAGGCTGCTGCCCTAGCCTAACACCCTGTTCATGAGCCAGGGGTGTCATTGGACAGAACTGGGTCACTGTCTTCACCCTAAGCGTTGGAACAGTGGTGCAGATGTTTTTGCCAAAGAGAGAGCAGGCCATAAGAAGAGAGAACATCAAGCTCTCTCCAAAGGAACTGACTTTATTACATGAAACTGAGTATGGAAGTTTATGCCTAAGCGTATTCTCAAAAACAATAGAAGTTATGGTGATAACCAGTTGATCTTGAGAGCAGCGAGCTAAACTATAAACCAGCTAGAAGTTTGGTGGATAGAACCAAGGAAAAAGATAGCTAAAAAGACCCTTCAGAACAAACCTCAAAGACTAGCTTCAAAGATTGCCACTGCAAAGGAGCACAAATTTAATGGAATCAAACTATGGAGAAATTTATGCCCTATGGCATTATTTAAAACACAGTGCAGTCACCTGGCAGTTAGTAGGAGCTTACAGCTAAGTGTGATACCAACACAACAGATAGCTTAATAGAAATATCAGGTAAAGAGACAATAAAAGAGAGCTCTGATAAACCACTATCAAATCAAGGTGACTGAGCATGCCCAAGTACATGATTCATGTACATTGAAGCATGACATCAGAGACTGCATACTTTTGGAAAAATAGACTTCACTTAATTAGTTTGGGGAATTTATTAAACAAACAAATACACAAACAACAACAAAAACAATGCCTGAGGAGAAGAGGGCATTAGTATCCAGAGTTCTACAATATATTTTCTAAAATGTCCAGTTTTCAAAACAAATTAATGAGATATGCAGAAAAAAAATAAAAAATTAACACAGAAAATAAAGCACCAATTAGAAACTACCTTTGAAAGGACCCAAGTGTCTGTCTTAGCAAAGACTTCAAAGTGGCTATTATAAAGAAATCATTCTTTAAAAAGAATGGTCTAAATATCTCATCAAATAAGGAATATAAATATATAAATTATAGAAAGGAACCAGATAGAAATTCTGGAGTTATAAAGTACAATAAGTTAAATGACAAATTCACTAGAAGGGCTCAAGAGTAGAGTTAAGCTGGTAGAGGAAACAGTAAACTTGAAGATAATCCTATAGAGATTATATAATCTAAAGAATAAAGAGAAAAAGGAATATAGAATGAACAGATTGTCAGGGAAATGAGTGCACCAACATATGCATAACGAGAGTCTTAGAAGGAGAGGAGAAAAAAAGGAATAGAAAAATATTGGAAAATGTAAGGGCTGTAATTTTCCCCAATTTGGTGAAAAACAGTATACATTCAGGAAATTCAACTTACTGCATAGGCTGAATCAAAAGAGAGCCACACCCATTTTTACATCATTGTAAAAATGTTGAAGGCTAAAGATAGAGAAAATACTGGAAATAGTAATAGATAAATGACTTGAAATGTACAAGGAAATCCTGATAAGATAAACATCTAACTTCTCATCAGACACACTGGAGGCCAAGCAGCAGTTGGGTGACATTCAAAGTGCTGAAAGAAAAAACTGTCAACCAAGGATGGAAAAAACTACATCTCTTACAAATGAAGATGAAATAATGACATTGCCAGAAAAACAAAAACTGAGTGGATTTACTGTTAACTGACCACAAAAATAAATACATATTTTTTCCTTTCTTCTCTTAACCAATTGAAAAACAATTGTATAAAATAGCATTTATGTAATTGTATTATTGGCCCTGTGACATAAGGAAATGTAATGTACTTGCTAATAGC
This sequence comes from Canis lupus baileyi, assembly GCF_048164855.1. Lineage (NCBI taxonomy): Eukaryota > Metazoa > Chordata > Mammalia > Carnivora > Canidae > Canis > Canis lupus. The sequence continues at coordinate 1,670,786 of NC_132865.1, read as the reverse complement.
ACAACAGAGGTAAATGGAGTAAGACTATACTGGAAATGATACTAGATAGTCCAAATCCACAAAGCATTTGCATGTAAAGAGTATGAAAATAGGGGTGGCTGGGTGGCTCAGTTACTTGAGCGTCTGCCTTCAGCTCAGGTCATGATCCCAGGGTCCTGAGATTGAGTTCCGCATTGGATACCCTGCTCTGCGAGGAACCAGCTTCTCCCTCTGCTTCCCTCTCTGTCTCTCATGAATAAATAAATAAACTTAAAAACAAAAGCATGAAAATATATATCATGCAAGCAACAACTGTAAAAAAGGTGGCTATACTAGTACCAGACAAAGTAGACTAAAAACAAAATTATTGCTGGAGATAGAGGGGCATTTTATAATGACAGAAGTGTCAATCCATTAGGAAGATAAAACAGTTATATATGCACCTAACAACGAAGCCTCAAAATATATGAAGCAAAAACTGACAGAACTGGGGCACCTGGGTGGCTCAGTGGTTGTGTGTCTGCCTTCAACTCAGGTCAGGGTCCTGGGGTCCTGGGATCAAGTCCTGCATCGGGCTCCCTGCAGGGAGCCCTCTTCTCCCTCTGCCTGTGTCTCTGCTTCTCTCTCTATGTCTCTCATGAATAAATAAATAAAATCTTAAAAAAAAAGATTTCAAAAAAAATTAACAACTAAAGAAAGAAACGATTGAATAGTATTATCTGTATACTTTAATACCCCACTTGCAATGATGAATAGAACAAACAAGCAGAAGATCAACACTATAAACCAACCGTAACTAATAAACATCTGTAGAACACCCTATCCAACAATGATAGAATATATACGTATTCCTTGCAAGTATGTATTCAGCATTCTTCAGGGTAGATCACACAGTGAGTCAAAAATAATCCTCAATAAATTTAAAAGTATTCAAATCATACAAAGTGTGCTCTCTGGTGATAATGGAATGAATTTAGAAATCAATAACAAAAAGAAATTTAGGAATTCAAAAATGTATGGAAATTAATGAATATGATTTTAAATAATCAACAGGCCCACACAAAATTACAAGGAAATTTAGAAAATACTCTTAGATGAATGGAAATGAAGCTACAACTTATGAAAATGTATGGATTGCACCTAAAAGCAGTGCTTACTGGAAAATATATGTCTAGAAATCCCTACATTAAAAAAGAAAATGATCTCAAATGAATTACCGAAACTTTCACCTTAAGAAAAAGAAGAAAAACTAAATCTGAAGCAAGCAGAAGGAAATAATAAAGGTTAGGGTGGAAATTAATTAAATAGAAAAAAGAAAAAAATAGAGAACATAAATGAAACCTAAAAGAATAATCAAATCACAAAACTTAGTAATGGAATAGGGGACATCACTACTGATCTTACCCAAATAAAGAGGATATTAAGAGAATACTGTGAACAACTGAATGTCAAAAAAATTAAGTTTTTAGAAAACTGAAACATTCTAGAACTAAAGAAGAAATAGTACAAGTGAAAAACAAATACTCTAAACTTCAAAATTAAAAACATTTGTGCTTCAAAGGACACCATAAAAAAGATAAAAGGACAATCCATAGAATGAGATAAAATATTTTCAAATCATATATTTGCTAAGGGACTTGTTTACAGAGTGTAAAAAAAGAGCTCATACAACTCGGTGATAGACAACTCAATCAAAAATCAGAAGATCTTAATAGACGTTTTCCCAAGAAAGATACACAAATGGTCAATAAACACATGAAAAGATGCTCGATATTATTGGTTGTCAAAGAAATGCAAATCAAAACCACAATGAGTTTCAACTTAACACCCACTTGGATGACTATGATCAGAAAGATGGATAATAACAAGTGTTGGTGAGGATACAGAGAGATGGGAGTCCTCATACACTGCTGGTGGGGGTGTTAAATGGTGCAGCCACTTTGGGAAGCAGTCTGGCAGTTCCTCAAAAGATTAAACAGAGTTATCATAAGGCATAGCAATTCCATTCTTAAGTATATGCTCAAAAAAAAAAAAGAAAACATGCATTTACACTAAAAACTAGGACCTAATTAGTTACAACAGTGTTATTCACAAAGGTGAAAAAGAAGTGGCAATGAGTCATCAACTGATGAATGAATAAATAAAATATGGTATAGTCATACAGTGAACTATTATTTGACCATAAAAAGAATAAATGCTACAATATGAACAAACCTTGAAAACATCATGCTAAGTAGAAGAAGCCAGTTACAAAGAGCACATGTTTTATGATTCCATGTATATGAAATGTCCACAATTGGCAAATTTATTGAGAGTAAAAGTAAATTAGTAGTTGCCTAGGTCTAGGAGTAGGGGGTCAATGGAGAGTGCCCAGGGTCCTGGGATGGAGACCTTGGTTGGGCTCCCTGCCCAGTGGGGAGCCTGTTTCTCCCTCTCCCCTGCCTGTGTGTGCGCACACTCTCTCCGTGTGTGTGTGTGTGTGTGTGTGTGTGTGTGTGTGTCTTTGTCTCTCTCTCTCTGTCTCTCTCTCTCTCAAAGAAACAGATAAAATCTTTAAAAATTCTGTGGTCAACTCATCTTCAACAAAGCAGAAAAGAATATCCAATGGAAAAAAGACAGTCTCTTCAAAAAAGGTGTTGGGAAAATTGGACAGCCACATGCAGAGGAATGAAACTGGACCATTTTCTAACACCATACGCAAAGATAAACTCAAAATGTATGAAAAACCTAAATATAGGCAGGAATCCATTAAAATCCTAGAGGAAAACACAGGCAGCAACCTCTTTGACCTCAGCCACAGCAACTCCTGCCTAGACAGGTCTCCAGAGGCAAGAACAAAGGCAAGAATGAACTATTAGGACTTCAACAAGATGAAGCTTCTGCACAGCAAAGATAACAGTTGACAAAACCAAAAGACAACCTACAGAATGGGAGAAGATAGTTGCTAATGTCTTATCAGATAAAGGGTTAGTATCCAAGATCTATAAAGAACTTATCAAAGTCAACACCCAAAGAACAAATAATCCCAGGCAAGAAACAGGCAGAAGAAATGAACAGACATTTCTCCGAAGAAGACCTACACTTGGCCAACAGACACGTGAAAAAATGCTCCACGTTACCTGGCATCGGGGAAATATAAATCCAAAGCACGGCGAGATACCCCCTCACACCTGTCCGAATGGCTACAGTTAACAAGTCAAGAAACAACAGAGTTGGAGAGGATGTGGAGAAGGGGGAGCCCTCTTACGCTGTTGGTGGGAATGCAAGTTGGAAAACAGTGTGGAGGCTCCTCAAAAAGTTAAAAATAGAACAACCGTAGGATCCAGCAATTGTATTAGTAGGTATTTATCCAAAGGATGCAAACATAGTGACCCCAAGGGGCATCTGCACCCCAATGTTTACAGCAGCAGTGTCCACAGAAGCCAAACTATGGAAGGAGCCCAGAGGTCCATCGACAGATGAATGGATAAAGAAGACGTGATATATACATGTGTATATAGACACACACACACACACACACACACAATGGAATACTACTCAGCCCTCCAAAAAATGAAAATCTTACCATTGCAAGGACATGGATGCAACTAGAGGGTATTATGCTAAACAAAACCAGTCATTCAAAGAAAGACAAATACCCTATGATTTCCCTCATATGTGGAATTTAAGAAACAAAACAGAGGATCATAGGGGAAGGGAGGGAAAACTAAAATAAGAACATGGAGGGAGACAAACTATAAGAGACTCTCAACTCTAGGAAACAAGCTGAGGGTTGCCAGAGGGGAGGGGGTGGTGGGAGGAGGTCACTGGGTGATGGGCGTGAAGGAGGGCACTTGACGGGATGAGCACGGGGTGTTATCTGCGACTGATGAATCACTGACCTCCACCTCGGAAACTAATAATACGGTATATGTTGATAGAATTTAAATAGAAAGAATGGCTGATGTGTCATCTATAGATGGAGATCCTATTCGATTTTTTTGTGACCGGGAAGAAGGGTATTTGCTATCATTTTCATCATTTTCTATAGAGTCATTAGTGAAGGAAGAATTGGCAGATTGGTGTCAAGTGGATGAATGCATCAGGCCTTTCAAATAGTGGCTGTGGTCTCAGCGCACCGGAAAGGATAGGATGGGATATTTGGCCCAAAAAGTAGATCGGAGCCACATGTCTGAGCACTGTAACGGTCACTTGTATTTCTGTGTTGAATTTAGTTGCCTAAAATAGACATTTGTCATTTACTTTGGCTCCTCATTCATTCTGGTTCAGCGTCTAAACCCTTCGTAAAATGTCAAGAGGATATTTGTTTAATTCCCCGTCCTATATGTCTTGATGGGGCTGTCTCTTACTATAGTTGCTGAAAATGCTAGATTTTTGCTTTCCAGCCCTCTTTACAGGAGAACACAAGTACCCAAGATATCAGTCGTGGATACCTGTAGTAGAATTTTATTTAGGAGCTTATAACTCAGGAAGTAAAGAAAAAGAGCTTTCTTTTTAGGGCTGCAGGGCCAATCAGTGGAAGCTGTTTCCTTACTGAACAAGGTTCTAGATTTTGGAGGATTTTACATGGCTACTTAGTTTCAAGATCTAAAGATTCTGTTAGTTACGTGGTACCTTCCTGATTTCTTTTTCTTCTTAATTTAGCCACCATTTGCCTCTGTTGCTTGCAATGAGAAGCCCTGACTGATATAAGGTTCATAACGCTTGATCTCGTTGATCTCAGGGCTAATCAGTCATCAGAATGGGCTGCTTTTCTTGAACGGGAAGGGCAATGATATTACATGGAGACTGTGCCACAGGATTAAAAGGAAGAAAGCCATTTTAATTCTCCAAATGCATTTGAAAACAAATTGATTTTTAATAATTGGATTTTTAAATGATATAAAATCAATAAATTAAAATAAATGGTTTATATTAGTTTGTTCCCCGTTAAGAATTTTGAAAGGTACAAGCATTATAGCAAAATGAGAGATTTTTGAATAAATTGAAGAAATGAAGGAAAATGAAAATAAAGTTGGGAAAATAAGATGGGAATGTATATTGAAGTTTGCGTCCGAATCGCATGGGATGAATTCTCCTACACTTGCTGGAGGTCAGCGGTGGTCCTAGCGTGACTGTGTCATTTGTTGTGTAACCTGGGGCACTTCTGAAGGTGAGAGACAACTGGATAATTTTTTTTTAAAGGATTTATTTATTTATTTATCTATTTATTTATTTATTTATTTATTTATTTATTTATTTATGAGAGACAGAGAGATAGAGCTAGAGAGAGAGAGAGAGAGGCAGAAACACAGGCAGAGGGAGAAGCAGGCCCCATGCAGGAAGCCTGATGTGCGACTCAATCCGGGGTCTCCAGGATCACACCCTGGGCTGAAGGCAGGTGCTAAACCGCTGAGCCACCAGGGCTGCCCTGGATAATTAATTACTGCGGGACAAGACATCAACCTGAACTCTTTCAGTCAAGTGCAGCCATCCTGTAGTCCTCCTATAGTGCGTAAGGGGCCATTTAATAAATTTCCCACACGTAAACATACACGCACGCAGAGTGCTCTTAAGTAAACTTGGATTTCACCATTCTGTCTAAAAGTCTCGTGCGTTACATCAGAGTATGCTCCATTCTGATGTGGGAAAAAAGATCTCAGAGCTCAGTGACTTGGAAAATAGTAGTTCTTATCATGGTTGTGCTGCACGTCCATCAACGGTCAGCTAGGACTTCGGCTCTATTCCTGTCTTGTCATCCCTCAAGACCCAGGGTGGTGGACCCTCCCCTTGCTAGAACATTCTCAGTCACCGGGGTGGAGGGAAAGCGGTGTTCTGCAGCAGGACGTCCCTGCAATGCCAGGAATACCTGCGGCCTAATTGGCGGCCGCGGTTGTCAGGTGGCCTCCCCGAGTGCGAGGTCCGGGAAGCGCCATCTCACCATGTGCCTGGAGGATGGAGCACTGCCCGTCTTTGTTTAGCAGCATTAACAGCGAGGTTTTGTTTTGTTTTTAGAAAAGACACTGTCCTTTTTCAAACATAAACTTTTTACTCTAGGATAGTTTTAGAGCTACAGAAAAGCTGCAAAGATTGATTATGTCATATTTAAAGTGTGACTCTATGAGGACATGGTGATGCTCAGTGCACATGGCAGGAAGGAAAAGGAAATTGTGGTATTTTGTGGTGTGAACCGTCTGTATTTGCTGTTTGGAGCAGCAGCTTTCTGGGGCTCCAGAAGCCCCCCCCCCAACTGTCTTACATAAAGAAGCAAAGAGGAGACACTAGTTATAGGAAGAGACTCCCCAGTCAGCTACTGAGCAGGACAGCTAAGCCTTGGGTTTCCTTTTGTGACTGAATTCTGGGGACCTGTCGAGAATGCCGTGTCAGGGAGATGCTGGTGTCTACAGAGGCGACCTGAGCCTTGTGCGTGCAGGTGGCTGATGCCCATCCTGTTCTTACCTGAGCCCGTGTCTCTTGGGGAACAGAATCCTACCGTTGAGTGGTGACTGGGGGGGTGCGCCGGATGATGCCTTCGCTATTTTTCAATCCATGAGATGAAAAAAACAAGAATTTTCAACTTGAAGGGCAGTTTAAATGGTCAATGACAGACCTAATGAACTCGTCTCTGGAACTCAGAGCCTGAAGGTGAGGGTCGCGATGGGTACCAGGTATCTAGTGACAGGTGCCAGGTATCTAGCGATGGGTGCCAGGTATCTAGCGACGGGTGCCAGGTATCTAGCGATGGGTGCCAGGTATCTAGCGATGGGTGCCAGGTATTTAGCGACGGGTGCCAGGTATCTAGCGATGGGTACCAGGTATCTAGCGACGGGTACCAGGTATCTAGCGATGGGTACCAGGTATCTAGCAATGGGTGCCAGGTATCTAGTGACAGGTGCCAGGTGTCTAGTGATGGGTACCAGGTATCTAGTGACGGGTACCAGGTATCTAGCAAGGGTGCCAGGTATCTAGTGACAGGTACCAGGTATCTAGTGATGGGTACCAGGTATCTAGTGACAGGTACCAGGTATCTATCAACAGGTGCCAGGTATCTAGCGACAGGTGCCAGGTATCTAGTGACATGTACCAGGTATCTAGTGATGGCTAAACACAAAGGAAGACGAAGGACCAGTTCTGCAACTGGATGGAGGAGACAGAGGTACAGCAGACACCCCAGAGGAGCCCGGTTGCACTGCACACGGGGCCAGAGACAAGCGCCTCTCTGGGGGTCACAAAGAGAACACGGTGAGACGATGGGCAGCACCCTTAGCAGACCCTGTGACGCGTCCTACGGAGCTATTTCATTCGATGCCCTTCGACATGTTCCGTTGCGCCCAAGCAGTATTTAATTGAAATAAGTGGAATTTATTTAATTAAAGTAAATGAGTCATTAGAGTAACATGTAATCTATCCTCCAAATAATGTGGCCCTTTTGAGAGTAGAAGGAAGTGCCCGTTAACCATTTACACCCAGACAACGGGGGTAAACCAGGACTGTCTCCAGCAAAGTGGAAGAAAGGTCATCCTCGTTGCATAGACTGGAAGGAAGCATGCAGTCCTCTGCGGGCCAGGAGGTCCCCGCGCCTCCCTGGTGGTGAACGTCTACCTGTAGTCCAGGTGGGCAGTGTCTGTGGAGCCAATGCTGAAATCTCAGAGATCTGGAGCTGACGTGGTCTGAACGTAGGGCTTTTTCCCCTTGATTCCAAACCTGATCCTATATATCATCTTTCTGTATGATCTGGCCTTAATCAGGGCCATCCTCGTAACGTTGACATTTTTAATAATAACAATGCAAAGAAATAGGACTGTGGATTAAAATAGATGTTTGGAGCAGGAGCCTTTACCGCCTCCTCCTTGCACTAATTTGCCCACGTATCTTTATTTTGAAAAGCCAGCCCCTCATCAGTTATGCTGTTGTGATGAGCATCTCTGTACCTACCCATTTGCATGCTTTTTTATTATTGTCTTAGGCCTAATGTCTAGCAGTTGAATATCTAGGTTAAAGAATATGACGCTTTTAAGGCTCTTCATGCATATTTCTGAATTTATTTTCAGAAATCACCAGTTTAAACTCAAAGTAATAATGGATGAGAAAGCCTATTTCTACATCATCAACACTGGACTTTTCTTTAATATTTGTAAATTTAGCATGTGAATGATTTGTTTCTTGATTTTATGTCCTTGAAATACTAGGTTCTTATACCCACTGACCCCTTGATTGTACATATTTCATATGTTTATGGGCCATTTTAATATTTTTATGAATTTCTTATAGGTATCCTTTGCCCATATTAAGCTCATGTTTTTCATTGTTTTCTGTTTGATTTATAAAAATCATTCATATATATTAACTATCTATCTACTTGACTAGCTAGCTCGCATATACATTGCTATTAAGTGAGCTATAGATACTTCTCCGGTTTTTTTGTCATTGTATTTTGCTTACGGTTGATTTTGACACCCATAAGTTTATTTATTCTCACCCTCCTGAAGTCATATATAATCAGCTCATCCTTTTAGATTTTGGGTAAGCCTTTATACTTATGAAGATCAAATCTACTCTGAGTTAAGAGAAAAATTTCCTCTTTTCCTTTTTCTTGGAAGTTTTTATTTAAATTCCAGCCCATTAACGTGCAATGTACTATTAGTTTCAGTTGTACAATTTAGTGATTCAACACTTCTGTGCAACTCCCTGTGCTCATCACAACATGTACACTCCTGGATTCCCATCTTCCATTTAACTCATCACCCAACAACCTCCCCTCTGGTAACCATCCATTTGTTCTCTATAATTAAGAATAGAGTTTAAGAAATACAGTTAAGAATCTGTTTCTTGGTTTGCCCCCTCCCTCTTTTACTTCCCTGAGATCATCTGTTTTGTTTCTCTAATTCCACATATGGGTGAAATGATACAGTACTCGTCTTTCTCCAGCGGACTTATTTCACTTAGCATAATGGTCTCTAGCTCCATCTACACTGTTGCAAATGACAAGATTTCATTCTTTTTTGTGGCTGAGTAATATTCCATTTTGTAGATCTGCTACATCTTTGTTCACTCATCAGTTGATGGACATTTGGGTTCCTTTGATAAATTTTTTTTTAAGATTTTATTTATTTGAGAGCCAGAGCATGATCAGGAGGAGAGACAGAGGGGGAAAGAGAGAGAGAGAGAGACAGAGACAGAGAAGCAGACTCCCCAGTGAGCAGGGAGCCTGATGCAAGGCTCAATCTCAGGACCTCAGGATCATGATCTGAACCAAAGGCAGATGTTTAACCGACTGAACCACCCAGGCGCCCTCAGCTCTTTCCATAATTTGGCTATTGTAGATAATGCTGCTATAAACATCGGGGTGCATGCATTTCTTTGAATTAGTATTTTTGTATCCTTTGGGTAACTACCCAGTAGTACAATTGCTGGGTCATAGGGTAGCTCTATTTTTATCTTTCTGAGGAACCTCCACACTGTTTTCCAGAGTGGCCGCACCAGTTTGCGCTCCCACCAACAGTGTAGTAGGGTTCCCTTTTCTCCACATGCTTGCCAACACCTGTTGTTTGTGTTATTAATATTACCCATTCTGACAGGTTTGAGGTGATATCTTATTGTGGTTTTGATTTTTGTTTCCTTAATGGTCAGTGATATTGAGCATCTTCATGTGTCTGTCAGTCCCATAGATCTTCTTTGGGGAAATGCCTGTGCATGTCTTCTGTCCATTTTTTAATTGGGATTATCTGCTTTCTTGGTGTCGAGTTGTATTCTTTTTTTTTTTTTCCAAATTTTTCATTTAACTTCTAGCTAGTTAACATGTAGTGTGATATTGTTTCAGGAGTAGAAAGTAGTGATTCATCACTTACATATAACACCCAGTGCTCATCCCAACAAGGGCCCTCCTTAGTAGTCATCACCCAGTTACCCCATCCCCCCACCTCCCCTCCAGCAACCCTCAGTTTGTTCTCTTTAAGAGTCTTTTATGATTTGATTAGTGCATGCTATGAGACAGATGACTACTTATCTGTTAATAAACAAGTAATCTGATTTGAATTTTCCTTAGAATTTATTAAATTCTTACTTCTTTTGGATTTAAAAAAAATTCACGGTCCACCTACTGAGTTCTATGTCAGGACAGAAATGCTTTACTTATACAGCTTTTTTATGCTTTTAAAATATAGCAATTTCTCCCCTTCTTCTACGCCAGGTTTTTTGAGTATTTTTACCTGCTTGATTTATCATGGATTTTATTTAAAAATATTTTATTTATTTATTAGAGAGAAAGTGTGTGCATAAGTGGGGGGAGAGGCAGGAAGAGAGGGAGAAGCAGACTCCCCACTGAGCAGGGAGCCCAATGCAGGCCTCGATCCCAAGACCTGAGATCATGACCTGATCATGAGCCACATGGGAGCCCCAACCATGAATTTTTATTTTATTTATATATTTATTTACCATGGATTTTAGAATCCTCACATTTATAAAGTCACTTCAGGATTTAATGCAATTACAAATTTACAATAACAATTGTTCTAAATGCACCTATTAATTTGAGATGATAGCAGGTTATATTTTGAAAAGAAAGTTTTAAGTTTCTCAAAATTTCACTGATTGGAATTCCTTATGCATGGAGATAGAAAACTACTTTAACTCATCACAGGAATCTCCAACTGATAAAATAGGAACAATATACTTTATAGAGTCTCTCACCCCCTGGTGTCATGGGGTATTAAAGGGAAGAGTAGCTAAAGGGGTGTATGGGGCAGTCATGTCAAAGGATGGTGGAACCATGAAGAGTGCTGCCCAGATGGCACTGGCAGGGGAAGAAGAAGCCCAAGATTAAACAGGCCACATTGGAGGATGCTGTAGAAGTTTTTGCTGTTAGTATGGCCCCAAGATTTTTATTTTTCCTCGGGGTGGGGTAAGCAACATCAGGGAATGGTAGACCTGGAACTTGGGAAAAGAGACGTCACCCTGGGCTTGAGAAGGCTAACCAACACAAACACACAGTAAAACTGTGCCCCTTGGGTCCTCCAGAGGGAAAAGAGTGCATGCTGCTGGCTGGGGGGAGCTTGGAGCGGCCAGCACGATCCTTTGCCAAGATTCACAAGCCAAGATTGAATTTCGGCTGGATTTCCAGGAAATTTGAGCCAAATTGTGAAGGGACCTGGGCTGTGTGGAATGTCAGGTGGGAGACATGAGAAAAATCATTTAATTCAGGACTATTCATTTGATCCCAAATTAGAAAATTTAGATTCACGGGAATCCTCTCAAAGATCATCCTCCTGTTATCTGCTTTACTTGTCAGTCTTGGGCTTTGTAGGACGTTGATCTCTTTGTATCCCCCACATATTCTTGAATGCAGGAGGACAAGACCCATGAGTTCACTCAGGATGCAAAGAGCGATACTATACATTTTTTGGTAATGTTTGATTGCAAAGAAGAATTAATTTCTTTATTGAAGTAACAGTGTTAGAAAGTTGGAGATGGTGTAGGACTCCTTTCCAGGTAATTTTTTAGAAAAGGGAACTCTTCACCCTGACGTCCTCATTTTTTTTTTTTTTAAATCATGGAGACTTGGGGACGAGTAAATTAATGCCATCTGGAAGTAACTTTAGCTCTTTTTAGAAATTTTCACTTACATTTTGCGAAGCCATTAGGAAATCACATGTATTTAAATGTTTTTATAAATATGTATGCTTATTTTTTTAAATCTTTGTACTCCAATTCTTTTAGCCAGCATGGGACACAGGAAGGTATCGTAGATTGAGCAATGGAAATCTGGGTTCTGGATCCAACTGTCCCTGTAACTACAGAAGGGACTTGGGACAAATCACTTAACTGACGTGAGCTTCAGTTCCAATTTGGAAAATGAGGTTGTTGGACTAGATAGTTTTTGTAGTTACTTCCACTCTATCATCAGCTTTAAATTTCTAAGAGTATATATGCCCACTTACAGGTAGGATAAAAGGCATATATTCAAGTAGAAGAAAAGAGTTGCCATATTTATGCTATTGAAGAAATGAGTATTTCTGCTTCTGTACACTACTTATTAATATCTCAATTAGCTTATGCTGCTTTTTTTTTACCTATTCCAATAACTTATACTCCTGTTGTGTCTAAATGCAGGCTTTAAATGCAGATGTTTGAACCCAGAATTGTGCAAACCCATACCTAGACTTAAGTGATGTTGGCTGAGCATGTATTGGAGTGTGTGTGTGTGTGTGTGCACGGATATGTTTTCCCCAGGAATTAAATCATCATCTTCAACTAAGCATATGATTCTTTAAAAACTATAGTGCCTTCCATGAACAGTTGATAAGTGTTAACTTAGTTACTAGATAAATAAAATGCCCTGGCCAATTTATAGCTGTATAACTGCAGCTCTACTTTCTGCCTCACTCTGGAGCAGTTGGGTTTGGATCTTTCTTAGAAAACCGCTTCCTAATCTAAAAGAATTATGTGGTGTGTCCCTTCATTTTTCTCTGAAATTTCTTTTGTATGTTAATCTTAGTTCAAATAAAAAACAACTTACCTGGAATATAGAAAAGAAGCCCTATTGAGAAAAGCAAATTCTTTATATAAGATATTTATACATTTGTTAGGAAAAGGAAGTGTTGCAGAACTTCAAGAATAGTCTTTTCTTTGCATATAAGTATGAGGTAAGATACAGAGTTGACCAAAACGTAGTGCATAGAATTTTGTTTTTCTTTCATCATTAAAGCCCTGAGTCTACCCCCGTTACTACTGAACGGGTTACTACCAAACTCAATGTTATTAAAGATAACATATTTATATTATATATATATATTTTATATATATAATATATATTATTTATATATGTTTTATATATATTATATATATTTATATTATAAATATGTTATCTTTATAAACAGTCTCCATTTTAATTCTTCCTTTAGCTGCATTTGGGATCTGAGAGTGTTAACAAAAGAACTGGTACAATCTGGTATCATTCCCTAATTTGATGAAAACTTAACAGTGAGAGGAAAGGGGCAATAATGAGATACCATTACATCCACCAGAATGGCTAAAAATAAAAATTCTAACAATACCAGATGTTGGCAAGGACGTGAAGCGACTAGGACTCCTATACGCTGCTGGTGGCAATATAGAATGGCACTAGTTTGGAAGACAATTTGGAAGTTTCTTATAAAGCTAAACATATACGTACCATACGACCCAGCAATTTTAGGAGCCTTGGGTTTTTACCACTCCCTCCCCCTAAAAAGTGAAATCACGTCTACACAAAAATGTGTGCAAATTAGCTTTATTCATAAAACAGTCTCCAACTGGAAACAACCCAAACGTTCATCAACAGGTGATCAAACAGTTGTGGTATATTTTGCTTGGCAGTAAAATGGATGATCACCATGGATGAACCTCAACTGTACTGAGCAAAGCGGCCAGTCACAGAAGAATACGTGTTGTCCGATTCCTTAATATGAATCTAGACAAGACAAATCAAATCTATAGATGAAAAGCAGACCCGTGGTTGCTAAGTCCAGGGCTGGAGATTGGGGAAGAGACACAGAGAACCGTTTGGACTCGTGAAAATGTTTTCTATTTTGATTGTGGTGGCGGGTGTATAGATTTTTGAAGCTCCTTGACATGGTCTGGTTCCCCCCCCCCACCCCCCGCCGCCAGGCACTCTAAGGTGAGGTGATGGGAGCAGTCCACTCCCAAGGCAGTCAATAACGACATGCATTGTCTGGAGAGAATTTCAAATACCCATAAAACAGACTAAAAGTCTGATCCCCACCCCCCACCGCGTGCAATGCCAGTGATAAAATACTCGTCTCTTATAAAAAAGCTTTCATGAGTCTAAGTTATCAAGAATTGTTGGTGTTGCTATTGTTTTTTTTTAAATAATGGGTCTGCGAGCTTTAAATTAGTGAGGGTGCAGGTCCTCACTAACAATACACTCAGTTAATGCGGGAGCTTCCTCAGGGCGTTGTCCTCATTTCAGTGTCTTCTTGTCCCAGCCCTCCCTTTATATTGCCACCAACAGCTCTAAAAAATCTCCTCTAGTTAAACATACTAATTATTTCCCCTCCCAGAAGTGTAAGGACAGTTCTCTAGCTAGGACAACTGGGCCCTCTGGTTCTGGAGCTAATGCTTCCTTTCTAGACCCTCACCAGTCACTTCTCCTCACACTTTCTATTTTAGTATATCTCACAATGTGGGACGTCCATGGACTTCCTGCATTGGAACCACACCGTGGCGTGGAGAAAGGAGACGGCTGACCTAGGTTCTGCTCATAATCTGCAGAATCACTGTATCTGGGGCTGGGGGGCTCTGAGCTCTTCAGATGATTCCTAAGTACAACACAATGTAGACATTTCTGCTGTGTCTTCACCCCCGTTTCCCTGTTTTTCTGAGCATGGAGGGTGCCTGTACACCAGGAGTCTATTTTGTAGTTCCTTTCTTTCTCCTGGAATACCCTTTTCCCATTTATCTTTGCAACGTGAATCTTTCCAGTATCTTACAGGCCAGCCCAAGTATCACCTTTTTTATGGAACCTTCTTTGTTCCTCCAATACCCTTCTTTATGCTCCGATAGCACGTTTTACACACGTCGGTCACAACTCACGTGACTTGGTGCTATAGTTACTGTGGTCATCATTAGTGTGATCTCCCAAATATTTATAGTTTTCCTTCTTCCATGATAAGATTGGCTTCTTGGCTGTCTGTGGTTGGGGGGGGGGGGTCATGTGACAAATTTTGATCAATGAACTGTGAGGAGAAGCGTTATGTACCATTTCTAGGGAAGAACATTTAATAGAGCCTTGCCTCCCTATGATGTGGCAACTTGGTAATATTCCAGAAGGTGATTATGGATCTTCCTCTGAAGGGACACTTGACTGGGGTGGCCCTGTGGGACCTGTGTCTGCCCTTCTTAGATACATGCTGCTTAAGTGCCTTTCAGCAGTGGTCCAAGAATCCTGTCTTCTCCACTCAAGCTGCTATAATGAATGCCATAGACTGGAGCAGCCATGGCTTAAGCAGCAAAGATTTGCTTCTCACAGTTCTGGAGACTGAAAGTCCAAGACCAAGGTGTTGGCAGAGTTGGTGTCTGATGTGGGACAACTTTTTGATTCATACACGACCACTTTCTTTCTGTGTCTTCACTTGGGAGATGGAACAAGGGACCTTCCTGGTGTCTCTTTTATAAAGGCCTAATCCAACTCATGAGGGCCTTACCTTAGTGACCCAATTGCCTCCCAAAGGCCCCACCTCTTAATATCATCATGTGGGGGATTAGGTTTCAGTATATGAATTGGGGGGCGGGGACATAAATATTCAAATCCATAACAGACCTTATGAGCAATTTGAGTCCCATTTCTCTGGCTTTTTTCTTTACTCTTCATTCCGCTAGATCATGTGACAGAGCACGGAGACAGGGCACGTACTGGTTAAGGGCAGAGGTTTAGACCTGGAGTCAAAGCCCAGTTTCACCATTTGTTGGCTGTATAATCGCGGTCAAGTTACTTAAGCTCTCTGAATTTGTTTTCCTGTCTTTTTTTTTTTTTTTAAGATTTTATTTATTATTTTAGAGAGAGAGTGTGGGGGAGGGCACAGAGGTAGACGGACAAGCAGACTCCATGCCGAACACAGAGCCAGACGTGTGGCTCCATCCTATGGCCCTGAGATTATGACATGAGCCGAAACCAAGAGTTGAGGCTTAATCGACTCAGCCACCCGGGTGCTCCCCAATTTTCCTATCTTAAAAATGAGAGTAAGAATTTCTACTCTAAAGGATTAGGGTGAGAGTCAAATAAGGTTATGTGTAACCCTGTGTTACACATTGCCAGGTATCACTACTGTGGTAATCAGGCAGGGTCACCTGCATCCATAGGACCATCTTGCTTGAGAGTTTTTGGTTTCTAAGGCCACATATCAGATCCACAATTCATTTGTCCAAGCCTAACATTTCTAGTTTAATTGGGTAGTTTGTTTCAAGCAGACAAATGCAATTACTTATATCATATGGAGAAAAGAAAACAAACCCAAAGTGGTATTATGCACATAAAACTGAGAGCTGAAAAAATTTGCTAAAGCCTTGAACTATTTTGTTACATTTTAAATCCTGAATTTTATAACTTCCCTTAGCAGCCACGGAGAATTAGTACCATGAAAGTCTTTGTATATTAAGAGGACACACTATTCATCATTGCTGTCTTACTGGCGCTCTCACTAAAATTTAAAATTAGTGCTAAAATCAAAGAAATTTATAGCTCAGATGGCTTCAAAAATAATCAATTCACCAGTTTCATTTCTCAGGTGAGGAAACTGCAACCCAGTTTATGGTTTATGGGATTATGAGGGCTAACCCTTCCCCTCCGACTCTTGAATCAAATGATTTTATGCTAATACAGCACTGACTAGTATGGCTGTATTCTTTATATTAATTTACTTTTTTACAAAATTCTCCAGAAGTGTAGGAAGCTACTACATGTGGGTGGATACAACATAATCTGTATTTATCTTCATCTAATCTTATATCATTTCAGTTATTTCAGAAGATTTATTCATTTCTAGTGGTCAGAACATAGATCCTGTCTGTGGTAAGCCGATATCCCCCATGAATTCTTATTTTCTTATTTTTTAAAAGTTTACGGTGCATTTCACACTCTATTACCTGAGCCATGTTCCCGTTGCATGACCATCATCCGGGGAGCATCAGTTATTGGAGCTTTCTCAAACTGTTTAAAGATAACTCTATCAAATTATACTATTTAGACATTAAGTACCTCGATTATTACTTAAAATTACATGTCATTCCTTGATCCTGTCCCTTCTTCCTTCATTGCCTCCTTTTTGTCTTTCTCCCTCCCTCCCAGAAATAGTTTTTTGCGTTTGCAGTGTCAGGCAAAGTTCCAGAGGCCAGAAATGCAGTGATGAACAAAACCTCCAAGGATCCTGACCTCAGGGAGCACAGCACCCAGCTTAGGAGAAGGCCATTAAGTGCAAAAATACAATATAGTATGTTCAGTGTTAAACTACAAGTCTTGATCTTCAACATCTCAGAATCACCACTGACGTTGTACCACATGGAGTGCTTTTTTTTTTTTTTTAAGGTTTTATTTATTTGTTTGACAGAACACAAGTAGGCAGAGTGGCAGGCATATGGAGAGCGGGAAGCAGGCTCCCCAAGGACCAGGGAGCCCCATGTGGGGCTCCATCCCAGGACCCCAGGGTCATGACCTGAGCCAAAGGCTGATGCGCAACCAGCTGAGCCACCCAGGTGCCCCTGGAGTGCTTTTTATAAAAATGATCTCTAAATTACAATGACAGGCAGATATGCATACCTTGGAAAATTTTAAAAACACATCTCTCAGTCCTGCCTTTCTCCTACTCTATCATGATTTTTATGTAACTTCTTATTCCCAAGTAAGTGGAGATGTTGATGCTAATTTATGTGAGCTGATGCATATCTGTGTTATTCTGTGGGGGGAAAAGATGATATGAACTTTCACAGTGGGTTCTGGCACGAGAAATTTTTTGCTTGACCTCAGAAACCACTATTTTGGTTTTACCTCTTTTCTGTCTCCCACTTGGTAGTTGAAAGCATTGTTTCTAATTAGCTAAACTGACAGTTATTATTACTGTGTTCCCCGTGGCAAGATCTGTGGATCCTGAACTGGATTCATAGAAGCTCCTTGACACAGGACCAAACCATTCAGGTAGAATTATTTGGGGACTAATTCCTTCCATGTTCTATTTGAGATCACTCTCTGAGTTTTAAATTCAAACTTTATCCTTGCCTTCTTCTGAGTGTTCTCCAAGTTTCCTCATGCTCGTGTCCATTGTGGGTCCAGTGGTTGGCCCACCGTGCCTCACCTCACCTACGCCCTGGCACCTGCTCCCATTTGTCAGCCTCATCTGTCGTTGGTATCTGTTATACCCAATCCCATTACATCTCCTGTAACCAAAAAGAGGCGTCTCCTTTTTGCTACCCCCCCTTCCTCTGCTGCGCTCAAGCTTCAGATAGGTGTCTTTCACTCCCTCTTAATTCCCTCACCTGCTTAAGGTCTGCCAAAATTAACATCCAAGTGTGAAGCTCACGGTCCAAGCTGCACTTGCATCTGGGAAGATAGAGTTGACGTTGGAAAGCAGACTTTATTTTGGCCATTATGTAATTAGCCACAGGATTCGAAATTCTTTCATCTTCCTTTCTCTTTGCTTCTTGGTTAGTTAACAAAGATCTGCACAATAATTTTACACATAGTTATCTCTTTACATCTTGGCAATGTGTATAGACCAGATGAAAATGTGGCTCAGGTGGGATTTGATGTTTTTAATATATTTAACTCGGCAGGGTTTCAAGTAAAGCAGTGACACTATTCTGCATGAGAATGTTTAGATGAATGATTGTTCAGATTCTTACTTGCAGCAAGGCTGGTGTGTGCTTGACAGTCCTTGAAAGTCCTCCCCGCCCCCTCCCGTCACAGTCAATTTAAGCTGACCTGGCAAGCAACCAGATTGCCTCTAGGAGGGTTATGAGTTATTAGTGTCATTGCCTCCTCTACTGCACAAATGGTTGCTATGTTTTGAACAGCAACCAGGCAGCACTTTGACCCAACCAGCCTTTCTGAATATCTTTTAAAGAGGAGGATGATGTACATTTGATTTCAACATTTGAATTTCCTCCCTGGATTTTCTGAGCAAACCAACTTGACTTTTGTCCTTCATTTCCAAGTCAATAGATAAGTAACTACCAAAGAAGACCCATCCCAGAAAAGGTGCTGTGTACGAATTCAGGTACTGATCTCCAAGAGCTTCACTAGGATGGGCATTCCTTCCCTACACTTGAGTCATAAGAAAGATATAAGCCCTGTTGGATTTAAGCTACGACCAAGGGGTGCTAAAACCCAGTTGCGATAACTCCTACTTGCATCTACACTGCACTGTCTTCAGTCTTCCAGCTGCCTTATTCTACCAAATTCAGTGTCATTAGCCACTTGACTCTGAGAGGTATTATAGGCTATTGGGAAGAACTGGTGGAGCTAACTGAATTTTTTATCTTAAAAATAATTTATCTTAAAGATAATTTTTTATCTTATTTTTTTTTATCTTTATGCAAAGTGACTTTGGGTAGTGGAAAGCAGATGATTATGCACGAACTGATGATTTGGGCAATCCAGTTGAGTTGGGATATCATGGGGTTGGAAGTGTATCCAGAGATAACCTGCTCAGTAATGGTTCCTGAACATGGTCTAGAAAAAAAGGCAGAGCTCCATATAAGTGAACCTAGGTTTTCTGCAAAAGTGAGACTTGTGGAGATAAGTGGTTCTTAGGAGAAAGTCTGAATCCTGCATTCAGGAATGCTAGGTGTATTATAGTTAGCTATTCCTTTCTCGCTATTTCTAATTACTGTAGAAGTATTGTAAAGATTTGGGGGCATTCCGAAATGAATCAGTATTTGCTCCCTGAGAAACTATCCTTAGGGTTAGGTCTTTTCTCTAAGATGCAGAGTATACTAAAGTGGTTGGAGTAAGAGATTTCCACTACGACGCATGTGCCTCATTGTGATTCAGGAGTGCTCTTGGTTTCATGGTTGATAGATTGTGCAACTTGAGGCTGGTGATTTTACTTTTCCTCTTCCTTATTTCCTTTTCCTGCAAAACGGACAAAAGAATCCCTGCATCTGTGAGAAAGTATGTGAAACGACCACAGTATTGCATTTTTTACAAACATATCCAAAAATTTTTGCCAAGAGGATTTCCCTCAATTAAAATGGACAGTAGCATAATAATTGTAGGATACTTGAGTAGTTATTTAATTCTTAAGTGGGATGGATTTTGTTACAAACACCTAAATCAAACAAGGATTTAAAAGAAAATTCTACTTCTTCTAATAATAATGATTCTATTTAAAGTTCACTGTTACTAATATGTTGAGATATTGTGTGCATGTGTGATCTGGAATCCCTCAGCCAAGGGCTGGGAAATATTGTTAGTGATTAAGTGAAAATGAATCTCACCTTGGGAATGAAAGGAATAAGTATGTTTGAGAATAACTTCAACATTTGTGCATGGGTTTGGGGCAGGACTGCCTTAATGTCGTAATCCTTTAAAAAGGTTCTAAATGAAGTAGATAACTAATTTGTCCTGCAGAAAGCCTTCTCAGATTTCTCTGTGTGTGTACAAGATGGTTCCAACCCCACTCGAGGACTTTATTGTTCAATGCACTCATCATCTGACCGGGACTGAGCCAAGTGGGATGAGGGAAGGTTAAATGGGAAGGCTTCATGTTTTCAGACAGTTCTTAAACTTCTAGGAAAGTTAATTAAGGATTGAAACCTTCAGCAGTTGGCAGTGTGCATTGTTGGCTACTAGGGCATGGTGACAAATAGCCCTGAAAGGTCTTCACTTTCTTTTGTAAACAGAAAGGTAAGGAATTTGCACAAAAATGCACTGGTCAAGATCTGCTTTTCATCAGGGCCTAACCACATAGTAAACAACAGAAATAACTTGTTTTAATAAAGTGTAGTGTTGAAACATTTATCAGCAAGTTCTTTCTACCAGCTTCAAAAGGTATATTTGGATAAGAGAAACCTTTGCCTGAAAGAACACGATCTGAAATTTCGTTATAACATTTTCTTCATCTCAAGGTCAAGAGAGTTAGGGCAAAAGTTTGACCTTCGTGTAATTATGAATTTATCTCTTATCAGGCTAAGATATTATGACTTATCATTGAGTGTAGATGTGGTTGGAGGAGAGGAGAGGACTCTGAAAATTGTTTGATCTGGAATGGTTTAATGAATTCTATCACCGGAAGTGCCTGCTTCCTTCCTCTTCCTCTGATAGAATTGTATTGGAGTCCATGAGAACGTTTCCAAATGAGAAAAAAAACATATCGTTATGATGAAAAAATATAACAAGATCTAGACTGATCTGGTGAGAAAGCATAGGTAACATTGGGAGGCAGGTCTGAGTCTGGCCCAGGGAAAGTGCAAAAGTTTGAGTTTGAGTTTGAGATGCAAGCTCAAGGAAGGTGGGGGACAGCAGTACAAGTAGAGAAATTCAAAATGTAAGAGAAACAGAAGACAGGAGAACGTTGGCATAATAGTTTTAATAGTTTCCAGTTTAGAAATGGGTACTGAAAGCTTGCAAGAACTGTAGAGAAGCAAATACAATTGTTTTTTGGTCCACCAGGATTTGGTGAAGTCTCATTTTCTCTCTCCTAAGAAGTGGGAAGTTCCTCGGAGGGCTGTGCAGAGCTGTTCAAGGGAAAGTTCTAAGATGATGAAAAATGATCTTCTGTGCTGAGGCTGTGGCCACTAGCCACATCTTGGTACTGAACACTTGGAAGATGATAGTGTGTTTGAGTGCTGAATTTTAAATTTTAATTTTTTTTAAATTTTAATTTTAATAGCCACATGTGGTTAGTGACATCGTGTTGGGCAAAGCAGCTAGGCTTCACCTGTTCAGACTTCTGTATGCCATGGTCAAGTGATAGGATTTGTCATTGGTCAGCAAGGATAGTTTTGAGAAAATTTGAGGGCTCTGCTGAGAAAGGACAAACTTCTTGTCTTAAGTCTATAGTGTACTAAGGCCTTCAATTTGCACTAATGCAAATATTCCCTAATTGTAAATAATTCACACCTGTTCACCCCCTTTGGGTCTCAGCATCAGTTATGGACCAAGCCCACCCTTGCCTGGGATGGCTGCATGGGTCAGAGAAGAAGGTGGGATGCTCCTGCAGATAATTAAAGAGCATGCTTTTTAAATGCAATTAGATAGATTCTTGGAGTTTCCACCTCTTTTGGCTTTTGAATGACCGCTGAATTGCCATAAAGTAGAATTTGTTGAATATAAAAAAATAGTGTTTTTTGCTACAGGGCTATTAGAAATTTGTTACGATATGCTCTTTTGGTTGACTTTTATCATGGATTTTTGTTGTTGGATTGCATCCTCTTTGGTTCCTGCACAATTCATGAAATACGAGATTCTGCACGAATGGATATACAGATCTTCCTCAACTTACAATAAACCCACCATAAATTGGACATAGACATGCATTTAATATACCTAACCTGCTGAACATCATGGTAGCCCATCTTAAATGTGCTCAAAACACATTAGCCTACGATTGGGCGAAATCACCTAATACGAAGCGTGTTTTATATTAAAGTGCCGACTACCTCATGTAATTTATTGAATACTGTAATGGAAGTGAAAAACAGAATGGTTGTGTGGCTACAGGATTTTTTCAAGTATGCCCGTTATTTACCCCCACGATCATGGGCTCCCTGGGGGCTGCGGCTCATTGCCACGGCCCAGCATCATGAAGGAGATGCGTAGTGCATCTTGCTAGCTGGGGAAAAGGTAAAAAATGCAAGTGTGAAGTATAGTTTTTACTGAATGCGTGTTGCTTTCACATCATTGCGACGTCAAAAAAAAAATCATAAGTCACACCACGCTGAGTTGGGGACCGTACCTACGTTCACGAGTCAACATACCACGGTAAAGCAAAATGTTAGTAAAGGAACAATATATGCAGAGACAACAGAGAAAAAGAGGGAAATGTGGATTAAAGCCTTTGTATAAATAGTGAATAACATCTAGGGATTAATTATCTCTAAGTGTTATCGGCAAATGTCGTATGATAAGACTTAGAGAATTATTAAATTGCCATCCAGTGTGGAGCCCAGTTATGTGATGAACGAGGATGAGGAAATTATATTATGTGATTACATAAAAACCCTTGAAAGCGTCTCCATAGCGTCGGGACAGTTCACTCTACCTCGAGATCCACCGAGTCCAGCAACTGACCATCCATCTCTCCACATTTTCTCTGCCTTATCTTCGTTTCCTGTTTCAGCAACGGTGGGTATGAGCGATTGAAGGACTGAAGCAGAGAATCAGTGAGGAAAGTCCTGGTTTGGGTTTTGATTGTGTGTCCTACTATCTAAGAGTCTCTGGTATTCTTTATCCCTTCAACATTTTCATAGAACTCTTGGGAGCCAAACAAAGGAAGCAAGTTAAACTTGCTACATTAACCAACTAATCAATCAACTAACCAAAAGGGCCTTGAGTTCCTCATCTGCGCAAGCGACTACTCCAAGTGATTTGACATTGGCATGCCTGACTTTGAACCAAAGGCCACGTTACTGTAGAGGTGTAAATCCCCGTGCCTCCTTTTTCAGCACACCTGTTTGGTTTAAAAACAAATGTTGGATCCACATTCCATAGAGAACAGAAATTTTCTCCACTTTTTAATGGCTTCCCAAATGTCTGGAGAATTTCATAGTATTAGTGAATATCATGAAAGAGAATAGGAAGTAAAAAAAAAAAAAAAAAAGTGAGAAAAAGAAACTTTTACTGCTTTGAAAACAGTGGCAAGTCCCCTGAAATGGTAAATGGACCATCTGTGTGCTCTGGCACCAGAAAATGTGTAATTTATTTTAAAGGACTGGGTACATATCTGTCCTTTAAATGTCCATTTGAAATAATATGTGTATTGTACATGAAAACGAAGCAGGGAAACAGTGGGCTTTTTAAGGCACAGTGTGCTTATTTACTTCAAAGCTACTATTCTTGTCAACGAGAATAAAATTTATTAACCCAAGTAGGTATAAAGAATCAGCCATTTTCTTGCAATGAAGAGGGTAACACCTTGGAAACCTGTCTGCTCCCATTTGGAAAAGCACTGCCTTGAATCCTAAACTTTTTTTTTTTTTTTTTTTTTTTTAAGATTTTATTTATTTGAGAGAGAGAGAGGGAGAGAAGGCAGGAGCAGGGGGAGGAACAGAGAGGGAGAGGGAGAAGCAGGGACCCAGACGAGGGGCTGGATCCTAGGACCCAAGGATCGTGACCTGAGCCCAAGGTCGACATTAACTGACTGGGTCCCCCAGGGGCCCCTCAACATTTTATGTGACAATCTACAGACGGCGTAGTGGGAAAGGGGGTGCTCAGGTTCTGAGGGAGACCACTTACTGCCTCAGTAGGCCCGGGATTTGTATCTCTGGGAACACACACGCCCCACTGATTGTCCGGGTGTTCAGTGTTAAACTCGGGGAAGGAACTGCTATTTTTTCTGGCTCCTTCCAATGCCTGCCTTCTTCTCAGTTGTGGTTTGCTACTTAGGAGGTTCACAGAAACACAGAAATCAGAGAGAGAGGAAATCTCGATGGAATTACCCTGTACTTTGTTCCCATAAATGCAAATCTGTCCATCTCAAAGCTCTGCCTTTGGGGAGGGAGGAGGGCAGTTATCAGATTTGGTGGAATCAAGTAGAGATTCACCCAGTAACATTTTAGCACAATCGGGGTTTCTGGAGCGTCTTTTCTCCACCCGTCCTCTTGAGGCAGCCTTCCGTCAGGGACACGGCTATTGCGTTTCTGCCAAGCTGGCCTCCTTCCAGTTCTTCTGTGCCTCGGGCCTTCCCATTGGCTGTTCCCTGAGCCTGGAGCACTCTTGACCAGGCTAATTTCTGGTTAATTTTAAGGCCTCTGCTTAAGTATCTCCTTCCCACAACAGTTGTTTGATCTTTGACTTGATTCATCTGGTGTGTATTTTGCTTCTAAGAGATATTTATAAGCGTTGGAATTTTGAAGTTGGACCAAAGAAAAAATTATTGTCCTTTATGGCCAACCTCAAAAGTTAGCTGTTAATTTATTGTTGATTTTTTAAAATCCTTTCTCTGCCACTGAATGATGTTTAAGACATGATAATATTTTCATTTCCAGTAATGGCTCTTCTTTACCTCTGGTGTTGATTTTCTTCTCTTCATAATGTGGTGATTTCTCCCCTTTCCCTTCCCTAGAATTTTCATGATTTTAGGTTGATTGCTAGATAAATGATCATTTAACTGTTGTTTTTTTTTTCCCTCTTTCTCACATTTTTTAAAAAGATTTTGTTTATTTATTTGAGAGAGAGAGAGAAGAGAATGAGCACGAGCAGGGTGGGGAGGGCCAGAGGAAGAGGGAGCAGCAGACTCTGCCCATCAGGGAGCCTGACATGGGGCTCGATCCAGGACCTTGGGATCATGACCTGAGCTGAAGGCAGACACTTAGCCAACGGAGCCACCCAGGCGCCCCATTTTCTCACATTTCTATTGCAAATATGAGGTATATACTGAAAAGTGCATGAAATATACAGATATAGCCCATTATAGAAAAGATCTGTGTAACCACCTGACACTTCTGGAAGGAAACATTATCCCGTATCCTGACTTTTTAAACGTGATTTCCTTCTTTCCTTTATTATCTTCATGTATACTTAAACAGTGTCATTTAGTTTTTCTTTGACATGTACTTATACAGAACAATAATACATATATTTTTGTGGCTTGCTTCTTTCATTTACTATTATGTGTGTGAGACTTAGTATTTTCGCGTGTAATTTTAGATCATTTATAAAATTAATTTTTCCATTCTGCTAGTAATGGAATAAAATTTGGCTTGCTTCCAGGTGCACATTTTTGGGCATATATCCTGGTGCACATGCACATTGATTCTTCTTGGATATACATGCTTGATTTTGCTGAATCACTGAGTATTCACACTTTCATTTTTTACCAGGTAACGGAAACCTGTTTTATAAAGTAGTTGTGCCGGTAAACACTTCCACCAGAAATAGATGAGTTCCCATTGCTCTGCATTTTTGCCAATGTTTGTTTGATGTTATTAAATATTTACATTTTTGCCCATCTGGTGCATGTGAAACATATTTTTAATTTATGTATCCCTGATTACTCAAGAGGCTTCATTTTTTAATCTGATTATTTACCATTTGGATGTCTTCTTTTATTTTACTGTTTGCCCATTATTCCTTTGAGTTATCCTTTTTTTTTTTTTTTTATTGACTCGTATGGCATCTTTACAGTGTGTCATGTGGGATGGAAGAGAGGGCTCTACGCCATGCAGACATTGGGAGACCTGGGCTCCTTCCATTCCAAAGCCTCATCATCTCTGGGACCTGGGAGCCGTCCACCATATCCTCTATATTTACTTTTGGTCAGAAGGTGAAGGAAGAGAGACACGATGTGGGAGGAGGAGGATCGTGTGGGAAGTTTTAAAGGAGTCAGGCCTGGAAGTGCTGCAGGTCAGTCACGTCAGCCTACATCCCAGTGTCCAGATGCCAGTTATGAGGTTCCCAAGAAATACAAGTGAGGCTATGAAATGTGCTCTTCGAGTGCCCACAACAGAAAGGATTCTGAGTTTGTCCCCAAAGCACTGTCTCTGCCATATATCCCACGGTCATGAAGACATTATCCTATTATTTTCTAGAAGCGTTACAGTTTGTTTTTTTCATTTTCCATTCAAATGTTGAACCAATTTAGAGTTGAATTTTGATTGTTGTGTATCATGTGAAGTAGTCATCCAGTTTAGTTTTTAAAAATAATTCAGATGCCAGTTGTCCCAGCATCATCTTGGAAAGCCTGTCCTTTCCCCTGGTCTGTAGTGGCACTTAGCAGGTCAAGAGTCAATACGTGGGTATGTCTCCTCCTGGGCTCCCGGTGCTGTTACTCTACTTGCCCATTCACAGTGGCAGTGCCACACACTTCACGTTGCAGTCTATGTAATTTATACACAATTCCTTTCTTAAAATGAGAAACAGGAATAAATGCCTTGTCTACGGCTGCCCCGCTCAGGCCTCGGACAAGGTGTTTCACTGTTACCTGTCTCCTCTCTCTGCAATGGAGAGAATAAGAGACTGATGAATGGTTGATGAGTTAGTTTCGATTTATAAAAAGGTGCTATTTTATATTAAACAAAATTCACATTATTTGGGCGGGCCCATGGGCTATTTATATTCTAGTTGATTGAAATTTTCTTCTTCTAAATAGTAAAGCAATTTTTATGGACAACTTAGTCCATCTGACTGATGATCATCCTCCCTTAGCCTCTTTCTGCTACACCAACGATTGTGTTCTCTTGGGGAAATTATTTAACATGAGACAACCGCTCTTGCAAGAACTTTTGGTTTATTTTCCTACTCACTTTAGGCCTTTTCTTTTTATCCCTGTTTAATTTCTGGAAGTCTTAATTTCTCTTATGAATTTGACTACTATTAATTTATTTAGAAAGGACTTCTTTGCTGAAAGCCCCATTCCACTGTTTTCTCAGTTGGTTTTCTTTCCTTTTTCGATTTTATTATTTTTTTTTAAATTGGGTTCTTTTTGCTTTCATATCTTTGAAGGGCCCCTTGTGAATTCACAGACTGTATTTCTTGGTGCTTGCACTTTTTTTTTCCTTTTCAATGAAACTATAGCTTATTTCGTCGTTTTGCAGTTCCAACTCTCTCCTACACTCGTGTGTTTTTATTGCTTCCTCCCCCACACCAGCGGTCCCCCACCTGTTCCCCCATGAGCCGCCAGCCGCTCACAAAGCTGTTTCAGGTGGCCCATAAGCTGCCTGTCAGCTCACTGCTCCTGCCTTCACGAGCAAAGTGGCCGGCAAGGAGGCCTTCTCATGCTTTCTGGCCACTGTCAGAGCTGACGCCCACCTGTTCCACAGTCTCTCCCTCCACCAGGGAAATAAACCTTCTTTCAAGTTTATGACTCATAACATTATAAATGGGGCATATCAGAGTCATTTGAATAATAAAAAAGAATATACCCTGACAAGTCATCCACCAACAGGAAGTCCACATTTCCTTAAGACTTGTGAACCGAGTATGAATTTTATATAGTCACAGATTATACCAAAAAAAGATAATGAATTTGCTTATCTATCCCTAAACGCATTCTAGATTTAAACAACCCATTTTAGCTTTAGAAAACTTACCAGTTCCAGATCATTCGCTAACTTCCAGTCTCACACTTAATCCCTCAGTGGGGAAGGGGTGGTAATTAATGAGCCCAATCAGGATTCTCTCCTCCGTCTGGACTTTTCTCTTCCTCCTGGGTTGGAGGGGGGCACAGGTCACATAGGGCGTACGTAGAGGGTGGTGTGGGCAGGTTGGCCTGTGTCCCCGATCCCCTCCTGTCCTCGTCGGCTCGTCATTTCATCAGGCCTGGGCATTGCCAAGTCTGTATCACTCCTGCTGGTGCCAGCCGTTGCCCCGTGGCGCCGGGTATTGGCTCCTCTCACTCCGGGCTCTCCTCCTACCAACAACGAGGCCTCTCCTGGCCCAGTTCCGGTCTATCGGTGCCTCCAGCCCCTTTGTACACGCTGGGGTGGGGGGGCAGGTTAGAGGGCAGGACTGGAGGTGCCACAGCCCTGGGGCTACTCAGGATTCTGTGAGGCTCCTTTGCAGGTGGATTTTCCTAGAAACCTCCTCCAGTCCTTGCTTCTTTACTGCGTAGGGACCACGTGGCAGGCAGAGGTTCCCTGCGTGGCTTGCAGTCTTTTAGCTGATGCTCTGGGAAGCAGCCAGGAAGTGCTCTGTTCGCTCAGGGATTCCTCAGACTTCCCTGAAGTTTGGGCTCTGCTGCTTCTGGGATCAGCTCCAGGTAGGGGCGCAGCCACTCTCCTTCCTCTCTTCCACAAGGGGACACAGCCCTTTCCTCCTCCCGGTGGATGGACGGCATGACATCACTCATCCCCACTTTATGGTATACATGATGTGTTTTCAATCCTCCAGGGTTTGGCCCTGAAACCAACCTCTTGGATTTCCTCCCCACAAAAAAAGTTTTTCTCTTTCAATTGCCTAACTCTTGCAAGTGAAAGCCATGGCTTTTAAGACTGTGGTTTCTGCTCTGAATTTACAAAAGTTGATTTCAGAACTAAAAAGCTAAGAGTGTGATGTTTAATTCTCTCCCTGTAGTGCTTTCCCTAATGGAAGTGAGTGTGAAGGACCTTCCTGCTGCTTGAATGGGAGAGGGATATGGGGAGTAGAACCACTCCTGTGATGTTTAACACACAGAAATATTACCCCTGTAATATTTTAATTTGACCTTCTTTCTATAAAGTATGTGAGAATTACCCCAGAAAGATCTCTCCCTCTCATCGTTCTCTCTGATACTGCTATCATAGTGGGAAAACCTGTGACTTCTCAGTACCTAGAAAGATTAAATAATTGTAATGAATGCCTAAAAAATCATGACACTTCAAGTATTTAGAAATAGATAATTTTGTTTATGATTTAAATTATGATATAGGAATTTTAATGTGGGGGGGAGGTATAACAGAGTAGCCTTTGGGTTAAATAGATAAGATTTTAAATCCTGGATCTGGTGCATACTACCAGTGTGACCTTGAGTAACGAACTTAAACCCTCTGAATCTTTGTTTCCTTATCTGTAAAATTGGGATAACATTTTTTTTTTCACTGCTGTTCTATAGCACACAACTTAGAAAGAACATAATGCAAAAAAGAGGCTTTTGTGGTCAAATAGAATTGAAAAAGCACAATTAAATAAATATATTTAGTCTAACACCTCCAAAATCCTGTGTCCAGCTAAATTTACCCCTAATTATGAAAGAAGGGAACATTAAATAGTGGTTCTTAGTTGCAAGGAACAGAAACTCCTGATTAGTATAAGTAGGAAAGGAATGTGTTAGAAGGATATTGGGTGGCTCATAGAAATGGCCAGAAGACTGTAGAGCCAGATATGGACAAAGGGCACGGACAAAGAAGATTGGGGGACATTGGGATCGTCCTTATAGACTAAGCCAGTTGGGGATCTTACACCCCGCTTGTCACTGAGTCCCGTGGGCATCTGCCCCACTGGCTCTGCCGTGAGTGCTAACACTGGGTGCTACTGCCACCCTTGGGATTTTGATGGTGACACGTCTGAGGTCACCTCTTATTCCCAGCATGGATTCTCTGTAAGGCCTTGCTCTTTGTCTTATTAACTTGCAATTCAAAATCTAGGGATCTGTGGTAGCCTGAATAATTACCCCCAAAGATGTCCACGTCCTAATCCCTGGAACCTACGAATGAATATCTTACTTGGTAAAAGAGATTTTGCAGATATGATTAAGGATTTAGAGATTGGGAAATTATCCTGGATTTTCTGGGTGGGACCAATAGGATCCCTAAGGTCCTTATAAAATGAGGGTATGGGAATCAGTCGGTGGTAAGAGATATGACTATGTAAGCAAGAATATGAAGTAATATGAAGTGGGGGGCCATGAGCCAAGGATTGAAGGCAGCCTCTAGAAGCAAAATTCTGTCCTGAGAGCCTCCAGAAGGAACCGGCACTGCTAAGACCTCAAGGTAGCCTAGTGAAACTCATTTTTAACTTCTGATCTCTAGGATGGTAGGAAAAGAAATCTGAATTGTTGAAGACACTAAGTTTATGATACTTCATTATAAAAGCAGTGAAAAAGTAAAAACAAAATCCTTAAATTGATCGGCACAGTCTAGGCTATGTATCCAAGCCCTAAATATAGGAAGGCTGGGAAAAAAGGCATGAGGAGTTTTCAGTTTCAGTTCCTCTAGTGGGAAATGGCCTCTACTGTCACCAGGACACCTACAAACATAAGAAATGCGTTGTGATTCTGGTGGCTTACCCCACTTACAGACGCTACCACCTACGAGTATTGTGCAGTGTTTTCCAAATGTATTAAATAGCAGAACCTCTATTTCCTATTTTTTCTTGGAAAATTTCCAGAACATCATCCAGGCTGAGTTAGAAATAATGATGAAAAGCACATAGCACATAGCATTCTCTCAAAAAGTGATGGTCTCTTCTTTATGGCTGCTTTTGGTAGCTACACTAGACTAGTAATCAATAGACCTGATGGTTACAGAAAACTATTGTTTTAGTCCTTCTGTGTAGGAGAAAAGATAGGCCAGTGCAAACCATGGGAAGCTTGAAGCAACAGAGCATCAGTAGAGAATAAGGAAGGAAATGAGAAACTAAAGACGAGGAGAGATGCAGAGCAGCTGGGCAGTGCTGTTCTCCACGTGGGGAAGGAATGGAGTCAGGGAGACAAGACCAGTAGCTACGGGAAAAACTCCTGAGACAGGGAAGATCTGGGTCCCGATGGTGGCAGTGGACATGGAGAGGAAGGGTCAGATATGGGGGAGTCTGTGAAGGAGGGACTTACAGGGCTTGGCACCTGATGGTCATAGGGGACAAACAGAAAGGAGAGCCAAGGCAGCAGCAAGGACTGAAGACTGGGAGCCACTCAAAACGTGATGGTGTTGAAATGGACACTTTGCAAAAGGATTTGGTTTTTGTTTTGGAATTTTTTTTTTTTTTAGATTTATTTATTTAGTGTGTGAGAGAGAGGGCATAAGCAGAAACAAGAGGCAGAGGGAGAGAAAGAGAATCTCAAGGAGATTCTGTGCAGAGCATGAGACTTGATCTCAGGACCCCGAGATCAGGCAAATCTGAGCCAAAACCAGGTGTCTGACACTTAACTGATGGAGACACCCAAATCCCCTGTTTTGGTTTGTTTTAGATTTCTTTTAAGACACTTGAAATTGGAGCTAGAATCAGAGCATTTGCAGTGGCTTTGGTTGCCACGAGGGTGGCACAGGCTTGCTCAAAATTTAAGGATGTGGGGACACCTTGGTGGCTCAGCGGTTGAGCATCTGCCTTTGGCCCAGGGCTTGATCCTGGAGTCCTGGACCAGCTTCCTGCATGGAGCCTGCTTCTCCCTCTGCCTCTCTCTGTGTGTCTTTCATGAATAAATAAATAAAAATCTTTAAAAAAAATTTAAGGGTGTGTGCACTAGGTGAGGAGGAAGAGAAGGAAGTAGATACATGGGAATGTTAGTGCAAGAATCTTAGAATTTTTTTTTTTTATGATTTTATCCAACCCATTCTACCTATAGAAAGGAAATGAGGCCCAGAAGTTGTGTGTGTGTGTGTTTTGTTTGTTTGTTTGTTTGTTTGTTTTTTAGAGACCCAGAAGTTTTAAGTGAAAAGGAAAAACTATCAGTGAAAGAGACTAAAAGGAATGATCAGAGGTGTGACAAAATGGGGAGGTTTTAATGTTATAGAAGCAAAGGAAAAGGGACACAGGTACATCAAAGAGGGACTCAAAAGAAGCGAACACAGCCTGAGCTCAGCTGCATGGGTTCAAGGTAGGTGCTAGGTATTTTTTACATGTATTAGCCCATTTAATTTTCACAACAGTCCCGCATTGTAGGGATATCACTGCCATCTGACAGTGGTTAAAACTGAGGCTGAGAGAGTTAAGTGTCCTTCCCCAGATTACGTGGTATGTAAATTGTAGAGCTGGGATTTAACTTCATTTGCCTGGCTCCAAAACCTTGCTCCATTGTGGGTAATTTTTAGAGCAGGGGAGCATCTGGGACAGACACCTGGAGGGGCATGAATTAGTTTAGGAGATGTTTCTAATGGTTCAATTCCCTAGCATTGACCCTGATGACAAGACTTACATGGTCTGTATGTCTGGCCCGGCCAGGAATATTTTACCACTGGTTGAAAATTCTCAAGGTACAAACTCTAAATACAGAGCAACAAGTCAGGAGCCCAGCGGGGTCACAGACGGGTGCTTAGTCTAGTTGGAGAGGAAGGCTGCATTCGAGATTGATCTTCTTGGTTTAATTCCCTGAAAAGTTCATTGACTAACCCACGCCTTTCCAGATAAGTCTGGTTTCTCTTCTTGGATGTCCAGTCCAGACCTGGGGCGTTCCATCTTCTATCTCTGGAATGTTGAAAGAGCCGTGCCCCATCTGTCTGAAGTCTTCAGGTCCACCCAGATTCCTTTACTGACAAAAGTCCTCTCGGGCTGGCTTTTCTCTTGATTCTTATCTTCTATTTCTCAAACTACTCTTTGGTTCATTTCCCTACGCACGTGGTAGCTTATCTTTAGTTTCTTACCTATTTTACATATGTAAGAATCCAGCTCCTATCTCAATTCTACTGGGGGAAAAAAAAAGGCATGCATGAAATTTGGTCATAAATAAGATCATCCACAGAGCCTGTGGATGGAAAAAGACAGCCAAGTCGGGGAAATCATAGGTCTGGAAGTGAGATTTCAGAGTGGCAGCGACATGGGCAGTATAGAAGCACCAGAAGCGGGTATAAATTCCTGGTTTGAAAAACTTGGCTGAAGGGAAAGAATGGGGTTTAGTAGTTGTCAGGCTGTTAAGAACTTGTCTTTTTATTGTTGCTCTCATGTACTTTTGGGGAAAGGCCGCTGCAGCGTGTCTGATGGAATTGGGAGATGGAAGGGCATAGTGATTAAGAGCTGGAATTCTAGAACCAGGGAATTATGGGCTGGAATCCCAGGCTCTGCTTCTTAATAGCTGGGTGTTTGGGGCATGTTTCTTGACCATCATAATCCTTGCTACTCAAAGTGTGTTTCATGGGCCAGCATCACCTGGAATTTGTTGGAAATGCGGACTCTTGGTTCTTGCCCCCGGCCTGTGTATTTTGAAAATATTCCTGGATGATTCATATGTACATTATGGTTTGAGAAGCTCTGCTCTAAGCCACAGTTGCCTCCTCTATAAAATAGGGATAATGATGTAGTAGCAGTGAGGCTGAAATGGCACCATACACGTCAGGCACATAGTAAGCGCTCAAGAAACATTCAGTTGTTGTTATTGTCTTTGTGATTGAGCTTGAAGACATTGACGAGGAGAGAACAGGTCTGCCAAAGTCTCCCTTAGCAGGGAAGTTGGGAAAAGTTCAGGGTGTAGTTGACCCTCTGGAGAAGCAGGACCGCCATTTTCTGCGGGGGCAGCGGGCAAGGACTGCTCTCTACTTGACCATTCTCTCTTCCAGCAGAAGAGTCTCTGAGCCCCGGCTCCACCTCCTCAGGACCTTCAAGTCTTTCCGATTCTCTCTGGAGTATTAAAATTCTAAAAATTGTGAAGGTTCCACTCAAATACCCTGTAGAAAGCAAATAGACTCTCTAAAGACATTTTAGTGAATTCAACAGTCGGGCTTTAGTACGAAAAGTGGGTAGAGGCACTGGTTTTTGACCCGATACCTAAGTATTCATTTGAATTTTGCTTGAATTGGCGGCAACTCTTAAATGCATGGTTTCGTGAAGGAATAGACAGAAAAGATAATGTTATTTCTGTTGTTTCCATGACAACGGACATGCTTCATGGAATATATCCATCATGCATAGTCTTGAACCATCTGGTTTCTAAGTCCTTGGTGAAAACCCTCTAGGAATGAAGTGTAGGTAAACTTTAATCAGTTTTATAATTACTGTAGTCCTTGCAGAAATTATTTAACTTGATTTTGCAGCTGCTTCGACATAAGGCCCAGAGGTCTTATTAGGATTTTTATTGCCACTTTTAAGGAGCAGTTTAAGAATCATTATTGTACTTTAGCTGCAGATGCCACTGTTTCTGTTTTAGGTCCTGAGACGAGGTCGTAGTGACATCACACAAAGACGGAGAAAGGTCAAAGTTATTTTTTCCAACTGGCTCTGTCAAATATAAAAATTAACCATACTTTGAGCTGGGTTTTATGTATTGGTAATGTATGTTTATGTTAGAGTTTCTGTCAAAACAGGGATTAAAGATAAATGTAGCTAATTAAAAGAACATTTGCTGAGAGCTCCTGGTAATAGATACCTCTTTGTGAGGTCTTGAGGTATGGCTTTCTTTAAGAACTGATGCAATTTGTGTGGCTGAATCTGAAGAGGAGAGGAGACATTTGATTTTCTGAAAGTAAAACACGAGTCTGAGAGCTATCCAGTGTAAGCTCTAAGGAAATAACCCAAGTAGTAGTTGGGTAGGTTCTGCTTATGTGTTGATCTGTGTAGAATGCACACATCTAACCCACTTCTGACCTTTCACCTCACCAAATACTGTTTCTCAGCAAAGCCTCTGAAGCAAATCTGCTCTGTCAGGAATTGATACCCCTTAAGTGGTCCTGGATGAGTCAACATATCTCAGACTGAGCCCGAGGTGATTAAAAACATAAAATAAAAACCTTCAGGTTGGTCCAAGTCGGCAATCGTTGCCTTTCTCCTTTTTGTTTCTCCTAGGCAGTCGGACCCTTACTGCTAATGACTGTGTTCGTGTCATCTGTGTTTCCTTGTATTTCTGTAGTGTGGGGGGAAAATGTGGGAGCTAAAAGATAGTTTTTCCTATTTCCCATCAAGCACCAAAACCAATGGGATTTATGGTCCAAAAGATGCAGGTCCATTCCTAGGAATTAGAAGGCATTTTATAAAAGAGGTACCATTATTGTGTGTGTGTGTGTGTGTGTGTGTGGTTCTGTGCAACTTTATATGGTGTATGGATTCATGTTGCCAGCACCTTCATTTTTTTAAAAAAATATTTATTTATTTATTTATTTGAGAGAGAGCATGAGTGGGAGTAAGGGCAGAGGGAGAAGGAGAAGCAGACTCCCCACTGAGCAGGGAGCTGGACATGGGACTCAATCCTAGGGCTCTGGGATCATGACCTGAGCTGAAGACAGATGCTTAACCAACTGAGCTACCCAGGTGCCCCTCAGCACCTTCATTTTTGAGGGATATTTTTTGATGCATATAGTTATGTGTTGACAGTTTCTTCAGCTCTTTGGAGATGTTAGTTTGTTGTCTTGTGCTTGCATGGATTCTGATAAGAATCCTACTATAATCTTTTTCCTTCTCTATGTAATAATGTCTCTTTTTTCCCTTCTGGCTCTGGGATGGTTTATTTTATGCGTCAATTTGGTTGGACCACTGGGTACCCAGATATTTGATCAAACCTTATTCTGGGTGTTTCTGTGAGGTATTTTGGAATGAGATTTACATTTATTATATTGATTGGTTGAATAAAGCAGATTGTTCTCTCTAATGCAGGTGGGCCTTCTCCAATTAGTTGAGGGCCTAAAGAGAACAAAAAGGCTGTTTTTGTTTGTTTTGTTGTGTAAGAGAGTTCTTTCTGCCTGGTGGCCTCTATGCTGGGGCATTGTCTTTTCCCTCCTGACTTCACACTTGAACTGAAGTGTCTCAAACCTGCCAGCCTTAAGACAGGAACTATACCATCTGTTCTCCTAGTTCTCTTAGGTCTTCAGACTCAGGTTGGAAATGAACCAGGGCTTTCCTGGATCTGCAGCTTGCTGGTCTACCCTATAGATCCTGGGACTTGTCTTTGCCATAATCACATAGACCAATTCCTTATAATGAATCCCTTCCTTCCCCTTCTTCCTTGCTCTCTTAAAACAAGTGATTGCATCATTTATCTCAAGAAACCTATTATATCTTATAAGTATATGTTACATGGTATAATACAAAAGAACAGTTTCATCTACCAATGAAGAGATTTAAATGTTGGGTGTAGGATGCAGTAAAATTTCCAAAAAAAAAAAAAAAAAAACCCATGCTAGTTGCAAAAGATTTTGGAATTTGAAGCCATTTTAGATTTAAGGGGGTTAGGGACTATCCATAGTGACCTTCTAATCATTGGAATGATTCTGGAGCCCATTTCTAATTTCTGATTTTACTTTGACATAAGGTGCTATCCCATGGATTTAAGTATTTAATAGCTCTAAACCATTTGCCCAGAAAGCACATATACCACAAAGAGTTATATAAAGTAAAGACCTGCACTCATTTAAATAAAATGTCCCTTTGAAGATTAATAATTGCTGAGCTTCTGGTTGTGAAATTTAAGTTTTTACTGTTAGGTTACTAAGAGGTTCATGTTTAGGGAACTTGATTGTGAGTATGGTGATTCGACCACCAGAGGGCTCCATATTTTTTTCTTGAATGCAGTCAGAAAAGTGATTAGTCTTGGTATTTAAAAAATTTCTACCTCATCTGGTATGTCCAAGCCATATACCACAGCTTAAATGCAAAAACATGGGTTTGCATTCATCTGCCCCACATGAAATTTATATATGTATACATACATATATATACAATTCTACTGTAAAATTATATATATGCATACATATTATGTATACATAATTCTGTACGTATATATATATGTAATGAAAAATTTTGCTTCTATGTTTCATAAGGCAGTTTTATGTCATTTAGTGGAGATTTAAAAAAATCAAAACATGTTACAGGCTTCTGTCCTTTTGTGTATATGAAGTTGAGATACTTATTTTCTTGACAAACCTTGAGATCTTCCTGGATTCAGAATGAAAGTGGTGCTTTTGGTTAAGTTGGCCAATCTATTAGGAATTCCAGTATACTACAAAGAGGTAACAGCTAAACAGAGGACATAGTGGAGCTGCCCATACAGAAAGCTGTGAAGGACGCAGGTGCTTATCAAGGCAGCGCTCTGGCCAGGACAGTAGGCTGAGGAAGGCACCCCATGTAGGGAAACCATGGTTAACAAGGATACAGAGCTATCGCCGCGAGTTGGGAAGTGGGGTTTCTACATATGCAATAGGAAACAACACTGAAAAAGAGAGTAGTATTTTGGAACATAAAGGTCCTATCATAAAATTTATATTTGAATGTAAGTTATAAGAATTTATTGATGCTTAACATCTAAAATATATCTGTTTATTCATATTTCTATTCATTTATTACCAATTTATACTTCACATTTTTTTTTCTCCAAATATGATTTAAGGTAGTTACTCCATTATATATTTTTTTTCAGTTGGTTATGGGATACCCTAGAACCTTTATAGTAAATAGTCCATTGGCTGGGAGTTTGTATTTCTGGTTCTGGTTGTCATGAAAGTAGCTCTGTGATTTGGAGTAAATTACGTTAGCTCCTCATCTTCCCCTTCCTGTGCACACATAGGTTTATTGGGATATCACTCATATACCATAAAATTCACCATGTGTGTAAAGTTTGATGATTTTTAGAAAAGATAGAGACTTGTGCAACCATTACCACAATCCAGTTTTAGAACATTTTCATTTGCCATGAAATTCCCTCTTGCCTGTTTGCATTGTGTCTGTGTTCCTAACCCCAGCCTGAGGCAATCCATAATCTTTTATTTTTTTGTTCTCTATGAATTTGTCTTTTCTAGAAGTTTCATATTAGTAGAATCATACTAATCACACAAAAATACGGAACATGTACTTTTACTGTGATTGGCTTCTTTCACTTAGTACGTTTTTTGAGATTTATTGTGTGGCACATAGGAGTGCTCTGTTCCTTTTTATGGCTGCGTGGTATTCAGATTTTGTTTAAAAATAGTTAAGTTTCCAGTTTGTATCTCTTAGGAATAATGTTGCTGTGAACAGTCATGTACAAGATTTTGTAAACACATGCTTTTATTTCTCTTGGTGTATACCCAGGAATCAAATTGGTCATTTGGGAATTCTATATTTAAGTTATAGAAATTGCCAACAGTTTTCAATATGGCTGTATGTATCATTTTACATCACTAGTATATGAAGGCTCCAGTTTCTCCTCATCTTCACCAGCACTTTTTATTATTATTCTTTTTTATTATAGTGATTCTGCATTTCTCTAATGACTAATGATATTGAGCATTTTTGTACGCTTAATAGTGACATATATATTCTTTGGTGAACCATCTATTCAGATATTTTGTCCATTTTTAATTGTGTTGCTTGTTTTCTTGTGAAGTTGTAAAACTCCTTTATATTTTCCTAATATGGCTTTTTAAAATTAGTAAACTTTCTCTGGGTGGGGGCAGTTTTGGGTTCACAGGAAAATTGAGCAGAAAATAAAAAGAGTTCCCATATATCTCCTATCCTCACACATGAACAAACCTCACATCCCACATGACAATAGTACATTTGTTACAACTGATGGATTTATGTTGATGCCTCATTATTACACGAAGTCCATGGTTTACATTAGGGTTCACTTCTGGTGTTGTATTTTCCTATAGACTTTGACAAACATATTAAGACATGTATCCACCATTGTAGCATCATACAGAATAGTTTCATCGCCCTAAAAAGAGAATATGAAATCAACCAATGTTCTCATTCAAACTTATTGTAGCTTATCATGAATGAATGCATCTCAATATATTGTTTATTTTGGTCAATTTCCAAAGCCCTTAAGTACTTATTTTAGATGATTTTATCCAGTTTTAACTTGCTTTCTCGGGAGAGGATTTGCCAGCCTCTTAACTCTGCTGTCATTGGAAATTCTGTCTTGAGTCAGTTTTTTGTTCTAAAGTTTTTATTTAAATTATAGTTAATTAACATGTAGGGTAATATGGTTTCAGGAGTAGAATTTTGTTTTAATTCACAGTTATTGGTACCTATGTTCCTCCCACCCCGTGAAATATCACCCCCTGTACTATTGGAAGCATTTATGGTGCAATATTTCTTAAAATAATGTTCTGTTATAGTCTCTTCCAGCCATTGATGCTTACTTTGCAAATTTTGTTGCTAGAACCTTCTTGATCTGACCATAAAGGTAAACCAAAAGGGTTACTAGTACTTATATTCCTTCTTCAAACAGTTCTTAAACAGTTTGCTAACTAAACTGTTGAGGGATCGCCGTTTTTCAGTCATTCCAACAGGGTTGACACTTAAGCTTATTCATGTGCCTACAATGACGACGACATCATGACTGTTAACTACACAACAGTAATTGTGAGTCACCTCAGTTATGGACACATTGTAATATGAAAACACATACCTCTTAGAATTGATGAAATATGTTGATATTGTAATATAGTTTACTCTAGAGAAGGTCTGGGATTTTTTTTTTATTGCATCTTATCCAAGAGGCTTAAGAGCCTGAAGAAAACAGGAGCTCCTTAACTATAAAGGGATTGTATACATGAAAGTCTCTTTCACAATGAGCTTAGGAAATAGTCAGAGAGGGAATCTGGTTTATTTCTTCTCTGTATTCATTTTTATTGAAACTGTGATTTTGTGAAAAAGACAATAAAAAATATTTCACTATAATTTGAACCAAGGAAAAGGGCAAAGCTGTTAAAACAACTTGAACTGATTCAAAATCCTGCCTTTAATGAAATTTCGGATTGGAAGTTGGCTTTAAACTATGGAATTAATCTATTTTTGTCTTCAAGTAGTAGTACTTTTTAGAATTACCAGACATTCCAAAAACTTGAGTAGGGTTCATCTTTATCTCTCCCTCTATTTTGTACTTGGTAAGAAAAAACTCTTATAAAAGTTAGATCATAGTAGAGGAAATAAAAGTAGGAGAAATGAGCATTTTTACCCTCATGAATCACTTCTGCATGTAAGAAAATAACTGTTTTGCACTTTTCCCAAGTGCCTTGTCTTGTTATCTGTTACAACCTGAAAACATAGGATTTTAGGGAGGGCTTGGTAATTGATAAGAGAAATGAGGAAAACACAGTGCCCAGGAGTTCTGACTTCCCGGCCACATTGATACCTGCTATCAGACCAGAAATTTATATAGTTGGAAGGAATTGTAGAGATCCTTTAGGCTTGGTGACACAAATACAGAAGCCTGCAGAGGTCAGAGAGGCCATACAAATAAATGGAGAAGGCCAATCTCAGGATCTTACCTATTTTGCTTGAAATACATGGTCCTCTCAGGATATATATCTTTGCACTATTGTTGTCAGTGTCAGGAGTAGGAAGAGAGATTTCCCTCAGAAAAACAGTAGTGCAAGTGAAAAGATATATGGCAGAGATCGATAGCCCAGGGGCCAAATTCAGCCTGTTTTTGTAAATCAGGTGTTTTTTTTTTTTTCAGAGCACCCCAATATGTGTTTGTTTCTGTAATGTCTATGACTGCTTTCGTGATATGATGACAAAGTGGTATGCTTGTGACAGAGACTGTATGGCTCGCAAAGCCTAAAATATTTACTGTATGGCCATTTATTAAAAGAATTTACCAACTTGTGATAGATGGCAGCTTCAGTGTTGGGAGATAGGAGGTGGTGGGGAAAGTGGCAAACTAGAGTGTGAGCTCCATTCTAGCAGATTGTTGTCTTGTGTGAGTTGCCTCAGTGTTGCCAGACCTCATTTTATGAGAAGCTCAAAATTTGAATTTTATGTGAAATCTTCTTTAAAGAGTGGTTCAAGATTTTATTTAAATGCTATAGGCCCAAACTTCAGAATCCCCTGTATAAATTCAGGCTAGATTTGACCCCCAGACTTTATAATTTAAGATCTTTTTTTCTTAAGTTTGGTTCTTCTATTTTTTTCTTTCCAAATACTGTATTAAGTTTTTTTTTTTTAAACAAATCTGCATTGCTATTTTTTATAGTTTCCTTATTCCTTGTTTATATTTTCAAACTTATATTTTGAGTGCGATTGTTTTATAGTTTGTACCTAATAAATAATTCTAGTATTTGAAATTTTTGTGGATCTGTTTTCTGTTGTTATTTCTGTTCCTTATCAGATTTCTGGTGCCTACTTTCCTTAAATGCTTAGTTATCTCCGATTATAATATGTTCATCCTACTTGAAAAATATATTTTTGTAGGAGTAATTTGAGGCCTAGGATGAAGGCACTTTCTTCCTTAGAGGATTTTAGTTACTTTTCACAGGCATGTGAATGTACTAAGGACCCAGGCAAACGTCATCCAAATTCAAGACTTCAGTTTTCCTGAACCATGGAAAGTGGATTGAAAGAGCATGAGTAGGTTTATCATAAAGTTCCAGTTTACTATGGAGAGATTCTTCTACTAATGTCTTATATTAAATTTGAATTTCTACCTGCCATTAAGGCCAGCAAAATAAAAAAAATAGAAATTTATTGGAATTGGCAAATTCTCTTAAGGCAAAAGCAGCTCCTTTCCTCCCTACTACACTGGTTTTTTTGTTTTCCTTCAGTTTTATCTTTTTCATGATTTTCTTGTTAGGTCTTTGGTGTTTCTACATTTTTATAAATTTTATCCAGCATTTTTGGTTTTTAGTGGGGGGGGCTATCTAAATAAGCAACTCATCATTATCAAAAACAGAAACCTGATAGAGTTCAACCCTTTCATTTTATAGGTGAAGAAACTTTAGGACCAGAATTGAAGTAAATTATTCAAGACCATACAAATAGCATTTTGTAATGCTTGAATTAACTCTTAGTTCTCCCGACCTCCACATCAGAATTCTTTCTACCATAAACACCTTGAGAATGTGAGTCACTATTATGCTGGCAAATGTTTAACAATTGGCCTTCCGGGGGAAAAAAAAAATCTTGATCATTATCTTTGTCAATTTTTGTGGTATAAATGCTTCTACTATGGCTTATTTGGAGCCACCAACTTGATAATACCGAGTGCAGAGTTGAGAAGAAATATTCACAATTGGCTCTCATGAGCTGGTACAACATGTACTTAACTGCGAGATAATTAGTGTTTTTAAAAAATTATCCCTATGGGCCAGGTACTCTACTTACACTGTCTGGTTTAATTTTCATGTCAATATTGCAAGATTATTGTTATCATAACTTTATAGATAAGGAACTTGAGATTCAGAAGGATAAAGGTGCTCCAAGTTATATTGCCAGGAGTGGAACAACCAGTATTTGAAACCAGGCCCGTGAGATTGTCAAAGCCAGGGCTTTCCCTGATATTACAGAATTATTTCATGAGTGAGATGGTAAACCTAATGTCTCCTCATAAGGTGGAATAATTGGTGGCATAGTGGAGATTTTCTTTTCTTCTTTTCAGTGCGTGTTTGGTCCTGGTTTCTTGAGAGTATCTTTGCCTCTGTTTCTCCATTCTTCCCTTCTGCTCCTCTGTCACATAAAATGTGCCAGACATTGTGTTAGATTCCGGGATCCAGAAATTAATCCGAGAGGTTGAAAATCTCTGCTCTAAAGAAAAACCATATTTAACATCCAAAGAATGTCAAGAATGTTGATACTTCTTCCCCAAGAGGAATAAAAAAATGACATCGTATTACAAAATCCATGGAGTCATTCAAAGCTGAGAAGTCAGAGTAGCCCAGCAAGGAAGCCGGTTGTTCTTTTCTCCCATTTTCATAAATTCTCTATTTTGCAAGAGGTTCCGACACTGAAAGGGAAGGAGCATATTTTAAAGTGACAGGTAGACAAACTAGCCTTCTCTTTCAGACCTCCCACTTCCAGCTGGAGGGTGCCCCCTTTGACCTAGTTGGAGACCCATTTAACACAGCCATTTCAAAGGATAAGGACAAAGTTTTCCTTGCCCTCCTGCTAGCTGCAAATTCTAAGTCTGGTTCCCCATTTTCAGTAATGATTTAATATAAATACATTTAAAATAATAATCACAATCTCCTTCTACCTTCTCCTTCACAGCTGTGGCTTCCTACCTTGAATTGCATCTGAACTGTGATTAATACACGTATTTAAAGACATAGTCATTTCTCTTTTTTTTTCTTCCTCACAGCTGTATTCTTTCCTCCCTAGCAGTTCCTCTCCTCTACCTATGACCCATACATATTTTAATTCCAGACTTTCAGAAGCAATTTTTGTTTAATACTGGATCTTAAAATTATACTTTCTTTATGCTACACCAGTGTCCTTACACTACAATTCCATCCTGATATCAGGAAGGTGCTTTTTTCTTTTTTCTTTTTGGGTTTTATCTATTTATTTGAAAGAGAGAGAGAGAAAGAGAAAGAGAACACAAGCAGGGGGAGAGACAGAGGGAGCAGGAGAAGAAAACTCCTTCCTGAGCAGGGAGCCTGACGCCCCGCTCCATCCCAGGACCCCAAGATCAGGACCTGAGCTGAAGGCAGATGCTTAACTGACTAAGCCACCCAGGCCCCTCTAGGATGGTGCTTTAAACGGATAGGTTAATCTGTGTCGAGTAGGTAACCAAGTTCTGTTGACAGATGCCTAATGAGGGCAACTCTTCTTTGCCTTCAGCAAAGCCAATTTCCCATCTTCCTTCTTGTTACAGAAATGGGACAGGGTGAGATCCATAATTCAGAGCATCCTGAGAATTTTGGGTGCATGAGATTGTATTTTCTGTTAATGGAGCAGTCTCCTTTTTGTGTCTTACAGGGCCATATCTTTTTTTAAATTGAAGTGTAAATTCACATAACATAGAATTATCCATTTTAAAGCATATAATTCAGTTTCACTTAGTACATTCACAATGTTGTGCAACCATCACCTTTATCTAGTTCCAAAATATTTTCATCACTCCTGAAGGAGACCCCCATACCCATTAAGCAGTCATTGCTCATTTCCCCATTACCTCAGTCCCTGGCAACTATTAATGTGCTTTCTGTCTCTACAGAAGGGCCATAATTTTTTGATAGAAGTGTCAGCAATGCTACTTATTTGAGCGGACTCCTGAATGTGGTTTGCTCCAGAGCTGAGTGATGAAGGTCTCAAAGCCACAACTATCTGGCAACAGGGTGGCAATAGCACATTGTGCTCTTAGAGAATATCTTGGTGACTAATTCAATGCATGATGGATTGGACCTGGATCTGATATGGTCCAGCTTCCTTGAAACCCAGATTTAACATGTGACAATTTGAACCTTGTGAGAAAGAAAATTTCTGAATTCTTCCCAGCAATTGTTGAAGACCTAAAAACAGCCATCAAGGATGGTTTAAATGAAGTCAACCAGGATGGAAGAAGACATCAAAGTAGCATAGGAAAAACATAAAACCTGAATGGAGAATGGGGTAAGGATGCATACTAAAGACTTCTAAGTCCTA
This sequence comes from Canis lupus baileyi, assembly GCF_048164855.1. NCBI lineage: Eukaryota > Metazoa > Chordata > Mammalia > Carnivora > Canidae > Canis > Canis lupus. Next base: position 1,626,508 of record NC_132865.1, on the reverse strand, counting down.
GGCACAGAGCTTTTATAATATCTCTGTATAAGATCAAAACAAGAGGAAGAAGTCTTTAGTTTCACTGCTCTTCCCTAAACTTAGTCATGACACTTGTGCCTGTCTCCTATTCAACTAAATCTAGAAGTGCATGAATTGTGGTGAAGGCCGGCCTTTGTTTCCCTCCATTATAGTATTTCCCCTCTGGCAACCCCTTCCCCCCACTCCCCCTCCCTCCCCTCAACCAACACATGTGTTCCCCACGGCATTGGTTCTATAGGGTTTTAATAGGTATTATAGAAAAATGGCTACATTATTTATTCTCATTCATTTTCTCATTCATTTAACAAATGTTTACTGATTTTTCTGATATACTTAGCATTGTTCTAGGTTCTGGGGATAAAAGGATGAACAAAAGGGACAAACCAGGTTCGTTCATTAAAACAGTATTCTTCACTACAGGCCTTCCTAGGACCGAAATTTGATAAGACAGTGTGAATTGTGAAGCTTCAAGATGAGATTCAAACAATTTTCCTAAGGGGATTTGACGACAGGGTACTTGTATTCTTTAGAAACACTTTGGAAAATGCATTATTATTAAAGTGAAAAAGAGTTTCTTTTTCTGGATTTTCCCACTGCTGCTATAACTTCAATCCCACAGTAGATCTCCCTTATTATTCTCTGTTAATAGGAATAATGTTTTTTCCCTTTAGAACACTTAACTTCAGTGTGAAGTTAAATGTTTTTTTGGGAGGAGGATTTACTTGTTTGTGCCTGTCTGCTGTTTTACTGATAGACACAGTACCTGGCACCCAGTAGGCACCCAGTGAATAATTTGAATTTGTTGAATGAATAACTGAAAGAATCACTTATTTGTCACTTCTATCGATTTTACCCAATGGTAGCTCCCCTTTCTTCCAATTTTTTCATTTCTTTGAGATAAAAGGGCCTCATATAACGATATTGGGCAGGTTGACTACCACAGGTAAGGGCTGCATATAAGGCACATTTTCATTGGGTTTGATAGCCAGGTCCATATTGTGAGCCACTATGTTCTAACATTTGTATCAATAATATGCTTACACTTTTGGAGGTATAATGTTCATATTCTTGGAGCAGAACCAACTTTCATGGCATTGCAACATTAGCTAGGAAAAACACCAGCATCTTTGAATGTTCCAATGACCAAATATTTCACAAAATACTCCTGCTCTTAAGGTGGGAGAACATTTTAGGAGTTACTTTTTCATGATTATTCTGAGTTGTGTGAAGGATTGAATTCCAGTGGTCTTACTCCCATCCCTCACACTCATTAACCATTAGGTTGTACCTCCTCAGGACATTTGTAGTCAATGTTCCTAAAAACAGGTGGAGGACACATGACAGCATGCCAACATCTGGCAAGGAAAATGAACTTCATAGAAACAAGGTCACTGAGAAGAGCAGGGGAGTGAAAGATTATTTGAATGGTGGCTTCCATTTTAAGGATGATGGAAGTGAGTCTCATTGAGGTGCTGCCTATTTAACTATTGGTAGATCAGGGCTTTTCAAACTCTATCACACATACAAATCAATCTAGAAGGGCCCAAGTTCCTGCATTTCTTTTTTTTTTTTTTTTTAATTTTATTTATGTATTCACAACCTGAGCTGAAGGCAGGCGCTCAACCACGGAGCCACAAAGGTGCCCCAGATTCTGCATTTCTAACAAACTTCCAAGTGAGGCTGATGCTTTAAGTAGCAAGGTAGTGGTATAGCCTTAATCTTCAGATACGAAATAATGCTTATCTTTTATGGACATTTTCTGTAAATGGGTAAACCTGTCTACACTCCTTTCTGAATAGAGTCTTGACTGAAGTAAGGGAGAGAGAATATAGAGACAGGATCATTTTAGTTCAGAAGAGGGACTTCAAGCAAAGCTTCAGTGTGGCCACACTACAGCTTGAGAGCACTGATTTTTCTGAGGATGAGTTTATAGAGGGAAGCGAGTCACCAGAAGAGATACCCAGAGGGCCCTCTAGAAACAAAATGAGACAAACAGAACAAACAAGCTTCCTCTCCAAGCTAGATCCTGTCTGGGTTATGACTGAGGAAACACATTAAAGCACAGTTGTAAACAAGGTGCATCTTGTGGCGTGCTAACTGTATGATGTACTTAGTACATTGCCTAGTGTCTTTGTTTAGAGCTGCCATAAAAAATATCACAGACTGGGTGGCTTAAATAACAGAAATTTATTTTTCACTCTTCTGGAGGCTGAGAAGTCTAAGGTCACGGTGCTGACAAGGTAGCATGAAACCACCAGTTTGCTGCGCGCTCACACATCCTCTTCTTTGTGTTTGGAAAAAGAGAGATCTCTTGCCTTCTGTTCCTCTTCTTACACCAGTTCACTCAGATTGGGACCTGACTCTTATGACAGCATTTAACTTTAATTACTTCTTTAAAAGCTGTGTCTCCATGTATAGTCATTGTAAAGGTTAGGGCTTCAAAATATGAATATGGAGGGGGCACAATTCAGTCTATAAAACCTAATATGCAGTAGGCCATCAATAAATTTCAAGGAGACCAATATCTTTAAGGGGAAGGACTGTGCCTCATGCATCTTTGCATTACCATGTAGTGGTACATAGTAAGTATTTAATAAATACTTGATAGACAAATGAATAGCACCCTGGGAAGGTTGGTGTGTCAGAAACAGACATAGCACATTGTATAGTTGGGACACTCACTATTAGTACCAACAAAACAGAGTAGCCTTTATGGAGCACAATATGTAAGGACTTCTGGTTGGTCACACTTGCACTTAGTAGTAAATACCCTATCCGTCCGCAAGATCATCTTAATAGGAACAGCAGTAGATAATCATCTCCTAGAGAGTGGATTGCCTCCCATTTATTTGCTAGTTTATCTGTAACGTGTTCTTTTGGGTCCTTAGCCATATGTCATCCTTGAAATATTGGTTTATATTATTGGTCAGCTGGTTCTTGGTAGAAATTGAACTAGCATAAAACATCTTATAATTTTCTTTCCTTCCTCTACAGCCCCAAATCACACAGGATGCGATGATACAGTATTTCATTTGCATGGAGAGAATGTTCTTGAATACTACTGTCTTATGATCAACATGCCTAGTCATCTTCCTGGGCCACATGAGCAGCCCGGATTTAAATTTTGATGAATCTGATCTCTGGAATAGCTCTAGATATGCCATCCCTTTCTTCTTCTTGGGAGACTGAGCATTGTTTAACAATTGCCCTCTTGCTGATTCATCAGGAAAGGCTCTAAACTCCCACCCACCCGCAAATACTTCCTCTGAATTCAGGAATCTGAACGAGAGGCTGTTGTGTCCACACCTTTTCCAAAGGAGAAGACTCGGCTTAGGAAAGGGTTCTGATTCTTTGTGAGAGAAGAGAATAGGAATGGGGGGAATTCCGTGTATCTTGTTTCTCCTAACTTTTAAAGGAGGCTCCTTCCCAAATTCTCTCTCCAGATTTATTTATTGGTACAACAGGGTTTTAGTTGGACAGGATAATTTTGGGAGCAGGAGAAGTAAGATTTTCAGATTACATGTACCATACCAGGAGAATTTCAAAAACTTGGAAGGGCCATTGAGGGTTAGGGCAAACAGAGTATTTCTATAATTTTAGTTTGCCAAGACATGAAAACACACATATATACAACTAACATCTGCTACAATTAGCACTTCATAATAAAAAGGGCATTTTAATATAATAAAGTAGTTCTTTATAAGGAATAGGAGTTGGTAAAACGTACGATACAGGCACATACACGTAACACACTTCATGCCTACTCATGAACATCATCTTTATTTATTTATTTATTTATTTATTTATTTATTTATTTATTTATTCATTTGTTAGCATGTTAGGCTTTAATCTTGGACAGCACTGATCAGGTCTATGTAATTTCTAAGGTTGCTTGAGATCTAAGATCCTACAATTCATTGAGTTATCCTAATCCCCCTCCTTCTAGTACCCCTCATGAATACCTTGGACAAGAGAGTCTTGACATACAGAACTGAAATACACAGACATGACCAAGCATGACACAAAGAAGTGAAAAATGGAAAACATGTAAAGAACTTGCATTGCTCTACTGGTGTACCTCACTCTGGGCCTAGGTCTTTATTTTTGCCAAGACACAAATTCATTCATTCAACAAAGTATGTAATTGACCATTTTCAAGGTCCAATGGATGTGCAATTTCATAAAAGTTGCTTCAAGTTAAAAGCTTTGCTCAATCCTATATTATGTCCAGAGCCAGAATAGGTTCTATCGAACAGAATTTCATGAGGAATCTATAAGTGTGGTTATTTTAACAGTAGAAAAATTTCCCACTTAAAGTATTTAAAAATTCATTGCATCTGATCTGGCTTCCCTTCACACTTTCTAGATGCTTTTTCTTTACTTTGTTCATGCAGATGCATTACTACCTTTTCCCGAATGGCCCTAATCTGATATTTATACACTGTCTGCAGGAGCATCATTGTTGTCATTCGCTTCCTCTAGTAGGTAGTGATGCTGACTAAATTCACCATTCTCCTGCTGCTTTATCATTCACGGTTAGTTTCTTAATTAGTTGTTGCCATGAAATACCAGGAATCATACTGTGGTTCTCCCTGGAAGAACTCTTGAAATCTTCCTGCTCTGTTTGTGTCCTTGGCCATAACATTCTTGAGCTTATTGTCATAGTTATTTAGTGAGGTTTCTGGTAATGGACATTTCCTGTGCATGGAATGTGTGTTAAATGACCAGCTGGCTCGGAAGTACAAGAGCTCAAAGTCTCATCTGAACCAAGTTGTGAAATTATTACCCGTTTGCATGGGAGATTTCACTATGGAAGTTTTTTAAATATTCCAATTCCATGTGGTCAGATTTTCCTGACCAGTCCAATCTTTTTAGAGATTAAAAATTGCATAGAAGATGCTTGGTGAGAGGATGATCCGAGGAGATGACTCATGCTAATTTGCCCTGGACTAGGGTGGATTGGAAGCTAATGTGGAGATATGATGAAAAGATGTGGAAAATGAAGGCCCAACAACTAATGATGATGTGGTATAGACTCATAAGAATATAATGAAGAGGACAGCCATGGGGGCTCAGCAGTTTAGCGCCGCCTTCAGCCTAGGGCCTGATCCTGGAGACCCAGGATCAAGTCCCATGTCGGGCTCCCTGCATGGATCCTGCTTTTCCCTCTGCCTGTGTCTCTGCCCCGCCCCGCCTGTCTGTGTCTCTCATGAATAAATAAATAAAATCTTAAAAAATATTCAATGAAGTTGAATTAAATTGTTCTGATCAATATAGTCACAGGGTCATTGACTTGAAAGAGAATCCCAAAGAGCTCTAGAGAAGGATCTTTGCAGGTCTTGTTAGAATGCACTGATACTTCTGAGCAATTGTGGGACAGTCAAGGAACTTTATCAAAAAGCATCAGAGAATTTAGGTGCCTCCTTCCAACAGCACATCCTCCAAAAGCAGCATGTGAAAAAGTGGGAATATGGGTTGGAATAAGGTAAAGAAAAGAATTTCAAGGTAAGAGAGAAGAATGAGGACTCTGTTAGAGAGTTAAGTAAGGATCCAAAAAGTAAGAGTAGTTGAAGTCTGGAGTTTTAAAGAATAGTTTCTAGTGTCTTAAAACAATAAAGGACCAAAGATCAGAGAAGAACAATTTTGATGATCAAAACAGGAAAAGATGTACTTATTTAAAATTATAAAAGAAGAAAACTATGTCCTGAGTGTAAAAATATAGATGAGATAAAAGACCATCCACAAAGCTTTATTTGATGGGAAATGCAGTGGAAAAGATGGCAGCATGTGTGTTTAGGATTTCAGAGTGTACAAGGCATTTATTCATATGTTACCTTACTTGATCCACATCATCATCCTGGGCAGCAAAAGGATAACTAAGATTCTCTTTAGGACAGGAGCCTAAGATTTGGAGAAATGAAATAACCTTTCTCAAGGTCATGAGGCTAGCAGGTGGTTTGGCCAATTATCTTATTTTCCTGAATCAGAGGCCCTTGTGCATTCCTTTCCGTGATACTGGAAATCTGGAACTTTATTTATTTATTTTGGTTTCAGTTCTATTCTCTCCCTTCTGATCAATGTGCAATATTCCACACCAGATGTAGACAAACTTTTTCTGTAAAGAGCCAGATAGTAAATACATTAGGCTTTGTGAGCCGAATGTTCTCTGTTTTAACCACTCGACATAACCTTTATCATCTAAGGTAGCCCACAGACAACGTGCAAATGAGTCGATATGGCTGTGTTTCAATAAAATTTTATTTGCAAAAACGGGTGGTAGGCTGGATTTGAACTGTGAGCTGTAGTTTGCTGACCCCTGTTCTGCACCATTAAATCCCATGAATCTTCTTATTGTCCTAATGTAAGAGCTTCTAAAAATCCTCCCACCTGTGTTTAATTATTAGTTTTTAAAATACTTTATTTATTTATTCATGAGAGACACAGAGAAAGGGGCAGAAACATAAGCAGAGGGAGAAGCATGCTCCATGCAAGGAGCCCGATGTGGGACTTGATCCCAGGACCCCGGGATCACAACTGAGCCAAAGGCAGATGCTCAACCACTGAGCCACCCAGGCATCCCCCCAACCTGTGTTTTATATATAACTTTCCCACCTAGACAGTTTTGGCTTCCTTAGGTCCAGGATCACATTTGGCTTACCAGTATAGCCGTAATTCTAGTGATGTCTAGTACACACAGAGTGTTTGACAATTATTTATTGAATGAAGGTTTTCTATATTAGTGTACACATCTTCCCCTTCTCTTCTGTGTCTGTTCTTCCTAACTTCCTACCCAAACACTTTTTTCTCCACTTGGCATACTTTATTTTGCAAAGATAACAACAATATCTCTGGTCCTACGTGCTCTTCTTACAATGTAATGTTGAGACTCTTCCCATCAAGAGTAGGGAGCCTGTGTTCCCTCCCCTTGCATATTGACGAGCTTGTGACAATAGCAGCAGCGATGTGATGTAATTTCTCAGGCTAGGCCATAAAAGGCAATACAGCTGTTGTGTGGTTCTCTTGCAACCCTGAGCTACCGTCTACATAGTCTGATCTGAAGCTTCCATGCTGTAAGGAAGACCAGTTTAGCTCACCAGGAATGATCTCAGGGTGAGGACCTGAGTCAACTAACTACCTGGAGAAATAGAGATGCTTGGCCAACCCCCACCTACTTTAATTCTCTCACCTGCACCCCAACTACTCTAGCTCCATAGGGTAGCAGGAACCCAGGCAAGCCCTCCCTGAATTTGTGACTCATGAATTGTGAGATATAAAAAGATAATTGCTCTTTTAATCCATTAAATTGTCGGTGGCAGTGTATAACGGGAGTAGCGCTCCCCTGCGTTTCACTCTTCTGTTTCTAGAGAGGTGTGCCTATAGTAGTTAAAGATAATGACTTCATGTTGTCTTGTTTCAGTCTCAGCTTTCACACTTTTTAATGATGGGACATTGTGAAAGTTGCTTAACCTCAGCATCTCCATTTCCCTATCTGTAAAATGGAGCTAATGAAGACAATATTTTTCATCTCAGAGGGGAGGTGTTATGACTATGAAATAAGTTAATGCATATGGAGCATCTAGAATAGTGGTTGACGGGATCCCTGGGTGGCGCAGCGGTTTGGCGCCTGCCTTTGGCCCAGGGCGGGATCCTGGAGACCCGGGATCGAATCCCACGTCGGGCTCCTGGTGCATGGAGCCTGCTTCTCCCTCTGCCTGTGTCTCTGCCTCTCTCTATCTCTCTCTCTGTGACTATCATAAAAAAAAAAAAAAAAAAAAAAAAAACAAAAAAAAACAAACCTGGATTAGAATAGTGGTTGCCAAGTAAAACTCTAGGAATATATGTATTATTATCATTCCATGTCTTTCATTATTCCCAATTCTCTAAAGATGGGATGATGAAGGGGACATAGATAAGTTGGTAATAGAGGTGCCATCCTGGTGACTTCCAAGTAGAAATTTCCAGTATTGAGCATGTCATTGCATTCTAGATGTGTACGTCCAATGACCTACTTGCCTTACAGCAGTCTCACAGTATTCCAACTTTAATATGCAAGGAAGAATTATTCATTTCTATCTCACTCCAAAAATGGTTCTACCATCCATTAGGTAGGACTCATCTATGTTCTTTACAATTCTCACCCCTTCTGCATCGAATCCATGAATAAAGGTGATTGGTTCTATCTCCATTGTATCTCTGATAGGTTTATATGCTTCTCTACCTTTTTGCTATTAATGTTTAAGTCCAAGTAACCATTGTTCTTTACCTGGACTGTTTCAATTGCTTTGTAACATCTCATTTTCTCCCATTCCCTCTGCTTCATGGCAAAGTGAATTGAAAAAAAAAAAACTAGAATATAACATAGTACAGAAGTGAAAAAATCATAAATGTACAGTTCACTAAATGATAACTAAGTGCAAATAATCTTAACCAACACCCAAGTGAAGAGATAAAACATTACCAGAATCCTATTCCTTACCCTTAATATTTGCCTCTCATTATTCTTTTCTTCCTCCCGAAAGCAAACATTATCCTGACTTCTAAAACCATAAGTTAGTTTTTCCCTTTGATATTTACATGAATGGAATAATAAATATATACATATTTATATGCCATTATATCTGGCTTCTTTGTTCAACATTATGTTTATGAAATTCAACCATGTATAGCAGAAGCTTGCCCAGTTTCCTTATCTATAGTATTTCAGTGTATAAATATACACCGATCCTGTGATCTAACTCATTGATAATAACCCTCTGGTTTGTTTCCATTTGGGTGCTATTATGAAATATGCTACTAGAATTATCCATATGTGTATGTACGGTGCATGTGCATGCATACATACATACTTGCATGTGCATATACATTAGTATTTTGGTTGCATATATGCCTAAAAGTGGAATTTCTGAGTCATAAATTGTTCATATGACACTTTACATTTCTACCAACAATATATAAGAGTCCCATTTGCTCCACATATTTGTCAATACTTTGTATGGTCTGTCATTTTCATTTTAGCGATGCTGGCGGATGCATATTGGTACCAATGTGCATAGCTTTTATGCAGTGTAGTTTTTATTTGCTTTAACACTGATGACATTGATCATTTTTCAAGTGTTTATTGGCTATTTGAATATATGGTAAAGTAACCAAGTCTGTTGGGCTATTTTCTTACTGATTAGTAGATGCTTTTTTAATACTCTAGATAAGTGCCCTTTGTCAATTACATGTGTCACAAGTATATTCTGTTCTGTGGGTTGCCTTTTCAGCTCAAATATGTACCAAAATTGCTTTTTAATGTTGTCAAATTTATCAGCTTTTGTCCTTTTTTAAAAGTTACTGTCCTTATGGTTAGAGCTTTTTCTTTTTTTTTTTTTTTAAGATTTTATTTATTTATTTATAAGACACACAGAAAGAGAGGCAGAGACACAGACAGAGGAAGAAGCAGGCTCCCTACAGGGAGCCCCCTGTGGGACTCGGTTCCAGGACCCCGGGATCAGGCCCTGAGCTGAAGGCTGATGCTCAACCACTGAGCCACCCAGGTGCCCCTTTTTCTGTCTTTTTAAGAAATCCTTTTCTATATCAAATTTGTGAATTAATTATATTTACATCCTAGATCCATTGTTTTATCTTTCAAAATTAGATATATAATCTACCTGAACATTCATTTGCATGTGTAGTGTGAGATGGAGATCAATTTCATTCTTTCTCTATAAATATTCAATTTATATGAATCATCATCACTCTTACTGAGGGGACCATTATTTTGGTCTGCTCTACAGTGCCATTTTGGTCATGAATCAAGTATCTTTATATTCATGAATGTGTTTCAATTAACATCTGAGTGTAAATAGTCATCATTCTTCACCTGGACCACTGAAATCACTTTGTAACAGGTCTTACCATGTTTTCCTATTCTCTTCTGCATTCAGTTGTCTTCACAAGAAAGTAAACTTTTTTGGGTATTTTTAACTTATTTATTTTATATTCTTTGTTGTCTTTTTATATTCAAAACTATACCATACTATATTAATGACTGTAACTGTATGGTAAGTCCTTTTTTTTTTTTATTTTATGGTAAGTCTTGATTCAACAAATTAAGTCCTATTTTCTTTTAAAAAGAATCTTGTTCTTCCCTTCCTTCTCCTTTCCTTCCTTTTCTCCTTTCCCCGCCTCTTCCTCCTCCTTCCTTTTCAAGAATATCTGGTCTATTTTTGACCTTGAACAATGCAAGGTCCTTAGAAGACCTTAACTCTATTTCCTCCAGACTTTTATAGTATGGTGGATATATTTTAATTATATACATACCGTAAGTGCCATGAGACATCACTTATTATTTCACACTATAGGAATTCATTTGAATTTATATAATATTTCCATTTACACTATAGATATTCATTTGGATTTATTGTAAGTTTCATTGCTCTATGTAAATTCTTACATCTCTGAGCTTACTTCTGTAATTATTTTCTTTTTGCCTGAAGAATACCTTTTAGTATTTTTAAAAATTTTTTTCAACTGGTGGCAGATTATTTCTATAATTACTTGTTTTAAATGTCTTCATTTTCCCTTCATTTTTGGATTTTATGGGTATAAAATTCAATCCTATTGCTGTATATGGCAGAAGTTTATTCAATTCTATTGTTCTCTAGTGGTCCAGTATATGAGTATACTTTGATTTATTTAATCAATAATAATGGATATTTGGTTTGTTTCCAATTTTGGACTATTATGAGGGATACTGCTATGAACATCTGTGTGTGTGTGTACGTGTGTGTGTGTGTACACACACACGTTTCCATTTCTGTTGGTATATATATATAGATGTAGAATAAAAGTGTAAATCTAAGATAGTTATTTTCTATTCATATTTTAAATATGTTCTATTGTTTTCTAGATTTCATGTGTCTGTTGAGAAGTCAGCTGTTAGTCTTATTATTCTTTTTTGGTGTCTATATAAACCATCTTTTTTTTTGTTTTCCTTTTTAAAAATCTTATTATGTTTAAATTAATGAACATATAGTATATCATTACTTTCATTACACCCAGTGCTAATTACATCATGTGCCCTCCTTGATGTCCATCACTCAGTTACCCCAACCCCCCACCCACCTCCCCTCCATCAACCCTCAGTTTGTCTCCTGTAGTTAAGAGTCTTATGGTTTATCTCACTATCTGATTTCATCTTATTTTATTTTTCTTTCCCTTCCCCTATGATCCTCTGTTTTGTTTCTTAACTTCCATATATGAGTGAAATCATATAATTGTCTTTCTCTAATTGACTTATTTCACTTAGTAATACCCTCTAGTTCAATCCACATCATTGCAAATGGTAAGATTTCATTTTTTGATGGCTGAGTAATATTCCATTTTCTATCTATCTATCATCTATCTATCTATCTATCTATCTATCTATCATCTATCTATCTCATGTCTTCTTTATCCATTGATCTGTTGACATTTCTCCAAAGAAGATATGCAAATGGCTGACAAATGAAAAAATGCCCAATAACACTTAGCATCAGGGAAATACAAAGTGTTGTTCCTTTTTTAGTTCTCAGTGGGAAAACTGATCCTAAGCAACCTAATCAGTCTAGGCCAAAAGGGAAACCAAAGCAGTCTTTTAAGAGAATAAATTGGATCCTAGAACCTAATGCCTAAAATGCTCAATGGCTTGTCCATTGCTGTTAGGTATAATCCAAACCCCTTATCTTGAGTACTAGAACCTATTCCATTTGGGTGCTGTATAACTCTCTGAACCATTTCCTATCATGTTCCTTCTTATTTAATAGATTCTAGTCACATTAGCCTTTCTATCTTTCAAAACAGTGAGCTCATTCTCACCATTGATGGCTCATTTTTATCATTAAGGTCTCAGCCCAATGATACCTTCCCAATGGTGACTTCCCTGAAGAGCTAAGCTAAAGTAGTTCATCCCAGTCATTCTTTCCTACATCAATCTGTTTGATGTTCTTATAACATGTAACACTCTTTTAATACAACTTACTCTCATTGGTTTTCTTGTGTACTTCTCTCCTCCTTCACAGGCCAGGTATAAGTTCCAAAAACACAGAAGCCTTATCTTCTATTCATTACTGTATTCCCAGACTGAGAACAATAGCTGGAATATAGTCACTGCTCATAGAAAGTTGGAACAGTCATTTCCAGAAATGTTTTAGGAGGCTGATAATAAGAAGCTAAATTTAGAGTAGTGAACCTGACCAAAAATGATTTTTTTCCAAAAATGATTTTTAAAAACTTTTATATGATTAATAATTCTGATTTTCCAAAGCTCTTTAACATATATTAATAGTTCTCATTTGTTTCTGATGTAAAAAGGAGGGTAGGAGCCAGAATACAGCAATGTAATTGATAAAAATAGACAACACTTTTTGCCTAAATTTTGATAAATTTTAACTCTGTGCTTCATCCCTAGTGAATTATCTCCATTTTTGGATAAAGACTTTAGAAATTATACTCTGATTTAACATTTTTGAAATTACAAGATTGCTTTTGATTATTATATAAATCTAATTTGTAGTAGTATTGTTTTTTCCCTTCGTATTTCATCGGTGAAGATTTTAGGAAATACTTAAAAGAGCCATGCAAGCCTCTAGACTTCAGATGTGCTCCACAGACCACACTTCCAGTTCTGTGTTTTACTCCCAGTCTTTCCTGCCTTCTCTAGTTGTGGCACAAGGAGCAATGACCTGACTCAAGGGCAGGCAGAAGGAGAGGAAGCCAAGTCAAGGGCCTGCATGATCAAAACCCTGCATAATTTTGTTGACCACATCTAGTCTGTCAGTCTTTAGGGAGATATTTATATTTCTCCCTTTCACCTCCCTCTGTCACCAAGGAGTTTTATTTCCCTCTTAAGTGGCCTAGCCCAGAAAGGAAGTGGGAAAGTGGGAATAATCATTTAAGAAATGCAGCCAAACCACAACTACACCTTGTTCTTTTGGAGTCTTGCCTGTCCTCCCGTTTGAAGTTATGTAGGTTCTATTTGTGTCTATTCCATTTGCACCTGCTCCCCTTAGTGCTGTACTTTGTAAAGTGGCAGAAGTCTGAAACCTTAGTAAACATCTTCTTAAAATGAATATATTGCTTGTGAGATCAATCTGCTCTTAAGGGATACCACTGCCAGTCAATCTTCTAAACCAATTCATATAGGCCACAGATGTTTCCTCAGTAGTATAAAGGAGCATCCCCCCCACCCCCACCAGGGCCACAGATTCCTGTTCCTGGATTTGGGACAGTTTGTTTTATGACCAGTGCAGTCTTTATTCACAGGCAACTTGATAATAACCTATATGGCAATAGGTTGCCTTCCCTTGTTCCATAGAAATCTGACTTGCACTCTCAGACACCAGAGCACTAACTGTGTTTCTGGCTTCTCCCTTTTCTGAAAACAGGCCACACTATTGTAATGGGTGAAGAGAAGCCAAAAAACAAAATAAAACAAAACAAAAATCTAGGTCTAGGCAAATTTCTCCTCCCATGGAATGTCTTTTCACAACCTTCCTACTTTTCTTTCTCACTGCACAGGACTCTGTTCATGAACAAAATGTTGGGGATAAGGATTAGGGGTAAAACAGGGAGGAAAGGACAGTTGTACTATTATTTCATTAGTGACCCAATACTTTCTTTTAAAAAACAGAAAATGTTAATTTTACAGAAGGGAGCTGTAGATTTGAGCCCTTTAACATGCAAATGTTAGTCCTGATTAGATTCTAACAGTTTCACTGGATCATTCTTTCTGGCACAAAATGACTTTATTATCACTAGAGAATTCTGGTTCCTCTGTTGCTTTTCTTTCTCAAGATGGTTTTATCGGATTGCTTCATTGTGGAGTTTGTTTAAACCCTTGAAATCCAATCACACTTTATTTTAGATTTAAAAAAAAATCTATAAACTTGGACTCTTTCAGTAGCCTCACAGCTGAGCCAGGTTTGCTGACCCTTGTACCAGGTTTTTGTTAAACAATTGCCTGAATTGTGCGGTGCACATCTGAGTAAAATGTTAGACTTGAAATGCCATCAAGAAGATTCTGTTTCCCAAATGCCTTGGTGTAGTGAAATAGTCAGATCTGAAACTTTGGAGAGCGAAGTTCAGAAGAAACTGGAGTCCAAGGTTTACTGCTCATTTGATATTTAGAAGCAACGTTTCAGGCCCTGACCAAGCTGCCAAAATGGAATTTTCTTCCTATAACCCAATTATTGGTTCAGTTTAACCCAGAGTATGGTTGCAAGCCAACAAGATTCTTCTGAAGCTCCCTTTGCTTTTCTTTCTTGGTTTCTCCTGTTTACTTTTGGACACTTTTTATTAGAATTTGCCTGATGGTGACTTGCTGTATCTCTGACTCTCCACCATAACAGTCTTGATTAAAATATTGAAGTCCTCATGGTCAGCTGCTGATGGTAGATGCCATCCATCAACTCAGTGCAATCAATCTGTGTTCTTTCCACATGAGGTCGTGTTCTATAGTATGGTACACCTCCATAGTATAGCTCCATAGTTGTATTTTGGTGATGGAATATATAAAAAAATACCATGAAATGCGCTTTAGTCCACAGGAATCCAACTTCTTTGTTCCTCAAGGGGAAAGATGATGTATTTTTTTTTAAATTTCCCAGCTCCACCATCTAGCATCACACTACTGGAAAAAAAGGATATAACATAATAAATACTAATTAACTTGGTGTCATAGCACATATGTAATATTAGCAGTGTTTATTTTTCAGTTCAAGCACTGATTCTCCAACTTATGGGTGATTTAAGGGATTTTTTAAAACATAATTCTATCTATAGGTAAATTGTGCCTCAAAGGCTGGAGCTGCAGGGCAACTATCACTTTTAGAATATCGATGAGCTCTACTGTTCACCCATCTCTGCGTGGTCCTCCTATTTTATTTACATTGCTTTCCAGACTCTTCTATGTTTGAGTTTACAACTTCTACTCTAAAGGGCATCTCTCTAAGACATCCCAGATTCTACCCAGACGAAATGGATATCTTCCTCATCTAAACCCTACTTCTCCCCTGACATAAACCTCTATTATGGCATTTATACCTTTATGACCATGTTTCACCCCTCCTTATTCATAACTGTTTTCTTATTTTCATGGCTGCAGATGAATAGTAGATTCAGAACAATCATGACTTTCTGAGGGAATCAAGATCTGGGGTTGAGTTGGAAGAATTAAAATGGAGATTTGCAGGCCACAGAATCTGATATATTTATTAAAAGTTAATTTGAATGTTCCTATAGTGATCAAAGCAAAACAGTTAGTTGCCTGAATCCTATATATGCCAATAAAGAAAAAGCATGTGAGTTCCTTAGGGAAAGTAAACATCATCTCTAACAGTTGCAAGTTTCTTGAGTCCTAGGATAAGTATTTTTTCTATTTTGTATTGCCCCACAGCTCCCACCGTGATGCCATCCTCCAGGTAAGGATTCAATAGTATTTGTGGAATATTATCATCAGAGATTTCTTTGACCTGCGGAATGGTTGGCTGCCTGACCTTCATGAACTTACAAGGGTAACTCATCCAAACTACCATCAGTTGGTCAACTTGGAAATTCTTGACTAACACTAGCTAAGAACTGATCCATTATGACATTTTAACCCAAATACTCATTGTTTCTCTTACCTCCTTGATTATTGAAATGACTTTTTTATTTCACTGTAGTTAATGATGTGAACTTCAACCCAAATTTGTCTCCCATCCCTTTATTCTTTATTTTTCCTAGTTATAACTTCTATAAATGTTTCAAATACTTTAGTCACAGATGTGCACATTAGTTGACAAAGGGTGATTGTTATAGGACATCAAAAAGCCCTTCACATTTATTGGACCAGCTTTTTGGTTTTGTGTGTTCATATGTGAGTTAGTTAGAGGCATGAAGAGGCCATGAAGAACTAATTATAGTGAAGACAAAGACAGAATAATACAGACAGCCACAAACTATCCTATTTATCTAGGCTTTTTATTTGTCTGGACTATTTTCAGGGTTGTTTCTGTGAAACAGAAGAAGAGTTGGCTCAGACTACAACCAGGAGAATGCCTGCCATGCTGTGTCACTGTCTCTCTGCCATTCCCTGACAGGTAGTAGTGATATACCTGGCTCCCTGCCTTGGTGTCTTTGTTCACAGCTCCCAGGGATCTACCTTTGTATCCCTTCCTTCCCTTCTTCTCTACCCTGCCGGTGGTCCACTCCCTCAACCTGATTGCTTATTCTGGCTGCCAGTAGGTAGAGGCAATGCCAGCTTGGTCTTTCTCACCTAGGTGGCTAGATGCCAAAGTTTCAACATGAAACTTTTCCCAGAGACTCATAGCACCTCAGCACCTGTCAAAGCTTTTGTAGTCTGAGTACTGGGATGGGGGAGAGCCTCCAGGTACATACAAGGTGCTACAATGGAAAGGTTTTTTTTTGTGTGTGTGTGTGTGTGTTTTTTCTCCTACTTATCCTTCTAGTTAGTCCATGAATTATGGACTATTAAGAGGATGTGAATGAATTCTATAAATTTCTATCTCATCTCCCCACCTCTAGCAACTACCTCTTCATTTTAAACTCAACTACTGAATAATTCTTTTCAGATAATTCATCATAGCCCTGTTCATGAGTTGGCACCTCCTGCCAACTCTGTGAAATGTAAATACCTCAGCATTTAAAAACCTCAGCTTTGCTATATGAAAAACACAAAAGATATAATAGCTTGAAAGGGCTTCAGAATCAGCAAGTCTATTTCTCTGAAAAGACAACAAATTGAAACCCAGAGAAGTGAAGTGACTTACTCAAAGCCACACAGCTATAAATGACAAAGTTTTTTGGGGAATGAGAAGAGGTCAAACTTCCAGCCAAAGATTCTTTTCCCTAAAGCACTAGGTTAATCACAACCTTATGAGCAAAATATGGAACAATATACAATTATTATTGAGCTCTGTGTGCAGATATAAGGATCTGATGATTAGAAAATTGAGGCTTGGAAAGTTGTATCTGTGCTGACAGTATAGCCAAGTAGTTAAGTCTGCAGACTTTGGGGTCAGAGAGGCTGTGCTTAATTCCAGCTGTCACCCATTAGCTTGTCTATATTATTGGACAAGTTGCTTAACCCCTGTGATCTTCAGAGTGCTCATTAGTGAGATGGAGTTATAGCTTTCTTGGAAAAGTGTTATGATGACATTTCTAAAGGATAAGGAATTGCTGAAGATAATAATGATTATTAAAATTATTCTACAATGCTTACATAACACTCTGTCATCCAGGATGATGTATTTTTTTTTAAAGTTTATTTATTTGAGAGAGAGACAGAGCACAAGTGTGGGAAGGAGCAGAGGGACAAGCAGACTGCCCACTGAGCAGGGAGCCCAACATGGGGCTCAATCCTGGGACTCTGAGATCATAACCTGAGCCAAAGGCAGACTTTTAACTGACTGAGCCACCCAGGTGGCACCAGGATGAGGTATTACTGATCTTTCTATATCCTTTCTCTCCCAACTTCTTGCTACTCCTCTGCGACTTTGAATGTACCATCCCCCCCTTTAAGATTTATTTATTTATTTTAGGGTAGGGGCAGAGAAGGAGAGAGAGAATCTCAAGTAGACTCCCTGCTGAGCATAGAGCCCCATGTGGAACTCAATCTCATGAACCTGAGATCATGACCTGAGCTGAAATCGAGAGTCAGACACAACCAACTAAGCCACTCAGGTGTTCCACCATTTTCTCTTTTCTAGGCATTATTAACTCCCTCACCTTCTCAATATCTCTGCCATTCTCCAACATGGCACCATTGTCTTGCTTACGTCTTACATCATTCAGTAATACCCTGTTTAGCTAGAATCTTTGAAATAGCATCATAGGAAGTCAGTGGGAGAAGACAACTATTGGCAAGTAGTTTGTTACCTGTGTACTATGTGATTTTAGTGCTGTACAATTAAGATTCTCTGAACATGGTAACATCAAGCTGGACTCCAGTTGCTTACATTTATTTATTGTATTAGTTTACTATTTCTGCTATAACAAATTCACACATATTTTAGAGGATTAAAACAGTCCGAATTTATTTTTATACAGCTTTGGAAGTCAGAAGTCTGAAATGGGGTCTCATTGGTCTAAAATCAAGGTGTTGGCAAGGCTGTGTTTCTTCTGTAGGCTCTAGGAAAGGATTTGATTTTCTTGCCTTTTTTCAGCTCCTAAATGTTGTCTGTATACCTTGGTTCATGGCTCCATTCCTCTAAGTTCAAAAGCAGCAATAGCAGGTCATTCTCCTGTTATCATCATTGGGTTCCCTCTTTTGTGTCTCCCTAATGATCACATTGAGCCTCCTCCGATAATCCAGATTAATCTCCCCATCACGAGGTCAGTAATTCCTCGTTGTTGTGTCACCTAACATATTCATGGGTTGTGGAGTTTAAGGACATGGACATCTTTGGGGACCATTACTCTGCCTACCACTTTTATATATACTTCATGGTTTCACTTCTTAGATGTTGGTTCTATTTTTTAGGCCTGACCTTGTGGTTGTAAGATGCCTTCTATCAGTTCCTTGAATGCAACTTTGTGGCTTTATATCTGGCAGAATATAGTGAACATCTTCATCTTACCATTCTTAGCAAAGGTACTGTGAGTAGCCCTGTAGAGGCCATGGGCACAGCCATCACTATAGCCGGTGAAAGATGTGCCGATTGGCTCAGGCTCCTGATGGGACGCCTGGAAGCATGGGAAGAATAAATCAGTCACAGTTGAATCGAGGGATTTGATGAGGATTTTTAAAAAGGAATTATTTATAAATGTATAGGCAAGTGTAGGAAAACCAAAAGGAAGAGCACAGTGTTTGTAGCCAGTAGGAGCATGAGTTGTCAACATCCCTGGGCCTGAAAATATGATGGAAGGGAGTATTTGCCAATTCCTGGAGATAGGTCACATGGAGAGGGACACCTGACAGAAGCTGATTCCTTTGTGTGGAGATACAGCCACCCATGATAACCCGATAGAGAGGGAGCTGGAGAAATGAGAATTCTGATGTCCCCACCTTCCCTCCCATCTGCTGTGCTCCCAAAGTTAGGGAGGGAGAGCATGTGGGGGAGTTCCTATTGTCAGTGTAGGAGCACTCAGCAGAGTGGGAAGGTAGAAGAGAGGGTCAAGAGAGGCAGTGGAGACCCAGCTCAACCACTAAGCAAAAGTCAGAATTATTAGAGCAAGAGGGAATGGTTGTTACAGAGGCAAATAACTACACCCATTACAGGTGGAAAGAAAACCTTTGAATTTATTAAGGTTTTATATAGACATTTTCTTTTCTTTTTAGGTTCCAGTTTTTATTTAAATTCCAGTTAATACAGTGTAATGATAGTTTTACATGTGGAATTTAGTGATTCGGCACTTATATACAACCCCAGTGGTCATCACGAGTGCCCTCCTCAATCGCCATCACCTATTTAACCCATACCCCCACCACCCTCCCCTCCAGTAATCCTCAGTTTGTTCTCTGTAGTTAAGAGTCTGCTTTATGGGGCAGCCTGGGCGGCTCAGTGGTTTAACGCCTGCCTTCAGCCTGGGGTATGATCCTGGAAACCCGGGATCAAGTCCCAAGTTGGACTCCCTGCATGGGGCCTGCTTCTCCCTCTGCCTGTGTCTCTGCCTCTCTCTCTCTCTCTCTCTCTCTCTCTGTGTGTGTGTCTCTCATGAATGAATAAATAAAATCTTAAAAAAAAAAAAGAGTCTGTTTTATGGTTTGCCTCTCTTCCCTCCTCCCCCAATATAGCCATTTTCCATCACACTGATTCAGCCTTGTTGATAAAATTTACTGTGGAAATGTTCTTTGACTAAGAAGAGTGACAGGTCTTTTGGGCCTTCATATCTTTACTGAATTCCACATATAGGCAGGATATAAAATGTATTCTTTATGGGCCAAATGTGTGAAGAATTTTCTAGTACAAGTTTGACAAGAATAAAGGAAACTTCTTTAATTAGATATATTAAGTCCATTAAACGCCTGCTCTGTTCAAAGCAATGTGATAAGCATTAGTTGGGGGGACTTGGGGAAAGTCAGGGTCAGGGTTAGGGATGTCAGAGCTGCTGGTGTTAACACTACAACACAAACTCTTTCATACTTCCAAGGGTTTTCTTCACTATTTTTGCTTCTTCCTAGATGGCCTTGACCTTTTTTCTCTTCATCCTTCCAGGCCTACCTCACTGTCCCTTGCTCAGTTGAGGCTTTCAGGAATGACCTCCCACCTCAGCAGAGTTAAATAGTTCCTGTCTACACTCCACAGTGTGGTATACACATGAAAATGGTAACACTCATCACTTGTCTTAACCTTGCCTAAGTGGCTATCTCCTTGCTAGATTTAAAGGTCTCTAGTGCCAGGGTCTGTGACTCACTCTTCTCTCCGAGAGATATATAGGCCACAGAGACCTTGGAGAGCCTTCTGAGGGGGATTCCTGCTGGGGGTGATGGGATAAACATTGCTAATCACAGAGAAATGTGATGGCCTAATTTTCAAAAATATCAGTCAGCATTGCCCATGCGCCATACTCATTTATTCTCTTTGTCCTTCCTTTTGATTCAAGGAGCATTAGATATGTCTGTGCTTATCAGCTTAGGGATGGGATTGAGGGGAATCTAATAGGAAAACAAGTATTGGAGAGAAATGGAAGACGGTGAGTCAGATGCTGTAACCTTCGAGGAGATGAGGGATGATCAAACGCTGAGTAGAGGTCAGAAATAATGTGAGGTCAGGAGTGGGACAGCAGGATACCGTCAGCCTCAGAGTCATAGTGATGTTACTTGAGAGTGAAAGAGCAACAGTTTTGAGGTAACGTTGCCTGTGAAAAGAAAGTCAAACCTCATATTTCAAGCCACAGGCTCCTTGTCTACAGTGACGCATGAACAACTTCCAATTTCTGCTTGTGCTCCTATCCTCTGTTCTGACGGGCACCGTGCGCGTTGCAGCACGTAGGGAAGAAACTTAAGCTTCCATACCTGGTTTCTCCTTAAGTTAAATTCTCCCCTCCTACCCCCAGCAGTGAAAGGTAAGAGAATGTGGACAGAGGCCAGGAGTGTCACCTTCACTCAGATCCTGTCATGTAAAAGAAGAGCTCCCTCCTGTAGTGGATGCAGCCCCGATGTCTGCAGGATGGAGGCACCATTCCCCCAGGTTCTGGAACTGTTGCCTGCTGAAAGACCATGGCTGGATACCTCCCCAGGCACTGTCCTCCTGTCTAGGGGAGTTGCCTCGTCCAAGGTTATGCCTCCTCTCCAGGGCCGGCTCTGACCTGGGGAATGTTGATGCACAGCTTCTGTCTTCTTTACCTCCCTTACAACATAAACACCTTTCCCTGGTCTGCCCCCTCCCAAACTTTCCACAATACAATAACTAAAGGGTTAATGCCTGGAACAGCAGAGGGCCCCTGAGAACACATTCCAGTGCTACTGTTGGTACCACCTGAAGTGGGTTCAATAGTGTCCCCACCAAAATTCACGTCCATCTGAACCTCAGATTGGGACCTTATTTGGAAAAAGGGGTTTTGCAGAAGTGATTAGGATGAGGTCATACTAGAACAGGATGTACCCTAAATCTAATAATTAGTGTCCTTGTGAGAAGAGGACACACAGGAATACACACAAGGAGGAATGCCATGTGACAACAGATGCAGAGATTGGAGAGATTCAGCTAGAAGCCCGGGAGATGCAGAGATTAGAGAGATTCAGCTAGAAGCCCGGGAGCCCTAGAAGGTCCTAGCACCTTGTTGGGAGCCACCAGGTGCTAGGAAGAGGGAAGAAAGTATTCTTCTCTAAAGAACTCAAGGGAGCATGGACTTCTACCCTCCAGAACTTTGACAGAATAAGTTTCTGTTGTTGTTTTAAAGATTTATTTAGGGGGATCCCTGGGTGGCTCACCGGTTTAGCGCCTGCCTTGGGCCCAGAGCGTGACCCCAGGGTCCTGGGATCGAGTCCCGCGTCGAGCTCCCGGCATGGAGCCTGCTTCTCCCTCCTCCTGTGTCTCTGCCTCTCTCTATGTCTATAATAAAAAAAAAAAATAAATAAATAAATAAATAAATAAATCTTTCTTAAAAAAAATAAAATAAAAAATAAAGATATATTTATTTGTTTTAGAGAGCAAGGGTGGGAGGAGGGGGAGAGCACACAAGCAGGAGGGGCAGGGAGAAGGAGCCCAGCACGGACTTTATCTCCCACCTACGGTGAGATCACGGCCTGAGCCAAACCAAGAGTCAGATGCTCAACTGAGCACACGGCCCAGGTGCCCCTAAGTTTCTGTTGTTTTACGCCACCTGGTTTGTGATGATTTATCACGGCAGCCTGAAGAAACTGGCTCACCCCTCTGATTAGTACCTGTGCCGTTTCCATTTGGTACGTCCTAGTCAACACTTCAAGGTGCCTGTGTCTTTACTCTTTCGTCCTTTTAGCAATAGGACCGGTAGACTAGCCGACTTCATAGCAAATTGCCTTGGGTTCGCCACCTTGCTGGTACCTCTAGCCTAGAGCTGCACATTCGAGTTCATTTTAATTAGAATCCCCTTTTCCCAGTCCCATCCCATCAGGAAGACTTCCTACAAATACCATTTTGTAGAATGGATTGATTTCCATCTACCCTGTTGTATTGCGCTTCCAGCGATCCAATGCCTGCCCTAGACAGTGCTGCAGGGGTGAGAGAGCGCCATTTGGCTCTGGGCTGCAGGGCTGCCACGCTCGCGGTGTGACGTTCATTGCAGCAGCTTCTCCTAACCTGATGGCCCCAACCGTCACGGAGCTGGCTCTTTCCTGTCCTGGCTCCAAAGGGCATCTTGAGCTCAGCACCTGGTTGGGCCTGAGGACTTCTTTTCCCCAACACCGTTCCCTCAGCAGTTTTGAGAGACTTACAGGTGCCCTTAGGAAATTAGGAGGGAGCAATTTCTTCAGATGTGGATTGGCATCACTTCTGTTTGATGATTACCAGAGAAGTCAAGATACAGTCAAAGTGCAGTCCTTTGTAAGTCCTATGCCAGGGCCGCTAGCCAGACCCCAGAACAGGGAGGTTGCTCCTTGCAGGGGAGGCCGGGCTGGCCCCCACACCGACTTGGCTCCCGCGTGGCTCCCGGCCCCTCCAGCAAGCCTTCCACCCAGCCCTGTGCCAACATAGTCCTTGTTCCGTCAACCAGCCCACCCACCTTTCTGTTCTTTTTACCCCCTTCCCTCCTTGTCTGTTTTATCCCTTGGCGCCCCAGGACCCAGGCTGGGCGTCCCCTCCGAATCAGCACTTTCGGGCCACGGAGCTAAGCTGCCCAGGTCCTGCTTGGGCCACGCAGAAGCCCGAGGCCGGGAGCCTTGGAGAGCTGCAGAGTTTGCACCTCATGTCATCTAGGGCACCTTTGTCTGATGGGCATAAAGAGCTCTGGGCTCGCTCGCTTGCTCTCTCTCTCTCTCTTTCTCTCCTGATGTTTCTCAAACATCTTATTTATCCACAGAAACCTTTTTATTTCTCCAAGTGCCGAAGCTGTTGCCAAGAGTGCCAGGAAGTCTCCCTCTCCTTGCTTTTTTTCCCGTGACTTCACGGGGCCAGAAAGGGCCAGCTGCTGTGCAGGGAAAATAAAGAAGAAAATTACTTTATAGCCACTTTATTTCCAAGAATTGTGTCCTACACATTGAAAGTATTCTAAAAACTCTTTCACAATTAATCCATAATTTTCAAATATAATTTTCTAGGCCCACGAAACACCTTCTAGACGGATGTATGAGTGACCTTAGACTATGCCGACTGAAATCCTGTGTACTGTGATGAGGTTCTAGATGTGGCCTCCCCAGGGGCAGGTGTGGCATCTGTTTCATTAACTTGGGACAACACCCGACACATATGGGTTCTTAAAAATGCTTCCTGGCGTCTCTGGAGTCCCTGGGCCTGGGTCCACAGCCCTATGAATCTGGGGCAGAGATCTGGTTCCTCTTTTTATGAAAGGTAAATAAGAGTTTGGGCCAGCCACAGCCCCTGAGCAGACTGAGAAAGTCAACAGGAAATGAAGATGAGTGACACCTGGCCCACGAGTTCTAGAAGGGAGCAATCTCCTTTGCTGTGACCATATCATCTGTCCATCCTAACCTAACGTACAATTAGCATCTTATTCCCGGATTCTCATGTGGGACTCCAGGGATGTTGGTCCCCTTCTCTCCCCCACGGGGGAGACGAGTGTCTCTGGCACGCGGCTTACGGAGTCATTACGAACGGCTGCGTGGCCGTGCAGCTGTGTAAGGCTTTCAGTGCTCTTCCCAACACAGCGCAGAGCCTCCAGCGACATCAGCTTCTTTGCTTCCTCCTCCCTACAGCTGTTACCTTACTTTTCCTTTTAGACCAAACAGCAGTCTTTCCTCTTGGCTTCCTGGGTCTATTCCTGTTAACCCATGTCAGCAGCGAAATCCACGTAGGCAAAAAGTCCAACTGAGTAGAGGTAATGATCCCAGCTTGGTTCAGGCCACACGTGGCCCATTTCCCTGCACACACAAGTCCTGTCCTGGACTGAAGGGGGAACTGTTGAAACTCTGCAGTTGGTTGCAGCTTGCAGGATGGAGAAAGGATTATGGAACCGTCTTTTATAACCTCCTTTGAATTTATCTGGTATTTTGGAAAATGTAATTTTTGCTTGACAGAACAAATGCATGAATGTAAAAGAGGAGATCTCACTTTGGTCCTCAGTTACTAGGTCATTCTGTCCCAGCTTTACGTGGCAAGTATTTTACATTCAAATCTGATCCTAGACTCTTACTATCAAGAAAAATTTATATTAAAAAAAAAATCAACGATCGCTCTTTATAAATTGTGTGGACAGGCCTGGACAGCCATTGTCTTCCTAATCCTTCTCAGGGTTCTTATTTCATCTTCAGGGCACTCTGCTTCCAGTGATAAATCTGAGATGGTTCTGCTGTTTGATGTCTGACACTTTACCGTGAACAGACATAGGAATAATGTAGGGGTGTTTGCGTTCTCCACCCCTTGAGTTGTTAATCCTCCAACTACTCTTTTTTGTCCTAGGCACTAAATTTAGTTTTCAGATCTTTCCATTTTTGGGTTAATGTTATCTTTTCTTCAGTGTAAAACTGTTTTATTATCCACAGGCCTCCTCCGCGTAAAACAAAAATTCAGCATTCTAATTAGGCAACCAGATAGTATGTGTCTGTGTTATGATGCAATACATCACCTATGATGTATTCAAGCCAAAAATCTTTAACTTGAATCCTTTAAGCCTTTAGCTGCAGGAAAGCAGTGCTATGAGTCAGTGTCATAAAACACAGTTGGATGGGGGCAATGTGCTAGATAAGAAGGCAAGTAATGGACAGAACAGCCAGAAACAACAGCATGTGGTCCTGGATTGGACCTGGGCTGAGCCACTTACCTCTGAAGGATGTTTTGGCACCGTTGGTCAAACGCCATTAGATATAGTAAACATTTTGTTGGTATAAAAAGGCAGAGATTGGTAAATGAAAAGGTAGATTACAGTGCAGCATGTGTGATATGATCTGGTTTTAAATTAAAAATACACAAGTATTTTAACACCTACATAAATGTATATATATACATATACATATGCATAAAAAGATTGGTAAGCATGTACGACGCTTAATGTTAGCATAAATGCCTTGTGTTTATTTTATTTTATTGTTCTTATTGATCTATATTTTGTAACTTTCTATAAGACATTCCCTTGCAGTAATTATTTTAACCAGTTAATTAAGAAAGGAAGAAATCTTAGTTACAACTGGTGATGACTTGCACTGCTTTTGTGAGCCATCGAAGAGTTGTGAGAATTTTAATGTGACAATTCAGTTATGTTAATTATTGTGATTCTTAAACATTAGTTGAGGATAATTCTTCTGGGGCTTCACTTTTTGCAAACCCTTGGCCTCCTTCATTATTTTTTAAAAAATAGCCGCTCCATTTATTACAATAGAATGAAAAAGATAACCACTAGTTTAAAAAATAACCCAAATCCTGATGTCTGAAGCTTTATTGTCATTCATGTATCTCTCCTTTTGTTAAGAGGAACCCTTTAGAACAAAAGGTTCTAGGGAGACTGCCTGGCTACCTGAGAAAAAGTACGATGCCTTCTAAGGGACAGAAGGATCAACTCTTACTTTTCAAATTTGGGCTATACATTCTTTAGGTTTCAAGAAGCAAAGAACTAGGTGGGAACTGTAGTATAAGTGCTACTGCTAAGTTACAATCAACAATGATCTCATTTCTCTCATTCAGGGGATTTTTTGGAATACAGAAGCATTTGGAATACAGAAGCTGCGCCACATTTACCTCATCGTGCTAAGTCTTCTGTGTTCCTTACACTTCCATACGATGTTAATGACGTTTTCTTGGCTTCCAATCATTCATACTTACTGATCGGTATGTCTTTGCCAAAATAGAATATGGTTGAGGAGAGAACCCTACTGTGTGTCACAGGAAGCCCCCCTCCAGGGAGTTAGCAAAAACAGTCATTAAACCAGCCGAGAATCCATCTAACTATGCACATTTCTTGTTTTGTCTTCAAGGGTGCCTTGAGACACTGTTGGGAAGCTCACTAAAATCCAGATGCTCTGTGCTACGTGTTCCCTGGATTTGTCACTCTAGAAACTCTATGACAAAATGAAGTGAGGCTTTTCAACAAGGCTTTCCTCAAGACGACTCATACTAACTCCTTTTAATGGTATCTTCTAGAGTCTTGCTTTATTCAGCTATCAAACGCATTGATCTGTGCTTTGCAGAATCAGTATTCTTTGTCATTTTGAAAATATTTGAGCCCTGAGTGATGCCACAGCAATAACTGGTATACGTTAGCCAGTCTTCTCTTATTCTCTGGGAGGCAGTTGTTTCTAATTAGGATTCCTGAACCCATCAGAGCATCTAGGTTCTTTCTTACAAGCACCGAGCCTAATACACTGAGCTTCAATTCTGCTCTCTTTTTCCAATATCTGTTTCATCCTTTCCAATTGAAACATCAATTGTTTTGGCAGAAGAGATGGATGTCTCACAAGTTTTGCTATCATTCTGTCACCTATAAAATTAAACAGTTCTTTCTTTATTATTCTTGCCCCAGTACTAAAAAGTCCTCTTGGTGTTCTTTCCAGGTGTGCAAGCTTGAGTTTATTTCCAGCATTAACCTTTTGGACACCATTCTTGCTGCATTCTTTTGCTGATCCTTAGTTATATGCCTTTATTTCTATCTTTTGTGCATTGCTTTTCAGTTTAAACTACTTGGAAAGTTCTCTGTGTAGTCATGAATTTTTAGGCTACTTTTACTCCTCATTGGAGTCATTTGCAGTTGCCCAGTCAGAGTTACGGTTTGGAGAACAGCCTGACCTTCTGGAACTACTTTTACACCAGTTCATGGAACGGAGTTATCTCTTCTTTGATAGTCATGAAGTCCAACTGGCCCCAACACTCATGCCTGTGACAGCAGACATCTGATTCTGGCACTACTGTGCTTCACGTTCATGCCCATTGACAGCATCACCAATTGATCAAGGGAGCCTTTTCCATGTCCACATTCTTCAGAGATCTTCTCAACCCTGGGCTCTTCAACTCTGTGACTAGAGTTGGTACTTGATTTGCTGTCCCTTTTATCCAATTCCTACAACATTCCAAGATTTTTTTTATATTTCCACTATAATCAATTCCCCCAAAAAATCATATTTAAGAGATACAAAGATATTAGAGGCATAATTCAAGAAAATAACTGTATAAATAATAAATAGTGCAGATTAGGTTAACAACCAATTTGTAACATTTCAGATGCTTTCTTATTCCTTCTTATGTTCTCCCCAGCATAGTTTCTTTAAGAATATATATATATATATATATTCTTCTATGTTCCTTACACTTCCATACAATGTTAATGATGCTAACATCTATGTATATATATATAGAGAGAGATCTCTAGATATATCTAGATAGAGAGATATAGATATAGATAGATAACTCTCAAATTTATTCCCTATCATATGTAACTCTCTCAAAATTATTCCCTGGTCCACTAGTATGAACTCCAAATTCTTGTTTTTAAAAAATCTACAACTCTTGGCTTGGAGCGAAGGGGATATATTTTGCAGCTATGGTGTAATTACCACCTGTTAACAGGCTGACTGACATCCAAGGTTTTGATAACTGCTTTGGCTTGGGCACTGACCACTCAGAGTGGGCACTGACCAATCAATCATAAGGTTAGAACCTTACTTTAAACAACTGATAGAGTCATACTAGTAGGTATAGTAGGTATAACTATAGTTATATAGTTATATATATATATATATAGTTATATAACTATTGAATACCTACCTACTTATTTATTTTTCTCCCTCCATTCAAGTGAATGAAAACATGTTGAGCATGGACTACTTCGTGTGCCTGGGTTGACACTGAGGAAATAAAAATGAATAAGCAGATTCTGTATGTCTGCTCTCCATGGACTTTAAAAAGCCTTTGTGATTAATGCATCCTCTGCCTGGAATGCTTTTTCCTCAATATCCACTTGGTTCATGCCATTACTTCCTTCACTTCTCTGGTTCATAAGTTACCACATCAGAATATTTCTTTATTGGTCTTGAGTAAAGGAGTGCCCTTCCATTATTCCCTATCCTTAGTGTACCTTTTTCATATCACATATAACTACCCAGAATATTATAAATTTATTATTTGGTTTCTTCACAAGAACTAAAGTACATGAAATCATGTCCTTAGCACTAGAAAATACATGACACACAGTAGGTGCTTGGCAAATATGTGTTGAATTGAATCCAATGCTTGTTGAGCTGTAGAATGGAAGGAGATATCAGAGACAAAGATAATTGAAGTTCAAGCTAGGATATCAGGAGGAATAATGATGACACAAACAGAAGTAGGGAGGACATACGGTGGAAGTATTTTCATCGTAGTTACTATTTTTGTGCCATATCCGAAGATTTGTCTCTTTGGAGGTACACATTTGATTGCATTCTGGAACATCCTGCAGATATAAAAACAAGCAGCTAATGTTCCAAAATATTTCCTGACATGCACAATTCTTTGTTAGCCATTTGGCCTGCTGTCCTTTTACCTTCCAACATCTTCTGGGACATCTTTACTACAGGAAATGCTACTCTGACTGTCTTAGGATGACCAATCTCCAGTTATTAATCAAAGAAAAATGATAATGACTCATGTTAGCCTTTTTATCCTTGGCAAGGCTGTTTCCTAGAAGTAATATCTAAACATGATGAGGTGTAGAATCTCAGTTGCCTAGCCTAGAGAAGGCTAATGTTGGTCTCAGTTCCCACACAGGTGCATGGGGTTGGGGAGATCATGGAAAAGGGCTGGAGATCCCAGACACAAATAGGACCTCAGTGTCAAGGAGGGCTTCCCAAAAATAACAACTCTTTAAGAGCCAGGGCCCCTCTGGGTGCAAGCCAACGGACATCAATAGTACACACAGCACTCAAGTGAAAACAGAGGTGAACAGTTTGGCAGTTGTTTCCTGACCACATAAAACTAGGAAAAAAAGTTTCATTAACATAAAGCTAATAGAGGATTTCTGCAGCTGTATTGTGACTACATTTTACACATATTAATTCTTGAAGCCTAGAAATAGTGGATTCTAGGTACTTTTATCATACAAGAAGCCCTAGAAACAATTTGTAACCAGGGCTCCATTGATTTTCCCCACTATGGTGATCCTGAAGAAATGGGGGATATCCAAGAGTGTCTGCTGGGGATGATGCGGGGGGAGGATAAACTGTAATGAGTTTTCTCTACCGACATCAACCCAGATCTCAACAGTGGTTCTCCAACCTTGTTGCTCATCACCTGGCAAAGGTTTATCTTATTTTTAATTGAAGTGTAGAAAGCTTTAAAAATGTGTCTTCTCAGGCTGCTCCTGAGACCAGTTAAATCAGAATCCCTGGGGCTTTTGCCTGACATATGTATTTTGTAAAGTTTGCTCAGTGTATTGGCTTCTTAGGGATGCGATAAAAAGTACCACAAACTGGGTGGCTAAACCAACAGAAATTTATTGTCTTACAGTTCTGGAGGCTAGAGGTTCAAGATCAAGATGTCAGCATGGTTGGTTCCTCCTGAGGGATGTGAGGACAATCTATTCCATGCCTCTTTCCCAGCTTGTGGTAGCCTTAGGAATTCCTTGGCTTGTAGATGGCCTTTTTTCCATGCCTTTACATCATCTTTTCTCTGTATGGGTTTGTTTCTGTGTCCAAATTTTCCCTTTTTATAAGAACATCAACCATACTGGATTAGGGCCCACATGAATGATCTCATCCTAACTTGATCATCCAAAAAGACCCTATTTCCAAGTAAGGTCACCTTCTCAGGTACTGGAAGTTAGGACCCCAGCATCTTTTGAGACTTACAAATTGACTCATATACCAGGTTTCCACTGTACAGCCAGTGAGAGACTCTCATCTAAATCTGACTTGGGCCTCCCTCCAACCAGCCACTTAGAAGAAAAGAGAAGGAGAGGGGGAAAGAAGAGAAAGAACATGTGAAGGAGATGTCTAGAACAGCTTATACTTGATCATAGTTGAGGAAGAGGAAGGACTACTTGTTCTCATGCCTCTTATAATTCCTCTTCCCCAAGAGATAACCTTCTTGTGAAGATAAGCACTCTCTGGCTTCCGCCTCCTTCACTTATTCTGACCATGTGAACCAAATCTTTCCTATAAGACTGATGCAGAAACTTTTTCTGGTCAGTGGCTCCTGATCCAGAATAAACATTAGGATAGCCTGGGGAACTTTTATATAAAACACCAAAGCTCAAGCCCCATCTCCAGTAAGTTAGGATCTGTGTGCATAAAATTGATCATTGGGATATTTTTATAGTGCCCCAAGTTTCTATGTGCGATAGTGACTGCAACTGGACTTTCCCTTCTGCTGTACGAAATAGAGAACTTATCAGAATATAGGAAATAATAGTTTTCAGACATTAAGCAACATGAAGCGCAGAGAGAAGGGAAACTAAAGAGATGAGCCCTGTGATCTCCAAGCTTTCTTCCTAAAGACGCCTTTGACTCAGGCAGGAAGGGGGACCAGAAGCAGATCACACACAGTTAGGAGATAAAAATCAGAGTTCCAGAAAGCTGAAGCAGCCATAATTTGTAGGGCAATATAGCAGAGAGAAGGGAGTATCCAGAGAAATCTGCATAAGTTTTCTCTGGAGTGTTGCGGGATATGGAGCCACGTATATGTAGAAACACTGTGGGTCCAAGCACAGCCTGCCAGTAGCAGGAAGGTGAATGATTTCTAGAGCTCCCACAGGCCTGGGAGACATCCAGTTCTGACCAGCCAGAATGGAGTTGATGACTATCATGCATAATGCTCTCAGATCGCTGTGTGTGCATGCATATTGTGTGTGCGTGTATTCTCAATTATCAGTGTGTTGTATCTAACATGAAAGGATGACTTGGTGGACTTCAATTCTTTAAACAACAATACATTGCTACAGTTAGCATAATATTATAACCATGTTTTAAATCCATTTACAGAAAATGAAGAGTGAGCATCTGAAGACCCCATTCATGGGTGCTCTCCTGCATCTTTACAGACATATAAAACTTAGGTCTCTGATAAGAACATTACAATAAATATCATGGTCTCAATAGAAAAAAATCAATGATACTAAGGAGATCCTCTAGGAAAGAGCTATTCCAAGTAGCTTCTTAAATCCTTATCCGGGTATAGAGATGGGAACGTTGGCTATTTGAGAATATATTTCCCAAGAATATAGGGGTCAAGTGACTAGGTTTAGCAATGAGAACACTATTCAATTGCTTTAAAAAATGCAGTG
This sequence comes from Canis lupus baileyi, assembly GCF_048164855.1. Lineage (NCBI taxonomy): Eukaryota > Metazoa > Chordata > Mammalia > Carnivora > Canidae > Canis > Canis lupus. The sequence continues at coordinate 1,594,684 of NC_132865.1, read as the reverse complement.
GTTATGCAAACAATTGACTAAAAGTATTATTTCAGAATCAATCGAATCATGCTGTGTGATTAAGGTACTTCAGATTTGTTCTTGAAATTCCCAAACAGTACAAAGAACTTATATATTTGACTCAAAAATCCTTTTGCCTGCAGAGTTGATCATAATTATAATTTTGTATCACTAGATAAGCAACAGGATTAGGGATATTTTTAATTCAAATAAGCATTAGCTATATTGACAATTGAAGTTAAAAATCCAATGACTCATATAAAGAAGTGTTAATCACAACAGAGTGATTTTTATACTTTTAAATGGTTATATACAACACAATACTTGATTTCATGCAGCTCTCTGCCTAGAATGTTGCAAAAGATGTCATGACATTTCACAGACTCCAAGAGAAAAATGCTGATTTGGAAAACATTCAGCAAATGACACTGAGGTTAATCCCAAAAGGAAAAATCATGCTGTAGAGAATATTTATATCTGAACAATGAGGAGCCAGTGTCTGCCTTAAAATAATATCACATAAGATTCACTGAAGTCCACTGGAGTCCAAACTTTGAGATACTCTGAGCCCACCTTTTATCTTTTTTTTTTTTTTTTTTTGTGGACAGCATTTTATTTTGAATTGGGCAGGTGGTGAGGGGAAACAATGAGAAAACTGAACCTTAGGTGATGAATTCCTTTCATGGGAAAAAATGTGAGCCCTAGTAATATTTTTATTTGATATAGAAAACAAGACAAATAGGTATTCAGAAACAGACTAGAAAATTCAAAGCAGATATCAGGAAATAGTATTAAACCAAGAAATCACAAGTATGTGAGAAAGATTATTGTGGAAGAGGGTTAAAAGGTAGAGTGAAGACAGAGAGGGGAAGGTATATTTTAATAGACATTGTAGAAGCAATCTGAAGATACCACAGGGGGAGATATACAGACTATATAGAGCATACAGAACCTTTTGTAGTGTCAGTTTTGATTGCTACGTCTTTTGTGTCTTGACTCTTCAGCTACCTCTGATGGGTGCATCTTTGTCCTGTTTGGTTCACTTCTCTCCTCATCACTGTGCCAGAGTGTCACTTGCAGGCCTGCCAAGTTTGCTGATAGAAAAGTTATCTGTGGTTGAGCAAAGATAAATGCATCCCCTACTTTGTAAAGGCACAGAAGAAGGGTCTTACTAAATATTTATTACGAGGTGGATCTCCTACTTTCTCCTTTAAGCCTGACAGCCAGTATACTGAAATCAATTTCTGGAAACAGTAGAGAAGCTTCAGTACCATAGTTTAATGTCTGTTAGGCTCACCCACGAAGAAAATGTCACAAGAGTGATCACCTTCCTCTCTGATAATGTATGTAAAGTTTGCCCCAGATGCGTATCAAGGGAATACTGTGATAGAATGTTTATGTCTCGGGCTCTTTAGTTTGTCTCCTAGCTTTGCTGTGTGACTCTACCTGCATGAACTAGCTGAGTTCATAGCTCTTCACGCGGTTCAGTAGTCACAGCACAAGCGCTGGCCGTTCTGTTCCTCTGGGTGTGATTCAGGCCTTGGTGAAGAAAGTATCCCACGGTGGCATAACAATTTCTCAGAATCCTTGGATACTTCTTTCACAGCACACCAAGGAAGTTCAGGCATTTTAACTTCACAACCTCTCAATCAGTTGTCATATTTGAGCCAGTGTGTAGACCCACAACTTCATGAATAAAGGGGAATCTGGGCCCCCTTGAGGAAGGACCCTGCTATGCTGCCAAAAATGTATCCCATTGATTATTCTCTGAGTTTTCCTCCAAGGGGCTTGTCTTTGTCCAGTTACCAAGGTGAGAGTACACTGGGGAAGGGGAAACAATCCGATTTGGGAGGGATCAGGAGATACTTGCTTTAGACTGACACTAATTTTTGGAGACCCAACTGCCACCATGGTCTTACCAGTCAGAGCAGGGACCTCTGAAGATCAGATGATCGATACAGTTTTAATCAAGTACATCACACAGTGAGACCATTGGATCCCTGAATCTACTCTCTGGTTATTTCCTTAGTTGTTGGTGCATATTGATTGCATACTTTTGATGCATAATTTTGGTGTATAATAGACACACTCAGCAATTGACATATACTCACATCTGACCTGTGCAGTGAGGGCTCATATCACAGGAAAAGGCAAGTAAAAGCTGCTAGAACCCTTTCTATTTGCAAAAATCATAAAATTCAGTCAGTACTGCATTCCTTGAACAATTTCAGAAACTAGTGCTACCGCCAAGGACTTGAAAGATGTGGCGGTGAGGATTTCTACCACATTCTCATGCAGTTCATGTATTTGGCCTGTTCAGAAGACAGGTGGCTCTCAGAAAATGAGAGTGGGCTGTTGTAAATGTAAACAGGTAGTGACTGTGATTGAGCTGGTATTCTAGATGTGGTTTAATTTCTACAGCAAACTAACACATCCCCTGGTAATTCATCTGCTTAGTATTTTTTTCTCTATGACTGTTAATAAAGGCCATTGGAAGTGTTTGTTTTCAGCTAGCAGGACCAGCAGCATACCCCCAGCATCCTTCCTCAGGGTTGTATCAACTCTCCTGCCCTATGTCATAATACAGTCTATAGAGACCTTGATGACCTTTCTGTTCCACAGGACATGATGCTTGTCCATTATATTGATTCTATTGAGTTGCATGGTTCTGGTGAGCAGGAAGTAAAAACGATTCTAGATGCATTATTAAGTTACTTGTATGCCATGGAGTGGAAAGTAACTACCACAAAACTTCAAACGTCTGCCATTTTTATGAGATTTCTAGGACTTGAGATAGTCTGGGGCATGTTGAGTTATTCCTATTCCTGGTGGAAGACAAGCTGCATCTGGCCCCACCTGCCACTAAGGAAGAAACATAATACCTCATTGATTTATTAAATTTTGGGAGGATTTTGAAGGCAACATATAACATATTTGAGCATAATACACCAACTCATTACCACATGACCTGGAGAGCTGCCTGTTTTGAGGAGGGGTCAGAATAAGAGAAGGCTTCGGAACAGGCCCAGGCTCTAATACAGGCTGCTCTGCCGCCTGAACTATATGTCTCAACAAATATCATGGTGCTTAAAATGTCAGTGGCAGATGCTGTATAGAGCTCCGGTGGGCCTCTGTAAATGAATCATGGTCCATACTCTTTGGGTTTTGGAGCAAAGCCATGACATCCTCTGAAGATAACTGCTCTCTTTTTGAGAAAAGCTTTTGGCTTATTAGTAGTCATTAATAAGAAGTGAAACTGACTATAGGCTACCATTTTACCATGTGACCCAGGGTGCCCATCATGAACTGGTGCCCATCACTGCTCTAGCATGAGATGTGAAGAAAATTGCTCTCACAATTTGTTACATCAAATACATATTTGTTCTCATGGTTCTGCTTCTTTGAACTCTAATTGATATATAACTATTCCTTTAGGGGAAAGCCACATGAACTTGGGGACTGGGTAGCTCAACTGGGTCAAAGATAGACCTGGTGCCAAGTTCAGATTCCACATAAACGGACTGGGAAATCACTTATGTGTCATGGCTTTAAGGATATTTGACAGGTCTACATCTTCCTAAATCCTGTCCTAATGAGTGTATAATAAGGATTCTCCTAAGGAACTGTGTGTATCCTAATTGACTTAAATGCTTAACTACTTAGAAGGGATAACCTAGTTTGTGAGCTTTAAGGGTAGATTCTATATTGAGGTGACGGTTCCTGCTATAATAGATTTCATAATGCTATACTGTACATGTGTATAGTACACAATGCTTCACTATATATGTGTATGTATATGCATAGATATGTATTAATATATGTATGAAATATCTAGATTTTGGAACTATAAAAACTTTTTTAATAGAAGAAACATTATTTTGTAATCAGAGAATTCTTATATTAGAATGAAAAATTGTTATATTTCCTGTGACCTAAATAGAAAGTGGGCCCCTAGGTGATGGTCAACATACATCATTTGGTTTGGCAGGGCAGGAGATATTAGGTAAAATGTGGAGAATTTTCTTGGTCGGGATACCACTGGTAGGCAGTTGAGAGAACTTACTTAGTGGGGAAGGTGACAGTTAGTTGAGAGGGAGGTAAAAGAGACAGTGATGCCTAATGGTTAATCAGTCAGATTAACTGGTACCAGCCTATTTCTTATCCTGACTCCACATCTTACTTGTGTGGCCTTGGCAAATCGATTTTTCTATGCATGATTTTCTTATCTGTGAAATGGGGGTGACAATAGTAACCTACCTTTTAGGATTGTTGTAAGGATTAAGTGAGTTAACATATGTACTTGCTCACTAAGGAGAGCTATTATCATTATCTCTCCCAAGTTTGGCCTTAAGCTTGCTCTGAGCTACCAGTGGCAGTCCTGTGCACCAGAAGATACTAAAGCACATTCCCTCCTTAGCCTTTTTTCTTCTGTTCTGGCTGCTGCACGTGGGGAGCAAGCAGGAAATCTGAACTTAAACTCTGTGGATAATTTGCATCTTTTTTTCTCTTTAAGTCAGCCTAAATCTTTCTACTGCTTTCATGGAACAAAATGGTCTTTGACCTTTGTTGATTTTTATCATTGTTGTTACTGTTAATAACTTTTACTAAGTACAGGGTTGTAGATGATGTTGTACAAAAATGAAAGGATCACCAACCAAGAGACCTAACCCTTACACACCCAAGCTAAACCACTGAATAGAGATCACAATGTGATTTTTCTCTCTGTTCTTTCCTTTTCCATGTTTTAAAATGTTAATTTAAAAGTCATTTTTTAATTAAATTTTTTCTTCTGAAGAATGCTAAATGAGACCAGTTCCTACTATGTTTGACATTGACATTTCCTCTGGTTGAATATAAGAATAAGAATGTAAATTCCATAAAGAAAATGATCTTATCTGTCTTCTACGTTACTATGTCCCTAGTTCTTTAAGGGCAGTACATGCTTAATAGATGATTTATTAATTTTTTAAAAAGATTTATTTATTTATTTTAGAGAGAGTATACATGAGAAGGGGTAGGGGCAGAGGGAGAGATAGAATCTCAAGTGGACCCTGCATACTGAGCATGGAGCCTGATGTGGGGCTCAATCTCACCCCAAGATCACAACTTGAGCTGGAACCAAGAGTCAGATGCTTAACTGAGCCACCCAGGTGCCCCATTAGTAAATTTTAAAATGAAAAAGTATAGCTAGTTCTATTTTTTACTTGTGTAGTTCAACAAGAAATTGCAAAAATAATCCCATTTATAATTACATCAAAAAATAAAATACTTAAGGGTTAATTTCACCAAAGAGGCAAAAGACCCGTACACTGAAACCTATAAGACATTGATGAAAGGAATTGAAGAAGACACAAATAAATGGAAAGAAAATCCACAAATGGATTTTGTAATCATGGACTGGAGGAATTGATATTGTTAAAATGTCCATACTTCCAAAAGTAATCTAAAGATTCAATGCAAACTCTATGAAAACTCCAACGGCATTTTCACAGAAATACAACAAAAATCCTAAAATTTGTATGGAACTACAAAAGATCCCAAATAGCCAAGGCAATCTTGAGAAAGATTTCAATCCATATAAGAAAGCTATAGTAACCTAAACTGTATGGTATTGGCATGAAAACAAACATATGGACTTAACAGAGCCCCAGACTTATAGACTAATGAAATAGAATAGAGCCCAGGGGTAAATCAACACATATATGATCAATTAATTTATGACAAAGGAGCAAAAACAAACAAGTTGGGACTCTATCAAACAAGAAAGCTTCTGTACATCAAAAGAAATTATCAACAAAATGAAAAGGCAACATACAGAAATGGGGAAAAAATTGCAATCATATATCTGATAAGGGCTCCAAAAAAATATAAGGAACTCCTACAACTCAATAACAGAAAAACCAATCTGATTAACAAAGGGGTGGAGGAGCTAAACAGACATTTTTCTGAAGAAAAACATACAGATGGCCAGCAAGTACATGAAAGGGTGCTCAACATCACTCATCTTCAGGGAAATGCAAATCAAAACCCCAATGAGATATCGCCTCACGCCTATTAGAATGGCTCTCATCAAAAGTACAAGAGATAACAAGTGTTGACGAGGATGTGGAGAAAAGGGAACCCTTCTGCACCATAGGTGGGAATGTAAATTGGTGCGGCCACTCAGGAAAACAGTAGGGAGGTTCCTCAAAGAGTTAAAAATGGAGCTACCCTATAATCTAATGATTCTACTTCTGGGTATTTATCCAAAGGAAGTAAGGTCACTATTTTGAAAAGATATCTGTACCCTCATGTTCATTTGCAGCATTATTTACAATAGCCAAGTCATTCAAGCAATGCAAGTATCCGTTGGCAGATGAATGGATGAAGAAAATGTAGTGTGTGAATATGTGTATGTGTACACATATATATATATATGCAATAGACCATTATTCATCTATAAAAAGATGGAAATCCTGCCCTTTGTGACAACATGGATGGACCTTGAAGGCATTACGCTAAGTGAAATAAGTTAGAGAAAGATACTGTGTGAATCTCACTAATATATGGAATCCAAAAAAGGAAGAGAGAGAAGTAACTCATAGATACAGAGAACAGATTGGTGGTTGCCAGAGGCAGGGGTGGAGGCGAGTCAGGTGGATGAATGTGGTCAAAAGGTAGTAAACTTTCAGTTTAAGATAAATAAGTCCTGGGGTATGTAATGGACAGCTGGTGACAAAAGTAAATAAATAAAATTGCAGAATGGAGTGGTTATTTTGATGGTGGTTATTATGATCATGTACAGTAAAATTTAAAGTACAGAATTTTGTTATTGGGAGAATTCAGTGTGCATATATACACCAACAAGTAGATCTCTGCATACACATGATTCTTAAATATATATATATACACATACACCCACAGGTATGTATCTGTGCACAAATATATATATATCCATTAATACTAACAGAACATTTATTAATTTCTAGAAATTAGTGTACACACTTTTTGAGGCTCTTTGTTGGCATCTCACTGAAGCACCGAGGGTAAATACTAGGATTGCCCTCATTGAGCAGCCCGGGAGAAGCCATGGAGAGATGAGGAAGCTTGAGTGAGGCCACATGGTGAGTAAGGACAGAGGTGGGGTATGAATGGGTTCATTCGGGTCATGCTACGTACGCCTCTCCCCTCAGTGCTTCTTGTGTGAAACAGGGAAAGGTGTGAATGCGTCTACTGTATTCCAGACCCTGTGCTCAGAGCACCTTGAGGATATCAGACAAGTAACTTCTCTGCACCTCCCCTCTTAAGGAATCACCCTACCCTGTAATGCCCAATTGTGTAATTTCTCATGTTTGATGACAGGTAGCCCAGTTTTTTCCTAGAGTCCTCTCCTCAAGGTCCGTAAGCTCATCTTGGTTGTCCTTTGTACCCTCCGACCTGGCTCCCGACCCCTGGTCCGTTTCACTGGATTGTCTTTTCTCACCCAGAAACCAGCTTTCCTCAAACGGCTGTGCCCCTAGCTGCCTCCTTGCCCCAGGTGTGCACACCATCCTTTCCCTCAATTCCCCAGAGGTAACTGCTATGACCAAGTGTATTGTTTATGATAAATTTATCAAAAGGTTGCAGGTAACACAGGGAGTTCTGGTGCAGGAAACATCAGGGCATCATAATATAACATGGATGTTAGATACTAGACACTGATATTCCTCAGCTACACATGTCAAGTCAAAATTTCCCTTTTGGTTTGTTGGCACCAGCCAATTATCAAGTTGTAGGGGACACACCACTTTTGCTCTGGGGTGAACTCCAACTGCTTTCCCCTATCTAGAATCTAAACTATCACAACTCTAAGATTCCCTGAAAGAGGAGGAAAAAAAATTTCCTATGATACACAATAAGCTTCAGGAACTCAGTGCTGCCCGTAGTGATATTTAACCTTGTGCAAATACCCTAGATACTCAATACCTCTAATCTTTCCATATTAGAATAAGAATCATACTTGATTTATTTTTTTCTTTATTATTATTTTTAAAAATCTAAGTAAAGATAACAGCCTCAGTGAAGGGGTCACTCCTAGAACCAAAAGAGAAGCAGCCCTGCTACCAAATTCTAGTCTCCTGTTTCTAAAGAAAAAAAAACAAAACAAAAAACAACTGTTCATAATTAAAAAAAAAAATTATAGCCTCTTATAGATTTTGACCATCCTAACTATCCTTCCTAAACACTCTAATAATGTAACTGCAGAACATTGCTGTTGAATGTTGGTTTATTTTTATTTTGCATTTATTTTTATATTTATTTTTTATTATTTTATTTTATTATTTATTTTATTTTTTTGAATGTTGGTTTAGAGTCAGGTTTTATCTTACCCCATTCATAGGTATGGCCATGCCATTTTTGAGATGGTTAATATCCATTCTGATTGGTCAGTTTTTTGTTCTGATTGGCCAGTCCTGTGTCATACCAATCGTTGCTCGCTTGGAATAATGGGTGGCCTTAGAGCTCATTTGGTTCAAGGTCTGGAAACATATGCCATGTTATGTTAGCTGTTACTCCTGGGCCCCTGTGTGACACATTCATCTACTTATTTATCTTCCCTGGGGCTGTGGACTGAAGGTTTGTGCCCCACACACCCCCCCTTCCCATTCATATGTTGGATCCTAACTCCCAAGATGAAGAGTATTAGGAAGTGGGACAATGATTAGGTCATGAAGGGCGTGTACTCAAGAATGGAATTAAAGACCTCATAAAAGAGGCCCAAGAAAGCTTCCTGGCCCCTTGTGCCACAGGAGGGGGGTTAGGGCGATATGATGGCTGTCTATGAGTGCTGTGATCTTAGCCTGCCCCGTCTGCAGAACTGGGAGAAATAAGTTTCTGTTGTTTGTAAGCCACCCAGCTTATGGTAACCTTGTGTTAGCCGTCCAGTTGGACTACGACCCCGGGTCTGGCTGTAGCTGCACGGCCCCTGCCGTCACAGCTTTCCAGGCCATGAAAGGATTACCTTTGGCATGCAGGACGGCATCTATTTGCCTTTCGAGATCTAGTCGAAGCCTTTCATTGTTCAATGAGGCTTTAATCAATAGAGAAAAAAAAAATTGGCTTTTCTGACAGGTAGCTAGGGACAGAATTGGGAGAGTGAGCAAGTATGAACATGCTGTCCACCGCAGAACACGCACACTAAATACTTCTTCAAAAGTCATCTCATTACGATATTTCTGTTACACAATCTGTTTTGTAGGAACGAGTTTATTAACTCACTTTTTTTCTCTAATTTCTTTGAAAAAGGAAAGTTCTTAGTCTGTTACATAGTCAAGCATTTCTTGCTTTCTGTGCTGTTTCATTGAGAGTTCTTTCTTTCTTCTGTCCCAAGTCTCCCTGGAGCCTGTCAAGTGAGCTAACTTATATAAACTAGGTTGGTGAATGTTCTCTGTGAGTAAAATGAGTCTGGACAAAAGACAGTGTTTCCTTGTAGAATGAAAATAAATCTGCCAGAAGAATTTCTCTACTGCTTAATATGTCTTATATGTCCAAATATGTGAACACTAGCGCATAACTCATTGTTCAGAAATTGCTTTTTCCGTTATCTATTCCAAGAAATTATTTTCCAATTCTCAAATTAATGAAAAAGACTTTTTAAGTAGAAGACCTGAAAAACCCAACTTTCATTGAGCTCATTGGCACCTTACCTGACTGATGAAGAGTCCGTGAATGCCACCTATGCCGTGGGGCAAGTATTGCTCAGGTGTAAGCCTTATTGTTCCCCCTCATTCTGTAGACTTGCAGAAACACTCTTTTTTATTTTTTATTTTTTTATTTTATTTTATTTTATTTTATTTTATTTTATTTTATTTTATGATAGTCACAGAGAAAGAGAGAGAGAGAGAGAGAGAGGCAGAGACACAGGCAGAGGGAGAAGCAGGCTCCATGCACCGGGAGCCCGACGTGGGACTCGATCCTGGGTCTCCAGGATCGCGCCCTGGGCCAAAGGCAGGTGCTAAACCGCTGCGCCACCCAGGGTTCCCAGAAACACTCTTAAAAGAAACAAAGATGTTCAGGTCACAAAGTAGAGATACAGTGATTTGTGTGCAGAGTTCCAGGTCGAGAAAACCTATAAATGTTCTTGCATAAACTAGTCATAAGCTACTGCCATATTTTGAGCTAACTTATGTGACTGGAAGGGTGTAGATAGTTCACACAGCAATGGAAACTGGGTTCTAGCCAGAACCTAGTTCGTTTGCTGACGAATACATTCAGTCCTATTCAGTCCGTATTGAACATCAGAAGGGAGTACGTGTTCTATTGTTAATGAATTTCTGAACACCTCTTAGAATTGTGTAATAGGCACCAAAAAAACTCTGTTTCACAGCATGAATTCCCTTTAGATCTTCACTTAATATGTCGACTTCCATGGTCCAGGAACAGCATTTCAGCTAGAAGATGAAGCAGTTAGAGGATGCCCTCAACAGATGAATGTCAGCTGAAGCACTAAAAAGTAAATGAATAATTTCTACTTACGGGGCCCTACACCTGCGATCCAGGGCCCAAGAGCTGCTGTTCAATTAAATTCATCAGTGTGTCTCATAGTAATGATGGCTACAAAGTGTGTCTAGTCCTTGCTTTTAAAGGGTGCCAAAGTTATCATTTTATTTGGCAACTGAAAGATTTAGGCACAAACCAACCATCCACCTTACACAACACTTTTATTTTTGTAGTTCTTATCCTTTTCCTCTATAGGTGAGGAGGGTCCCCTGCCTCCCCATTCTGGTTGCCTTCAAGATTTTCTCTTTGTCTTTTGGGTTTTGGCAGTTTGTCCAAGTGCATGTATGTATGTGCACATCTGTTTTGTGTTTATCCTGCCAGGTGTCCTCTGAGTTTCTTGGATATGTTGTTTGGTATTTCTCAGTAATTTTGAAAGTTTCATCATTATTCCTTCAAATAGTTCTTCTCTATTCTCCCTTTCTTCTCCTTCCTGTATCTCAGTTGTGCAAATGCTATGCTATGTGATATTACTTTGCAGTTCTTGGATGTTCTAGTCTGGTTTTTTGTGGTTTTGTTTTGCTCTTTTTTTTTTTTTTAATTCTTTTGGCATTTCAGTTTTTGTGATTTTTATTGACCTTTCTTCAAGTTCACTCATTCTTTCCTCAATTGCATTGCATATACTTATGAGCCCATTAAAGGCAGTCTTTATTTGTTCCTCTTTTAGGTTTCTAGCATCTCCCTTCAATTCTTTCTTAGAGTTTCCCTATCTCTGCTGGTCTTGCATGCCATCTACTTCTTCCGTTAGAACTTTTAACATATTAATTGTAGTTTCTTTTAAATGTCTGTCTGATGATTCCAACATCTGTATCACATATGAGTCTGCTTCCCATGATTGCTTTGTATCTTCAGACTGGGTTTTTTGCATGTCTTGTAATTTTTTGATAGCTGCACATATTGCATGCAAAATAGATAAAAAGGTAAGCAGACCTTTAGTGTGAGGATTTATGTCAAGCTGACCAGGATTTGGGCTGTGTTTGATGTTTGTTGTATTCAAATTCCTCCAGTGGCCTTATTTTGTCTTCTTCCTTGCTTTGAGGCATTTCTTTGTGCTGTTCCTTTTTTTTTTTTTTTTTTTAAATTTTATTTATTTATGATAGTCACAGAGAGAGAGAGAGAGAGAGAGGCAGAGGCACAGGCAGAGGGAGAAGCAGGCTCCATGCACCGGGAGCCCGACGTGGGATTCGATCCCGGGTCTCCAGGATCGCACCCTGGGCCAAAGGCAGGCGCCAAACCGCTGCGCCACCCAGGGATCCCTTTGTGCTGTTCCTTAGGGAGAATTTGTCTTTTGCAGCTCTCTTGACCGTGTTCTATTACTCTTGTTACTGGTGGCTTGTTTGTGTGGAGTAAGGAAGGGTGTGTGTTGGGGGATTCTCTAATCTTCTGATTAAATGGAGTGCATAGTGCACTTGTGTCTCAGGAGTGTGGCCTTTGCAAATGTTTTGGATCCTCTTCAAGGGATAGAGATCTTTTTTTTTTCCGTTTGCCCTCAATCTCTTCCCTCACTACAGGGGATATACTCCAGTCTTTCCAGTTTGTGTCCTTAAAAGCTTTTCCTCTCTAGATTATAGATTGATTTTCTTGGGTGAACTAGAGTGGAATAGAATTTCCCAAATTCAGCTGGAAATTACCCTCTGGAAATGTCCTCCCTGGAGATTAAGCCTAAGGAAGAAGGGCCTTAGGGGATTTCACCAGGACTGCTCCACTTTTGCCTCTGCCATGGCCCTAAGGGGAACTTTTTTCCAGATTCTTCCCAATTACCCTATGAGAGCCAAGCTTCTTACTCTGATGCTGTCCTACACTTGGCTTCCAGCAATTAATTAATTAATTAACTAATCAAAACTTCTAGTTTAATGTTTCAGAGGCATATGCTTCAGGTAAGCCAAGAGTCAGACCCTCTGTCTCCCTGGAGGTACCTATCCAAATTTTGAGAGGCAGTTTGCTCTATGACCTCAGTTCTCTGATGGGTAAAAGAAATGTCATTGGTTTTTGTTTTTCCAGTTTTTTTCTAGTTAAAAGATGGGAATGATGACTTCTAAACTCTTTCTATATCTGCACTTAAACTGAAGTCCCCACACAGTTTTTAATTTTTAAAAAAAATTTATTTTTTGACTCTAATTTTAGTGATTCCATTCCAGCAACAGGTGTCAAAACAAAAATCCAAAAATAATAGTGGCTTGGGTGAGATAGAAGTTTATTTCTATTTCAGTAAAAGGTCATTGGGGAAAGCTCTGGTGTCCCTGGACACAGAATCTTCCTACTTTGCTTCTTCACTAACCTTAGCAAGTGGAATCCATAACGGTCTAAAACAGTGCTAACCACAGCCATCACACCTGCATTCAAACTAGCTGGAAGCAAGAAGAAGGAAAAGAAGGTACTCTTTTTATGAAAACTTCCTGGAAGCATGTGGCATGATTTCTTACATCACATTGGCTAGGGTCTATTCACATGGCCCTACTTAGCTACAAAGGAAACTTGGAATTGTAGTCTTTATTCTCATTGGCTTCTGTGCCCAGCTGAAAATTAGGAATTTTTTTTACTGAGGAAGAAGGGGAGAATGGATATTGAGAGACAGTAATTTGCGTGAATGTTTGTGTATCTGTGTGTGTGTTTGTAGTGTAATGTCAACTTTGGAACAAACTTTGGCCTTGGGCATAAATCCAATACCTGAATTCCCAAAAGGCTTTTTGACCCCCAACACTTGACCAAGTCTATCTATATATTCCTGCCTTTTTGGATTTCCATATCTGAGACACAGTGTATCTGATAAATGGTGTGCAGCAGTTTATCAGTTAAGCCTAAAATAAACATTCTGATGAGAAAGTAGGTAAGCAATAGGGCAAAGTAAGTGGTGTATGAATCAGGAAGTATAAGGCTATGAATCAGGTTATTAGTTCTTGGGGAACTCAGCCTGTTAGTTGCTTCTACATCAACTTTTCTTAGATTCAGTCAAATCACAGGACCAATAGGAAGTTAACTGAGGATTTACTGTGTTCTTGGTTAAAAGGTGGATATAAGTAAGAAATAAAAGACACCTTCCCTTTTCTCAAGGAACAAAGACTAACATGAAATAGTTTGATATGATAAGTAGCATTTATCTGTGTTAAATAAAATGTTATATAGGATAAAATAATTATACACAAACATATCCTGTATACATACATATCCTGTATGAAACATTGTACAGGATAAAATACAACCTTATGCAAGGTATAGAATAGTCTTATAAAATACAGAATAAGACACAAATAAAAAGGGATTGTCATTATTATCTAAAAGCCACAAAGGCCATTGCTTGCTTCACATTTGTTCAAAATTTAGAACTGACAAGGAGTTAACAAGCACTCCCTACTCCCTGGCCACTTGGCAATTAATGATATGCCTAAAAATAGTTACTAATTGTAATAGGCTTTTATTCAGAAAAGAAAAATATCAGGGCAATCACTCACAGAAGGAAAATTATTATCTAAGTTTCCATTCAGTAATTTTTTTCCCCCAAAAAGTACTTAGAATTGGGCTGTGGGCTTCCTGCCTTGGTAGGCTCCACTTCTTTGAGTCACTTTGCTGTTTCTAACATCTCTAACTAATCATAGTCACAGAAATGACAGGTCCAAACTGGACAGCTGTTTCTTGAAAATAAAATGTCTAACAGCAAAACTATTGCCCTTGCCAATGAAAAAGCAAAGGCATCTGTACTTCTCAACTAAAAGGGGCTGTTTCTTGGTTTTTCGGTTCCTTTGTAGTTTCAGGCCACATTTAGATGAATCTGTTTTGCTAAAATACTGAATTTTCCAGTGAAATCAGTTAGGTATTAGCCTTTTGTCAGGCATAGCAGAATCATGACATATTTAAAGATCCAAGATGCTTAGTACAACAGTCATGTAGTTTTTGTTCATTTTCCCTAAATTCTGAGGCAAACAAGATGCCACAGCCTGATTGGAACAATTTTGGAGCCAAAAAAAGAATCTTCATTACTACCCATTTATTTCCATAGTGGTTTGAGGTGTTTCAGGATTGTGGTAGTGCAAAGAAACCCAATTAGATTAGTCAAATCACAGGATTAAGAACACACCCACAAGCAATCAAGAACCACATATGTAAAGAGCAATGTGATTTCGGTTTTTTAAAAGAGACAATTTAGAATAGCCTTTTTAAGATCAGAAAACATACATATCTAAAAGTGCTATTGATAGTAATGATAATAAATAATAATCTAATTTTCCACTTGAAGGGAAAAAATTATTAGCAAGAGAGAAGTAAAGAGAAAACAAGAAAAGTGGAAGATAAAAGAAAATCATCAAAAATACAGGTCCAAAGAGACATTTTCATGGAGTAATTGCCCCATAATGTGGCTTTTAGAATATTTGTTGCTAAAGACTTTTATAACTCCATGTGTTTTTTTTTTTTTGTTACAATTGCTTTAATGACAGCAATACTATTATCTTTTTTATATTTGTCTCTTCTCAAAGAAGTACTTTGAGATCCTGATTTGAGTTGTCAGCAATTCCTCATCCTGGCCTGCAGCTTTGGGTTAATTCTGTAGTACAGAGTGCTTCAAACTATGTGAAATACTCAAGAGTTAGAGTAAGTGTGTACTGGCTATTATAAAAATGCCTTTTTGTCCTTAAAGTCTCCAAATACATCAAAGAGATAAACAAAACAAAACAAAGAATACTAAACAAGCAATATAGTGTTTTAGAGATAATGGGCCTTAATGTTATTCCAGCAGAATACACCCATTTTACAGATAAAAATATCAGATCCCAAACAATTGAAACAACTTGTCAAGGATCATAAAGGTAAATGGCAGGATAGCACCCAAGTTGTGGCTCCTATTTCTATTTTCCTGCTTCTCTATATAAAATTAAGCTATGATGTACAGGTACCTCTATAGAATTTTCCTGTGTATTCCACATTCTACTCAAAAAGGCACCCTGAATAACTAAGCCAGATATCTAGTAGATGAAAAAATTATACTTGCTTTTCCTGAAAACTCTGCATTAAAGATATCAATAACATTTGGATACAGGTTCTCTTTAAATGGCTAGTGATAACTGGAATTTCTCATTTCCTCCCATGCCAAAATAAAAGAGTAGAATTTTTTATTTTTGCTCAAGTCTTTCAAATGAAAAAGAATTGGATTGGATGAGGAAAATGAGTGTGTCATTGAAATAAAACTACCAATTTCTCCTTTCCCTCTTCTCTGGGCTCTGTGACAATGACTTACATCTGGGCCACCACCAGGACAAGTGAGGAGGGACTGTCAAATTAGCTAAGTCCTATGGATCAACCCTGGACTCATGCATATACTGCAGCCAGATACATTTTTATCAAAGTGCAAACATTCTCTTATTTGAACACTCAGAACACGTAATTAAAAATGTCACTTTTCAATGAGACCGTTTCCAGTTAGTTGAGAAATAAATTCCTAAATTTGATACCTCACAGTTGTAAGATTCACAGCAAAAACATTTCAGCCCTATATCACTCAGTTTCCTCATCAGTAAGATGGATGTGAATTGACTTGACCTCACATGGTTGTTGGAGCCATGAGTGACAAATTCACCTTTCTGAAACATCTCAGCCCATTGAAGGTAACATGCTAAAGACTATGACAAATTGAGAGTATGAGCCACTTGTTAGTTCATTAAATTCTAATTCCATTAAAGCCATTTAAATTGAATGCTGAAGTTTCCCCAAATTGAATTACACCTTGTCCCTTTTGTACAATTGATGCAATAGTAGAAGGTAAGTTTGTAGATATCAAATCATACACAGTTTTGGGTTTCCAAAGTCCCAAGTAGTTAGGAGAAAAAAATGCTGTAAATGGTATAATAGTCTATAGGAATTTATTTTAAAAAAGCAGTTCCCCTTTAAATGTGCTAAATTATCTCATAAGAATATATAGATCATCTAAAAATCTTGGAAAATGATAGCATCAAGTAAAACACCATATGAAATCACTTCAAGTTAGTGTTAATCAACATGAAATACATTTTGAAGAGTGATTTAAGTATAATTGGCAGGACATTGAACACCACAATCAGGATGCCCTTGTTTTCCATCTTTTGCAGCTTTTTTTGTTTTTTTTCTTTTCAAAAACAGAAGTTAGAATTGGTCCATGGAAAGAAATTACAAAGTATTTTCAATTTGCAGAGCTATCAGGGCATGGAAAAGGAAGACCCTAAATTCCTAATTGTGAGCAACCTGAAAAGTTTGACAGGAATTATTTCCATTTAGCTCTCAACTAAAGGTATCCAGGTGGCCAGTGGAGTGACATTTCCACTACACATATTGGCTCTTTGGCCCTTTTCACTGTTCATTTAAATCTTCATTAGCAATTATTCTAATGAGCGAAAGAGGTTAAGGATTAGGAGTTATAGAGGTTAGCTCAATCAATTTAGGCCAACCGGACAGTTCATTCAGTTCCCAAAGTGATTACCTGGTTTGATTGTCTAGATTTATTGATATACATAAGCTAAAATTACACTTCCTTTTTTTTTTAGGGAACATGATGTTGATAAATCCATCTAAGTGAGAATGTGGGACTCATTAAAATGTGATTAAGTTCACATAATTTTTTTTTGTCTTTTTGGCATTCTTTATGGTATAAGACAGGGATACCATGTGAAAAATTTGTATTAGCTTGTATTAGGAGGATTTAAATATTCAGTATGCATATCTAAAATGTAAAGTCAGGTTTGATTGGATCCACTTGATAATGTATCAAGTTGTATGTTCCATCAAAACATATTGGGAGAAAAACAAAACAAACAAACAAACAAACAAAACATATTGGGAGAATAAAAGCCGAAGATAAGATTAGTCTAAAGAGGCAAAGCTGAAACTTAGAGGCATTAGACTCTAAACATGTGGAAAGTAAAACAGTTTCCTGACTGCCTCGCAATGAACAAATCACTTGTTTGCAATGGAAATAATGCTTCATGTTGTTATAAAAAGCAATGCTATTCTTTCCCTCCATTCTTACCTTCCCCTAGTTTTAAATTTCATTCCAACCCCCTCCTACTTTTAAATTGTTGGAAGTACAAAGGACCTGGCAGTTATGAAAATAGACCCCTTGCTGAGTCAGTTACCTATTAATGGATGATCCTTTAGTTAACCAAAGTTCAGAAAAACTTTGCTATGGCCAAATCTAGGGATTCTGTTGAGTTTTAACGGAGACCTGGCTCCACTCAGATGGGGGTTGGATTGGGTTAGGGGTCTAAAAACCAGCAAAATAATGGTTTTAGTCTTCCATTTTCCAGTGGTTCATTTAATAAAGATTATTGACTGCCTTATATGTGCCCAGGACCGGTCATCTTCACAAGCTCCTTCTCCTCGATCCAGCTCTTAGAAAATGGGTGGTTTCTTCCAGAGTTCCTTTTTCTCTCATTGCCTGTAGTTTTTCTAAACTCTTAGTAGATCAAGTGATACTGTCCTTCTCTCTTGCTATCTGTAATCACTTGGCCTATAATTGAAAAAATGAGATCATTAATACAAAGAGGTTACTAATTGAAACCATTTCATATATTCCTCTCTTGGAAGTATTAGAAGTTTTAATAATAGATACATGTATGTAATGGTTTTATAGATAGATCTATAGATATATGATATAGATAGATCTAGATATAGATGATATAGATGTAGAAAGAACAAATAAGTAATTTCAGGTCCTGGCTGCGTGGCTGAGGGAAGAAAATTGTCTGCAACAGGGGGCTTTTCTCATTCCAGTAACACACACCACTTAGGCCATCATCTTTAAGTTAGCTTCCTTCCTTCATCTAGCAGGAGTAAGAAGGACTATATCCCCCAAATTAAGACTGTGAAGGGGTTCACTATGTCCCTGGAAAAGGAGTAGTTTGGAAGGACATTGATTCTTTTCTACAAGGAAAACAGTTTGACCAGCCTCTGAACAGTAGCTCCCTGGCTGCCTGGAAGCATTAGCAACCTGTTTATTTAAGAAAGTCACAGCAAGGACTCCTACTTACAACAATACCCTCCTTTTGCATAAGCCTTTCTCTCTTCCATTTCCTGGGGTAAATTCGCTGTTGGATTACAGAAAAAAAGAATAACTTGAGAAAAACGAAGATTTCTCGATAAGACTGGAAAAACTCAGGCTCGTTCTCTGAGAAGAAATGCCTCTTTCGAGCGGGGAGAAGGAAATTGGCCTGATCTGGAAAGCCTCCTGGCCCACAGGGAAGGACATGCTGCCCTGAGAGAGCCGGGTCAGCGCCGGGTGTCTCCTCAGGCACCTTGCAGTCCAGGCCTCCAGAGGTTGCAGGTGGAAGCCTGTGGCTGACGACGTGACTCAGAAGTGGCAGCCAAAATTCCATGAATCTGTTCTCTCTGGCAGGTGGTCGAGGTATTGAAAGGGCTGGGCCTTGACAGCAGGAGGACCTGGGCCAAAACCTGAGGGAGTCTTAGCACGGAAAAGCTGACACTTGGCCTGGAAATCAAATTCCAGGCACATGTGGCAATGTGGTTGCTGTTTTACAAGAATGCTCAGGAAAAAGTCTCAGAAGCTGCCAGGCTTGGGTCATCTGCATCCTGCCCCAGATTGGCCGAGGGTCACAGGCAGGAGAGCACTGGACTCCTTGCCCTAAACGCCTAGTGCACTCGACTGATAAGACTCACATTCCCCTAGGCCCTCTGCTGCCCACCCCCAGCACTGCCTGAGTTCCTTCAGTGCATGGACCCCCTTTTGCAGTTGGTGAAGTCCTTAGACTTCTCAAAATAATGCTTCTTAGATATAACAAAATACGGTTACGAAGGAAATCCAAGTTTCTTGGTATTGAGTTATCAAAATATCGTTGAATTCATGAGAGATAGAAACATAGAAAATATATGAGACAGAAACGTAGGTATGTGTATGTGTATACTTCTGTACAAATCCGCTAAATAACAGGATTTAATACACATACCTATTAAGTGATGTAATTTCAAAGTAGTGGTGAGTGGAAAAGCATTTCAAGAGGTTGGTGATAATTGAAATGTGATATGAAAATATCTGATTTCTATTGACGAGGAGGCACAGGTATTAATGCCACCTCGGTTTGCTGTCAATGGTCAAAATTGAAGCATATAATACATTTTAGCTAGAGGTTAACAGAAAAAAATGATGTGATGTTTCGTCCCCAAGCTCATGGACCCCCCTGTTTGGACCCCCCATTCTAGCGCTAGCTCTCTACCTTCCTTCCTCATTAGCAATCAGAGATCACTTACTTCTTGACTTCTGCAATGTGAAACAGTCTGGAATGTGTACTTCACTCTGGCATTGCTATTTGACAAAGGACAAGAAAGGGGTCAATTTTAAGGTCTTCCATGTGCTGAAAGCTTTACAAACATTTTCTCATTTAATTCAGTGGTCACAACTTTTCAAAGTACAGAGGGGCCCTTTATATAGATGAGGAAACTACAGCTTAGCCAAGGCTGCAGCTAGTGAGTTCTAGAATCAGGTCTAGAACCCAGAACTCTACCCAGCCCTGCCGCCTCCTCCGGTTTATCTAGTTTCTTTGGGTGAATTACACACCTAAGGTCAAGTAGTATCCAAGACTTAGCAGAGACTTACTTTCAAGCCAACTCAGTAAACATTTCAATGTAGAAGTGATGCGCACCATCTCTGGAGGCACACTGCTTAAGTTCAGGTCTCTGCCTTGGACCTTACTGTGTAACTTTGGGCAGGTTACTTAACTTTTGCAAAATCGCAGTTTCTTCAAGTGTTAAATATCTTACCAGGCTTTTGTGAAGATTTCATGAGTTAATTAAGGTTGATGATAGGTATCATTATTTGAAATGTCAATCTGAAAACCTGCTTACTACTTCATAGCCATGTTTTATGTTTCTTTATACTCTCTTGTTATCAGTCTTGTCCCAACTGTCAATTCTCCACAGTAAAGTCAGACTGCTATGTCCACATTGAAAAATGTGGATTGTGTCCTTTCCCTGTTTAAAATGGTTCAGTGTTCAGTGGGTCCCCGTTGCCTTCAAGAGGAAGTCTACTCTCAGTACTATGACTTAAAAGATCCATCATAATTTGGCCTGACCCTACTTTTCCATTTACCTCACCCTCAACCTTGTCCTTTATATTCTAAGCATACTGAATTATTTGAATTTCTTGAGTGTCTCGTGTTCTCAGAAGCAAACATTACAGATTATAGTAGTCATTTTTTTAATTCTTTCTTACTAAAGGAACCTAAATGTATTTACTGGTCCTACAGAGGATAAATCTTTTAAGAAGGCTGTCCCTTTCCTGAGTTCCCGGGAATAAATCTTAATTGTTCTAAGAAATAGTGGTTAACTCATTACCTTTTCAAAATGGTTGTTTAAGGCCAATCATTGACATTAATCACGGGCCACTAATCTGGCCAATGAGACTAAGTGAAAGTCTGTTGGGGGCTCTTAGGATCCAAGACAAGAATGATTCCTTTTCCTACTTTTGGAGTTTAATGTGTAAAGATATGCTACCAAGGGCTGCTATAGACAACTTATGGCCATGAGTGGAGCTGCTGACTGTTGAGAATGGCAGAACAGAAGGGCAAAATAACATGTATTCTTAATGATTTTGTGGGATATTTAAATTAATCTATTCTACTCTTCCTCCAGACATCTTGTTCTGTGAGATAATAAGTGACTTATCTAATGTATACTTGGTTTTCTGTGTCTTGCTCCTGAAAGTCTGATATGTTCTTTCACCTATTGTCTTTTGTACTTATATTTTCTATGTCTGGATCAGTCTTTACGTGATCAACTCTTTGGTTATCCTACCTAAGTAAGTACTGAATTTCCCATCCTTCCCTACTGCTGCTGGTGGCTACATGATACAGCCTGGTCAATCAAATAAAATCCAGAATTAGTTGAGAGGTTTTGGATAGCTGTGCTCTTCCAATGAAAAACACAGTTGACTATCATGGCCATTCTTTCTTTTCTTGCCTTGAATGCAAAAATATTATTTGAAACCATAGCCATCTGGTGACTTTGACATGAGATGCATTTGGGAAGTGCCAAGAGAGTTTCAAAGACATCATCAACACTGACATCACTGAGCTGCTGAAACAATATTAGTAACTGCCTAACTCTTGAATTCTTATTAAGTGAGCAGGAGAAAACCATGTTTCTTTAAGGTACCATAGTCAGATTTTCTATGACTCACAGCCAAGTGTGTTCTTTATTGATATAAAGATATTCAGTAAATACAAACTAAGCCCTGGATTTAACACAATGCACGGATGTGTCTACTATTAAGAATGGTCTCTTAAGAGACTTTCACCTTGTTCAAGTAAGATAGAGTGGGTTGTGGCAGGTCCATTCTCCAATTGTAAAACAACTGATAAATTATAGACATTATATCTTAAAGGCCCCTCAGAGCTGTGAAAGCTATAAAGAATGGATACACTAGAATTCTAGAGAATGGAGAGCTGCTTGAAGTTGAGATGACAATCATAAGCCATTTTTTTCCTTGAGGACATTTATTGATATTGAGTGCGGATTGAGTATCAGGATTCTTTTCTTGGAGAAAAAACTCAGTGAGTTTTTGGTTAGTAACAAGTTGGAGTTTTGAAGGCTCTTTCCCATGGGCCATTTCTTGAGGTCTGGGGTTATACAAAAGGTTTTCAGCTAGGCCAGAAGCTTCTAAAATACAGAATAAAATCTCCTGTAGTCTTTCAGAGTTTAGGAAATAAAGATCTTCCTCAGTATGAGAAATACTTGAAGCACACTGCTGGTATTCTCTTTAAGACACTTGCTGGATTTTGAGGCAGTTTAAGGTAGAAGGTTGGAGAACTAGGATAGAAATCTCTGAAGGTCAGAGCTGAAGCTCCTGCAGTCGCTTATAACTGAAGAAATGGAAGTATGCTCGAATCTCAACCAGAGGCCTGGGAAGACCATTCAGTAAAAATAGGAGCAAGCTAGAATCTTACCAGAGGAAGACAGACTCCTAACAAAATTGAATTTCAGCCCTATTTAGCTCACTCCTTCACCCTATCTGCCTAAGAGAAGAAAGGGAAATCCACTTCTGGTGGAATATAATATTGTCTGACTCCTCTAGGATTGCATAATGTCCAGAATGAAATAAAAATAACC
This sequence comes from Canis lupus baileyi, assembly GCF_048164855.1. Classification (NCBI taxonomy): domain Eukaryota; kingdom Metazoa; phylum Chordata; class Mammalia; order Carnivora; family Canidae; genus Canis; species Canis lupus. The sequence continues at coordinate 1,572,091 of NC_132865.1, read as the reverse complement.
AGTCAAGGGAAAAGGCAAGAAAATATGATTGATAACTAAAGAATAAAAGAAGCAATGCCGATATTGTAGGTAGACAATGACTTCAAAATAATATGATTAGTACATTTAATAAAAAATGAAAAAGATAACAAAATACATGAAAAACTGAAAATGTAATCAAGAATTTGATTTATACTGCAAAACAATTAAATGGATATTATAGAACTGAAAAACTACAGTGTCGGAGATGAAAAACTAATGCAATGGGTTTAGCAACAAATTTGTTATAGTAGATGAAAAGGATAGTGGCCTAGAAGTTAAGTCAATAAGAATATACCTAAACTGAAACACTGGGAAAATGAAGAGCAGAAAAATATCACATCAGAGTTATGTGGGAAATGCTCAAATATATGTATAAATGGCGTTGCAGAATGAGAGGAGACAGAAAATGTCAGAGATAATGGCTAAGCATTTTTTAAAACTAAAGACACTAATCCACAGATTTAAGGAAACTCTTCAAGCCTCAAACAGTATGAATGCACAAATAACCACATATAAGCATGTTTATCAAACTTCTAAAGTTAATGACATAAAGAACATTTTAGAAGCATCCAAAAACATAAAGAAAAATTCAAAGAAGCAGAAATGACTTATGTTTAATTTCTGAAAGGAAATGATGGAAACCAGAAAAAAAATGATTTATTTAATGGGCTAAGTGAGAGCTGGGGGCAGTGAAAATATTTTTCAAAGGTGAAGGTAAAATACAAAAATGTTTTTAGAAAAACAACAACAGAGGAAATTAATCACCAGTAGGCCTTCCTTACAAGAAATACTCAAGGAACTTCTTTAGGGAAAATGAATGACTCCAGGTGGATAAATGTGTGGGCAGGAATGAAAAAAAGAGCACTTCAAAGGGTGTGTGTATATATGGAAAAATTAGTAAATTATATAAATATGTAGGTTATACATCATATATATGTATAACCTACATATTTTTATATATGTAGATAGGCTATAAGAAGCAATTATGGTGTCTTTCAGGGTTCAAAGATGTATACAACTAAAATATATGGCAAAATATATGAAAAAGAAGGGAAAAGGGACAATTGAGATGAAAAAGCCTGAGTATATCCTGGAAGTGGCAAAAGTATAAATTTGTATGGAAATCTAATAAGTCATGCCATAGTTTTAGGAAAACCACTTTAAAAAAGTAAACAGGTATATAACAAACTAGAGAAGGGAAACTGGTATAATAAAAACACATCTGATTAACCAACAAGGAGACAAGAAAAAAGTAAATATAAAACAGATGGCCCTAACTAGGAAAAAAAACAAACCAAAACTCTAATATGATGGTAGATATAAGCCCTACTATATCTGTAATTACATTAAATATAAATAGATGAAATACTCTAAGCAATATAATAAGATTGTCAGAGTGGATAAAAAACAAAACTTCACAATACACTTTTTCAAGAGATGCACTTTAAATATAAAGACCAGAAATTTAAAAGTGAAAGCTTGGAAATAGATACACCATGCAAGAACTAACCAAATGAAATTGTGAGTAGCTACACTTTTATCAGAAAATATGGACCTTAAGGGAAGAGGTATCATTGAAGAGAAGCGGAGACATTCCATAATGGTAAGGGAATCAATATAAAATGAAATAATCACAGTTTTAAATCTATATATACCTAATTACATAGTTTCAAAAAGCAATAAATGACAGAAATAAAAAGATCCATGGACAAATCCACAAAAACAGGGGAACTATAAGGAATCAAGGTATATATTGTAAGCCCCAGAACAGGGATTGGCAAAAAATTTTTCTGCCAAAACCAGATAAAAAATAATTTTGTTTTTTACAGGCCATATGACTTCTGTTACAAGTACTCAGTTCTGCCCTTGCAGTGTAAAAGCAGCTATTGACATAAATAAATGAATGGGTATGGCTCTATTCCAATAAAAGTTTATTTATAAAAAAAATGGAGGGGTCGTGAGATGGATTTGGGCTGGAGGCTATAGTTTGCTGTCTCCCTTGTTCTAGAGCAACCTTTGAAACCAACTGACAAAAAACAACAAAACACTTAGGCAGTAGTAGAGATACAATGGAAACATAAAGAACTCTCAAGTCATCCAAAGGAAGGCAGAAAGGAAAGGAAAAAACATGTGTGACCTAAAACAAAACAAAGCATACCTAGCTTGTCACTAAAAAGAGGTTATATTTTGAGCTCCATTTTCATGTTTTTTATGTCTACCACTCAATTATTTCTGATGCTGGGTGGGGAAAAGAGAAGTATTATTTATTGACCTCCTAAATCACCCAAACTCATCCCCTTCCAAATCAAACTCTCCTCTTTATTTTCACACACACACACACACACGCTCACACACATGTGCGTGCCCACAAATCCTACTCACAGAAGCCTCTGTGTGTATAAAAGGGTTTACTGTAAGTTTGGGAAAATGAAGATAAGATTTTAGATCATACCCACTCAAGAACTTCAGATTGCATATTAGCCGTGCTTGTTCTTGAACGTCTTCTGGTAGGGTTCTGCTTTCAGCCAGGATGGACTAGGTCACGTGGGCCACTTATCGAAGAGCTAGGAATATTAAATACATTACAATAATTACATATTTAAAGGGTTGGCAAGCTATAGGTTACAGGGCAAATCAGCCATGCTCATTTTTTTGGGAGGGGGTATTTTTTTGTGCTATAAACAACATAACTAGTCGTGACAAAGACCACATGGCCTATGAAGCCAAAAATATTTACTATCTGGTCTTGACAGGAAAGTTTGCTTGCTCCGGATATCTTAAAGGCGCCAGAGAGCTTCAGAAACATTGAAGACAAAAGGGAGTAAAATTGCTGAGAGAAAGGAAATATTCAAAGAAAAGTTGAGGAAATACATCTGTCCCGGGCCGGAGGGGTGGGGTTGGGGGGGCTTGCTCTGATTCTTGGTGAAGGCTGGAGTCTGAGAACTAGATTTGGCTTGGACAGAATACGATGGATGGGGGACAAAGAAAGTAGGGATATTTTGGTGCTCATATAGGACAAGAGGTGACAAAGTTGGAGATTTGAAGGGTCCTTTCCCTGAATTCCAGAGATGCCTGGGCCAGAAGGCTACAAATTAAGCCAAGACCTTGGCAAGGCGTTTTCTTGCTGCTGGGGGGACAGGGCCCCATTGAGGGAAGGACACTTTTCGCAACTGGAGAGGTTCTGAAGCCCTGGATTAAAGTCCGTTGACATTCATGATCTACATCCCTTTTAGCCCAGGCAGGGAAACTCACTCTCCAGGGACACCCTGAGTAGAGAATCCAGGCTTGGACCTCAGTGAAGGGTCATTGCTAAGGGACAGAGAAACAAGACTCCTAACAGTATCTCTTTGAAGAGGGTGGATGAACAAAAAAGGATGAAACAAGGGGTAGGTATTGATAATATTTCTATTTCATGGTCTGGGTGTGATCATTTTCTAAAAATTCACGGAGTTATATTTTTTGGATTTGCACATTTTGGAGTTTGTGTATTATATTTCAATGAAATTTTACAAAAAATTAAATCCTCGGGCTAACCATCTCTGACTTCCCCAATCCATAATTTGTGGTAGTTTCCAAGAAGAACAGTTTAGTCTTTTGCTTACTTGACCCCCACTTAACCCGTGCCTGCAAGGTCTCACCTTCTACCTGATGCTACTTACTACTTTAATTTCCTAAAGACACTTCTTTTCCTTAAAAAAATGATTCTGACTTTAGTTATTAAAATGATTTATTTTCACCCCTTTTCAGAAGTAATGGTCACGTTGCATTCTGTGTGGCTCAGTTTAGCAGAGTATCACATTTAAAGAAGAACACAGATTGGGGCATGTCTAGAAAGAGGGCAAGCAGGATGATAAAGTATAGGAGAATTATGTTGTATGTGGAACGTCTGAAGGGGCTGGGGATTTTCACACTGAAAAATACTTCTACTAAGTTGTGGTGCAATCTTTGCTTTCAACCCTTAACGTATTTTGTGAAAGAAAGATGTATTTTATCCTAAGTGTTTGGAAGGCAGTGTTCTGGGGGACAGGGGTTGACCGTTACAGGGAGGGAGTTTCCTTTGAATTCTTAATTACCCATTCATGAAAAAAATGGTCGTGTTCTTCATGAAGCCACTTAACAAACATTTGTTGATTGGTCGATCTATCATAGTCTCTACTGCCAAGGAGTCCGTGGTCTACTGCTGAAGACAGGTACATACAAGTACAAAACAAAGTGAAGGTCCAAAGAGTGGCATCTCAAGGCGATGTTGGGGCCCAGAGGAGAGAGGGATGGAGGAGGAGCAGGAAGTAAGGAGGGAGCTGCAAAGCAGACCTCAGAGCCTTCCTGCCCCCTGCTCTCCATCCTATGCCTCCTGGAAATGGACAGCACCGCAATCCACCCAGTTACTCGAGGCGGCCTTGGGGTTCCAGGTTCCTTGCCTGAATAGTTCCATGGCACCCTAAGTCTTCTGCCTACAGGCCTGACCCTTCAAATCTGACATCACACAGGCCGTAAGGTTACTTGTCTGAAATAGAAATGCGTCGTGTAGACGTCCTGCATGCAGTCCTTCGGAGGACCTCCACATGTGGAGAAGTCCCCACTCGTCACCCATCCAGCTCCTCTCACACCAGCTTCCCACGTGCGTGTGCCCCACAGTCCGGTGGTCATTGATCCACGTTAGTGATTCTGCTGCTTGACACTCTTGCAGCGTTCACGTCTGGGTTCACCATGTTCCTTGGATCTGAAGCTCCCTTCCTTAGCACGTCCCTCTGGAAATGCTACTCACCCTCTGTCCATTGGCTTTAACATCGATTCTACAAAGTCTTTCCCGACTCCACACTTGGGAGACGATAGCTCCCTCCTCTACGTATCCGCTTGTTTCCTGCGGGTCTCTAAGGTGATCTGGGTTTGCCTTTCTTCTTGCCAGGCTTTGAGCTCTTAAGGGCATGAACAAGATTACATAACACAGTGGATTCTGGAGTCGGACTGCCTGGGTTTAAACTCTTGGGTCCATTTCTTATTAGTTGCATATCTTTGGTTTCTTCACTTCTTTGAGCCTCAGTTTTGTTTTTTTTTTTTCACCTGCATAGTGGAAATAATGGTACCGTATGGCCGTAGGCCTTCCCTAGGAGATGTGATATACCATTGTTTTTGTTACTATTCTTACCTCTGCATGGGAGGTACCTAATTCAGAAGATGGTGTATAGTAGATCCTCAATAAGTATTTTTTCCAACTCTACACATTGCAAGAAAACATTGGAATACACTAATACATATACACATGCCCTGGGAACCAGAATCTGAGAAACTTACATGTCACAGGTATTATTTTTATCAAAGTGGTCCATTTCTGGTCTCAAAGGGGAAATTTTTCTTCATAGTCCAGTCTCCCACAGTCTCCTTTGTTCTATTTTCTTCTTTGTGGCCCTGTATAGAGTGTTTTTGGAGAAATTCAGTGCTTTAAGCTAAAGAAGTAGCCATAGAGCTCCCTCAGTGACATTTATCCATAAAGTCATAGCAAGTAGGAAGAAGCTTGGGGATGAAAGTCTTAGCCCATGGGCAGCCGTTTGACTGCTCCGTTGTTAGGAATAAGTTTTCACATAATTCACACTAAATCATCTCTGTGCTCCAATCTGAAGTATAAAAACCATCTTTCAAGCAAAAGCCAGTGACCATGACCTTTCATAACATTAGAATTTGATACAAAAAGTCATATAATATAGTTTTTGTAATGACACTATTTCTCACTGGCCTTGCCACCTTGCCACACCAAGACCTTCTAAGACTAATTAAAGCAGTAAGGTGTTTTTTTTTGCTTTCATCCCTGGATTCTGAAAAATTTTATTTGAGGTACAGAGTGCTTCTTTCTTTATATTTCTAAGGAAGCTTTCATAACATGACGGCCAAATTATTTGAAAAATGTTTCCCTGTGGTGATGTCATTTTGAAGGAAAAACATACTTGGGATATGAAGTATTCCCATCAGAAATCTCTGAGATCTTGCATCTGTACTCTTAACCCCAAGAGGTTATCAAATGATAGTAGATGATTGTAAAAGGGATGACTTCTAATGGGGTGTTGGCAGGCAGGCTGGCCAACAGTCATAGGTCACTGAACAAATATTTATAGGGGAAGTGAAGCCTTCATTTTTGCTTTCACTATCAGACAGCTTTCAAAAGTCTACAAAGAAAGACTAATGCTCAGGATTTAGATACCCTTGTACATGAGAAAAACCCAGAAACCAATAGCTTTGTTGCAGGTTTTTATATGATGTCAAATACCAACCTATAATAATACACTGCGCTGCCTAAAGGATTTCCACAATGAAGGGGTAAATATCCCATAAGTAAACACAGCCAGACCAAGAAGTTTAAGGAAAAATGCATCACCTGCCCAAATAGACCACGAAGAACCCTTATAGAATGTGTAGATATTAATTATAAACTGTGAGGAAGCATTTATTCATTGATGATTTCAAGGTGGTTGCCAAGATCACTCTCAGTAGACAAAATTTTTACTCCCACCTGGTCAAAGGTATATTATGGCAAGTTTTCTTATCAGCTATTCCTTCACAAAGCAAGATCTACATGCTTGTAAGTACAGTTGGCCGACAAAAATGGAAAGAAAAAACAGATATTTGGGTTCAGGTGGTCCTTTAATTGGCTTTTGGCTCATTGGGGAAGCGTCACAGAGTTGCAGCTAGGGCGTAGGCTTTGAAGCAAGAAAAACTCAAGTCAAAAGCCTTTTCCTGCTTTTGGTTATCTCTATCCCTTTTTTATTTTTTATTTTTTGAGATTTTATTTATTTTTTCATGAGACACAGGCAGAGGGAGAAGCAGGCTCCCTGCGGGGAGCCTGACATGGAACTTGATCCCAGGACCCCAGGGTCATGCCCTGGGCTGAAGGCAGATGCTCAACCACTGAGCCACCCAGGCGTCCCCTTGTTAGCTCTATCATACCCAAGTTCTTTAACTTCTCTTAGGCTCTGTTTTCCCCTTCTATAAAATGGGTACAATCCACAGGGTCACTGTGAGGATTCAATGAGATCATGACAATTAAATCTTTGGCACGTTTCCTGGCATTTAAACATTGTTCCCAAATATTTAGTTATTGTATATTCGAATCAGTGACTAGAGGGATAGGTTACCTTCTATTTCATTCAGCTTATAGAGTGAAACCTGATTTTTCTGGTAGTGTTGACAAGTCTTCCCAGGGACTGGTGTCGGTGTTTTCAAGCCCATAGGAGAGCCAGAAGAACCTAGACCCAGGACTCCCCAGCTGTAAAGGAGGAGAATGGGCTTTTAAGGCCAAGAACTGCTAGCAGCAGAGGCTATGAGTCTGACTTGCTAAACAGTTTATGTTGATACTTTGATTCATTGCTATGGGTGATGACAACTGCAGGAAGGACAGGACCATGGTGATGGCAGCAGGAATGAGAGTTCTAAGATGAGTCACAGAATAATCACAACGATCCACATAGGGTTGCACACTCCTGCCAGACAGCTGCCTTCTTTCATTGGACAGATTGAAGGACTGCATGTGAGGATTCATTAGTCTACTTCTGGGTATCACAGAGAAGACCGTCAATGAATGGTAGGACTTACAACTGGTCTGCAGCCCATGGGTTTCTCATTTTGATAGTGCGAAAAGAACCACAAAATACAAGTTTCATATTGCAGCAAACTCTTTTTTATACTAGTCTATGGGGAAAATTTATGGCAAATGTTTTCTCCAAATATATCTCAATTAGCAGATGACAAAATTGAACTGTTAATTGGGTATCAAATTGAGAAAGACTCAGATGTTTTATGCAATTATTTCCTAATAATCAACTCTGCCTGCTAATTTTATTTTGCACTAGGCATTTTAAAAAAGAAACGACAACTGGGACATGTATTGTTTATTAATAAGTGCATGACATGCCTCACGCACCATCCCATAAATAAATACTGTATCCATATAACATGGAATATCTGAAATTTTCAAAGGACTAGATCAAACCCAGGTTTTGTTCTTTATATCAAGTGTGTAAAATTAGTTACCTTCGTCTAGTCAGGATCCAAAAGGTGCCACAGGTATGCAGCAAACTCTGTTAGACCTTCATCTTGGAAGAGCAATCCATCATGACATCCGCACGTTATGTACGTACGTGCATATGTGTGTGTAGAACCTCACAGAAATATGTAAAGCCACCTAGTTACAGTAAGTAGTGGCCTTATAGCAGATTTGATTGTTTATAGCCCTACCTTGCTAGATTGTTATGATTTTACAGATAAAATGCCATAAAAGGAAATGCCTTGGTCCAGTTTTCTACCTCAGTGAACAGCATATAGTGATATCTCTCTGAGATGATTTAGGATCATGTAGGGATTCGACATTTAATATCCTGAGTGTATAAATGAGCTTATAAATGTGGATACATTGGAAGTGGAAGAGAAAGGGAATGACATATGATGATCCCAGGACATGATGGCTTATGTATTAGTTTTCTATGACTGTTGTAACAAATTGCCAATAACAGGGAGGCTTAAAACAGCAGAAATGCATGCTCTCACAGTTCTGGAGCTCAGGAGCTAAAAGCATTGTGTCAGCAGAGCTGATTCTATTTTTTTTTAAAGATTTTTTAAAAAATTATTTATTCATGAAAGACACAGAGAGAGAGAGAGAGAAGCTGAGACCCAGGCAGAGGGAGAAGCAGGCTCCCTGCAGGGAGCCCGATGCGGGACTCGATCCCAGGACCCCAGAGTCATGACCTGGGCCGAAGGCAGATTCTCAACCACTGAGCCACCCAGGTGTCCTGAGTGGATTCTTTCTGGAGGCTCTTAGGGAGAATCTGTTCCATGCCTCATTCCCAGCTTCCGGTCGCCACTGGCAATCACTGGGGCTCCTCTTATAGATGCAGCACTCCCATATCTGCCTGTCCTCCTGAAATTCTCCTCTTCTTCTTCTTCCCTTCTTTTTTTTTTTTTTACGCGGACACTTGTCCTTGGATTTAAGGTCTGTCCTAATCCACGATGATCTTATCTCGATATCCTTAACCATGTGTGCAAAGACCTTTTTTTTCTCACATATGGCCAAATTCTGAAGTTCTGAGTCAATATACATTTGATAGTTTATAAGTCAACCTACTATACAAGTAATGGGAATAAACCCATTACACCACTCTCACAGGATTACATTCTAGATGACTGTCACAAATAAAACAAAGCTTGTGTTCCTGGCCTTATTTCCCATTTTATGTTGACGACCTGGGAGCTTTTACATAATTCAGAGGGCCACTTGCAGTTGCTGTGGAAGTCATGATAGAATGCTTTTATGGGCCTCACTCCTGTTTTTCACCCTGGTTTCGTGTATCTTCTCTTCATCATGTATTTAAGTCAGGCAGTTTTTGTTGGATTCTTGGGAGTCATCTTAAAACCTTTCTGGAAAAAGCCAGAGAATAAATATCATATTTACCTATTATAGGAGAATTATGTCCCCCTAAAATTTGTATTTTGAAGCCCTAACTCTTAATACCTCAGATTATAACTATATTTGAAGGTAAGGCCTTTAAAGATAATTAAATTAAAATGGGGTTGTTAGGATAGGCCCTAATCCAGGATGACTGGTGTCCTTAGAAGAGAAGATGAGGACATAGAGGAAAAAATCATAGGAGGACACAGTGAAGAGATAGCCATTTGCAAACTGAGAGAGAAGCCTCAGAAGAAACCAGACCCGCTGACGCTTTGATCTTAGACGTCCATGCCTCAGACTGTGAAAAAAATAAACATCTGGTGTTCAAGCCACCCAGTCTATAGTATTTGCTATGGAAGCCCTAGCAAACTAATATAATGACTAAATATAAGGCATTTTTTTTCTCAAAATCAGTACTCAGAAAGGAAGAACTTGCCTTATAGTCAAAACCTTGAATATTACAGGGCACTCTGTCAAATATTTTATATTAGATAATGAGGTATAGTTTGGGGAAGAAACCTTAGCCTGAAATGACTATAATCAGTGCTAGTTTTGGGGTGTTTTAGGAAGGTCACCTGACAAAATTGATGAAAGGAATCATAATAGCAAAAGGAAATAGATTATTTCACAATTATATTTTTGCATATGATTTCACAATCGCAAATGTTAAATGTTATTTTACACAAGATTTAAAAAAAAATACTTTAAAAAGCCAATGCCTCACATGGTTATGTTGTGGAGAATAGAATAAATAGGATGGATATCTGTTATAATATTATACGAAAAGGTTGGTCTAAAATCTCCAGTGATGATATTATATGAAATCTAAAAAGCATTAGCGCTCCATCTCAAATAACTGGATAGATGTGAAGATGGCAATTCTGCTTTAGAAATAAATGAGGAAATGAAGCCTCCTGTCAAGAATCACCCCCCCTCCCCGGGGTGCCAAGCACGTAAATGAGTCGAGTTGGACATAAATCCTCCAGTCCCAGACAAAGACCTCACATGACTGCAGCTCCTGCTGATACTTTGCAGCCTCATGAGAGACCACAAGCTAGAACCCTCTGGCTAAACTACTTCTAGATCCTTGACCCACAGGAAACTGCGTGAGAAAATACTGTTTTATAGTTTTAAGCCACTTATTTTGGAGTAAACCGTTATGTTGCAATAGAGCGTGTCCTCGCAACGTATTTGTTATGGTTCTGGTGAGCAATGCTCTGTTCTGGTGAGAGCTGACTTCCCGGTTTGCCATCCTCTTGCTGCGTCCTCACGTGGTGTGGACAGCGGTGAGGAATTGCAGATTCTTTCCTGTGTCTTCTTATAAGGGTGTGAATTCCATCACGAAGGTAGAACCTTCCCCAAAGTCCACCTCCTAATACCATCACATCAGGGATTAAACCTTCAACATATGAATTTGGGGGGTGGTGGGAGGCAGCACAGTCATTCATCTCGTTAGCAGAGAGCTAACAAGAATTTTGGAACCTGGAGGTGGAGTGTCCATAAATAAAAAGAGAAGAGAATGAGGGGCAGGAGCTTTGGAACGGAGCAGTGGGCATCAACTTTTCAAGGACTTTGAGAATAATGTTCATTAAAAGCCTGAAGTTTCCTGAACAGACTGTCATTAGAACTTGATAGCCTTTGAAGGGGCCGCTGGTTAGGTTTTAAAGGAACGTGAGGTAAACACTGTTCAACATTTAAAAACTGCAGGAGGTTAAATTCTTATATACTGGCTGAGAGTTGAGCCACACTGTCAATGAAAGAAGGAAATAAATGATCTTGATCAGATTTCCACACAGTGATGAAGGTGCTATCCCCAGTACTTCCTTGTTGCTAAAAGCAAACTACAAGAGAAGAGTGGTGAAGGAAAGAACACTCCTCAAAAGGAAGCCATGACATGTTGGTTATGACATTTTCCAGTCTTTCTGATGGATGTTGATGTTAAAGTTAAGAAATAGCTTTTAAGAAAAAGATCGAATCCAGAGCATTGCTGAGAAAACGTGTTTCAATAAGAAAGCCTGGGGTATAACCGTAGAAATTCTTTGTTAAGGCCTCCGAAGGATTTCAGATGGTAGCTTAAAAAAGCATTCGGTGTCTTCTGAGAAGATCAGCAATTTCATCAGAAACCATGATGTAGACTGATCTCCAAGAAATCTGTGTAGCTTCTGTTTAATGAGTGAACAAGAATTATATTCATAGAAGACCCACAAAGATTTTAAGAGAAGTGTGTTGGCAGAAAGAAATGTGATTATGGGGACACCTGGGTGGTTGGGTGGTTGAGCGTCTCTCTTCAGCTCAGGGCATGACCCTAGGGTTCTGGGATTGAGTCCTGCATCGGGCTTCCTGCATGGAACCTGCTTCTCCCTCTGCCTGTGTCTCTGCCTCTCTCTCTGTCTCTCATGAATAAATAAATAAAATCTTTAAAAAAAGAAAAACCAAAGAGTTGTGAAAGGGGAGGTGGGTAGGGGGTTGGAGTGACTGGGTGACAGGCACTGAGGGGGGCACTTGATGGGATGAGCACTGGGTGTTATACTATATGTTGGCAAAATGAATTTAAATTAAAAAACATTAAAAAATGTGTGTCGACAAAATGTGTTACTTTGCAAGGAATGGAAAGAGTATGACAAAAAAGGACCCATTTGGACCATCAAGTTTGCAAAGGAAGCAAACAAATTGAGAAGAGTACTCAGCTGAAAACGTAGACTTCTCTCATGAAGGAATGATCCGGTGAGAGGAACCAAGAGCTGAGAGGACAGAGCCCAGACTCATGAGGAATCCCTCCTAAGTAGAAGTAGGATGGGATTCTAATTAAATAACTCCTAAAGCATATGTCCAGCTGTATTTCGAAATTCTGTGGATCAGTGGCCCCAGCGAGCCCAGTCGGTTCCCACTGTCTGAACAGCTGTGTCTGCAGTAGTTCCCCACTGTCTGTGACACCACTGTTTGGTGTGTAGGGAAGTGACCTAGCTCTTTAGTTCACACATATTCAGATTGAGAGAAACTGTGTTTGAGGAGCTCAACTTAGGGAAATACACTCGGGGAGACTCAATGCGCGTGGCCTTGACTTAGGTTACAAGAGCCTGGACTTCGAGATGATGCTGTCACGAGGGGGGAGGCTTGATCCACAGGAGTCCTGACTGGTGTTTCTGTGTTGGTGGGCTTCTGACTGACAGAGGCTCCGCTGTCTTTAGTGCAGCACGACCGCGGGCACTTTGCGTATCGAAATCCCAGTGTCAGGTTCATGTTGAATGAAGATGCACGTGAAAAATCAGAGTCAAATCATTCTTCGAATCTGAGAGTGGAATGGAGCCGTAGACACATCAGCTTTCCAACGTGCGTACAGATAAGTAAATATAAAAATTACATATCACGACTTGAGGGCTCGTTTCGATTACACTCTCTAAAATTTGATATTTTAAGGTTGATCAAAGTAATTACTTTTTAGATTCTTGTCACTGAGACAACAGAAGATCGCCTTATATGTAATATCGTTTTCTTTTCAGGCATGCACAGGAAAAATCATTAATTCACTGCCCACAGTGCTCCCCACAGTGTTATAAGGAGCAGTAGTGCCTCGATGTACTCTGAAAAGACAAGTTTCTTAGTCAAGTAGGTTTGGGAAAAACTACGTTTTCTCCCTCATAGAGAATCCAGTGCATATGAGAGTATCGAAGGTTCTGAAAAGTCCTTCTGTAAAGAAACTAGTTTGATTTTGAGACAGCATCTCCCAAACATGATCTATTCAAGAGAAACTCCCCCCACCTTCCAAAAAAAATTTTTTTTAGAACAGTTTTAGATTTACGAAAAGATTACACACAAAGGCGAGTCCCCGTATATCTCCTCCCCGTCCCCCAGTTGTCCTATTATTAATATCTCGCATTATTACGGTACCTTTACTACCATCGGTGAAACAATACTGGCACATTATTACTCAAGCCCGTAGTTTACATTAGGCTTCACTCTCTGCGTTGTGCAGTTCTGTGAGCTTTGACGTGTTCATGGTGTGTTGTGCATGTGCAACGTCATGTGGCCACGTATCGTGTAAAATAGTTCTATTTCCCTGAAAAGGCCCTGTGCCCCACTTATTCATCTTTCCCTTACATCCTAAATACCTGACAACCACCGAAGTCTTTATTGTCTCAATAGTTTTGAACTTTCTAGAATGTCATGTGGTTGGAATCAGAGTATGTAGTCTTTCCAGAAACTGGATTCTTTCATTTAGTGATATGCATTTAAGGTTCTTCTATAATTTTATTTTTAATGCTGAATAGTATTCTACTGGGTGGGCGCACGTGGTTTGTTCACTCATTCACCTGTTGGACGATGTCGTGATTGCTTCTGAGTTGGGTAGCTAAGAATGAATCTGCCAGAAATGTTCTTGTGCTGGCTTTGTGTGGGAATAGGTTTTAAGTCATCTGAGTAAATAAAAGATTTGCTGGACTCTATGGTTAGTTTTTTAAGAAACCGCCAGGCTGTACTCCCATATGGCTGCACCACACTGCTTTTCCATCAGCAAACGAATGAAATCTTCATCAGCATTTGATGTTGTCAACGTTCTAGATCTTAGCCAGTCCCGGGAGGTGGGTAGCGGTAGCTCATTGTTGCTCATTGTTGTAACTCGCAGTTACCTAATGGCATAGGACGTTGAGTGTCTTTCTGTAAGCTTGTTTTTCATCCGTCTGTCTTCTTTACGTGAGGTGTCTGTTCAGATCTTTTGCCCATTTTATTTTTTGCCCATTTAAAAAAAATTGATTCATTTAAAATGATTTCATGATTAAAAATTGATTTGTCTTTTTAATGTTGAGTTTCAAGATTCTCTGGATGTTTTGGGCACAAGTTCTTTATCAGGTACACCTTTTGCAAATGTCTTCTCTCAGTCTGTGGCTTTGTCTTTTTATTCTTTCAATAGTGTCTCTTGCAGAGCAGAAGTTGATTGTCTTTTGTTTGTTTTCGTTTGTTTGTTTTGCTTTGTTTTTAATGAAGTCCAAGTTATCATTCTCTTTCATGGATTGTGCTTTTGTAGTTACATCTAAAAACCTATTGCCAGATCTGTGGTCACCTAGATTTCCTCTTTTTTTTTTTTTTTTCTAACAGTTGTGTACTTTTCCGTTTTACATTGAGGTCTGATCCATTCGGTGTTATTATTTTTGTGATAGATAAAGTCTGTATCTAGATTTTTTTTTTTTACATGTGCACGCCCAGTGGCTCTAGCACAATTTGTTAAAATAGCTGTTGTTTCTTCATTAATCTGCCTTGCTTCTTTGTCATATTATGTGGATCTAATTCCGGGCTCTCTATTCTGTTCCATTCATCTATTTGTCTATTCTTTTTCTATTACCACTCCGTCTTGATCACTGTAGCTTCATAATAAGTTTTTTTTTCAGTTTATTTTTTATTGAACATACAGTGTTGTATAGGTGTACAACATACTGATTCAACAATCCTATACATTATTCAGTGCTCACTACAAGGGTAGTCACCGTCTGTCACAAAAGAACATTATTACAGTCTTACTGATTATATTCCACGTGTTGTACTTTTCACTTCCATAAGTTACTTATTTTATTTTTTATTTTTTAAAGATTTTATTTATTTATTTTAAAGAGAGAGATGGGGAAAAGGCAGAAGGGGAGGGAGATGGACAAGCAGACTCCACACTGAGTGTGGAGCCCAGCATTAAGCTCCATCTCACAACCCTGAGATCATGACTTGATCCAAAACCAAGAGTCAGATACTCAACTGCTCACCTGATTGAGCCACCCAGGTACCCCATAACTTATTTTATTTTATTTGTACCTCTTAATTCCCTTGATCTATTTTGCCCATCCCTCCACCCACCTTTCCTATGGCAACCATGTTTGTTCTCTATATTTAAGGGTCTGGTTTTTGTTTGTCTTTGTTTGTTTCTTCATCTGTTTGTTACTTAGATTCCACATATAAGTGAAATTATATGGTATTTGTCAATCTCTGTCTGACTTATTTCACTTAGTAGTATACCCTCTATACCCTCTAGGTCTATCCATGTTATGGCCGGTGGCAAGCTCTTATTCTTTTTTAGAGCTGAGTTATTGTGTGTGACTGTATATACCACAACTTAATCCATTCATGTATTGATGGACACTTGGTTTGCTTCCTTACCTTTGCTATTGTAAATGATGCTACAGTAAACATGAGGGTGCGTATACTCTGAATTAGTGTTATCATTTTCTTTGGGTATTACCTAGTAATGGAATTACTGGATTATATATGATATTTCTATTATTTTTACTTTAACTATTTTACTGTAATACTATATGGTATTCCTATTTACTATAATACTATATGGTATTTCTTTTTTTTTTAAAGATTTTATTTATTTATTCATGAGAGACACAGAGAAAGAGAGAGAAGCAGAGACACAGGCAGAGGGAGAAGCAGGCTCCATGCAGGGAGCTTGATGCGGGACTCAATTCTGGGACTCCAGGATCACGCCCTGGGCTGAAGGCGGGCACTAAGCCCCTGAGCCACCCAGGGATCCTCCTATATGGTATTTCTATTATTTTTACTTTTACTATTTTACTATTGTATGGTGTCTCTTTTTTTACTTTTTTAAAGAAACTTCTATACTGTTTTCCATATACCTACCAGCAGGGCATGGGGTTTCCTTTATCTCTACATCCTCACTAGTACTTGTTATTTTTTGTCTTTTTGATTCTAGCTATTTTGACAGGTATAAAGTAATATCTCACTGTGGTTTAGATTTGCATTTCCCTGATGATTAGTGACATCAAGTATATCTTTTTATGTGTCTGTTGGCCATCTGTATATCTTCTTTGGAAAAATGTCTATTCAAGTCTTCTGTTTTTAAATCAAATTATTGTGGTTTTTTTTTTTTTTTTGGTTTTGGTCTTTTTCTGGTATTGTAGAAGTTCTTTATATGTTTTGGATATTAAGCCTTTATTGGATATATCATTTGTAAATTTCTTCTTCCATTCAGTAAGTCGCCTTTTTGTTTTCCTGATGTTTTCCTTTGCTGTGAAAAAGTTTCTCATTTGGTATAGTCCCAATAGTTTATTTTTGTGGGGTTTTCTTTGTTAGTTTTGTTTTATTTTTTAAGATTTTATTTATTCATGAGAGACACAGAGACAGAGGAAGAGACACAGGCAGAGGGAGAAGTAGGCTCCATGCAGGGAGCCCGATGTGGGACTCGACCCCGGGACTCCAGGATCACGCCCTGGGCTGAAGGCAGATAGATGCTTAACTGCTTAGCCACCCAGGCGTCCCTATTTTTGTTTTTGTTTCCCTTGCCTGATAAAACTTATTTAGAAAAATGTTGCTAAGATTGATGTCAAAGATGCTGCTGACTATGTTCTTTTTTAGGAATTTTATGGTTTCAGGTCTCACGTTTAGGTCTTTAATCCATTTTGAGTTTATTTTTCTGTATGGTGTAAGAAGTGGTCCAGTTTCATTCTTTGTATGTAGCTGCTCAGTCTTCCTAACATCATTTGTTGAAAAAGCTTTTTCTTATTATATATTCTTGCTTTCTCTATTATATATTAATTGACTGTATGTATATGGGTTAATTTCTGGGCTTTTTATTTTGTTCCTTTGATCTCTATGTCTGTTTTTGTGCCAGTGCCATACTGTTTTGATGACTATAGCCTTGTAGTATATCTTGAAATTTGAGAATGTGATACCTCCAGCTTTGTTTTTTCAAGATTGCTTTGGCTATTCAGAGCCATTTGTGGTTCCATGCAGATTTTAGTATTATTTGTTCTGGTTCTGTGAAAAATACTTATTGTTATTTTGATAGAGATTGCATTTAATTTGTATATTGAGGTTTTTTCTACTATTATTAAGGTATAAATGACTCAAAGTAAGTCTAGAAGTTGGGTGGTACCAGTCTGCCAAATTTGCTCTTCATTATCCTATTGGCTTTTCGGGATCTTTTACCTTGCCATATAAACTTTAAAGTCAGTTTGTCAATAACCACAAAGTAACTTGGGGATTTTCGTTGTATTTATGGGGTAAGTTGAGAAGAGTTGACATCTTAATAATAAGTCTTACTATCCATTAACTTGGAATATCTTCTGTTTATTTACAACTTTGATTTATTTCATCAGAGTTTTGTATCTTCTTTTTAATATGCATGCTTGGTTTTATGTATGCCTTCTTAGGGTGCTAATGTAAATGGTATTCTGCTTTTTATTTAAAATTCCAATTATTCATTGCCATTATATAAGAAAGCAGTTGATTTTTGTATATTAACCTTACTCGTATCCTGCAACCTTGCTACGTGCACTTGTTAGTTACAATAATTTTTTGTTGTTATTGTTGATTCCTTGGGATTTTCTACATAGATAATTGTATCCCTTGTAAACAAGATAGTTTGATTTCTTTCTTTCCAATCTATATACCTTTTATTTCCTTTTCTTCCCTTATTGCATTAGCCAGGACTTCTGGTATGATGTGGTATGATGTTGAGTAGGAATGATAAAAGGGGATATTCTTATCTTGTCTCCCATTTTAGGGGAAAAACATTAAGTTTTTCATCATTTAAGTATGATGTCAACTGTAGTTTTTGTAGATGTTCTTTACAAAGTAATGGAAGTTTTCTTTTATTCCTGGTTTGCAGAGAGGTGGTTTTTTTTTTTTTATTGGAGTTTGATTTGCCAACATATAGTATAACACCCAGTGCTCATCCCATCAAGTGCCCCCGTCAGTGCCCATCACCCTGTCCCCCTGTCCCCCCGCACACCTCCCCTTCCACCACCCCTTGTTCGTTTCCCAGAGTTAGGAGTCTCTCATGTTTTGTCACCCTCTCTAATTTCTCCCACTTTTTTCAGAGCGCTTTTTATCATAAATGAGTGTTAGATGTTTTCAAATGCTTTTTCTGTGTCTATTGATGTTATTTTATGATTTTTCTTCTTTAGTATGTTAATGTGATGAAACATTAATTAGTTTTCAAGTGTTGAACCGAGTCTGCATACCTGGAATAAATCTCACTTGATTGTGGGGTAGAATTCTCATGTTAGTTTCACTTTGCTAATATTTTGAGGGGGATTTTTGCATCTCTATTCATGAGAAATATTGGTCTGTAATTTTCTTTCCTAGTAATATCTGTGTATGGTTCTGGTATTAGGGTAGTGCTAACTTCATTAAAAATAAATTAGAAGTGTTTCCTCTGTTTCCATTTTCTGGAAGAGATGTTAGGGCATTGGTACCATTTTTTTCACCTTCCCATGTAAAAATTCTTTCAAAACTCAACCAATAAAAATATTTTACTTTTAATTAATCACCTTCTTATTATTTAATTAATTACCTGTTTTTGTTTGTTTGTTTGTTTTGTCCCTTATGGATAGTTTTGTTTTAGTTTACATACAGTAAAATGCACAGACAGTAACATACCATTTGATAAGTTTTGACAATTGTATATACTCATTTAAGCACTACTCTAATCAAGATATAGAATATTTAAGTTACCCTAGAAAGCTCCCTTGTGCCCCTTTCCAGTCAATTCTTCTTGCCCACAAACACACAGTGGTAACCATTCTTCTGATTCCTATTATGATAGCTCAGCTTTGCCTCTTATTAATCTTTAGATAAATAGAGTTATATATCATGTATTTCTTTTGTGTCTCACTTTTTCACTAAATATAATGTTGAGATTCATCCATATTATTTTGTGTGTCAGTAGCTCATCTCTTTTTTATTACTAAGTAGTAATATGCGACAATTAGTTTATCCATTCTCTTGTTTGTGAACATTTGAGTTATTTCCATTTAGAGTGATCATGATTTTTTTTTTTTTTTTTTTTTTTTTTTTAGAGTGATCATGATTAAAGCTGACAGGAACATTCTACAGATCCCTTTATGGATATATGTCTTCATTTGTGGAGTGGGAGGGTAAATATCTAGGAGTGCAATTTCTGGGTAATAGGTACATATGTGTTGAAATTTATAAATTTGTGAGTTTTCTAAGATGGTTGTACCACTTTGCATTTCCATCAACAATGTATGAGTAGCCCAGTTGTTCCACATTCTCACCAGTGTTTGGTATTATCAATCTTTAAACATTTTTATCAATTCTAATTGAATAAAATTTTACTGTGGTCTTACTTTGAATTTTCCCAAATGACTAATGGTGATCATTCATATATCATCTTTTGCGAAATGTCTGTTCAAGTCTTTTGCTCATTTTTTTAGAGGTTGTAGAAGTTTTTTATGTATGCTAGATTCAAGTACACTATCAGTTATATGTATCACAAATATTTTCCCTCAGTCTGTGGACTTGCCTTTTCATTTTATTATTAAAGTCTTTTATGAACAAGAGTTTTTCACTTGAATTAAGTCCAATTTATCAGTTTTTCTTTTATGGTTAATATGTTTTTTTCCTATCTAAGAAATCTTTGCCTATCCTAAAGTCCTACAATTATTATCCTATATTTTCTTATAGAAGCTTTATTATTATAGCTCTTATGTTTAGGTCTATCTTCTGACTCAAATGAACTTTTGTGTATCATGAGAAGGGGATATTGAGATTTACTTCCCATGCAGGTATCCAGTTGTTTCAACATCATTTGTTGAAAATAGTTTTCTTTAAAAAAGAATATTTTTTTAAAAAAATATTTCTTTTGTTGAAAATCATATGGGTCTATTTCTAGAATATCTATTCAGCTCCTCCAATTTATGTGTCTATCTACACTGTCTTCATTAGTGAAGCTTTATAGTGTTTCTTGTAATCAGTAGTCCTTCAACTTTGTTCCTTTTCAAGACTGATTTGGCTATCTCGAATCCTTGTCATTTCCATATATGTTTTAGAATTAGCTTGTCAATATCTACCAAAATTCTGCTTGGATTTTAGTGGAATTGGGTTGATCTAAAGATAACTTGGAGAAAACATTTCAATAATACTGAATCTTTCCATTAATAAATATTTTCTATCTCTCCATTTATTGAAGAATATATTTCTTAGTAATGTTTTATAATTTTTAGTATATTTTTTCAAAGTTTTCTTAAATTAATTTCTAATTATTTTTGATGCAATTATCAATAGTATTTTAAAATTTCATTTTCTGCTCATTTAATTGCTAATAGAGAGAAATTTTGTAACTTGATCCAGTATGCCATTACTTTGATCAATTATTATTTCTAATCATTTCTTTGTAGATTACTTGGTATGTGTCTGTTATCAACAATAAGATTTCTTCTTCCTTTCCTTTTTTCCCCATTTTATTTATTTATTTTCTCTATTGCTAGGCTAGGACTTTCAGTATACGGTGAATAGAAGTGGTGAGAACGGATATCCTTCTTTTTCCTCCAAGCTAATAGTAAAACAGTCAATATTTTACCATTACATATAATGTTGAGTGTAAGTTTTTAATGGATGTACTTTATGATGCTGAGAAAGTTATTTTTTTAAGTTTTTATTTAAATTCCAGTTAGTTAATATACAGTGTAATATAGCTTCAGGTATACAATTTAATGATTCAATACTTCTGTATAACGCCTGGTACCAGGGGGAAATCCCTGGGTGGCTCAACAGTTTAGCACCTGCCTTTGACCCAGGGCATGATCCTGGAGTTCCAGGATCGAGTTCCGTGTTGGGCTCCCTGCATGGAGCCTGCTTCTTCCTCTGCCGTGTCTCTGCCTCTCTCTCCCTCTCTCTCTTTCTCTCTCTCTCTTCGGGAACGCCTTCATCGTGTCCACCATCCCTATCTGGCTGTATTGGAGAATATAGCATATGGATCTTATTCAGTCGGCCGTGCTCTGGTGACTTTCGCATACAAAAACGTGAAATTTATTCTTAAACACAAAGTAGCACAGAAGAGGGAGGATGCTATTTCCAAAGAAGTGACTCGAAAACTCTCTGAAGCTGATAACAGAAAGATGTCTCTAAAGGAAAAAGATGAAAGAATTTTGTGGAAGAAGAATGAAGTTGCTGATTATGAAGCTACAACATTTTCCATCTTCTATAACAACACCCTATTCCTGGTCTTGGTCATTGTTGCCTCCTTCTTTATATTGAAGAACTTCAACCCAAAGGTGAACTATATATTGTCCATAAGTGCTTCATCAGGCCTCATTGCCCTTCTGTCTACTGGCTCCAAGTAGACCGTACCGGCTTTGGCTCCTGGCTTTGTATCTATGGGTGGCCTGTGGTATATGGAAAAGTAACAGGGTGGTCAGAGTGAGAGACACACAAGATGTTTTTATAGTCTGCAGTTGGAGGGTTTGAAAAACCCAACAAAATGTAATTCAGTATTTGTTTATTGGCTCTTTTTTGACAGATTGTTGAAATTAAATGAATTGAGAGGAAAAAAAAAGTCTATCATGAATAAATAAATAAAATCTTAAAAAAAAAAAAACACACCTGGTGCTCATCACAACAAGTACTCCTTAAACCCCATCTCTTGTTTAATCCATTGCCTCATCCACCTCCCCTTTGGTAACTATTGGTTTGTTCTCTATAGTTAAGAGTCTGTTGCTTAGTTTTCTCTCTTTATTCCCACCTATGTCTGTTTGTTTTGTTTTTTAGATTCCACATATGAGTGAAATCATATGGTATTTGTCTTTCTTTGACTTATTTAGCCTAAATAATACTCTCTAGCTCCATCCATGTTGTTGCAAATGGCAAGATTTCATTCCTTTTTATGTCTAATATTCCATTGTATATATGGAAGTTCCCTTCTATTTCTTGAATGAGTGTTGAATTTTGTCAGATACTTTTTCTGCCTCACTTAAGTTGATCATATAATTTCCTTCTTATTCTGTTACTGTAGTGAATTCAACTGACTTTGGATATTAAGCCAACTTGAATTAATGTGTTATTATACTTTTGATAGAGGTCAGTGTATTATTATCCTTTTGATACATTGCTGGATTTGATTTGCTAATATTATGTTGTGTGTGCATGTCTGTGTGTACTTATACATTTACATATTGCAGGTTCTGATTTGATGTTATTTTGTTAAAGATTTTTGCATATTGCATTTGTGAAAAATAATGGTTTATAAATTTGTGTCCTGTATTGTGCTTTTTAGATTTTTGTATCTGGGCTATGCTGCCCTCATAAATAAGTGAGATAATATTGTCTTTTCTGCTTTTAGTGCATGATTGCCATAATTTCTCCTTAATTGTTTAGTAGAATTCCTCAGTAAAGCCATCTGGTCCTAGAGTTACCTTTTTGGGGAAGATTTTTTATTATAAACTCAATATCTATAATACAAGGGGGGAATTCAGATTTTTTCTTTTTTTTTTCATTTTTTTTAAAGGGCAATTCAGATTTTCTATACCTTCTTGTGGTAGTTGTGTTTTTCTAGGAATTTTGTTCCATTTGTGTTCCCATCTAATGTTATTGTCAAAATTACTGACAAAGCTGTTCATGATATCCTTTTGTTATTTTTTTTTAAGTGGGCTCCATGTGGAGCTCAATGCAGGGCTTGAACTCACAACCCTGAAATCAAGACCTGAGCTGAGATCAAGAGTAGACATTTAATCAGCTGAGCCACCAAAGCACTCCTATTATTTTTTAATTTCTGCATTATGAGTAATGAGGTCTCCTACTTTCATTCTTGCTATTGCTAGTTTTTGTGTTCTCTCTTTCACTCTCTGAATATACATTATTCTTGGTAGACATTTATCTGACTCATTCACCTTTTCAAGGCAGTAACTTTAACTTCCAGATTGTATCTAATTTTTCAGAGGAGAACTGTTTTCTAATTAATTGGTGCCAATCTCATCTTTATTATATCCTTTCATATACCTAGTCTGAGTTTAATTTGCTCTCTCTCTTCCCTGTGTTTATTAGGTTTAAGATTTAACTATGTTTCTAATACATGCCTTTTAAAGCTAAAAATTTTCTCCAAGCATTGTTTTAACTACACGTCACAAATTATGATTTACTGTGCTTTTGTTATCTTTCAGTTAAAACTATTTTTACATATTCCTTATGATTTCTTCTTTGATATATGGTTAATTTATACATGTTCTTTAATTCCCAAATATTTGGAGATTTTCTGGATATCTTATTGTTGATTAATTTTTAATTTAATTCCATTGTAGCCAAAGAAAATACTCTGATTTTATGGCCCAATATATAATCTTTCTGATAAATATTCTGTATTTTGTTCCATATTTACCCTGCTTGGAGTTCACTTAACTTTCTGGATCAGTGGATTTTTGTCTTTAATCAGTTTGGGGAATTCTCAAATACATTTCTGTTCTCTCTTTGTCCTCCTTCTAAGGTTAAACACAAAAGCTTAGTTTATTTTGTCTCACAAGTCATTAAGGCTCCTTTTATTTAATTTTCAATCTTTTCCCCCTCTGTTTTGATTTGCATAATATTTGTTTACCTGACTTCAAGTTCATTGCTCCTTTCTAATATAATCTCTGATTGATACTTAGTCTAGTAATAACATCTTGTTTTCTGATATTTTATTATTTAGTTCTAAGATTTCTAATTGGTTCTTTTTAGAGTTTTCATACTTTTTTAGAGTTTTCATTCTTTATTTCATAATTTATTATATTTATCCTTTCCTGTACATTTATTAACATATTTAAGAAAGTTTTTAAAGTTCTTATGTGTTAAATTCAACATCTTTATCATCCATAGGTCTCCTTCTATAGACTATATTTTCTTTTGAATCATAGCTCACTTTTTCCAGCTTCCTTGCCTGTCAAGTAGTTTCTTATTTTAAATTTGATAGTATGTTTTATTATTGAAGATGTACCATAGATATTCTGGATTTTTCATTTTTCTTTAAAGAGAGTTTTGTTTTAGCAAATAGTCAAGTATTGACAGATTATCTTATTTCTACAGAGGCCTGGCTTTAGGGTTTTATTAGGGAGGATTTATTTTGGCTCTGCCGTTAGTCCTAAAGATTCAGCCCTTAGTCCTGGAGTATAGCCCTTTCTCCCAAGGCCTAGTCATTCTGAGGGTTTAATGAGAAGCTGGGGTATTCACTAATTCCCTCTAACTTGGTAGAACTTGAACTCTAAACTCTCCCCCCTAGCACTTTACCTGCTGACGTCTGCTCAGCACTTTTGCTTCCAGATGTACATACACCTGATCTCTCCTTGGAGTCTTGCCCAGCATATTCATAATTTTAGAGTCAGCCAAGAATTTGAGCAGAATTTTTATACCAGTATGTGCTCTTTTTTCCATGGCTACCTTCCTTCCAAGATATCTTTTCTTAATTCCCAGCTGCACTGGCAACCCAAAATCCAGCCTCCAAATTCTCGGTTCAGGAGTCTGAGCTCTATCCCTTATTCTCATGGACACGAGGGAGTGCCCTTGGGGGAAGAGTTGGACAAATGTGACCCTTAACTTAATTGACATCTCATCTTTAAAAGTTCATATCTCCTTCAGTGTCACAGGCTTTTGGCTCCTCTCCAGTGCCTTCCAAGAGACTTTCTTTTTTCATCCAAAATATATAATTGTCATCAGTAGGAGGGTTACTCCAACGCAAGCTATTCTGCCATTACCAGAACTGGAACTTCTCTAATTACCTGGTTGTTATTTAAACCACACTTTGTAAATAAATAAATGAGAAGGCTTATTCAGGAGCCACCTCTAACACTACAGTTGTGGTTCCTGGTTTATTTTCTAGCACGTGTCTCCATAAACATTACATAATTTCCTCTGAGTCACTTCAAACCATTAAAAAAAAGTCTCACAATGAAGTGTAAACATAAACCCATTTTGAAGTATTGCAGAACCTTATTCAGCATGTCAGCCTAGACTGCCCTGAGTTCAGTTTTTGTATCAGGGGAAGCAAGAGCAATTCTCCCATTCACTGGGAGGTCTCTGCTACCATGTTCCTCAACAATATCTTGTAGACCATGGAAGCCTCAGGCATACAAATCCTGCCTGCAGTTTATTATGTACTTACAGCATAGATTAAAGTTTTCACAAAACACCAATAGGTCGTGTTACCTATTCTTTTCCAGAAAGTTCCATTTTCTACATAGCTATTTTTTTTTTAACTAAAAAAAATTGCCTTTTGAAGTTGGGTTGTAACACAGTTTAAATCCATGCCATCAGGTAGAGAACAGAGAAGATCCAGCTTGGGAGTGGATTGTTGAACTTTGTGCTTCAGCTGGATATTGCTTCCAACCTTGGCCACTTCGGAATTTAGAATTTACTGGTGCAGTGAATTATAAATTTGTGTATCTGCATGCCAGAAACTATTGTAAGTATTTACACCTGTTAATGTATTTTATCCCCACACCAGACACATTTTACAGTTGAGAAAATGGGCACAGAGATTCATTTATTTCTCCCAAGATCACACCCAAGTGTGATCATACCCTAGTGTGTTATTTCGTTTGAGAACAAGAGGCCAAGTTGTTATTTGAATCCATGGTCTGTTCTCCTACTTATCTGTTGAACTGTGCTGCCTCTAAAGTCCTGTTAATGTCCTTACCCCATTGGTAAGCTGCAGAGAGTACAAGTGGGCCATGCTGTTTATTTTTATTTTTACCATCTCTGATTGTTGTACTTTTTTCATTATTTGCGTGGTCAATTTGCCAGACTTCGGTCATGCCTAAATGTTTCTTCCAGGATTATTCCCTTCATCTTAAGAGCTGAGGTGACATAAAGCCATCTTCCTTGGAAGGCACAAGGCTGACTACTTCTCAATGTGCTTCACATGACACATCTTTTTTAAGTGTCTCCTCTATGCCAGGCATTTCTTAGGTATTGGGAATAGAATGAGATTGCTGCTGTGCTTGAGAATCTCAGGGTCTAGTGGGAAAGAAATGCATGTAAATACTCTTGAACAGATGATAAAACTCCATGGTAGACATATGATCAAAGAGCTGTGAGATCACAGACGAGGAGGCAACTAAATCTTCAACTAACTCTATTCGAGGAGTTTGGGGAAACCTCCGTAACAAAAGTGTTTTAGAGACTGAGTCTTAGGGTGTGCACAGAAATAGGTTAGTATATAATATTTGGAAGAACCCTTCCCACAGAGGGAACAGCATGTTCAAATACATAAGGCTGGAATGAGTGTGATTTCCTGGGAGGGCAGAGAGAGGATCAGCCTAAATGCATGGGATGGAGAAGGGAGGATGAGGCTGTGTTAGCTCACAGGAGACAGATGGTGAAGGGACTTCGAACTATGAATTTTATCCTAAAGGAAAGAGTGATATGGTTATCCCTGATGTGCACCTTGATTTCATTCCAATTTCTTGAGACAGACACACACTCACATACAGCTCTTTCAGAACTCTTCTTACCTCCAAGCTGAGTGTCCATCTTGACAAGAGAGCACATATTCCTTTAGACATGTTGGACTTAAGAATCAAGCTGACTTCAAAAATGCCGCATAATTTTACTGTTGCCCATCCAAAATGGATTTGCCAGGGAGATCAAAACGGACAGAAAACCAAAAGCCTTAGAGAAATATAGTTCGTTATTCTCCTTTCCCTTCACTTTTACCTTCCTGCTACCGTCTTTTTAATGGGGGAAAAAAAGAATCTTTTTAGAATGCATGATTACACTAAATAACCTGCGATTCGTGCTCATTCATCCTGGGCATGATTTATCTCTGTATTTGTTTTAACCTGTTAAGAAGTGGAGTGTTGGTTTTAACAGCTACTGTCTTCTCTCTGCAGCGTATTCATAAAGCTCACTGTCCTTTGCCACAGCTGAAGGGCTGAACTGGGCCTTTCGACTTCCTACCTTCCCAGATGTGTAGCTTCAGATTAGACTGAGCTCCAGAGTAAATGTTGTTCTAGGCTCTCTCTTCAAGTCTCATCCTTTTTTTCCAGAAGCTAATAAATTCTGAAAGTGTTGCCTTGCCGCTACTGAAGTCAGCCTCTGAAAAAAGACCTGGTGTGCATGACTTCTTGTCTGACCACTGTAATCACAGAGAAGAGAAATAAAAAGAGGACAGAAAGGGCAGTTTCTGACTCATCTCGTCTCTTCCTTTTCTTTCCAACTAATATTTCCTTCCTTCTTTCCTCCTTTCTCTCTTCCTATTTTCTTATCACTTGCTTCATTCTTTTCTATTCCTGCTTTTTAATGTCTTCCTTATATTTCAAAAGGGGATCCATTCATTTAACAATAAATTGAGGGGAGTCTAGGTGGCTCAGTTGGTTGGGCGTCTGCCTTCGGCTCAGGTCATGATCTCGGGGCCCTGGGATCAGGTCCCGCATCGGGCTCCCTGCTCAGTGGGGAGTCTGCTTCTCCCTCTCCCTCTGCCTCCTCCCTCCTGCTCATGCTCTGTCTCTGCCTCTCTCTCAAATGAATAAATAAAATCTTTAAAAATAAATAAATAAATAAATTGAATGCTAACAATATGCCAGGCTCTCTAATTAGCACTGCTTTAAAAGTGGAGCAAAAGGAGCAAACTTGAGTCCCCACCTTTGGGGAGTACCCAGTTTAGCCTAGAGTATTAACAAACCAATTAATCAGAATATCAGTTGGAAAGGAGGGTGATGCTCGGTGTATCTCTGTGGTAGACTTGACAGGATCTGAGTTAACTCAGTCTCTAACTGTAGATTCTGTGACTCCATCCTCTCTGCATTTCAGTTTGAACTCTGTCTAGGAAACATTAGAATTGTAATTGACAGGTAGATTACCTTAAAACGCTAAGAATTTTTCTAAAAATGTATTTTCTACGTTTTCCAAAATGTATACAAGGAACCCTATAACTTTAGTAATAAAGTTCTCTTCAGAGTATAAAACTAATAACATATATTTTTATAGTAAAATTATAGAAAATGCATCTTACCCTTCTTTGAGAGTTCATTTCTTAGGATACTTAAATATAATCTATTTAAAATACATAACAGCATTGGAGTAAAAAACGAAGTTTTAAAAAAGAGAAAATGCAATACGACTTACCTAAAAATTCTCCATTTCTGTGCACATTCTTCTCTAGTTTCTGTTCAGAAGCATACACTTTTTTTAATAGGATCTTTTAGGTTTTTATAATCTTGACATGGGAACAACTTTTGTCATTACTAAATAATTTTAAATAGTAAATATAAATGTAGATGAAAATCTACTTTCCTCCCTAATTCTCCCCCTCAAAGAAAAGCACTGTCAGCAGTTTGTTGCATTTGCTTCTGACTTTTAAATATAAACACTTCATGTTTTCTTTACTGTTTTTTACTCATCTATTCATTTGTTCATTCAACCAAGTTTAATGGGGTGGCTACTGTATGCTAGGCCTTTGTCCAGGCCCTGGGGATGGAGAACAGGGCGGGGATGTTCCACAACCTCGTGGAATTCAGTCTAATGGGGCTGGGCGTGAGGAAGAGCATTCAGTAAGAAAGATCACAGTATGGGATCCCTGGGTGGCGCAGTGGTTTGGTGCCTGCCTTTGGCCCAGGGCGCGATCCTGGAGACCCGGGATCGAATCCCACGTCGGGCTCCCGGTGCATGGGGCCTGCTTCTCCCTCTGCCTGTGTCTCTGCCTCTCTCTCTCTCTCTCTCTGTGACTATCATAAATAAATAAAAAAAAAAAATTAAAAAAAAAAAGATCACAGTAGCTGGTAGCATTGTGGCGATGGGCATCGCTCTCTGCCAACATAAGTTGAATTACTTCATCTTTTAATAGCTGCAGAGTAGTGGATAGATAGTGTGGTCATAATAATCACAATAGGGGCCCCTGGGAGGCTCAGCGGTTGAGCGACTGCCCTCGGCCCAGGGTGTGACCCCAGGGTCCCAGGATTGAGTCCCCCATCGGGTTCCCCACAGGGAGCCTGCTTCTCCCTCTGCCTGTGTCTCTGCCTCTCTCTGTCTCTTATGAATAAATAAATAAAATCTTTTAAAAAAATTAATCACAATAAAAAGAATCATAATACTTACTGAGTGCTCACTACATGCCTGGTGCTGTGCTAAGTGATTCCTGTGCTTTATCCTACTAAAGCCTTATTCACTGTCACCTATAGATAGATTATATATCATTTCATAGGTGAAAAAACACATTTATGGAAGTGAAGGATCTTGCTTGAGTTCTCACAGCTAGGTGAGGTAGAGCGAAAATCCGGTCAGGGTTTTCCGACTTCAGAACCTATGCTTTTAACTTCCCTGCTATGGATATTCTATGATTTAATTATAAAAATGCTTATCGATAAACAGGTTATTATTGATAGTCTTCCCACTTGCAAAATGATGCAAAAATAAGTATTAGTGTGAAAATTATGGTGTAAACTTATATGATTATTTCTGTACTAAAATAGCTAAGATTGGAATTTTGGGCAAAAGAATACATACAATTTTTAAACTTATTATCAAATCATTCTTCTTGAAACAATAGTCCATAAGAGCTCAGATTGTCAGTTTACCCCTTTCAAAGCAATAATCCTTGGGAATTTCTAATTAAATTTTAAGCAATATATATTTATTTGGAGCATAACAATTAGGATTAGACAAAATATGTAAAATGCACAAAAGCACTTAATAAACGTTATGTATTATTATTTTCATTATTGCAGCAAGTGAAAAGCCGTTTTCATTATATTTGTCCTGTTT
This sequence comes from Canis lupus baileyi, assembly GCF_048164855.1. NCBI lineage: Eukaryota > Metazoa > Chordata > Mammalia > Carnivora > Canidae > Canis > Canis lupus. The sequence goes on along the minus strand of NC_132865.1, from coordinate 1,542,174 downwards.
TAGGGGCTGGACATGTTGCAGCCAAAGCCCAGTGAGTTTGGGTTACAACTGATAGGGTCGGTTCTATTGCCCATCGTCGATCTTATTTGAAACATTTCAGAAAATCAGATTTTAATCGGAACGTTCCTGAACCGTATTCCTAAGGAGGGTCGCTTGCTCCAGTACGTGCAGCAGAATGACTGGACCAGGTGCACACGAACTAGGAATGGCAAAGGTTGCCCTTCTCAGCGTTGTGATGCTTGGCCTGTGTTCTCTCCGACCTCAGCCTCTGGGTTTTGTCCTTTCCGTGCCGCAGCCTGAAGGCAATGCTGGAGCCCGGCCTGGAGCGTGTCCTTGGACAACAGTAGTGGAGGCCCTGAAGCTCCCATGTCAAACTAATAAACAGCTCTGAAGTCTGCAAAGCTAAGGAGCCACCACCTGTTTCCTGGTTCCGGGGTCTCTATTGTATAAGCCACTTGAGCCAGGAGATGGAGGGCTGGGGGCTGGGGGTTCTTTCCCATGAATATGACCTAATTGATTATCAGCACCTGGAAGGCCCCTCAGTCAGTATTTCTGTCTTTGTAACTTTGAAGTTGAGAATATAAATCAAGTTCCCTGTTTGGCCTTTATGTTTTGTAATTAGTCTTTGTTAAAAATTGCAGTTATTAATTTAAATGTTTAATTTTTTGTTGGGGCTCTGGACTTGGTGTCAGTCTTTTGAACTTCAGATTTCTCTTGAATGGAGGAGAACACGTTCTTAAAGATCGGCAGTTGCCCTGCTGCCCCGGACAGCCCGGGGATGATAAGGCGTAGGGAGCTTCTGTGCAACGGGAACAGGATGGCTTCGGAGCCCAACACGTCCACCCTGGTGAAGAAATGTTTGCTGTCCAGAATGCAGGGAAACGGCGCGGTGCTTACAGCCAACGGGAGAGAGTGTTGTGAGAAGGAACCTGTCTGAGCGCTTAGGGTGTTTTTTGCTGTCAGTTCTGACCCCCCGACCTCCCTCCATCCCTCCTCTCCTGGCCCCAAACCCAGTGATTTGACTAGCCGGTTCACTGCTCAACAGGTTATGTCGGTGTTATGTAGAGACAACCTTAATTAAAGTTTGCATGTGGTGAGTGAGAAAGAGAAGGGCATTTAAACTCACGGAGTCAGGCCCTGTTAGGGGGAGAGGAAAAAAAAAAAAGAGTGTCAGAATGACACAAGGAAAAGCAGGGAGGTGCAAACAGCCATTTGGTTTGAGCTCCGTTGATTCAGGCCAGAGAAGAAGTAATGCCGAGGCCCAAGGGGGTGAGTTAAGGACAGGCTTTCTGCCTTCACTCTCAACGTGCTCAGTTTTATTAGTTTAGGCCAGGCGGCTGCTAACATTATTTTAGTATCTATTTTGTGAGTGATTATGTTGTATGCATGGGCAGGAGGTCAGGCGGGTCAGGTCTTTCTGCTCCAGACCATCTCTGCATGAGCCTTTTGCCTTTAGATCTCACTGAAACTTGCCACCTGTAAAAGCAGACAACCTAATGGGAAAAAGAGCAGCACTTAAAATCCTGTTTTTTCTCCACCGCTCTCGAGTGTAAAGAACGTTGTAAAAATATTTCAAACTGGATTTTTTGTTTGGGTTGTGTTAACTCTTTATTTGACCATCGTCACCATTTTCCCACAAAATTTACTTTCAGTAACCAGAGATGTTTTGGGGAAACTGAATATTATGTCTGCAAACACAGGGAAGCAGTCAGGGAAACCCAAAGGGAGGTTTGCTAATGTTCTGATCGCTTAAACTCATCTATCGTATCATACACGATGACCACAACTTTGGAAAGTTAACAAACCAGTCTATTTTTTAGGGGCTCTCTTTCATTTCTGTTTGAACGAAACATCCATGAGTCTTGGACCAGCTCCAAGCACAATGTTTTTGATAGCCAACACCCAAAAGAAGGGAAATCTAGATTTTAATCCTAAATTCTAGTCCAACTTCTGGTACGACCTTTGGCTCATCATTATGTCTCAGTGCCTCAGTTTAACTTTTTTTTGGGGGGGGCAGAGGAAGAGAGAGAGAATCTTAAGTAGGCTCCAGACCCAGCATAGAGCCTGACTCAGGGCTTGATCTCAACAACCCTGAGATCGCGGCCAGAGCCAAAATCAAAAGTTGGATGCTTAACCAGCTGAGCCAACCGGGTGCCCCTTAGTTTGACTTCTGAAAGAGCCTACTTGCCTCCCTGTTTGGGGTATTGGACTCATTATTACTACTTCTATTACTGAGAGCTGTTAGATTGTGAGGCAGGAATCGCAGGCTCATGTCTGTGGGGCGAGGGGCAGAGGTATAAATAGCCCCATGTGTGTCTCCTCCCTGAGCCTTGGTTTTGCCCAGCAAAGGCTCGCTGTAGCCAGCAGGGGCTCAGGCCTGGGGCCGTACAGCGGTGCGGGGATGCACATTTCATAAGAAGACCACTGGCCTCACTTCTTCTGATGCTCTGAAACCAGAAGCATAAGGCTCCAGCCTTCTGCTAACTCCTCTGGAAAACTCTTTGGATATTCATTCCTTTGCTCACTGAACAAATACTTGTCAGACACCAGCTCTGCTCCAGGCACTGTTCAGAGGTGCTCTAGTTAGTACTCAACACCAAATTCTTGTTCTCCTGCACCTTCTACTCAATGAAGAGATGGTGCACATTCAGTAAACGAATATATACACCATGTCACATGGCGATGCGTACTTTGAACGAAAGCTTGGCAGGATCAGGCAACGGGCAAGTATGTCGCCTCTTACGAGGTGACAATGCATAGACAATGAACAGGAGTAAGTGAAAGACTGACCTTGCAGATCTCTGGGGAAGAGCGTTTCAGGTAGAGGGAAGAAAAAGCACAAAGCCCTGAGGTGGAAAGTGTGTGGAACATCTACACACAGCAAAGGGTCCTGTGTGGAAGAGCAGAGTGAGTGAGGGGGACACTGATAGGGGATGAGGCTAGGGAAGTGAGTAAGGCTAGCTTGTATGGGGTCTGTGGGACAAATGAAGTACTTTGGATTTCAATTCGAGTGAGACGAGGGAATCCAGTGGGCTGTTTTGATCAGAGAAGTGCTTATGACCTAGATTTGTCTTAGGAAGGACCACCTGCTGCTCCATAGAGACTGGAAGAGGCCAAGAGCAGAAGCTGTGGGACTAGTTAGGAGTCTAACTCAGTGGAGTGGTTGAATGATGACGGTGATGTGGTCTAGGATAATAACACTAAAAGGGGTAAAAGGTGGTCTGATTTGACATGCATTTCAAATGTTATGGTGAAAAGATCGATGATGCTTTGGATATGGGCTATAAGTGAGAGAAGTCCCGAATGATGCCAGAGCAAGTGGGTGAATGGTGTTTTCATTATAAAGAATGAATATCATAGAGGGACAGCCGGCTTGAGGCTTCAGAGGCGAGGGAAAATCCAAAATCCAAAACTGTACTTCAGGTGGGACTTACAGGAATCTGTCTGGAGAGCAGAGCACCTGCCTGCTCCCTTAAAAATAAGGAAGAGCTAATTCATAGTGGATAAAGGGTTAAAGATGGTCTCGTGGGTCAGAGGTGAAGTGACCTATCTTACAGGGAAGAAACCACATCTAGGCTGTGACACATGGATAGGACAATGTCCCAGTGAGGCAGATCCCTCCATTTGGCCACATGTAGCCAATGCTGCCCATTGGACCCCAGAGGCTATTGGGTCTTGATAGAGGTGGGCCTCTGGTTAGGGTCCTTCGTGTCTGGGTTCCAGATGCTATTCCGACAACAGGTTGATCAGAAGTGAGACAGACCAACCTGGAGAACACCAGAACCTGGAGCCCCCCGCCCCCGCACCTTATCAACGGCCTCTCTCTCCCAGCATCCCTTTTGCTCCCTTCCCAGCAATGTGGCAATGAACACTGGGAGGTCTTACCTGCAAAGTAGGTGGAACAGAAGGGGCAGAAAAACCCAAAGTAGGCAACTCTTAGGCGTTTGGAGTCCATAGTAGATAGAGGTCCCAATGGGTACATTCACAGGTAGAAGGATTCCACTGTGGGTCTAGGGCAGGACGTTTAGGTTGTTGAAAGACATTCATTTCTTTCTTTTTTTTTTTAATTGACATTGATTTATTTCTTTATCCTTCCTTCTTTCCTTTCTTGCTTTCCTTTCCCCACTCTTCTTTTTTCCCTTCTCCCTTACACCCCTTGTGTTAAGCTTTCAGCAAACATTTTTTTCAATGCCTGCTCTGTACCAGCCACTGTGCTAGGTCTTGAGGACTCAGAAAAGACATAGTTCAACCTTCCACGGCAAACAGCCTAACGGGGGGGAATCCTCTCCTGGGTCAGCGGAAGAGAGAAAAGAGTAGGGAACAGGGGCCATGGAAGTGACCTGACCACACACATAATTGTAGCCTCTTTCCATGTAAAATATGAAACCACCCCGCGCTAGGCTCTCTTTGTTCTCTTGTATGTTTCTGTTTGGTGAATGAATGATGGGCCTTCCTTTCCTGCAGGTTTACTCAACATCTTATCACGCACACCACTCCAAGGCTCCATTTCCACAGCAGAAGCTGATCTGTCAAATGAAAGGACATTATTATTGGCTTGATGCCTTAAAAGAAAATACTGTTTGTTTTTGTTAAAGAAAGTATTTTTATTGACATTCTTAGCAGGAAAGCATAGTGGTTAAGAGAATGGGTTCTGGAATCAGACAAATCTGTGTTGAATCTAGGCCCTCGCATTTAACAGCTGTGTGATCTTGGACAATTAACTTAGACTTTCTTAGCCTCAATATCCTAATCTGTAGGATGAAAATAATAATTATACCTAACTCATGGGGTTGTCAGAGATATTCAACAAGATGGTGTAGATGAAGTGCTGGTACACAGGTAACGCTCATTAAGTGGCCCTTACGAGTCACCGATTGGCAAATTCACTAACACAGAATTTTCCTGTGTCTCCTACCTCTCCACATCCATTTCTTTGTTTTTATTTAATACCAATTGTTCAATAAACTTACTGTGTGTGACCAAGTTGTCTTGCATCCCGCCTCACAGAAGAAGTATTAAAAAAAAGATGGAAGATGGAACTAGAAAGCCCCCGTAAGTATAGATTCGCACCCAAGTACAAATGGATCTCGGTCACGAGACACGATCAAGAACAGCAATTTGGGGAACATTGTGACCACCGCCTACCCTCAGAAAGGACACTGAGGAAAACTGCCCAACAGACATTAAATATAAGAGTGAGCTTCTGGGAAATGAGGTCAGTTAAGGACAGAGGTCCTCAAAAATTCCATTGGAAGCTTAAGAAACAAAATTTATATCACACATTTTGATACTGTTGAACTAAAAAAATGCTTCCATAGACTTGCAGTGGCAGATGGATCTCTTACCATGTGCCAGTTCCAATTGGTCGTAACTGCTGGGAGAGCTACGGTGAAGGCTTCGTACTGGATCCGTGATGAAGAATGCTGTGACCCACTGCCAACCTTTTGCATGGGCATCGGCATGGGGGATGTTGGTATGAGTGTTCTCTGGTTGCCCTTCCTAGTGTCCACGCTGCTAACACGGGGACGTTTCTAGTTTTAGTGATGCTTATCCTTATCCTTACCCTTAAATATTGTTTTAAGGATTGTATCTCCTTATCCTAGACATGGTTTTATTGTCTTGTTTTTGCATAGATTTATCCCTTTAACAGAAAATACTTCAAAATCTGTGTTCCGTTATAATCTAGAATTAATTCAATTCAGAAAGGCATATGAGTACATTTATAAGTACATTTCTGATATATACAGATGGGGCAAAGCAGGAATAATAAATAGTTACCCCAAAGGAAAAAGTGAACTGGTAACCCAATGGAGAGAAGCCTGAAGTGGAAAAGAATAAAGATTGAAATGATTCAAAGGAACATACAAAATATGGAAGTCAGAAAACGGAGCTGAGCTCAGAGTTATAGGTGCTTTCAGAGAAGAAACTGGAACAACAGAGGGAGGTCATAGTTTAAAATCTCACAACGAAGAAACTTCTTAAGTTGAAAAGAAAAAGAAAAGATTTTAATTTCTAGGCCAAATTATGTTGCTTTGGAAAAAAATATTTTAATGTTGGTTAAGTGCAAACTCATGGTCCTTTTAATGTTTTTATATGAATGAGCTGATGCACCAGTTGTAAATATCTCACTAAATAAATCAGTCAAGGCTGAGCATTTGAACATGTGAATCTCCAAAACTCAATCAACTAATCAATCAATATTTAAAAAAAGAGAGAAGAATTTATTGCAAATGTCAAATAAAAACTTTAAAAAGTGATTTGGAAAACTTACATAAACATCTTTCATTTGCTAGTTTCATTTTTAACTTTTCCATTGACAATTTGCCATAAGCTGGATACCTACCTGGGTGGGATGTTATCAAAAGAACATTAAGATCAGAATCTCTAATGTTCCTGAGAATTTAAAATGACCCTGGGCTTCCATGAGAGTGCTTACTTATACTAATTCCTATACTAACTGCTCCCTCCCCACATTTGCCTCGTTTGTTCTTTAAAGTAAGCGCAGCAAAAATTAGTGTTATAACCTCTATTTTATGATAAAGGCATGAAGTCTCTGAGAGAATAATGCGAGCCAGGACTCAAACTTCAGTTGTTTGCGAAGCTTGTGCAGTTTTAATCTCAGTGATAGTGTATTATCTCTCCAATGGGTGAGACCCTAAACCTCAATAGGATGGACCCTGGTGGCATGAACCCTAGGGAGACCAGGGTGATTATCCTTTAGGAAGGAATCAAATCCTGAGGCCTCTCTTCATTGAAAACATCTACTTTTGCCAGCACCCAACTAACAAATTAGAATGGCTCATTGGGCCTGTTGGAAAAAAAACCTATTACCTTATTATTTAGCTCTTGGAATAATAAGCACTCTTTATCCGCAGCGCTCTTGAAGGTCCTGCTATACAAGACAGCCCTGTTCCTTTATTTTCCTGTCTCTGGATTCTCTCCATTGGGAGTACAGCAGAATGTCTTCAAAACCCCCATGAACACAGTCGTCTCCAGGCTACGGAAGCAAGCTATGTGAAGCCATCCCTTTAGCCGCTCATTTGGGAATTTATTTCCTGTTATATCTACCTTGCCTGTGCCATGGAAGGATCGAGTCAATTAGGAGCCTCACTGGTATGTTATCTCCTCAAGTTGTGCTGGATCCGCAGATGTACGACATGGCAGCACCATGTCTTGGTTTGACCCTGTGCTTTACACATTTATATATAAATATAAATATAAATATAAATATAAATATAAATAATATAAATATAAATATAAATAATATAAATATAAATATAAATATAAAATAGTAAATATATATATATATACTTTTATCTTCAGTACTAGACACAACAATCCTTCAATTTGTTAAAAGATGTAGCTCAATAAAATCTTTTATGGAGACTTTTAAAGAATTGTGTTAACTAGGAGAGGAAAAGGGCCTGGTAAATACTTTTATATATAGTTTTAATAGCGTTCAACTCTCTGTAAGTCACCCCTCCCCCACCTTGATTTCACAGTGGCTTTGGAAAGAATTTAAATCTGATACCAAATCACAGTATTAAATTTCCAAAGTCCCCAAATTCACCTTTAAATTCCTTTCATCCTTCTCCGCTGGATTATGACTTTCATCCAAGAGTTCCCCCACAGCTTTGTGGTCCCAGAATCAAGAAAATTCCTCTTTACATTGGACTGATCTTTTGGCCAGTAAAATAAAATTTGCCTGGCTATTCTTCTCCAATCATACTGTTAAGATTAGTTTGAAATGGAAAGGACCACCCTTTGGGGACTACAGGAGAAACACTCTCTTTCAAAAAGAAAATAATAATGAAAACAAAATATAAGGGACTAATAGGGACCCCTGCCCCAGGCCTGAGTTTACAGGACACAAAGACAAACCCTGAAGATCAGGGCTGAGGGCCGGTTAGGGAACAAATGGTCCTTCGGTTTTGCTTAAGTATTGCCAAAGAATTGGTTTGAATAATTTTTAAATGTGGTTTTGGCTTTGTATAGACACGGTTCTGGTGATATTTTCTGAGTACATGAAGCATTTACTCAGAGCCAAATCGTTGATTCAGCAGATATTTACTAAGCGCCTACTATGCGTTGGAAGGAAGTTATGCTAAGCCCCGGGGAATATCTTCACGAAGAGAGACCCGCTGTATACAATGTGCACTTCTATCAGGTTCTAAATACCTTACTGTGTGATGCCTCGTAGGAAAAAAAAAGTTAGCTCTTTTTCTTAAGTGGCCACAGTAGTTCAATAAATAAGCAATAGTTTCAAAGACACCTGATTTATAGCAAGGAGGTGACTAGTATCTTGGTGAGCTCTGCTGCTGACACGCCAAACTGCAAAGTAAAAGTGAGTTTTCGAGACATAGCTCATCTCCAACATACTCTTCGAAACTCAGGCGACTCCCACTGATGTGCACAAAAGGACAGAAACTGGGATGTGGCTGATAAAATGTCAAATAGCCAAAAAGAGAACATATTTTCTGCTTTTTGTGCTTGCATTTATATCTGGGCGTTTTTTAGTGTTGGGGAACTCCTTTCCAATGGAATCTTGTAGTCATACTGTGAAGATGACTCAGGAGAGGCTGGCGGTTTTCCAGTTTCCTCCTCCTGCCTCTGCCCGGCAAGCTGTACCTCCAACCATATCCACCCAGACAAGTCCATCCCCTCTCTGATTAAGACCAAGTGCCCATGTACAAATCTTTCCTGGAGTAGGAAATCACTTAAAAGTCTCATTTTTCAAAGGCTTGCTGAGCAAGCAAAGTAAACAGGGAAGTTTATTGAATTAGTAAGGTTGAAATTAAGCAAATTAGTTCCCAGCTCTTAATAGTAGCTACCCAAGATGTCAACAAAGCAAGGATCAGTGTCAATATTAAAGCAAGGCTAGCAGTGTTCACTAAAACACAAATGACCCAATGGCATAGAGTAAATTGCTTCTGAGCTCCTGGATTCTAAAAATCTCCATGAGAGGGAATGATTTTTTTTTTTAAGTCTTCCTTTCTCAGAGTATTCCAGATGAGGAACTGGGAAAAATATCCCTATTAAATAATATCAATGAGAGTATCGATAATGATGATGATAATGATTTCTCTGTCTAGTCCTGTGTTGGGTGGAGAAATACGCTCTGTTTGAGTTGCTTGCTTCACCACTCCATGTGTTTCCTTCCACCCACATTTTTGCCGTAAGCTAACAGGTATTCTGTACAAGAAATAATTCTTACTCGCAAAATGTGTAATTCCATCCGTAAAGAAGCCCCGCTCCCTGCCGAAGCCTGGGTTTACCCATGGTTGAGATGTACTGATGACGCCTCAGATTGTACCCTCTCTCTTGATTGAAAGCAGAAGGACCTCCCCTCCTGCCTGGCCTCCTTACTTATGAACAGTGTTGATCCATTTCCTGTTCCCCTCTGTTAATTCATACCAGGACAGACACAAGATCAGAATGAGGGACCCTGCATTTCGGCACCTCCTTGGAGCAGTGTTGATGGGAATAAGTGTTTGCAGACTGCAGGTTCCTGTTCAGGCTACCAGAGGATGACTTTTCAATTCTTAGTTAACCGGTTCCAGCCCAAAAAAATAGCCACTGTACACCAGTACTGTTCAATATTGTTGTTGTTTTATTTCTCCCCTTGAAGTATGACCACCCAACCATCATCACTCCCAATCTAAAATGAAATATGGAGCACCTCATCTGGGTTTCAAATGAGATGCAATTGTCCCTTTGTTCTGCTGAAATCAATCAGAATCTTGCCCAAATGGGGGGTCTCAGGTTACCACAAGGAATGTGTTTCCAGGGGTGTTTGCTCTGAAATAAAAAATGTGATAATCATTACATGGAGAGCAAATAATTATAAGCATTTCCTCTTGGAATCACAGGAAAAAAAATCTACGGAATATATCAGCCTCAGAAGAAGAGTATCATTGGATTTCTGTCTGGTGCGTTAAGGCACGTGGTTGGGGCCTGTGGCCTACTCCACTGAATGCGGCTGCGTTTTAACATCATTGTAACCCTGATTGAATCTGCCATGCTGGTTTGCTAAAAGTACCGCTGAATTTGTCAAGACCTTTTTTTCTTAAAGTGAAACACTCTTTAGGGGCACCTGAGTGGCTCAGTTGGTTAAGAGTCGGCCTTCAGAGAAAAAATAAGTGGGAAATATCAGAAAGGGAGACAGAACATAAAGACTCCTAACTCTGGGAAACGAACTAGGGGAGGTGGAAGGGGAGGATGCCGGGGGGTGGGGGTGACTGGGTGACGGGCACTGAGGGGGGCACTTGGCGGGATGAGCACTGGGTGTTATTCTGTATGTTGGCAAATTGAACACCAATAAAAAATAAATTTATTATTAAAAAAAAAAGTCGGCCTTCAGCTCAGGTCATGATCCTGGGGTCCTGGGACCAAGTCCATGTCAGGCCTCCTACTCAGTGGGGAGCCTGCTTCTTCTTCTCCCTCTGTGGCTCCCCCTTGCTTGTGCTCCCTCCCTCCTCTCTCTCTTTATCAAATAAATAAAATCTTTAAAAAAATGTCTGAAACACTCTTTAGCAGAAACTTAGCTGAAATTATTTGTCAAAAAGGCAATATTCTGGTTGTCGAGTACATTCTAATCTGTAAGTGACCATGGATTCTAGTTCTATGGAAAAATCAAAATTCAATAAGAAATGGGATCCCTGTGGGCAATTGTGAGCACCGTCGTATGTATGATCATATGGATCATATCATCTGTACTTAAAAGGGGCATGGATGGTGCTTCAGAGACAAATATTTCAAAATCTACTAGATTGTTTTTCATTGTACATTCTTGTCCTATTCACCAGGTCAAACAAATGGCCCCAAGGGTTAGGCATTTCCACCTGCTCAACTCAAAGAGGATTGACCTACTTAGTTTCTTCTTCTGCTGCTTTATGCCCACGATTTAAGCGTATTGTTTGAAAGGCCAGCTGAATTGGTGTTCGAGGCCGGTCAAGTAGGGATGCTCCAGAACTCCGCTAGAATCTACCCTTCAGATTGTACTCGATGAATCTCGGTCCAGCGGGGTTCACCAAGCACAATGGGTCAGGCTGGTGGCCCTGAGTTGCCCTGGCGGAGAGGGAAGCAGAAGACCCTGGGCTGTTTGTGGAGCAGTTAACTTCCAAAGCTGCTCCTGGTTGCTTCACTACTGAAGATTCAAACTTCTGAGTTAAACCTTCAAGTATGATTTTGTTTTAGAGAAACCAGGACACTTTTTTGGACTCTCAGACTGAAAGTCTCACCTAGTGTCCCCTACTTACTTTGATCCTCACACTTGACTACACACTAACGAATCCTTCAGAGGATGGCTGATAAGCTCTGCAAGAACATCCAGATGGGTGAAACCAAGCTTATATTGTAACATGGGAGGAAGGGAAGAGAACTAACACCTACCAAATGTTTTCTATGTGTGCTTGGCCCTTCGGGGGGCATCTCATTATATCATCAGAAAAAAAACTCAGAAGGGAGGTGTTTTTATTCGTACTTTGACCATATGGAAAGCAGTATCAGAAAAGGAAAGCCAACTTTCCTCAGGCCATTTGCTAGTGGCAAAGCAGGGATTCACGTTGAGCTCTATCCCACTTGAAAGGCACACTCTTCACCTAAACCGTGCAGCCACTCAATTCATGGCAGTCACAGAAGTCCACAGAGGACTAGATAACATAGTAGAGCCCATGGGTTTAGGCCTAAGGAATATGAGGCATAAGTGAGTCAACGAAGGCTGGCGGACTGAAGACCAGATGGAGTTGACCAGGCCCCGGTCACTGAGTGAACGGTACCATTTAGGGACTAATGTGATTTTAAGGCCTGTGTCCTGCTAGCCCCAAATGCGTTCACTCACTGCACTTTTCTGAATCTGAACAAGAGAACCTTTGGAATCTCATACCATTTTTGTGGATTTTGAATTTTTCCTTTAATTTGATAAAAATAATGTGGAACCTGGTAAAAGCAAGTGAGTGAAAATGTGCGTAGGGTGGAGGAAAGAGGGGAGAGATGGACAACAGATCCATGTAGGTGTTTGCACGAGAATTTTCGTATGGGAGAATTAGACCCCAGATTAATTCCCGATAAATACCAGAATTTAGTAAATTCGTGGAACGTGAACCAAGGGCCAAATGGAGATTAAATATGGCTCAGTAAGCAAAAGGCCAGCATGTGGGACAAATAGAAACTTTATAGTAACATTTCATAAAAACCTTAGCTCTAGAAAAACTATATGCCATGGTAGCTCACGCCAGGGTCTCTGGGGACCCTTTGGATGCACACATGCCAAGAGTGCCCTCTATTGTCTATCAGGAATACTGGGGAGCTTCTGGAAAGCCATGCCTGTTAATTTTTAGTTCTTTGCCCACAAAGGTTTTTCAACACCTGTTGATAGGTTTGAAATATGAATTATGCCCTAAAATGAGGATTTATTTTCTCTACCGTGGAATATTAGATTTTGAAGAATGCTTGACAATTCTGAGGTCGATTTTCTTTTTTATGGCTGTGGAGAGAGAGGCGCAAAAAAAAAGCGGGGGGACGTATCTCACTTAAGAGCATGTCAAGTTAGTGACTGGCTGGTCTTGAACTCAGGACCCTATGCCTAATGCCACCTCCTACACAGACTCCCAATCTACAGTTTTGCCTCCTTACTCTCTAAGTATGGACGTAAACCTGTGAAATAGAATAAGAGGCTCACAGAATACCCGAATAGAAGGATTCTCGGAGATGGTATCTCATGTGACCATATTTTACTAATAGGGAACTGAAATCTATGACTCACCAAAGCCACTTAAGGAGGAGGATAGACCAGGACTCCAGTTCAATCACTTTCCAGAAAACCATTAAAAGAAAAGAAGTAGGAAGGGGCAAAATGCACTCCTGTGTAAAGATGAGGCTCTTTCCTCCCCGTTAGTGTGTATAATCCCCTTTATTCTTCATTTTTAGGTTCATGAGGTCAGGCTGTACCATTGAAAAGCCAAATAGGAAATCAGACTAAAACCGAGGGATGATGGCTTGGAACACTAGGATGAGGACTGGTGGGGTGGGGAGGGGGGACAGTGGTCGTCGTGCAGGATGGGATAGCAGCAGTGATGGGTATGGCTGCCCTGTTTAACGCTGGGGCCAGGCAGTTAGCATTTCAGATTCCTACCTGGCATGAATATCAGAGCACTTATCTTTGCTGTTGCGCAAAGTGGCAGCGAGGAAACAAAACGATCAGTCGTGGCTGCCCTACTATGCTCCCAAGCGGTGATGCTCATGGTTCATAAGTGGCTGCTGCTCAGAACTGCTTCTGTTTTGGGCCGCATCCTGCCTCGTGTCTGAATTTGTCAGACGAACCAGTCGTCACTTATTTCCTTATACGAGGCTGTAGGGTCAATGTCACAGTCAAATTGGCTCTTCCCGAAGAGGATGGAAAGAGAAATGGAGAGACCTAAGATTTCTGAAGGCTTGATGTATTCCAGGCACTGGGTTAGGTGTTTCCTATGCTTTATTCTTTCTAATCTTTGCTTTTCTTCCATCAGGTGGTGCCGTTATCCTGAACATGCAGATGATGAAACTTGGCAGCCAGTCCGGTAAGTTGCCCCGCCCCAAGTCCCATAGTTGGATTTGATGCAGCTTTCTTATTTGAATCCAGTCCTCCTAAAATCTAAGTCATGTCTTTCCTTCCAGTAAGGACAGGTGGAGGCTGGATGACAACCGGCATGGTTGGTTTCGTTGGCCCTAGCCCAGAGTCTCTGCCTCCTGCAGTCCTCCTCACCCCTGGCCTCCGACCACCTATCCGATTTGTAGACCCTCTGACTATTCACACAGGGTGTTGTGCCCGTGAGCTTCCAAACTGTGGGCTTTGGTTGATGCTTTTTCCCACCGTGCAGCCCTCGCTGCTGGTAAGGCCGACCTCTTACCTTGAGCCAGCCTCTTTTACTAAATGGCAGACAAAAGAAAACAAAACCAGGGGTTCCTGTGCTGCCCAGAAGTTAGCCCAACTACTGCGAAGGGAATCCATGGGGAGGGATGGTGGACACGTGGCCCTGGACCGTGATGAGGTTAAGGGAAGAGCCAGAGTCTGACAGTCACCCCGGTGGACAGACTCGATACACGGGACCCCGTGGTTCCAAATGGCACCGTGGAATGTCTTGGGTTAAATGTCTTGGGTAGAACCACTGGCTCCCTGTGCCTCCTGGGAGCTGTGTCACTTGGGTACGATGGTCCCCCGCCTTCAGTGCGGGACCGGGATTAAATGAGAATGTGCAACCTGCGCGGTCTACACCGCAGGGACTGTCCGCCTTAGCTTCCTCCCCGGTGTGCGCCCTGGGCTGCAGAGCCGGGACCTCATGAACTGACGTGGATAGCTGTTTTTCCTCGGTTATAAAGATGATCCAAATCTGTCTTCTCCATGTTTTTCTTCCCTCGTGGATCTATCGAGAGACTTCTGTAACTGACAGAGATTAGATGCACAAGCGCTTTTTGTTCCGGGGGCTTTGCAAACAGTTTACTGTTGAAGCAGATCCCAGCCCCTGGGTCTCTCATGTGATCTTCAGAGTCCCCGTATTACAATAGAAAATCTACTTGAGAAATCGGAGCTGCCCAGGTCTCAAGCTGGTTCCCCCACTAATTTCCATCCCCGTGCCATTTACTAAAAGTGATACAGGCGGGTGGAAATCAGGTGAGGCCTGCCTTTCAGAAGTAACCAAAGATGCCTGCACACCTCCGTGGATCACTAGCCTATTCTTCCTGGGGATGCCAAATGCAGTCAGGTGTGAGGCCTGGGCTTGTAGGGATACCCAAATATTTTCTTGGAAAGTAATCTCAGTTTATTAGAGTCCCTTGTCTCAATTCAGAGTATAGATTTTTGAATGCGTTTGCTGACAGATTGACCTGGACTATGTTTTCCCCTTATTCAGGGAGCGATCGATCTTTATCAAAAGGATTTGTTGACTGACGGGCTTTCACGGTTCTAATGTGCTGTTTGATACTTTTAAGAGACATATGCCCCTTTGTATAATGAAATTATCTGATAAAAGAGGGAATGAAGCTCAGGTTTTCAGAAGCATCTCAGCTCTTGGCGGCCTTGGTGACTCTTAGGGAATTTTGTTTTTATTTGCCTGTGATGGAAACCTTACAACCCTTGGTGAAATTGTTTTCGAATATTCAAGTTTCTAGACCATATACTGTGTTTCTAGGCCTAAGGGCCTGAACTACACCAAGATTGTGTTTCCCTCAGGTAAGTACTTCCAGACACTCTATCCTCTGTCTTTACAACCCTCTTCTCCTCGTTACTGTACTATGTAACACTAGACGCGCATTATATTCCACATAAAAAGCCACCTCTGTAGCATCTTGTCATCGTTTCATCGACGCTGCTTTGAAGCCGTGTTGAGTTCTGAACTCAGAGCCTAACAGCAGTGGCTCAAGTGCACCGTGCCGTATTATTTACCCAGATGGGGTTAATTGTTGAATAAAAGAATGGTCCCTTTCAGTTTACTTTTTCGCAATCTCGCTCATACTGGTTATGGAAGACAGGGAAGTCTATGATAAATATCAAACTTTCTAATCAGAAACGAGTCCAGTTGTATTTGAAATCTTGAACTTAATCCAGAATCAGGAAATGTAGCCACTTGTGTTACTGTTGCTGAAAGAAGAAAATGACCTTTTTATTGTAGCTTACATTCACTATTGTGCTTGGGAGCCACAGGGAACGGAGCAAGTAAATGTAAAGGCTTAAGTAGATTTTTCCTTTTAACAGCAAGGGTACAACGTGATGTGCTGGAATCATCATCTCCCCATATTTTCCAGAGACTTTTTTTTTTTTCCCTAGAGGAAAAGTCTGCACTGAATCCTAAAAAATATTCTTTCCTAACTCTTTATACCAAATCCCTCCAGGCTTCTGATCTCATTGTGGCTAAATGGCTTTTACCAGTGGCTTGATTGATTGATGGATGGATGGAGGTATAACATGCAAAGAATAAACTTCAAAAATCCCAAGTATATAGGGTGACACACTTTTATATGTACGTGCCCATATAACCACCGTCCAGATCAAGAGCATCTCCACTACTCAAAAGGATTCCTCAACCCTCTCCCAGCGAATGACCTCTATTAGGTAATTGCTATTCTAATCTCTATCGCCATGGATCACTTTTGTCCATTTGTGAATTTTACATCAAGGGAATCATATAATACATGCTCTTTTCTGATTGGCTTTTTTTTTCTCTCTGAATGATGTTTTTTAGTTCATCCATTTTATTACATGTATCATACCACTAGTTTTTCAGATGTCAATAACTGTGGAAATACGATAGATTTTTTTTTTTTTTTGAAGAGGAATTTTTGAGGCAGCACCGAAAAGAATGTAAAGCTAGCTATTGGAGTTGTTGGTCTTACTGTGCTCAAATCATAAAGAGATTTAGGGGAGTTTTTACATATATGTATGTACATGTCTAAAATCTACATCTATATCTCTCTATATAAATACATCTATAACTATAAAGCTATATACATATGGTCCCTTTTCTCTTGGAGCTTACATTTTAGTTGAGAATAGACAATAAAAAAGGAGAAGTAAATGAGCAAGTAAATTAGTGAATAAGATTAATTTCAGATAGTGGGGATCAGTGCTAAGACACATACGAAGAGAAAGTAATGGAGAAAGGAGCAGTGGTGCAGGTGAGACTACTTGAGGTGGGGTGCTTAGGGGAGGCCACTCTAAGGAGGGGATAACTGAGCAGAGAACAGTGAGAAGGAGCTGGTTATGCAAAGATCTGGGAGCAAGTATGTTCTAGGCCAAGACATAGCAAGTGCACAGGCCTGCAGCCAAAACCAGCTGATCCAGTTTGAGGCACAGAATGAAAGTCAGAATGGTCAGAGCCTAATGGAAGAAAGAGACTGGTAGCGATCAGGTCAGGAAGTAGGCAGGAGGGTTCTGTAGATCCTGGTAGAGGACATAGACTATTTTAGTTTCAGATGTGAGAGGATGCCTTTGGGGCATTTCAAACAAGGACAATGACATGACATGATCGTATGATAAACGTTCACTCTGGCTACTGTGTAGAGAATAGAGGGTAGAGAGACAAGAATAGAAACAAGGAGACCAGTTAGGAGCCTGTTATTGAAAGATGCCTTGACTCACATGTGGGTGATAGCAGTGATAAAGGACGGAAATGGTAGGACATGGGGTTTATCATTATTTTGGGAGATGGTAAAACCAACAAGATCTACTAATGAATTGGCTATAGGATATGAGAGACATAGTGGTTACCTTTTCAGTTGTTAGTCAAAGCAAGCAAGTAAAATATGGGACTAGTAAATGCAATGGAGAAGACTGGAAAAGTAGCAGTTTAGGAAGGAAATTCTTCAGAGTGTTGTTCTAGCTACATTAAGGTTCAGTACCTGTTAGATTTATAAATGAAGGCGGTAAGGAAACAGTTGGATATATTCATCTAGAGCTCGAGGGAGAAGTTGGGCCTGGAGACAAAAAGTTTGGAGTTATCAATATGAAAGTAGGTGTGAAAAGCCTTGGGACTGGATAGGATGATTTAGGAAGAGCTTAAGGAAAGACAAGAGTGAGTCCTGGGCACACTCATCACTATTGACTATATCACCATCAGCTTTGTCTGGATCATCATCATCATCATCATGATAATTTTCATGATCACCATCATCACTTATTGAGCATGCAATATTATAGACACATGAGAAATATAGGAAAGAGAAAAAAGAATCTCTGTCTTAAGAAGGAGAAATAGTGAAAAGTTGAAATAATAAATGTAATCATAGTGGTTTTCTCAGGGTGGGGGGCAGTGGAAGGAACAGACTCAGAAGGCCAGATGAATGTTGAAGAGGAGGTGACATTTGAATATTTGAATGGAATATTTGGATCCAAAGTAGTGTAATCCATGGGGAAAGTCCTTCCAGGGTAAAGAACAGCATTTGCCAAATGAAGAGACACAAAAAGGGAGGGAATGATCCTGAAGCTGAAAGAGTGGATGAATGTGGCATAGAGAGTGGGTGCGGCCGTAGATGGATTTGGGGAGTAGCACTAGCTGGATTGTCAAGGTCCATGTACACCATGCTGAGAAGGTTTAAACTCCACCTTGAAGGCAATGGCAGAGGAGCAAGTGGTAGGACATGCAGGATTTTTAAACAACAGGATCTGAAGCTCAAAAGATCGGAATTGAAATCTACCACTGACGACTCGGTAATATTGTGGGTATTGTCTAGCCTCGGTAAGCCTTTCTTTCCATATCTGCAAAGCGTGTAAAACAATAAACACATGGCAGGGGCGTTATGAGACTTGAAGATAATAAGTAAAAAGCACTTGCACCCACGAGGGAAAAGTAAGCCATAGTGATTATTTTCGCTATCACTGGCCCTGTTATTAATAGACCTTTCATTTAAAAGAAGTCTTTAGGGGATCCCTGGGTGGCGCAGCGGTTTAGCATCTGCCTTTGGCCCAGGGCGCGATCCTGGAGACCCGGGATCGAATCCCACATCGGGCTCCTGGTGCATGGAGCTTGCTTCTCCCTCTGCCTATGTCTCTACCTCTCTCTCTCTCTCTGTGTGACTATCATAAATAAATAAAAATTTAAAAAATTGTTAAAAGAAGTCTATGGAAGGATTAGAGAATGCCAGAGATTATTATAACAATGTAGATAAAATTGGTGAGCCCTTGGTGGTGGGAGAAGGTAACAGAAGTGAGACGGTCTGCTGACTGACAGGCCACGGAAGGAAGGGTAGGGAGTCTAACATGGCTCTCAGGCTTTCAAGTAGGCAGGAAGGGAGGCTGGTGGCACAGCTCTTTGAAACTAGGGATGTCGAAACTATACATTTTGTGAGAAGAGGATGAATTCATTTGTAGATAGATTATTTTGAGATGCCCACTAAGCGACCTTGTGGTCTGGAGCTCAACAAAGAACTGGGTTGGAGATACACATTTGGGTGGATAAGACGGGCAAGGAGAGCCTAGTGAGTGAGAAGTCAAAGGTTCGGATTATAAAACCCTGGGGATAATTGAAATGTAAGGAATGGAATAGGAAGTGTCAGGGACAAAAATAAAGAGGAAAAGGCCGAAGGAGAGGGAGAGCCCAGAGGGCAGCTCTGAGGTGTGTTCCTCATCCTGTTCACCCAACAGGCTACTCCTGCACGCTGGCCCTCCAAGAACTTTCCACTTCATGGAAGAAGAGACATCTGCCTTCTCTTTCCTCCCTCAGGCATGATTGATTCAAGTTCAAAGCGGAAAAGGCTGGCCTGTGACAGAAATTAGAAAGGGATTTGGCCTCTTCTCGTGTTCCCTTCAGTGCCACTCTGTTTCTGGCCCGGATATCCCAATTGCTGGCTCTCCTGAGACCTGCCAGTACAAGACCAGGGGACCGTAGACCGTGGGACCGTTACTAAAAGTAACGTTAGAGATTATTTAATTGAATTCCCAACTGCCTTGTATGGAAGGTGAGAAAACTGAGCCCCAAAGAAGCCAAGATGTTCAATCAGTTGATATTTTTAACTAAACATAATTAAATCACTTTCCCAAGGATTTCTACTTATCAATGCTGCTGCTCCAACTTATTTGGTGAGAGATGGCTTAACATGAAGGTCCTCCCTCGAAGGTTAACATCGAAACTAGACTCAAATTTTGTCAAGCCCAAATCTAATGGTGGTCAAGTAGACACAAGAAGCCAAGAGTAGGAAAGAAATTGGAGAGGTGAGGCCTGCTTTCTAACAAATACACTGTCAAAATAGAAACGGAGGATAACTTACAGAATAGGAAGTACGAGGAGGATAACTGTGATCTCCCAAGATCATCATTAGACGAAAATGGTCCGTGCTACAAAGGCCTTGGATACGATGTTGAACAAGGAAAAGGGAAAACAATGCATGATTTGTATTGTTTCTGAGATCCACAGAATTAGAAATTGTGCCAGGTAGCACTGAAGGCCTTCCTACTGGTTTACCCAGAAAACTCAGGCTGGGAGGCAAGCCAGAAAATGGGAGCGATGCCTAAATGACCTAGTAGATAGCAGACCTGTGGATTATTCTGAACATTAGTTCTTATGGCAGACATGCCTAGTTGCCAACCCCAAATCTAGGTCCTCTTATTTCTCAGAAACAAGACCCTGGGGGCACCTGGGTGGCTCGGCCGGTTAAGCATCTGCCTTCAACTCAGGTCATGATCTCAGGGTCCTAGATTGAGCCCCACATCTGGCTCCCGGCTCAGCAGAGAGTCTCCCTCTCCCTCTCCCTCTGGCTGCCCCCTCATGCTCTCTCTTGCAGGTGTGCTCTCTCTCTCAAAAAAATGAAAAATAAAATTAAAAAAAAAAAGAAAAAGAAACAAGACCTTGGTTTTTATCTAGATGTTTTCTTGCACAACCAAGAGACTCCATTTCCTCGGCTCCCATTAGTATAATGGGTATAAATAGAAACAAAGTCTTTTTTTTTCTTTTAAGATGTTATTTATTTATTCATGAGAGACGCAGAGAGAGGCAGAGACACGGGCAGAGGGAGAAGCAGGCTCCCTGCGGGGACCCCGAAGTGGGACTCGATCCCAGGACTCTAGGATCACGCCCTGGGCCGAAGGCAGACGCTCAACCACTGAGCCCCCCAGGGATCCCAAAACAAAGCCTTCTTGGTTGAAGAGGTATCCATGCGTCTCTTCTGCTTCCTCATCCTACTGTCTTCAACATGAGTATAATGGCCCCGATTCTGGCATCCATGTTGGCCCACGAAGGTGAGGCCCGCAGACGAAGCCGCCACACCAGCCCTGGGCTTCTCACTTCTTCTCTTACACGAGACAGAAGTAAATTTCCACTGAGTTCAAGCCACATTGTTGCATTAGTGCAGTCTAACGTAATCCGTACTAATGAATTTGTTCTCGTTTATTGGGTTTTGAGCACTTACGAGAGTGCAAGCCATTAGTGACGCTAATGTAAAGGACACCATCAAGAAGTAATCCTTCTCACATTATGAGTTTGCTACATAAAAGAGAGTACCCTAAATCTGTAGGGTGACTACATTTCACAGAGTACTCTTCTTTATCTTAAGACAGTTGTTTACATTCCAGCTGAATTGCCTAAAATTGGACTTTTAAAAATAGCTAAAATACACAGCAACGTTGTTACGGTGATTTCCGGTTTAGCCACCTATTTCCTGCTTTCTGGACGAAGATCCTTAATCTCTAATACTCATTTTTCTCATCAGCTAATCACGGACAACAATTTCTTATTTACAGAATTAGAGTAAAAGAAGAAGCAAAACGGCATAGTGATTATTAATCCCAACTAATCTCCAAATAGCTGTGTGACCTCAAGCAGATTACTTCCCTGTGCCTTGATTTTCTGGTGGGTAAAGTGAAAGTAAAAAAGGATATGCCACTTGAGGATTGTTGTGGAGAGTGAATGAGATGATGCACGTGAAACAGAGTCCTGAACACATAATGAAGGCTACTAAATAACCGAAGAGTGTTAGTTATTTTCCCCAAAATGTGGGGGACAGAACCCTGATGTGTCAGGGTCCCTCAACAAGCCATACGGCTCCCGCTCTGCGTCATCTCAGCTCTAGGACATCTCAGACACACTCAGGTATCAGGGTGAGTGTGAGCCCTGGAAAGTGAAGGTTCTGGCTCAGGGACGTGGTTCCCAAAGTAAGAGCAGGGGCCCTGGGCTGGAGTCAGCAAAAGCCTGGCCGCTGGCCACGTCTCTGTCCGGGCCACAGAGCGAGTCCTGGGTCCTGACTGGGTGGGAGAGCTTAGAGGCAGCAGCCCATTCTGCATCCTTCGTGCCCCTTGGGACCCACCGGAGCCGCAGACTCATCACCACGTGGGACTGAGTCCGCCTCCAAGGTCACTCAGACGACCCCGTGGGAGTGTCCAGGGTGGACCTCCAGCCCGCAGGGATGCGAGTGGCGATGCTGAAGACGGGCGCACTGCGACAGCAGCAGGTGGCTTCCCTCGGAGGTCAGGGACCCGTAAGGTGCCCGTGCCCACGGCCAGTGGAGGCGGGCGGCCTCGGGCCTCTGGTAGCTCCACAAAAGCAGACCAGGAAAATCCCAGAAACACGGATTGCATGCCTAGCGACAAAGATTAAGCCTTGTGGCAAAGCACTGGCCAAGGTAACCTAAGACCATGATGCTAATGTCCTGTATCTGCCCCAAGACAGAGCCGCTAGCCACGTGCAGCTGCCCAGCCCTTGAAATGTGGCTACTATGACTAAGGAAGTGAGTTTCAAATGTCATTTTATGTGAACCCCTCTGAATTTAAAGAGCCACGTGGGACTAGCTGTTACCTTTTTGGACTGTGCAGCAGGTCTAGGGACTGAATGGGATAATGTCCTGTGTCACGGTGCCTGACATCAGAGCGTGATACCCTCTAGCTGCTGTCATTATTAAACTTCTCCAAGCTTCAGTTTCCTCATCTGTGAAATGGCATTAAAGATAGAGCCTACCTCTTGAGTTTGGTGAGAGGATCAGATGAAGATCTCATGGGTGAGGCAGGGAGTGCAGTGCTTGGCACGCTGCGGGTGCTTAGCGAATGGGAGTTCCCTTTCCCTTCCACTTGAAGCACTTGGGCATTGCCGGAATAACCGTCCAACGATGTGCAAGGACACGGAGGACCTCCGATGAGAGTCTCGGCAAGCAGTTGGATTATTCAGTAGTCACTTGCACATCCCTAATGCTGGCTTTCGCTGCAAAAAAGAAAAAAAAGTCTGCTTGAGCAGGAAAGAAAAAAAAAATATTGGCAGGGATACGTGTACTACGAGAGTTCCACAAATATGCATTTGGCAGAAGGCTGACTGTCCAGACAGATCACAAACCACCAGTCAACGCACCTGCTAGACAACAGGGAATGTTATTGCTGTTATAAAGATATGATTTATGAATAATCTATACCCCAGGCAAAGACTCACTTATAGCAGAACTATTGTCCAGACTCGTCCGTGACCCTCCGACGGGGGCAATGACAGCACTGATTGAAGAGACAGCAGGGTAGGCCGTGGAATTAAGCACAACGCTTGACCCTGTGGTCAGTGGGAGGCTGAGACCCGAGACAGGAAAAGATGCTGCGTTGTAGCTACTTATCCAGATGTTGCAAAGTGGCTGGGGTGACGGAAGAAAACAGCAACTGCAGGTGTGTTGGTCTCTCACGGGGGGGGCCGCTTCAGCTTCCTAACAGCACGGGGGACTTGCAGCAATGTCTTGTCTGTAGAGGTCAGAGAAAGAGAAAAGATGCAATCAGGGCAGGTGCCCGGAGGAGCAGCTTTGCTCACGCCCCAAAACCGTCCCAGTAAGTGCTCACTGGTTCTTGGGATTTCAGGTGGAGACTGGTTCCTTTCACGTAAGGATGCCCTCGTGGTAAACTGAGATGAGGTTTAATTGCGGTTACGATTTTAAACTTTTGGGCCGTGATGCCTTCAGATCTCAAAAGTTGGTTTTGTTTTTCCAAGTTTTGAGACTCTTCCTGAAAAATAGGGGGAAGAGGGACACTAGCCTAAGTGCGTGGAAGCATTGAAGAGATTATGGCACGGAGGGAGGGTATTTGTTACGGGGACAGTAGAAATGTGTTGAAGGGGAGTTGTCCTACCATGGCTCTACACGTTTATTTCTTGGGAGGAACCAAAATGCTTTAATAGTCACACCAGAAGCTTTTTGAGGAAATAATTTGAATTCCCTCCCCCGCTCCCTCCTCCTGCTCCTCCTCCATCATCACCACCCACCACGCACGAACCTCTAATTTACAATCCTTGTAGCAGTTTTACAACATAGGTATTGTCGGTCCCGTTTTACAGATGAGAACACCAAAGCTCAGAGGGCATGACCTGAATTAGTCTAGCTCACATGACCATGAGTGACAAAGCCGGGGTAACATCCTGATATCCCCTAAATGCCCATAGTCTCCAGCACCCAGCTTGCTACTTGAATAGGTAGGTGCCTACTGTGTCTCATGTGAGTGAGGAGCCCGATTTTTCATGTTAACTGACATTGAAACCTAAGTGGCCACATGTGGACGGCAGCTACTGAACCCAGCACAACTCTAAGGACCAACTGAGGTAATGTCCTTTATCACTGTGTTTGGCACTTAGTCAGTGCTTGACTAGACGGACGCTACTGGACCTTCACTATGTGCTGATTTCTAGAATTTGTTGAATACGATGGTGGGCGATTTTACCCCAGTCATCCCATTATTTCAATAACTCAGTCGAAACCAGTTAATAATACAAAATAAGGTGCTCCTGCTCGATGTTTTTTTTCATCCTCTCCCACTGGCTTGCCTGTCCTCTTTTCCGGTTTATGTTAGTAACCTAGAAGAGCTAACTGCTTGCAGCAGCTGTAAACTCTGTGGTGTTAAAGCCAATAATGTTCTGTAAAATTAAAAAAAAAATAGTATTAAGCAAGTCATTAAAAAGATGATATGATGACACTCTAACCAAAATGCAACCCTGTAGATATTGATAAATGGCAGTATTGGCATTGTGATTTGTGACTTTGACAATGTCAGGTATTTGAAACCACTTAGTACCATTCGTTGAATTCTCTACCCATCCCCATATCCACCAACATTTTAAAATTTTCCTCGCATTGGTCTCTTTCTGCTATAGAGTGAATGCTTGTGCCCCCCTCACCACCAACCTCCCCCAAATTCATATGTTAAGTTCTAACACCCAATGTGATGATACCTTTGGGAGGTGATTAGGTCATGAGGGTGGAGCCCTCATGGATGGCGTTAGTGCCTAGTAGAAGAGACCCTCAACGTCCCTTCATGGGGATGTGGACGATGTGAGAAGGTGGCTCTCTGTGAACTTGGAAGTGGGCTCTCACCAGACGCCCACTTAGACGCCTGTCTAACCAGGAGGTGGGCTCTCACCGCCTTCGTCTTGAGCTACCCTAGCCTCCAGAACTGGTAGAAATGAAATTCTGTTCTTTATAAGCCACCCAGTCTGGAGTATTGTTGTTACAGCAGCCTGCGCTGACGGAGACACCTCCTTTACATGTCTTTACTGTAGGCCGCCTCGTATTTTCAGGAAAAAGTCAGATTCTTACCACACTACAGCAACCCAAATACGTAAATAAAGTGATTAATGATTGGTAGGCAACACAAAAAATAGTATTTATCAGAGAGAACAAATTATACAGACAAAGCCTGTATTGTCCCAATAGGCAAACTCACACAGGAGACGGTTCTGAGTCAGCCCACTCGGGAGGCATTGCTTCTCCTGGTTCAGCGGCCCAAGCGCCGGAATGGGATGGGACGGTGCCTGAGCTCTGGTTTCCCCGGAAGCTTGTCTGCCAGGAGGACGACACTGTGACCCCAAACCCGCAGATCACGTGCAGTTCTTTGTCGCTCGCTGCTGGGCTTCCCTATGTATTGACGGTTCATAATTTGTTATTGTTGTTTCTTAATCTACAAAGAGGTAGAAAATGCTCCTTTTAACCACTTCTCAGATTTGTCCCTTTTCTTACATTTCAGGTCACCCATTCCAAACTGTTTATTCTATTTAAAATCGTCGGTCCTAGGAGTGCTCGGTGCTCTCGCATGTGTTACCTTATTTGGTCTCTCAAAAACCTGTCAAAGGTGTACGACTATTATACATTATTCAGATGGGGAAGCTGTGGTAACAGGTGACATAACGCATTTGTCTAGCTGAGCACATCCTGTGCCTACTAGTGTGGCAGTCGCTGAGCCCACTGCTTGCCCCATGACATCCCCTTTGAGCTTCAGAACCATCTTAGGACTCGTTTTATACTCTTTATTTTAGAAACTGATGCTGAGGGAGTTTGTATAGCACCTCCAACTATCAACCATAGTAAGCTACGGTTCTAGAACTCATGGGATCCATGTCTATCTAACGCCATGTCGATTTATGCTACCAGATATGAGGTAGAAGAAATACGGTTGTATTTTTTAAATTTATTCCTTTATTTAAATATCATGCCTAAAAACTCCTGTAGTAGAGGAATAGAGCTTGTCTCCCATATCTAGGAACATTCTGATCTTATTCTATGGTAGTTATGTGTAACCAATTATTTCTTTATAATTACTTTAATTCAATTCAGTATTTCAATAAACATTAGACATCTGTTTCCAGTGTGGCAACCCTGTGAATCAAACCAAGGCTAAGAATGGCCTTAGACTTCATTATTTGAGACCACATAGTTCAAATCATGCTAAATAAAGATTAAGGCCACAGTGAGCCACCCAGATGCTACGAAGGTCATCCAACTGAGTGGCAAAGACCAGAAATCTCTACAAACCTCTGAGAGCAACTGGATGCAGATAGCAACTTTCACCACCAGCCTGCCCTTCAAAGTAGCTGGCAGCTTTGTCCTTTCCCTACATTTCCCTCTGCTAGATTAAGCCCACATCCTCTCACTTCCAGGCCATTGCAGGAGCCCTGGGGATTACTGGGTTCCCAGGAGCTCTGACTTTGCCAGTCTCTGGTGAAAATCGTTCTCTTAACCTATACCCTTCATACCAAGGACTTGCAAAGCAAAACCTCTGAGTAACACAACCCTAGAAGGCACCACCACCTTGTAGGAAAGAGGGTGGAGGGTTCCATGGCCTTGACCCTTGGTTATACCAGAACAACTATCCTCTTACCTGCTTTGTGGTTCCCTGTGACATTTAGTTTGCAAAAAGAAATGTTTGAAGGCCACCAGCCTCTTGCACCATGATCTTCATTTGGCCCACAAGGCCCTCCCGTATGAGGACCTTTTCCCATAGTCATCCATTAGACACACAGTGATAAGACTAATATTCCCATGTGGCTCATGGAAATTACTTTTCATATTTTGAGCTATATTTAACTACCTCATCTGTCACTACCCTTATCATGGAGGCCATCTCTCTGGCAGCCAAGCAGGTCCCTAATGGTCTATAAGCTACAATGGTCAGTCTCATGTCTAAGTCTTTGCTTACATAATTCCCAAACTTGTGTGTTTGCTAATAAGCCCACTCTAGCCTTTTCCTTGATGGCCCACCTCTCCTGTGTCTCTTAGTGCAAATTCCCTTTAAGAATTCATTGGTGGTTTATGTTCGCTGCAGTGGTAGGACGTATGTCTTGTATTTACTCTGGTCCAATCACTTGTGGCCAGCAGATACTCATGTGCTGTAAACGTGGCCCCTAGGCTTATCCCATAACAGGAGCAATGGGAAAGGGAAATCTCTGGGATGAGATGCTATTGGTAAAGTAAATACCTATTACGAAACCATATAAAGCCTTATTGTGTTTATTCTTGTTTTGTCCACCCCAGTATTCTCAAACTGTATTTTAAAGTTTATACTTGCCCAGGGTTGCATCCTCTGTACCTAGAAAGAGCCTAGTATATAGTTACTTAATGTATGTACATAGAACAAGTGAATAGATGGAGTGATGGATGGAGGAACGGATAGCAAAGTGGACAGAGTTTTGATAAATGGCGAGATGGAGACAATATGGCATCATGGTTAAGAGGGTGAGCTCTAGAGCCAGACTGCTTTAGGCTCCAGTCCTGGCTCCACTGCTCACTAGCTGTGTGACCTTGGCAAATTACTTAACTTCTCGGGTCTCAGTTACCACATCTCAAAACAATCTCATAAGGCTTCTATGATGATTCAAATGACTTAATTCATAGAAAGCATTTAGAATAACACCTGCATCTGGTATCTGGTAAATGCTCTTTTTTTTTTTTAATCATTATGATTACTTTTGTTACTGATGTTGCGGCCTTAAGACAGCAGGCGTACTTAAAGACCAAGGGAAAAAAAACCCACAAGATTTAAAGGAATGGCTTGCAAAAATCAGAAACAAACTCATGAACATGCAGCCCATTTCTCAGGTGGAACGAAGATGTCAGAGAGAAGATCATAGGGGAAAGAGTGTCTGGCAAGAATTCGTATCTACAGTTTGTGTCTGAATTGCCAGTTGTCACAGAACAGGGCAGCACAACCGAAATCAGTGTTGTTATCTGTTTGTTGGTTCAATTGTGATGCTTATCAGTATCTCTGAGGGGATGCCAAGGGTGCAGTGTTGGTAAGTGCGGAGGATCATGAATGCAGGCATCATCAAGGCGACTTGGCTAGAAGAAAGTGTATTCCAGCTAGGTAGTGCCAACTTTGTGAGCCACGGAAGAGGCGTCGGAACCCTGGCCAGTGGGTACAGTGAAGTTCAGCTGGGGAAGCATATGGAGGTCTGAACTCCAGCCTCCGCTGTAATCGCTGAGCCCTGAGTCCTAGCACAGGCCTGAGTCAGCCTGCAAGAAAGTACTCCTTCACTAATTGATCCACCTAAAGGGGGCAACTGTGCAATTTTCATACCCAGAGAGGACGTCTTTTTCTAATTAGCACAGAGGCCCTTCATTGCTAGCAGCAGACCTATTTGCAGCCCTGGGAGGTTTTTAAACCAATTGCAAGATAAGTTGGTTTTCAGGAAGAGGAGAGATTAATGGGGCCACAGAAAGATGGATGTGAGCTTGGAGCTGACTCTGCCTCCCTTCACACACGCTATGGCTAGCAGTGAGGCCAATGGGAATGACCCTGAGTAGAGTTGCATATTTTTCACACCTCCTACTAAAACTCAGCAAATGCTTGACTTGCTGTTCCCAGCACAATTTTTCTTCCTGCAAAACGTGTTGGGATTATCACTTTTAGCCACATATGGGCTGGAAGTACTTTGTAGGAGCCCCACGGGCCACAACTGTTCAATCCCATCCCTGGGAGAGAGCTTGGGGAAGCAGGGACCCAAAGTGCCTGTCCAAGAGCTCCCATATAGAGAGCTTATTCCTGCTAATTAAGTCCAGTTTCCAAGACTGCGTTAAAGCTGCCATCCAAATGATTTTGAAAGTCAGGAGGTAAAATACAAGTTTCAACCCCGACACCTTCCCCTTATCCATCTTCTTGAGCCATTTCAGGACACTGGGTAACATATGACTTTTCTTTCAGTCAATCCGAGATATTATCTGCTGAAATAGCTCTACTGGTATGGGAGGGGGTTTCAAAATATGGAACAGATGCACAGCTGCCACCTGAGATGATGCATTATGAATTCAGAACTGTCATCACCTCCCCCACCACTCGTACCCTCACCCCTAAGCACATATTTGTTCATGTGGTTTACACCTGTGGGATTGTGGGATGCAAGACAGGAATCTAATTACTGTTTGGGAGACAACCCAGTCTCTAAAACGGATTCATGTATCTTTGTTTCCCTGGAGAAGCTTGAAATCTCTTGCCAACTCTTCATGTGGTCCAGCTGGGTTAAAGCTCCAGTCCAATTTTTTTCTGGAATGTGGTACCAGTGACTAACTCTGAGGCCTTCATGCAACAAGTCTTACAATGTCTATCTCGGCCCCCCATTTGTCTCCTGCCATCCAGGCAGAGTGATTTTTTAGTGCCTTTCTACATAGGGGCTGTTGCAACCTGTGGTTAAAAAGGGAAATGGGGAGCTCTTGGTCCACGATCGTCTGAAGAAAAAGACCTTGTTTTACTGTATTTAGAGGGAGAGGAGGTCCCTGACATTGTCTGATGACAATGGAGAAGTCCAAGTAAGCCCCAGTAGAGGAAAAAAAAAACATTTTGAGAGGAGGGGAAGAAAAGCAGAAGTCTGTTCCAAGAGGTTAAGGTGGGCAGAAAAGAAAGGATTGTTAGATGTCGGATTGGAGAAGGCCCTCTGCAAGAATGCAAATTGGAAGGATTTCTGCTCACTGAGAACTGCACAGTTTTTAATTTTATGTTGCTGTGTCGACTTGGTCAGTATTAGCCTGTTCTACTAGATTATAAATTCCATGAGGGCAAAGAATCTGTTTTGCTTATCATTGTACTGCTCCCACCTAGACTAGCACCCAACACACGGCAGGTACTCAATAGATGTTCCCTGTATGCAAGATGCCCACCTGAATGCTTTGTCTCTAGGGTCAAGCTCCCATTCTGGCTGTAGATGTGGATGTGGAATGAACTTGGTAAGGTTCATTCAGGTGTTGGCCAGTGTGAGTGGTCCTGACCACCATGAAGCCTGCTCTGTCACTTGGGGCTCTGCAGCTGCCACCTTCACCTCCATCTCTTCCCCCTGGAGGGCAGTTTGATCCTGACCCACCTTGGGGCCAAAGCTCTTCTCGAATTATTCTATCCTTACTCCTAGAGGAGCAGCAGGAAGTCTCTTGTCCCTTGCCCTTGGCTGTGTAAATGGCTCTTTCCATCATTGCCTAGTTTTAGTGTGTTGGCCTGGCTGGGTCAGCTGAGGATCAAGGTTCACCAGTTGAGCTCACTGAGAGTCCCAAGGCATAAAGTCATATTCCTGGCCTCCCTGAAGCATCTTGATTATGTGTGTAGTCCTAGCCCTTGTCAACAGCTCATATCCTTAATCAGTTCATAAATCTAGAATTTGCTCCTTATCTGTTTGATCCTTGTCTCAATCCCTTATCTCCCTTTCTGTTTTCCTACGTCAGGAGAAGAGTGGTTGGTGGCAGGGCTATCTCTGAGGAACTCAGAAGATAAGCACTAGAGCATTGTGGGTTAGACTCTCCTTCTCAGATGAGGGAAATCAAATTAGGGGTTTGGCTTGAAATGTCAATAAGCAAAGGGGTTAGAAGTCAGACAAGGAGTTTGGCTTGAATGCTCAATTATTAAGGCAATGAGAATGATGGTCTCATCATCCCAAATATATTGAGCACCCGTACGCCTACCAGAGGGGTTCCACCCACCGTAAGCCATTTTAAGGACAAGGATTTCAAAGAAGAGAGTGAGAAATAGAAGTTTTTGTCACAAGGCTTGAACGGAAGGATGACTTTTTGCTTGACCTTCTTCCCTTTAGTTTGTGTTAACCTTTGGTTCTCTCTTCTGATGGCCTGGTGGCGAAGGATCCCTAGTTTGGTTTGTTGAGGAAATCCCAGGCATGTAGCATACTCAGAGCAGCCCCTTGGACCACATTCCTCAAATGGGAAGCGTCTAGTTGACCAGTCCCCTGCTTGTCAGCTTCTACCTTTGCAAGACTGCTGGTAGCCAAAGTGAAAAAGCACAACCTCCCTTTCTTTGTTTAGCAAGCACTTTGGGCAAAAGGCGAGCACCTGTTGCTAATCCCTCCAGCACAGCACACATCTCCATTCTTCACCCCATGCACACAACTTCGGCATGCCACACTGCCAGGGACTTAGCAAACTCTCAGGCCAGGCATCTACAAGTAAGACATGGCCTGAAAGAAGATCCCAATTCTCATCTTCTTCCAGTTCTAAGCTTGTACAATTAGAGGGCCTGGGAAGTTAGGTGCAAGTAGAAGAACTAAGGCCAGCTCACTGTCTAGGTTTGGAGGGACCAAGGGTCCTTCTGGGACCAAGAGCTGGTATCAGTACATATGGCCGCAGAGCGTTCTAGAGCTGCCCATGTACTGTGCAGTCAGATGCTCTGCCGCTGAGCTATGCCCCCTACTTGCCCATACACTCTGAAAAGGCAGGCTCTCCCTAGATTTAATAAAGTGAGAGGAAAATACTAGCAAATCTTTTTGCTTCTGTTATCACAAGACTCCAAGAATTCTTTTTCAATTTAAAGTACAACTGTTTATTAAAAGCACAAAACATAATTACTAATGTTTGTTGTGTTATTTTTTTTTTAGTTAAAGATGAAGCACAAGTAAGGCAAGACTTCAAGAAAGGCAAATGCCAAGGTTTAAGCATTTTTTACTTTAGGTTTAATTCCTTACTCATTGATCCTTGTCTGGGATTATTTGCTCTGGTTTTGCCTGAACTCAGGTGTAACATCGTTCATCTCAATTAGACCCTCTAAAAGTAGAATAAATGGCTACTTGGTAATGTAAATAGATACGGGAGACTGGAGAGCCATTTGATATTAAAAGCCTTTGCTGGAAATTGCTCTCAAGTTTTCTTCCCTTGCTGGTATTCGAATAAGCCACTTGCATGACCGTATAGGCGAGGACAGACTTCGCGGTTCTCCCTGGATCTCCTGTTCGTAACTTGGCTTGACCTTCCTTTCCAGCCCAGGCACACAGTGCCTTCTCACCGGCCGCCCTAATGGCCTGCTCACCGTTTCCCCCACATGTCAGTGGCCTCTCCTCGCTTACTGTGGAAAAATTTGTCTTGCTCTCCAACCTCCAGTATCAGCAAATGGTCTCCATAGCAGCAGATTCTGGTGCACAGTCAAGATATAAAACTATCTTCTTCTTTTGAAGGGATCAAATTCCCATCCTTAGTGAACTTTCAAATTTATCAGACCATGATTTTAACCCATTAGATCTAAATATGACAGGGTTGCCGTTTCACCAAATAGGACTCTCTTTCTTAGGGTCTGACCAAACGGAACTAACTGGTTTTTAGTCTTATACGTACACTCTATGTACCAGTGTGTGTGTATGCTGGGACAAGAAGTATATGGTATGTTTTCTGGAGGGGAGGGAAACCCTAAAATTTTAATAAAAATAATTAAAATAATTAGTCTCCAGCCACATTTCTTGGCAGATGTCATTGTTGATGTATGATGTTAGCTAGGCAAGGGCTGGATCTCAGTATGTCACAAAATAAGGAGGTTGGACTAGATCAGTAGTCTTCAAGCAATGTCCCTAGAGTTATAGGGTTTCAGAAATATGTCCTCTGTGGCCACGGAGTGGGGTAGGTGGATTTGGGGAGCTGAGTGAGCAGAAGTCACAGTTCAACATTGTATATCATCCAGAGGAAATCTACTTTTTATCTGTTTTGTATGTGGAGCTTCTGGGTAAGACTTAATAAAACCAAGTGCTTCATAGCTTAACCATTTCTTTGAAAACCATTGACTTGCATTATCTCTAAATTTTGTTCTCTTACTTTAAATTTTCAAGAAACTGATTAAAATTATAATCTTCATTGTATCCCATTTGGTATAGGCACTGTGAGGTCAGGGTGACTTGGGGGTGATGGAGTGAAGAATACAGCAGCCTTAAAGAATTGGGTTTTAAGCAACAAGGCTTTAGAACCATAAAATAAGTTTAGTCCATTAAAAGAGTTAGTGATGCTTACCTACAAATATTTTTAGTTGTCAAAAATTTTTTGTATGAAACTTTCAGAAGTTCCTGAGTGAATGTTTTTATTATCGTTATTATTGTTAAATCTGGAAACTAAGCATTCCAGGAACTTCCAAGTAGGAATGCTTAAGCTTGTTCTGGAGTTTGATGCATTCTTCTTTCTGCCTAAAGGAAATAAAGTGAAATGTCAGTTATGTGTTACACAAAATGCCCCTGCCAATTAAAATAAATAAGTAAATAAGTAAAAATAGCACTTGTGATGTTTGAGGCCAGTTTTCCACATGGTAATGCAAGTTGTTTGCCTGGGTAGCTCAGCCTTTTCATGCCTCCTCTCAACCTCAGCACACAACCCATTGTGCTCCCAGCCAGCCACCCAGGGGTCCTTCCAAGCGCCAGCTAATTGGTCCTTCACACTTGTTCAGCCCCCAATAGTACTAACTGGACCCTGACCTCTAGTGGTAGGAAGGAATTAGCAAGAAGAACAATGGGGTAGAAATCCTCAACAAGTGAGGTTGCCTAGTATCTACAGGGTCTATGTGGCCACGTTGAAAAGGCAGCTAAATTGGGAAACTAGGAACGCACAAGTAGATAAACTGTGAAAACCCCAATCTAAAAGAGATCTCAGATGGTTCAATCCCTAGCTCCATTGAGAAGAGTGAAGGTTTAACTCAAGCATGGGATGTTGTTGTTGTTGTTTCCTCATCAAGTAGCTCTAGTTCATATGGTACTAGGGGGTGAAGTTTGGAACCAGTGGGGAGAAAAAGCAATTCATCATGAACCAATCTATGTAAAACATAACCAAAATTGGTTGGTTTAATTTTAGAAAGAAAAATGTTATTCCTTCTAAGGACACAAAACTTCCTTTGAAAAAACAGTACCTGCTACATGCAACAGCAATACATGAATCCCATAAAGTTGAACAGAAAGAGTTAGGTACAAAGTAATAGATGCTTGATTCTAATCACAGGAGTTTCCAAACTAATCTCAGGTGATAGCAGAAGAATGATTACTTTTGGGGAGGGGGCTGACTAGAGGGGACAGGAGAGAGCCTGCAGGGAGACTAGAAGTATCCTGTGTCTTGACTTGGTGGTAGTTTTGTGGACTTTCACATATGTAAGTTATATTTTAACACCAACCAAAAACATAATAACATATGCCAGGCACATAGTACGATCTTCTTAAATGCTCATTATGGGATAATTAACACTTCCTTTCCATTTTATCATTAGAAGTAAAGAGACTGGGGTAGAGGAAGAAGAAGAAGAGAAAGACAAGGAAAAGGAAGGGAAAGAGAATAGTTTTTAAAACAGAGTCTGGGAGAGATTCACAGGGAGAAGATGAATAAAGACAACAAAATCTGGGAAGAGAAAGGAAAAACTGGAGCACATCAGAGGGAAAAAACAATATGAGGCAAGGAGAGCTTGACTCAGGCTTTTCCTTATCTTTGTGGCTGCCCCTGAAAATGATCCCTCATTTATTTAGAAATAGCCCTTTAGGCCATTGGAAATACCTCATCTTCTTTTATGCTTAACTTCAACTTTCCTTTTTAAAATATCTAATATTTTAAGAATATTTAATTTTTTTGTGAAATTCTCAAGTTTTACAGTTTTAAGGAATAACTGAAGCTGTAGATTCACACTTTGAACCTGAAATTGTCTCCATTGTCTGTAAAATGAATGAGCCGTTCACCAAAAGATTGTCCCCTTAACACATATTTTTTGACCCCCACCCCATGCCCATCTTCTTCTGTCTTTACTCCTGAGGAATTTAGGAATGCCGAATTTCATATCTATTGGTTTCCTTAGAAGCCAGCATACCTCTCTTAGCTGTTTTGTTAATGGTGGTTATTTGTGGTAATTAAAGCCAGGTATTGTTATCTGTTTGTTCAATGACTGGGTATGTCAGAAATAAATAAATAAATAAATAAAACACGAAGCAAAAGCCCTTCTGGAATAAATGGGTTGATGATTTTTTTATGGCTGGTGAGCTGCCCTTACGAGCACTCTGGATCTCCGTTCCTCTGCTGAGTTAGCCAGGGTGGCCCACCAGGGCTGTAGTTATGACTCAAGCGCTGCATCCTGAGCAATAGCCTCTTATACTGAACAGAATGACTTGAAGCACTAAGCCAGATCCCGGGTGTGGGCTGGAAATACTCCACCCCTGCTCTGAATTGTCAACAATGAATAACCATCTGAAGTCTTCTTGAAAGGTCTTCAGTGAGAATTTCCTTACTATGTAATACAAGTAATAAGTGTAATAGTAGTGAACGCTTGTTTACTGTTTGCTAAGCATTATTTATATATATATATATTATATATTATATATATTATATATATATATACTCGATATATATACTCATTTAATTTATTTTACACAACCACCCTGTGAAGAGGATACAGGTGAGGAAACTGAAACACAGTGAGATGAGTAAGAGACAAAGGCAGGATTGGAACTAAGTGGTCCGGATCTAGAGTCGGCTTTCTTTGTGTCTCCTTGTTTATTAGGAAGGTTTTAAAAATATATATAAAATTGTCGAGAGCAGGACAGAAGACTTGGATTGCTTGGGTTTTAGACTTTTTTCCATTGCTGCTTACCAACTCCATAACCTTAATCACTAGACCTGTTTGGATATCAGTTAACACATTTTAATTTCCAGCCTTTATTCTCATTGAGCCTTTGGATTATAGGTGTAGAATATGCCTTAAATGTCTTCTAATCCAATAGTGATTTTTACCTGATTGATGGTTAGAACCATCTGGAGAGTTTTGAAAATCTGAGCCTTGTCCCAGATCGAATGAATCCAAGTTTTCAAGAGTGAGGTTTTGAATTCTTTCATTTATTTATTGAATTCTTAGTGTTTAAATCTACTTGAGGAATCTGATATGTTTGAGACCAATTGATTTAGTTCATTTTACCTCAGTGCTACAATTCTTTCCCTATCACCTTTCTTCTCTTTATCAGGGAAGATGTTAAATATACAAAAAAACAGAGAATAAAATAATAAGCCATCATTAGCTTCAAAAATGATCAACTCATGACTGATCCTATTTCAGTTTTACTCCCACCCACTTCATAGCATTCTTGGCGGGTGATGGCAGCATTCGCTTTAAGGACCTCCATACATGGAAATCTTACTGCCTCCTACAACTGCTCATATTAGAGTCTTTTGAACTAAAAGTGATGGAAACCCAACTCTTATTTAAATAAGAGGGATCACCTTTTGGAATGCTATTAGGATATTTCACAAAATCCAAGAAAGAGTGGACTTACCAAGTTGTGTGATGATAAGAGTGTCATAAGCCTCAAAAATATTGGGAACTTAGGGGGCACCTGGGTGGCTCAGTCAGTTGAGTGTCTGACTCTTGGTTTCTGCTCAGGTCAGCATCTCAGGGTCATGGGATCAAGCCCCATGTCAGGCTCCACACTCAGCTTGAAGCCTGCTTGGGATTCTCTTACTCATTTTCCCTCTGCCCCTCCCCTCTGTTCACACACACACACACACACACACTCTCTCTCTCTCTCTCTCTCTCTCCCTCTCAAATAAATAAATAAATCTTAAAAAAAAAAAAAAAGGAATACCTGGAACTCAGAACTCAAACATCCCTCTTTTCCCTCTCTCATTTCTCCCCTCCTCTCTCTTCCACATGCCTTCTCTCTAACTCCTCTGAGTGCTAGCTTTGTATTTTCTTTCTTGTTGTACACATCGGCCTTCTCCTCATGGTATGAAACTCTTCTCTGCTATTACCTCCTAGAGTTTTGGCCATAGGCAGCCTGACTGTTTCTCACTCCTAAGTTTTAAAATCCTAGGGAAAGGACTCATTGGCCTGAATTGGGTCAGGGGCAACTTTCGAGATATTTCAGTAAAACCCATAAGGGAATGGGAAGAAATTCCCTGGAAGAGGAAGTGGGGAGCTAAGGTGCTTAAAACTTTTTCTGCCACCAATAAGGTGTTCAAGATTTTTTAGACTTTACTGATTATTGGAAATGTCTCCCTTGTAGAAGGCTGTCCTGTACCTTTTTCCAACTTCTACCACTAGGTCTTTTTCTCCTCTCTGAAAACACACAGATAAAGTCTATTTCATTTTTCACATGATATGATTTAAAAACAACTCTCCAATCCCTCACTTAATCTTCCCTTCTCAAGGCTAAATAGCCCTGGGTCCTTCAACATTCCCTGGCCTGACATGATTTTGAGTCCTTTTTTGTCTTGGTCACTCTCCTCTGGAGTGGCTCCAGTTTGTCACTTAAAAGTTGGCACTCAGAATTGAAGGCAATACATGTTCCAGATGTGCAGAGTCAAGAGCAGAACTAAGCAACCCTCACACACCACACACGTGTACCCATGTACACTGTGGACAGGACACTGTCATCATAGCCCCAGCTTGCGCTCCTCTTCTGGAACCTCAAAATGCTCAGTTAATGTCAGGTTTGCAGTTAAATAACCCCAGCTCTCTTTATGGGAATGGCTGTTAATCCAGCAACCCTCCCCCCTACCACTTTCCCTAAACCTTTTATTGAATCCAAAGTATCAACATCAGATTTTTTTTTTTTTAATGATAGTCACAGAGAGAGAGAGAGGCAGAGACACAGGCAGAGGAAGAAGCAGGCTCCATGCACCGGAAGCCCGATGTGGGATTCGATCCCGGGTCTCCAGGATCGTGCCCTGGGCCAAAGGCAGGCGCCAAACCGCTGCGCCACCCAGGGATCCCAACATCAGATTTTAAATACATCTTGTTAATTTGGCCTCATTATCCCAGGCTGTCAGAATCTTTTGGAATCTTTATTTTGCTCTCAAATATTATGTCACCCCCTTAGCTCTCTCAGCTACAAGTGTGATAGCAGTTTCTCTTCATCTTCAAGCCATTGATAAAATGTTGAAGGGAACCAATCAAACCCTGGAACATAGAGACATACTGTTGGGGATCTCTTTCATGTTGATGTGGCTCCATTGATCAGCTTCCTTTGTATTGACTATTTAGCCACCTTACTGAGCTAAGGTTCACAATTCCTTATTCATAGTTCTGAAATTAAAAAAAAATAAATGAAATTAAGTTTAAAACTCTCCAACAAAATATTAGCAAATCAAATCTAATAGCGCATGAAAAGGATTATACATCATGAGTGAGTGAGATTTATCCCAGGAAAGCAATGGTGGTTCAAAATTAAAAAAGAAAAAAAAATCTGTGTAATAACAGCCCATTAATAGAACAAAGGAATAAAACCTCACATGGTCATCTCAATTGATGCAGAAAAGCATTCAACTAATGCAACACATTTCCATGATAAAAACTGTCAGAAAACTCAGAATAGAAGGGAACATCCTAAACATTATACAAGGAACTTGTGAAAAATCCACAGCTAACATCATATTGAATGGTGACAGACTGAAAGCTTTCCCTTTAAGATCAGGATACCTGCTTTTGTCACTATTATTCAACCTTGTGCTAGGAATTCTAGCCAGAGCCTTTAAATAAGAAAAAGAAATAAAAGGCATCTAAAGAAACAAAGGCATCTAAATAAAAGGCACAAAAGTATAGAAAAAAGTAAAATTCTGTCTATTTGCAGATGGACATGTTCATATATATATGTTTTATATATATAAGTCTTATATATATATAAAACTTTGAAGAATCCATAAGATATTAGAGCTAATAAATGAATTTAATGAAGTCTCAAGGCACAAGATCAACACATAAAATATAAAAATTGTGTTTCTATACATCAAAAATGAACACTCTGAAAAGAACATTAAGAAAATAATTCCATTTCTGATAGCATTGCAAATAATAAAATATCTAGGAATAAATTTAGCCAAGGAGGTGAAAGACTTGTACTGAAAATTATAAAATATCAATGAAAGGTGAAGAAGACCTAGAAAAACGTAAAGACATCCCATCTTCACAGGCAGGGAAACTCTTCTTCTTCATATCATTTAGAGGGCAATACTATCCAAAATGCTCTATGGAGTCAAATTTATCAAAATTCCAACATGTTTTTGTTGGAATCACAGAAATTGAAAGAAAGCTGATATGCAGCTTCATATGGAATTGCAAGAGGCTCCAAATAGCCAAAACAATCTTTGGAAAGAAGAACAAAGATGGAAGATTCACACTTCTCAATTTCAAAATTCAGGACAAGGTTACAGTAAAACAAAACAAAACAAAAAACCAGTGTGATACTGGCATAAGGATGATATGTAGACCAATGGAATAGAATTCGGAATCCAGAAATAAACCCATCTACAGCCAATTGGGTTTTGATGGGAGTACCAAATACTCACTGCCAGTCAGTGGTGAAAGAATAGTCTCTTTAACAGATGGTGCTGGGACAATTAGTTTCCACATGCAAAAGAATGAAGTGGGACCCTACTTCACATCATATACAAAAATTAACTCAAACTGGATCAACAATATAGATATAATAGCTGAAACCATAGAACTCTTAGAAGAAAAAACTAAGGGTAAATATTCATGACCATGACCTTGAATTTGGCAGTAGATTCTTAGATATGACATCAAAAGCATGAGCAACAAGAAAAAATAGAAAAATTGGACTTCATCAAAATTCTAAAAATTTGTGCATCAAGAGTATAATGAAGAATGTGAATAGATAGCCTACAGAATGGGAGAAAATATTTTCAAATCAAATATATGACAATCACATATTCTAATATCCAGAATATATAAAGAACCCTTACAACTCAACACCAAAAAGCTAACTCAATTTAAAAATGGGGAAAGGATGTGAATGGACATTTCCTGAAAAAGATATAAAAATGAGGGATGCCTGGGTGGCTCAGTGGTTGAGCGTCTGCCTTCGGCTCAGGGTATGATCCTGGGGTCCTGGAATCAGAGTCCCACATCGGGCTCCCTGCATGGAGTCTGCTTCTCCCTCTACCTGTGTCTCTGCCTCTCTGTGTGCATCTCTCATAAATAAATAAATAAATAAATAAATAAATAAATAAATAAATAAAATCTTTGTTTTTTAATGGCCAATAATCACTAGTTATTAAAGAAATGCAAATAAAGACCACAATGAGATTCCATTTTATACTTGCTAGGATGCCAATAGCAAAAACAACAAAGTACCTAGTATTGGTGAGGAGGTAGAGAAATTAGAACCCTCCTACATTGCTGCTGGGAAATATACAATGGTTCAGTCATTGTGGAAAACAGATTGGCAGTTCTGCAAAAACAGAATTCGATAAAAACATAGAATTAATTTTAAAAGCTAGATGTAAAATTACCGTATGGTTCTGCAAATTCCACGCCTAGATATTTACCCCAAGAATTGAAAAGAGACATTCAAACAAATATTGGTACATGAATGTTCATAACAGCGTTATTTGTGATAGCCAAAAGGTGGAAACCCAAACGTCCATCAATGGGTTTGTCCATAAACAAAATGTGGTAATACACGTAGCGAAGCTCTGACACGTGCTACAACATGGAAGGACATTGAAAACATGATGCTAAGTGAAGTAAGATGGACAGACACAAAAGGATGAGTATTGTATGGTCCAATGTACGTGAACACTCTAGAATAAGTAAAATTATAGAGGCAGAAAGTAAGGAATAGAGGAAAGGAGGGTCATTGATTAATGGTTACAGTGTTTCTGTTGAATGGGATGGTGCAAATGTAGAAATAATGGTACTGATTTTACATTATGAATGTATGTCATGCCCCTGAATTGTACACTTAAAAAAGGTTAAAATTTCATTATGTATTATACTACAATTTTTCAAAATAATTTGATATGCAAAAAATCCATTGAATTGTACCCTTTAAATGGTGAATTGTTTGTCTCATAATAAAGCTGTTTAAAAGAGCCCTGCTGGGGGTGGGGGTGGGGGTGCCTGGCTGGCTCGGTTGAGAGAGCATGTGATTCTTGATCCTGGGGTTCATGAGTGAGTTTGTACCCCATGCTTGGTATAGAGATTTCTTAAATGAATAAATAAAAACTTTAAAAAAAAAACCTATGAAAAACAATTTTTTTAATTTGCAGAAAATTCATCTGGAGACAAAATCTGACATGAACTGACATGAAGTTATTAATAGTTTTTATTTATCACACTCAGTGTAAAGAATAGTATTTTTTTTTCACAGAGGTATTAACACACTTGATTCAGGGTGCTGATCCAGACCCCACTGGGGAGTGTTAATATATATGTCTATGTATTCATATTTTTTCCAAAAATTTGAAAAATTCTGATTTTTTGAAACATCTAACCAACCCCATGGCTTTCAAATAAAGGATTAGGGACTTATTTTTAGCTAGCATCCAAGTCTCAATGTCTACAAGAATGTGAGGAAAATCCTTTGACAAGTGCTCATCTGAGACTTTGAGGAAGCTTTAGAGCACCAGGAACAATTAGAGCTTTAATCCCATTCCAAGTATTTACTCAGAGGAAATGAAAACATATGTCCACAAAAATATTTGTACAGGAAAGTTCAGATCAGCTTTACTCATAATAGCCCCAAAGTGGAACCAACCCAAATGTTCATCAACAAGAGCATGGTAACAAATTGTGGTATATCCACATAATGACATACTGTTCGCTGGTAAAAAGGAACAAACCACTGGTATAAGTAACAACATGGATGAACCTCAAAGGCTGAGTGAAAAAGGCCAGAAGCAAAAATACATACTGTTTAATTCCTTTTTTTTTTTTTTTGGAGTTTAAGAGTAACCAAAAGTAAGCAACAACATAAGAAATTAAAAAAAAAAAAAAAAAAAAAAAGGTTGTCTTTGGAAGGAGGAAAGGGAATAGGCTAGTGGGAACAGGAAGGAGCTTCCTAAGGTGTTGGCAATGCTCTTTTTTTTTTCAATTTTATGGGTGTATTCACTTATCCAGATTCAGTGAACTGTACACTTGAGATCTGTGCATTTTAATGTATGTAGTAATGTCTTAAAACATGCAAGAAACTCGTGGATAAGAGAAAGAAGCAAAAACAAAACAAAAAACAAAAAACCCACCTCAGGGGGTTGTTGAAAATTATGGAAAAAATATATATAAAGGCCTTAGCAAGTGTCTGTCTGGCACACATAAAGTGCTCAAAAACTGTTGGCTTTTACTATTGGGCTGAGGACCTCTCTCTAGTTTGTAGTTCAGTTATCCAGGCACAATGTTTTTTAGGTATTTACTTGTAAATGTGCACATTTGCTTTGACTCTATCTTGTGCCCCATTCTAATGTCTCACACATTAATGTGTCCATTCTAATGTTGTAAAGCTGAAGCCTAGGAAGGGCACCAGTGACGTATTATGGTCATGCATAAAAAAAGAGATTTTTCTGTAGGCTCTTTCAAGAGATCTTAATGATAGAAGGAGAAAGAGAACAACGTTTTGGGGGGCTCAGTAAAATTCACATTTCCCACAGTTATAAGAAAAATTGCTAAGGTTTATAGATCCCTCTATGTTTTACAAAACTAAAAGAAAGCTAGCTCTCAGAGAAGTTAAGTGATCTGCCTAACACCACACAGCTAGAAAAGGGGAAGAAATTAGACCTCAAGTCCATGTTGTTTTCATTATCTTGTGAGCGCTTAACCAGGACTCCATTAACCCCAGGTGAACTCCCTGAATTTGGATTTCTGCGGGTGGGGAGGAGGTCTATAGCTTTCAACAGATTTTCAGATGTCTCCATAACCTGAAAAAAAAAATACACGCCTTTGTAAAATAGAATAATTGAAATCTAAATATTCAGAAACTTTAATTACCAAGAATTTTTGGTCTTCAATTTTAGAAGAAAGGGCAAATACCAGGCAAATAAACTCATACTGGGGTTTTATTCCAAAAAGTGACACACTCAACTCTGCCCCCTGCACCCTGCATGCCAACATCAACAGCAGAGACTGTAGCAAAACATACTCCATCATCAGCTGGAGCATCCTGGATTCCCTCAAGTGTTTCAGGTAATTGAGGTTTTACTATCTAAGTAATATTTAAGATAATTACCCTTCCTTTTCAAAAGAATAAGTGAAGCCAATATGAATACTGGTTGCGAAGTCTCCTCTGCAAGAAGTAATTGGATACTTATCAATTTCATAGTCCTGGGATCATGGGGGACAGGAGCTGAAGAAAGCTACACTCAAAGGAATGTAGACCTTCATTTTCAAGGGAAAATAGGATTTACACAGCTTTTGGCTCTACACATCCCCATTTCAATGTATTTGAATACGGAATATTCCCAAGTTTCTCATGCTGATGAAATAAATGTGCTAGAAGCCTGTTGTATCTTCATTGCTTGTCATGAGCTGTTGAGTCTCTGGATCTACGAGATACCTGTGTAG
Organism: Canis lupus baileyi; assembly: GCF_048164855.1. Classification (NCBI taxonomy): domain Eukaryota; kingdom Metazoa; phylum Chordata; class Mammalia; order Carnivora; family Canidae; genus Canis; species Canis lupus. Next base: position 1,498,943 of record NC_132865.1, on the reverse strand, counting down.
TGAAAGAAATACTCAGGGGGTCCCAGCTGATTAGTCCCAAGCTCTGTAATACTATGCCTTTCAAAAAGTCCTCTTGAGCATAGCTGAGTACATAAAATAGCTTTTTTCTGTCCTATTGACTAGAATCTGGAGGGTATGGGAATTCTGCTTTTACAACATGGAGACAACAGTTAGTTACAGCTTCTACAAGGCCAAAATAGGAACAAAACCTCCAGTTCAATTTTAATGCCATTCATGATAATACTGAAAACACCTCTTGACCCCCTTGCTGCCAGGAAAAAAAATAATCAAACCACATGTGGCATCCTTCCTGGAGTGTCACTGGCTTTGAAAGAAGTAGGACTATTTGTTACAGATCTGGTTCTCCGTAGAGTCTTGTCTAAACTTTATTAAGAGATAACTGTGGTTACGAGATTGTCCGACAAATTTTAATGAATTTTTTTTTTTACTCTTATAAAGTGCTTTTTTTAATTTTGCTCATTCATGACCTTTCGTTATGACCTAATCACAAGTAGCCAGAAAACAAAAAGGTCATTTTCCCTCATCATCCAAACGTGCAGGCTCTGGTTTTCATGCTGAGATGTTAGTAAATGAAAAGTCTTCCTTGGAATCCCAGGCTTGGTTTCTGTCGGTGGCCATTGACACTGCTCTTCTGGCCTTTTGTAAAGTGCCTCGAGACCTCATCAACAGACACAACTGCTGGACTTTGATTAGCCAATAATAATTTAGTAGGTAAAGTAGGCAGACTTATTAGGGATTGTCAGAAACTAGAATAATGGCCACACACAAATCCAAACCATCTGGCCTATAATAGAGTATGTCCTTCTATAGGTTATATCTTGCTTTTGCAGTAATAAATTATTCTATCACATTCCCAATAAGGAGCTGGAGAGGAGAGGTCAGGTGACCTTGAAATGTCTGATTTAATTCAAGATTCAGTCTCTGCAGCTCCATATTCTATCACCATCTCCAAAGCAGAGGGGTATCCTTTTCTTTTTCCTGCTGGCCTGACAACCAGGAATGTTACCAGCTGAGTTATAGGGACGGTGGAAGCATTAGTCAAGCCCCGTTCATATGAGCAGGTGGCAGGAAAGAGAGAAGGGGTGTAGATAATCTAGCAGAGTGGTTCCAAAACCTGACTGATTATTTGAATCACGTGAAGAACTTTTTAAAATCACAGACTCCTGAGCCTCTGAGTGTGGACTCCGGTGGGGTTGGAGCGGATCCTGGTGTACTGGTCAGTTTTCACAAAGGTAGCCAACCACCTCGGCAACTCAGGAGCGCTCACGTTTCATGAGAGCTCTGAGTCTGCTGTAGCTGTGCTGGGCATGCCTGGGCTTGACCTAGAAGCATGTGTATTCCCATTCCAGAACCCAGACTGAAGCAGTATCCACTAACTAGGGCGTGCCATTCTCATAACTGAGGCCAGAAGCTCAAGGAGGTGCCAAGCCAAACCATGCCAACGCATCTAAGGTTTCTACATCGGTGTGGCATGCATCACACCCACTTATAACTCATTGACTAAGGCAAATCTATGGCCAGGCCCAATATCCACAGGGTGAGAATTAAATATCACCTATCGGAAAGCATGGCATATGTGACAGGCTGAGTGAAGGTGGCAAGAGAGACGTAACCGTGAACAAGCAATACAGCTTACCACCCCTAGGAATATACAATTTTCTAAAGCTCCTCAAGCAATATCAATAAGCCCCCGATCACTGGTATTTCATGGGGCGGCATCTCCCTTTATGAGCCTGGGATGCAAACCGAGCATCCATTACTGGCTTCTTCAGGAGAGTGCTCCAACTGTGTAAAAGGTTACCGATCACTCATTTCACCAACAGGCAGGTGTGCCCAGCATGTAACGAAACCTGATGCTTATGTAAGCCTTCGTGGCTTTAGCAAAGTATGTTTATGTCATTCTTTTCGTGTTATCTTCATGACTCTTTTATTAAGTGACTATTGTTATTACCACTTTCCAAGCATCAGAACGTCACTTGGGGAGACCAAATGCCTGATGGCACACGTTTAGAAAAGAACGAAGCTGGACTTACCCCATGCCTTAGTCCAGCTCTCTTTCTTCTACAGTGGATGGCCTGGGTGCCAAGCCCTGTTATGGCTATCACTTCCTCTCCGAGACATGCTTGCACAGATATCAGGATCCGGGCTGTGCCTTTTAATTAAGTTGCTCATCTTACCACAATCCAGGCACCATTCTAGGTCCTTAGGAAGCAACATAAGCAACACAAACAAAAATTCTCCTGCTTACGGTTTAGTCAGGAGGGACTGATGTTAAACGATTAAGCACATAAACTTATGACACATGATGACAATTGGAACGTGTGCCGGGTGAAGACAAATGCCAGGAGGAGAAGTAACAGGTGCTTGGCATGGTCAAAGCCGGCCATAGTGAGATATAACAGGAAGTTAAGTCCTTTTTAAGAAATTAAGAAAGATTATTAAACAGTTTTGATCCTCAGATTTCATCAGAGGGCAAAATATTTCCAGAACTTCCTCAAATCGCTTTTGTGCTTCAAAATACAAACAATAAACTCACATTGGTTTTTATGGCATGACCTTATTTCTTTTGACAGGTCCATTACTGAAATTCAAGTCCCATTAAAATGATCCATTTGACCATTCCAAAACTTCTGGTGAGGAGGAACAGTAAAAGTAAATACAAAGGAGCACATTTTTCTTCTTATAAGCTTCTTAAAGCTGAAAGTACATCACGATTATCGCGCCGCATCTACACTCAGAATGAAGAGCACCTATCATAATGATAAGACAGGTAACTTGAAGCATCTTTCGTTTTAATAAAGGAGAATTTCCATAGACGGCATATTCAGTGCCTACTTCTTTCTACTAGGACCCCTTTTTTCTTGAGAAAAACTAAGGGAAGTCATCACCTTTGGATATTCCTTTGAGTCATGCACTCAACAGACATAAATTGAGCACCTGCTATATGCAAGATACACGTCTACCATGCTGGACATACAGCAATAGACAAAACAGACCAAACGCTTTGCCCTTTGGAGCTCATGTTCCAGCTAAATGGAGACAGACAATTAACAAAATTGTTGGCTTGTTTGATGGAGGCACATGGGGTCCTAGGAAGAAAACTCCAGACATGCAATTGCTCTAAGGCCCTGAGGTCATCCGCAGGCAGGAAGCAGCTGAGTGTTTGAGCACTTAGGCCGTGTTACCACTGACACAGTTGTTAGGTGTGGGCCCCATGCACGTCCCACACTGGCAAGTGGACTGGGAGATGTTGAGCTTGAAGCCTCCTGGCCCCAATGTGGGTCATCTGTCAGGCAGTATTTCTGTCCAACTCTCAAATATGGTTATGGGCCATCTAAAGGGAGTGGGACATGATCAATTTGTTTGAAGAGACATCATGGGGCCACAGCTGGAAATGAGCACATTAAGAGTGACAGGATCTTGGCAGTCACGGAGGCTGAGACTTTGAGTCTTGCTTTTCAACAAAACCAAGTGGGATGGCTGGGCATTCATTAGGAAGAAACAGCCTTCCTCATTGAGTCATCCCCTCTCCCCACAAGGACTGAAGAGGGCAACTCCAAGTTTCCAGTTGATCAATGTATCGAAATTGGGGTTGGTCAGCTTTCACTATAGATGTGGAATTTGAGAGTCTGAAAAATATATCATAAAATCATTACTAATTCTACTATGCTTATTTTTTTGTAAGATTTTTATTTTTAAATAATCTCTTCACCCAGGACGCCTGGGTGGCTCAGTGGTTGGGCATCTGCCTTTGGCCCAGGGCATGATCTTGGGGACTAGGGATCGAGTCCCATATCAGGCTCCCTGCATGGAGCCTGCTTCTCCCTCTGCCTGTGTATCTGCCTCTGTGTGTGTGTGTGTGTGTGTGTGTGTGTCTCATGAATAAATAAATAAAATCTTAAAAATAAATAAATACACAATCTCTTCACCCAAGTTGGGGCTTGAACTTACAACCCAGAGATGAAGAGTCTCATGCTCTCCCAATGGAACCAGCCAGCTGCCCTTAGTGTGTTTACTTTATTATGAGTAGCTATAACCATTCCAAAAGGACACAGAAACAGAAGAAAATTTCAATAGATGCCTTGTGATAAAAATTAACAAAGTTTGACCAAGAGCTCACATTCTGTGAACTATATGCCTAAGGTCTGGCCATTAGCTCAGTAAGAAAGAGAGAGAGAGAGAAAAGATGTCGGGCCATTGTGTCTGTAGCTGGTAAGAAAGATCCTAATATCTGGAACATCTGTAATATTCAATCGGATGCAGTTGTTAAGTGCCCGCTTGATGCCGTGCGCCTCGCGAGAGGTTTACATACCGCACATCTAAGCGTCTGTAAGCCTTGTGAACAGGTGCCATCATCACCTATTTGCTGTCTAAGAAGGTGAGGGTCAGAGAATTTAAATAATTTGCTCAAGATCAAAGCTGAGATTCCAGCCCGGGTCTGCCTAGCTCCCAAACTGATGTGTTCTTGTCACAATTTTAAACTGAACGAAGTCCTACTTTTATCTTGCACCAGCGGAGACCGAGGACCTGGCCTCATTTCCTCTCCCACCCGCTCCTTATTAAAGGCCCAGGGCCAATGGCAGGCTTTGGAGGGTGGGGATTTCCGAGCAATTTCACCTGGTTTCTTCCCCACGTTATGTTTGTAATAAGAAGAACATACGTTGTACTTCGAAGTTCTACAACAAGACTCAATGCCCTAAATCCAGTCTGTGTCTTTCCTATGTTTTGTCCCCTTTCGGGTGCTTATTAGACCTGGCTCCTGGAAAAGCCACGTACTGTTGTTCAGGGGCCTCGTGGTTTAATCACGAAGGAGCCCGGGGCCTGAGGAGGCCTGGACTGCGAACCTTCCGGAGCCTGCTGCTGAGACAGAGAGGCCTCGTCCCGGCGCCCCGGCATCGCTCAGGATCGCATCAAACTGAATTTGACTTCAACCTTAACCGTTGCGGGTTAAAAGTTCACACAAATGAGAAAAGGTCAAGGAGGCCACAGATGAGGGGCATTTTGTCATCCCCCGTCTCTCTGTCCTGCAGATGGGCCCTGAAACTGTTCGGCTCCGATCCCCCCACAGCCCCCTTTTTTTTTTCTAAGACTTTGTCGCTTTACTAAACGCTCAGATGTTTCACTGGGGCAGGCTTGTCTTGTGAGTGGAAACCCCTCAAGCGGAAGCAGTTCGTGTCACCGCGTGGAGACCCCACTATTAGGCAAAACAACACTTTGGATCGTTCCAATTAGTTATTTACTTAAAGTTCCCCATCTTCTCCCTTTGGCTATAGATAGTCTCTGGGGAGCATGACTTGTCTTTTCCTTATGGCCGTTATTATGTTAGGTTACTCCAGTTAACGTACTGCGTCGGGAATGTTCCACTTGCTAAACGTTTTGAGGGCTTCTTCGACTCACTGACGTGTTCATCAGCTAAATGTGAAGTACTCGGAAGAGCTCCTGTTGCCCCTGTCATCTCTCCCGGGACTCCCAAGTGAAGATACGTGCTCGGGTCATGACACCATGCGAAGGTCCTTCGGAGGGACCTGCACCTGTCAGGGAGGCGCTTCCTGGGGGCTTGGGGGCTCAGCTTGACCTCTTCTCAGTGCCCAAAGGGCTCTCAAAGGCCATCCCGATTCAGCCGTCCTCTGTGTGCTTTTCTCCTCAAAGAGGAAAAGTAAAGGTCAAGAAATGAAAGAAAAAAAGGATGAGGGAGGGACTAGGGAGCGGAGAGGGAGGCCTGGGGCAAGGAGGGAGCGGGGAAGCAGGGCCACTGCCCAGCAGCGGGTGCCCCAAGCCCGGGCAGCCCCTCCGGGCATCAGGTGGACGGAATCCCTCGTCGTGTACCTGCACATCCCGCCCGTCCCGGGCCCCACGACTGGCCTGCGGAGCATCAGAAGTGCCTCGAAGAACACAGTCCCGGATTACTCACACGGCACTTCGGATACAGGAGGAAAATCCGCTGTTTTAGGTCTTCCTCCCTGACTTGACTTTTCTCACGAGCCCTTCGCCAGCTCGAGGAGCAAGGGAGCAACGACACTGAGCCTAATTTAGTTTCAAAGTTAGTTCCATCCACTCATTCATAGAGAACCGTAGACCCCTGGCTCTCCTGCTCGGTGCTTCGGAGCTCTCGTTCCCCGGTCTTGCTGCCCCCTCTGGGTCCCAGGGGCCGCGGCAGTGGGGGCAGGACTTCTTGGATTTGAACTTGTGCTTGGGTGTGAGGTGCCTGTGTCTGCTGAGGAATGCTTGGCACCGCCCTGTGCCTGGCGTTCACAGCTGGCGCCGCAGCTGACATCTGTGGCTGGTGGACTCGTGCTCTATTTATGCTCCACTTGCTTGGAGTCCAGGGCCCTCCCCAAAGACTCACCCCCACTCCCCAGCCGCTACTGTTGATGAAGACCCCTGTGCGTCCGTGCCCCACCTGCAGCTTCTGGCCCCAGCTGTCCACCTTGGAGGCCCCTCTCAGCCCCCATCCCAGCTACCGTGGCAGGTCTGTGGCTTCAGAGATGAGCATCCATGCCCTGTGAAAACATGGGACGTTCAGGCCCACAGACGAGTCCCTCTTCCAACCTGAACATCCCCCCTCCACACTCTAAACTATGGAGGGCCCCTCCTATAGCTTCAGGCTCCATTGTCTCCATCCAAAACGAAGGGTAGGTCAGAAGTTTTTGTGCTCTCACCGTGCCCCCAACCTGTTCACTGCTGTTGCTCACTCGATAGGGCTCTGAAGACCCAGACAAGAGCCATTGAAATAGCTATATTCTTCTTTACGTCCTTTCCCTCGTTGCCTTATCATCTTCTGCACAATCCCTTAGGCCTAGAGGGGGGCAAGCTTTGCTCTGAGGTCCCCTTCTTCTCTGCCTTACATGAAATTGTATAATGTGTTTCACCAGGACGAGCCTCCATATGTTAAGTGGGCACCAGAATGATTTAGAAGATTCTGACTCCATAATGCCTGCTTTCAAGACTATTGTCTTGCTGCAAAATCCTATTGTGAACATCAAATACCCAATAATAAATCTCCGTTTTTTATTTTTATTTTTATTTTTATTTTTTCACCTTTTTTTAAAATTTCCCTTTATTTTTTACTTTGTGATCATCTCACTTTTTTATTGACTAGGGAGGTGGTCATGAACACATAAAAATGAAAGAGAATGAATATTAATATCATTCAAGATACGATACTCACATATGTGAGTATGGGATTTCACCCATACTGGAACACTGGGAGTGGGACAGCTTGAAGGGTACAGAGGGCCTTCCAAGGCTCCTTCTTCCATGGATTTTGCCTCAGAAAATAAGGCCTCTGGTTGCTGTTGGGGTTATCAGGGTAGCGATTCCCATTGCATCGCATTGCATCTGTCACTGACTGTCACTGTCTCTCCAGGCTCTAGACTATGGAGCCACCTTCCCCAGGGACACCCCCATAATCCTGCAGCTAAAGATGAAATCCCTCAGATCGTCCATTCATTCATCAAACATTTCTTAAGCAGCTACTTTTGTGATATACACTAGACCAAATGCTATAAGACACAAATAAAATGGAATAAAATAAATTTATCAGAAAATGTCGTAGCTAAGAATTTAAGCCTCCCTCCCAGTACCATTTATCCAAAGTGGCTCAAAAGTGGGGAAATTAGTTGATTTCAGTTTTTTTTTTCCACCTGGTTTTCTGAAGACCAGGAGGTTTTTAAACCTCATTCATTTATCTCATTCATTCATCCTTTTAACAAACACTTAACTGATTATCTTTTATAAGCCAGGCACTTTGCTAGGTTTTGGGAAGCTGAGATGATTAAGATATGTGGTCTTCCTCTAAGTGTTCTAGTTCCTTCAACTATAGACATTTCAGTGGCAAGAGTAATGCAGTGTCACAGTTTATAAGAAAGGAGGGAGACACAAAGAAGGCGATGGCCTAACTAAAACTCCAAATATTCAGATTGTTAGTTTCCTTATAGTTAGGAGAGGTTCCTGGGCAGAGGGAGCTTCAAGGGCAAAGACCTGAGGGTGATCAGCAGAATGAAGTGTCCAGGGAGCTAGAAGCAGATTGAATGAATATGGAAAGAGCCTATGGAACAGAAAGAGGTGCAGACTTCCTCCTTACGCACCTGCTGGCAGGTGGGAAGTGGAGCCATTTCTGGGCAGAAGCTTCCTGGTTCTTTTTATATCATACCTCATAGACGAGCTTTGCTCATAAAGCCACTCGCATTACATGCTTTAGAGGATGGCCACGTGCACGGGCTGGAGGTAAAGGGGAACCGGTGCCCCCCGGTAGATGGTCAGCTCTCAGACAGTCCCAACCAAATCGACTGTGGCATCAGCTGCCTTTGTCACATCACTTATTCTCTATCCCTGGCCCCTAGAAACTTCAACAAAACCATCTCCCCAGAGTGAAAGACATAAGTTTTCTGTACTATGAAAATCCCCTCAATCACTTTTAATATCTTTTATTTTTACCAAATTAATTACAGCTTTTAAAAAATAAATTCATTTTATTTATTTATTTTTTTATTAAAGTTCTATTTGCCAACATATAGTATCACACCCAGTGCTCATCCCATCAAGTGCCTCCTCAGTGCCCATCACCCACTTACCCTGTCCTCCGCACCACCACCCCCCGTCACCTCCTCTTCCACAACCAACCCTTTGTTCCTTTCGCAGAATCACTTTTAATATCAATCGAATCATAGTGACTTTTATACTATCAACACAATTTTTGCTTTTCACTTTAAATCTCTTTTATATTTGGTCCTCATACGCCGTTAGTGCCCACACACAATAGGTCCTCCCTGTCTACTTCTTTCACAACTGAACAAGATAAATGCAGAAAATACCAAGTTTTCTGTGTTTACAGATAGAAGGTGAGCAAGCTGCGGCAAGAACTCGTTAAGAATGAGTAATAGCTAGTTATGGTATATGCAGATAATATTCTCAGAAGTTCTGTGGATCAACTCTTCAAATCCTTACGACAGCTTTAGTACAATCAAGAGGTGGGGACTGTTATCATCATGCCTATTTCAAAGGTGAGGAAACTGAGTTATAGTGAGTGTAAGTGACTTCCAAGGTAACACGGCCAGGCAGTGGCAGAGTGGGCAACTGGATGTTGGCAGCCTGCTCCAGAATTTCAACTCATACTGATCACCCCCTCTTAGACAAGTGAGATGCCCGTAAGCAAGAACCAGTAGCGACAAAACAGCAAAACCCTAGATTCACATATATGTTAGATCTGGGACAAAATAATTCATCAAAAATGTTGTAAACAAAGGAGGAATTTGAATGAACATTTGTTAACATTTGTTAAGTGCCTTCCCACAACTAAGGCCCATTCCACATCTGTAGTGAAAGCTGACCAACCCCAATTTTGATACATTGATCAACTGGATGCTTTAGAGAAGCTTCCAATTCTAGATGCTTTGGAGAAGCTTCCACACTGAATGCTCTCAGCAGCCTGAGTTGCCATGAGAAGGTGAGGTTACCGGGCAAGGTCATGTACATCCACCCCCGGTAGCCGGCCCCACTCTCCCCACTGCCTTCCACCTGCACCTGGCATGTGGCATCCAGAGAGATGCAATGATCCTGCAGAGTCCCTGTTAGATTTTAAGTAAACAGGGGAAAAAAGAATGAAAAAAAAAAAGGAAGATTCCCTCTGAAATAATTTTGGTTTATAGTGGATGGGATCCAACCAGATGCCAAGGCCCAGCTCTGTATTTCTTTATTTTTGTGGGGTTGAATAACCCCCAGGCAGGCTGCCAGGTCCCTGTCCTCTTCAAGCTCAACTTGCTTCAGAGGAAATACCACACATGGAAGAAAGGTCTGAGGAGTGCTGGGGAATGACAATTTGGTTACATAGGCCTGGGGGACAATATAAAGTAACCACGGAAAGATGTGGAGCTCTGTGATTCGGGTAAGCCAACCCTCTCACCCTGCCTCACTTTCACTGCGACCCTCCTGAAGGATTGAGAAAGGCAGAAGCTGTTTTTGCAGCTAATTTTTACAGAGCCCAGACATACGTAGACGTCTGTTTATTTCTGTCACTCGAACGTGACCTGCATCTGTATCAAGCAAGAGGGAACAATTGGATCCCCAGCCTCTTTGACCTCATTATTCAAAAAGGCATGAGTAGTGGGGTATCACCAACAAACAATCAATGCCTGACAGTCCCTGACCTTAGGCATCTCACCGACATGTGCCCAGCCGTCTCCCCCTCTGTATGTGGGGGGTACATGAGATCAATCCCAGAGTGCTTTGAGGAATGATTCTAGGTCAATAACAGGGACAAAAGAGCACGAGGAAATCAGATCCATTTGAATCTCAGCATCACTTACAAATCACTCACAACCCCAAGTCTCAGATTCCTCATCTATAGCACAGACATGATGAGGGTGTCCACCCCATAGGGCTGTTGTCAAGTTCAAAGGAACTGATATCTATATCTATATCTATCTATATCTATCTGTATATATATCTATATCTATATCATCTATATCTATATCTATCATCTATATCATCTATATCTATCTATATCTATCTAGAAAAGCCTGAGCCCAGTTCCATGCTAGAATTAAGGGATCCAGTAATATTCACCTTTTTTGATTAAGCCCTCCTTATTCTTCATATCAGCAAATAATTTTTGTTTAAGTGGGAAGCACTAGGGAAAATATGCAGGTCAGATTATTGGGGACCCTACTCTTCCGCCATCTTGCCCCACCCTCAGGTCAGATTATTAAATACATTAAACAGAATACTTGAAATCAATAACACACACACAAATCTGAAAACAAAGCAAAATGCTTTTATAGGCATTTGAAATGGTCATTTTTGGGAAAAAAAATCTCCAAACTGAGTGTCCATCCCCCTTTTGGATGATTAATAAGGGTATAATAATAATAATAATACTATCCCCCAAAGGATATTTATAATGGAGCATAAGGGACAATGGAATAAACAATGTGGTTTCGTTGTGTAGCTATGAAATGCTACTCAAGGGCAGGGAATGAAGGGAGGGGTAGTGAGAGTAGAAAGGACTGGGACCTATGGGATGTTGAAGAAGGTACATGAGCTGCTTGAAAACCTTTGATTTGGGTTTGGTTTGTCAGCAAGCCCTAAACTTTTACCAAGTGCCTTCTATTTTCAAGTCAAAAAATATTTACTGGAAATGCGTTATGTGCCCCTCCCTCCCCAAAATGGCCTCAAGAACTCATATGAAATTTGCACACAACTCAACCATGAGGGATGCCATGAAAAATCCTTTGGCAGAGATACAGCCAGATATCTTTGGAGCACCACAGAGGGAGCGGGGTTGGGCACTGACAAAGACAGACATGGACAACAGAGAAGTTGCTGGCCTCCAGGAGCTTATAGTCTGGCTAGAGAGACAACACAAAAGGGTTAGAAAAGGTTGGACAACCTAAAGACAAATTATAACTAAAAAGTTCCAAATGGTCCCAAAGTACACATTTAACCCTTCTTGACTCACTCTCTAATTTGTTTGCCAGCATATTCGTGCATATGACTTTGCATGGATTAAAAGGCTATTTCATACACGAGTTATTGGATCAGAAGAAAATATTTTGCTTATCCAATGCGCTAGAGAACCCATATTTCCTGGGTTCTTGGAGAAATTGTTTTTTCAGTTAGCCAATATTTGAGAACCCACCATGAATGCTATACCTTGCTATTTTCAATCTATTTTTTTAAGAATAGATCGATCTGTCCCGTCAGATGGGGACAAAGCTAACCTACATATAGAGGTGGCAGGCCATTGCCATTGTACAACTGATCTGTGCCGGTTATAGGCGTGGGCTCTGGAGTGAGGTTCTCCGGGGCTACATGTGACATTCCTACTAACTGAGTCTGTGGCTTTGAGCAAGTCGCTTAACCTCCGTGGGCCTCAGTTTCACCTTCAGTTAAAAACAAAACAAAACACAGCAGTGGAAATTGCTTTATAAAATCGTTATGAGGATTAAACAAGGTGGTGCATTTAAAGCTTTTATCGAAGCCTAGCACGTAACAAGTGTTCAATAAACGCACGAGTGATATTAGGATTATAGCACAATACCCGCCACTGATACATACTCATACAAAACACAGATTTTATACTGTTGTAGAACCAATGGAACTGTGGCTGCTTGGAATATTCCCTCTGCTTGCCCTCCCCTTAGTGTGACAATCTCTGATTGTCCTTTAGGAGTCTTCGAAGACCCCTTCAAAACCAGCTTCAGTGGCTTCTCTATGTGTCCCTGTGGGACTATACCCTTAATCTTGCATAGCCGTGTGGGGTGTGGACTGTGTTGTGGAAGGTGTTTTGTCCACGTGTCTGTCTCTGTCTTCCCACCACGGCTCCTTCACCAAGAGGGCCAATTCCTCAAAGGGAGGGACCACATCTTGTTTTCCATTATATCTCCATGACCTAACGTGATGCCTGACATAATATTGAATACGTATGTACTAAATGGAAGGAAGGAGGGAACGAAGGAAGGGAGGGAAAGAGGGAAGGAGGAAGAAGGAAAGAAAGAGAAAGAAGGCAGAAAGGGTGGGCAGAGGTGCTCTGGTCCTGGCAGTGTGACATTTGTCTGAGTCTGCACACCCTCTTCCCTCTCCCTCCCCCTGTCCCTGGTGCCCTATAAAGTGGAGGGAAGTTTGAGCAAGGAGAATGTTTTACTTACCCCAAATCACCACTGGAGAAATCCATTGCATTACTGAGCACTGGTAATGCGTTGGCCCTGTTTCAGAATATAGGGTTTTGCTGCCCCTGCCAAGCAGGCTTATCCATGTGGAGCTTAGATGGTGCCTTTGCCCACACCTGTCTGGCTCAGAGAGCTCGCTGCGCTGTCAAAGGGAGTGCTGGGCATTGAGAAAGTCTGATGGGCTTTGACGAAAAAGAGAACCGGGCACACAGGTCTCATTTATAATCCATTCCAGCTGCTCCTCTGCTGGGGGAAACTGGCATTCTGTTTTGTTGGCCCCTTCTCCATCAGGACAGCTGTGAAACCCTACTCAGTGAAGTAATCGCAATAACAACCACCACTTTGCATGTTGATGCCTTTCTTCCAAGGAACTCAAAGTTCTTTGGAGACATAACCTCATTAATCCATCCTGCATGAAGTGGTGGCTGATGGGGAGGGGTAGGAGTTCTCACTCCTATTTCCAGGGCCGGGGGATTTAGGAGAGGAGAGTAAAAAAGGAAGAGAAAGAGGTTCCAGAGCTCGGAAAGATAAGGGATGACATCTTTTCCCCTCTGAATCCCACTTCGGCGCAAAGATAGGACAATGTCCTCTGTAGGACGATGCTCAGTTACATGTGCCAGTGAAAGATTTACACGGCAGGCTCACCCTCCCCCCCAAAGGAAGAGAATTCTAGAAAGGGAGTTAGGAAGTCTGATTTCTAGGCCTGATGTTGACACTAAATAGCTGTCTGACCATGAGTCCGTCCCCCCATTGGAGTAGTAGTTTCATATTAGAACATGTGACTTCACGCTATGTTGACAGAGCACAAACCCAAGAGTCAGAAGACCGATGCTTGCCTGTACACCAACATGGTTTTAGGTGTATTACTTCAGCTCTCAAGTCTCAATGGTCTTATCTGTAAAATATGGAAATCAGACTGGATTATCTCTAAAGGCTTTTTTAATTCCGATGAAACCAATATTCTAGAACAGGTGGGCTGGGAAACATCAGATCTGACTGGGGCTTAGACTTTGGGAAAACCAATAACTATCCATGTCAGTTTTCTATTACAGCTACCCTAAAACCTGGTAGATCCTATAAAACAATAATTTATGATTTCTCACTATTTTGTACTAGCTTGGGCAGTTCTCTGACTTCATCTGGCTTCACTTAGGTGACTGAATTCAGTTTGAGGATTGGCTGGGGTCGCAGCTGGGACAACGTGATACCTAGGCCCCCCTGGACCTGTGGCCCTTTCCTCTTCAAGGAGGCTATGCCAAGCTCCCTCCCAGAGTCAAGGTAGTGCTCCAGGAGGGCCAGAGCCTCAGTGTTGAAGGGTTCTTCACACCTCTTCTGTGTCAAGTTTATTCCTCTCATGTGGGCCAGAGAAAGTTACATGGTCCAGAATCAATGAGGGAGGGGACTACACAAGGACATTTTTATGAACTGAATTGTGTCCCACAGAAAGACCAGTTGGAATCCTAACATCCCGTACTACAGCATGGTGGCCTTATTTGGAAATAGAGTCTTCACAGATATACTCAAGTTAAAATGAGGTTGTTTTGGAGTAGGGTGGGCGCCTAAGCCATATGACTGTTGTCCTTCTAAGAAGAGGAAGAGCCACACTGACCCAGAGGGAAGACAGCCATGTGAAGACGGAGATGGTGATTGCGGTGGTGCTGCCGCAAGCCCACTCCCATCATGCTTGGAGTTTCAGTGGCAGGTTGTACTTTTGGATCAAAACTGGAGAGAATGAAAAAATAAATAAATAAAATAAAATAAAATAAAATAAAATAAAATAAAATAAAATAAAACAAAACAAAACAAAACAAAACAAAATAAAATAAAATAAAATAAAATAAAATAAAAAATAAAAAAACTGGAGAGAATGGTTCCATCTCTGTAGGAGTCAAACCCATACCTAGGCTGGTGAGGGCCTTTTCTCCTGCTTTTTCCTTTTTCTCCCCTAGATATAAGTGTGCATAGCATGACTCTCTGGTACCTTCTTTTCCCAGGCTAATCATGCACACAATGGAACTGGGATCCAGCTTGTCCACTCTAGTTACATAAATCAAATGTCTTTATTACCAAGATGGGATCACACTACGTTGATTACTCTGCAGTCTGCCATTTTTACTTAAAATTACATCATCAGTGTTTTTTCATTACTATTAATACGGATCTGTCTTCATTTTAATAGCCATATATATTTCCATATGCATGTGGCATCTTATTTAAACAATTCCCTATGATCAAATATTCTTTTTATTTCCATTTTATGTATATATAATATTGTGATAAACACATTTTTATGATACTTTTCCTATACTTGCTCAGTTATTTTCAACAGATAAATTCATAGAGCTAGAATTGCATACACAAAATGTTTTTTAAGGCCTTTGATGCATATTTTCAAATTACCTTCCGGAAACACTCTATTGGTTTATACCCATCAACGTATAAAAGTGCTAATTTTTAAAAATTCCCATGTAACCTCCATGACGCTCTACAATCTTTGCCAAGTGATAGAAGAAAAAGTTTGTGTTTCATAGTGTATTCTTCAGTCCTCTTTTAAACAATTGTGCTACTCAAAAATGTGTTTCTAAAATTGAACAGATACAGCAAGTGTAAAAGATACTGGTAGAATCAGAAATGAGTTCACAGAAAGAAACTGAGAGCAAGGAAGAAATGAAGTGCAGTATTGGGGCACCGTTGGTAATGGTGGGGCTTCATGGATCTTTCTTTGGCTCATTAATTTAAAATGGCTCAGATGTGCGTGAATTCAAACACTGTTACATGGACACACTCGGAGTTTGGAAATGCAGGGTGGAAATGCCAAATGAGAGCAGATCTGAGGAAAAGTCTAATAACATATCAGGGAAGAAAACTATCCCAGCACTGTGCTATTAAATAGGAGGGAAATGTATTACTCAAAAAACTATACTCAGTCTAAGTTAGAGGCTTGCAGAGTGAAGAGGAGCAAGAGTGGCCAAGGTTGACGATTTACACGTGGGGCACTTTCTGCCCTATTGGTCTATGATGAGACTTGGTGCTATAAACTGGGTCCATCTCGTTTTACTGTTTTCTACAGTGAGTGGTGGTTCTGAGAAAGGGAAGGGGTCACTCTATTCAGGATATCAGGATGGACTAAACGACTAACATTTTATGTGTCACATTCCTTCAGTGCTGGTAGGAGTAAGCTGGTTCAGTCTCTCTAGAGGAAATATAATATATATACGGTTCATATCATAGGTGTTAAATAGGTGTATGCCTATGACCCACAATCTCACTTCTAGGAATTCATCCTAATAAAGTAATTAGATAATCAATAATTAGATAATTTGCCCAAATATTAGGTATAAAGATGTTCACTGAACCACTATTCATAAGTAAATTACAGTAAAGTCCAAATATTGAAATCATTTAAAATTATATTACAGATTTTGTGTGTGTGTGTGTTTGTGTGTGTGTGTGTGTGTGTTTGTGTGAGAACATCTATGGATGTTTCATTAAGGACAGCAATCACTAATGCCCGAGTTTTACTAGGTCCTTAATTCTCTTTTTATGCTCAGTTAAAGGATTCCTACTACAAAGGTATTTGGAATCCTAGAGTTTAAGCTCTTCCTTTTGTATTCTCAGCGGCGTCTTCTCTAGCTGCACTAACCTGAGCCGTGGGATGGATGGAGATTGAAGTTATAGCTCTACCCAGAATCCAGAATTGTGACGTTCTCCTTTAATCCCCATTTCTGAATTTGGTCCAATTAAGATGAATTCTTTCTTAGGGATCCCTAGATCTTTGATGTTTGGTTTCTGCTGGAGAACAGCTTCCCAAGGACACACACATAGTTTGCCAGACATAACTATATGTCTGGACCCCAAGTTGGACGTGTCTTGAGTTTCATTCTCATAAAGCACCCCATTTCCATGTGAATCCTGGAGAAGCAAAAAGATACTTGGGAAGAGCAGGAGGTGGGTAGGGCGACACCTAATACCGTTTACAAAATGACTCTGAACCTTAGCTTTGGCTTCCTCAGGATATCTTATCGCGTGTGTTTGTGTCTATAACTGTGAAATACATCAATGTGAAGTCTCCTGAAGGATATACAACAAAAACATCAACAGTCCAGTGATGGGATTACAGTTGATTCTTATTATCTGCTTTTATCGTAATATATGTATTCTAATTTTTTTTACCCGATGGTCACATGTCTTTTGTGATCCACTTAACAATAGAAGTCATTTTTTAAAGGTACTCTTAAAAAAGAATACCACTTTGAACAACCACTCAGAGGTGTCTATTAGTTCAACTCCAGTCATTTTATAGGGATAGCTATCATATTGGTGCTTGATTCCAGAGCCATCAAATCAAGTACTTTTGCATTATATTGTAATTTTTAGTCATTCTTTTCTGATCCACCCCCTGATTTCATGGTAGATCTACAGATGGCCTGTTTTGTGGGGATCAAAAATTTCGATGAATAATGTGGAGATAATAGGTAAGGTATCTAGGTTTGAAAATACATGAGAGAGCTTTCCAGAGAAACTTCACTAAGCATTTGAGAAATTATTGGGCATTATTGTAGATGTTCTCGGGCATTATTGTAGGATTATCAAGGGGGTGCCTTATGAGCTGGAAGGTCTGTAGTGTGATAAAAGTGGCCAGATTCATGGTCAAGTCAGTAGTTTAAAGTCTGGGAGATGGAATGTAATATGACTGCATGCAGAGAACGAATACGAACTCCAGGCAAGTTTGGGAGGTGTGGTAAAAGAGATAAGGGCAGATTCCAAATTTCCCGTAGAAAGAGAAGAAACTTGGCACCAACCATGGCTTGACTCCTTCAGGTTCTGTTCAGTTTTTCCCCAACGTTGCTGTCCTCCCACTTTCCGAGCTGCCCCGTGGGCTGCCCCGCCCTTCAGATCCACCCGGCCTTGATCTGGGAGCTACCTCCATGTTCATGAAGGCATTTTGCTGCCATTTGGTCCAGTCTCAACCCCAGCAGCCTCCTCAGAGACGGGGCATGCCAAAGCTCTTTTGCAAGTATGTAGTGAGATTTTGAGTCACACTCTTGCTTAAGAGGATATTCTATGCATTTTCAGACATATGACTAACTGGGCAAAAAGTTTAAAAAATATAATTCGGAATAATACAGTGTTCAGCAGGAGAGCTGTTCTTTGCTTTCCATGTTGTTTGGGGGGTGGGGGTGGGTGGGAGAAGGGGCCTAGGATTGGCCTGAAATATGGAACACCATAAAGAGACAGATAGACAGAGAATCAAAGTCCCCGAATAGCATTTAATTCCATGTTGCTGTTTTTCCTGGTCTGGTTTCAGAAATCCTCTGACAGTTGGACTATTTGCTATTTAGTCATTCTACTGTAATCACTTTACTGACAATCAACAGGCATTGCCTAATTTCACACTCAAATTAATAAAAAAGACCAAAGTAGACTACAATGTCAAGTCTACATTTAATTTGATGGGATTTTTTTTTGAACATTTCCAAAATAACACATACGCAGTAAGAGCAGCAAATACACAAGGTTGGAAGATGTTTAAATATGTTCCAGTTTTAGCCAAAACAACTTGCAATAACTGGATTAAAAAAAAAAAAAGCCTAATTGGAGGTTTTCACATTAGGTTCTGAAACACATTTTTTGGTCCCCTTGTGCCTTGTTTCCAAGATGGTAGCACCTGGAAAAACATGCAGCTTGATTTTCGTAATAGATATGAGCTCAGATAGTAAGGACTGCATTACACCAGCTCCTTTGAAACGGGTGGCAGTTACTGCTGGAGTCCAAGTGGCTGAATCGCATGCTTGGAAATAGGAGTATATTCATCTGTTTGTGAAAATCACCAGGCATAGACCGTTTCCACCCAACACACCGTAGAAACTCGCAAGCCTCCTGTTCCCAGCAAGAATTGAAGCCAAAACTCAAAGGCAAGAGCAATGCCAGATGATTGCTGCTGTTTTCCTTACGCCTTTACTTCGGACGCTGGGCCTTGCGTTACTATACCTTCTCTCCTAAGGGGGAACCTTCTGCCGGAGGAACGACAGCGTCCTCCACGAGGCAGTGGCAATTCCCACCAAATCTCTGACCAAAAAAACCTGTCCAGCGTGTGTTCACTTTTCATCACAAAGTGATTAATTACCCCAGGAAACTTCATTTCATTCTGCTTGCTCAAATGAGAGTAATTAGAGCAGCCTTTGACCCTTTCTTCTCTACGCCTCTTAGTTTACAGCGAGTTGTGAAATGTGATAAGTTAGTTCTCAGATGTATACCTTTATGCCAAGAGCAAGTATCTCCTATTTGACTCCCCCACCCCGCAGGAACCTTGGTATTGTTTATTTAAGAATTTGACATCCAGCAATTTTGTCGGATGAAATTGAGAAGTGTCCTCCAAATGACACAACCCTCTGTCAATAGGGAGTTCAGAACTTGTCCCTTATCTTAATATCTGTAGTAATAGCTGGACCCTTAGCTCCTTGTGGAAGGTACAGTTCTCATTCCTACTTTGAACTAAAAGTGCAACGGGGCTAGAAACACGGTCAGGGGCCATTACAATAAAATACACAAGCACCCAAAGGATTCCACTTGGAAGTCAAGTACCAAATTTTTCAGGTGTTTTGAAACATGACCTTTGATACATTTGGGAGAGTGTTGTGGGCTAAGTGAAAGCCACCTTGAATTAATTCAAAAATATGAATTTTCTGACTTTTATTAATATGCCTTTTATTATAGATTAAAGAGGCAGTTTTTATGCATTGTAGAAAACGGGGGAAACAAAGAAATGTATAAAGAAGAAAATTAAAATTACTTTTAATAATATCTACAGAGATAGCCACCTCTAAAATTCCAACATATTTCTTTCCAGTCTATTTTTTATACAATTATGTAAATAGATGTTGCAAAAAAACTAAGTCTTGTGCTATAAAAGTTCTTAATTTTTTTCCACTTGACTTATCATGAGCATTTCCTCTGTCATTAAATGTGTCAAAAACATAAATTTTCATGGCTGTAAACATTTCATGATATAGGAACTTCTTCCTAAGGCATCTGGAGTTGCCCTCATTCTTGCTGAAATGCGGTGATCAAACGGCCTCCTGAGGTTGCCAGGACCCTTCCTTGCAAGAGACACAAATACAGATAAATGTGAGTTCATGGACTCCCATGACAAAGAGCTCCCTTTATGTGCCCCTGTCTCTCTTGGGTTTCAGCTGTTGCCTTGAGGTCTCAATCCTTCTCTTTCACTCTCCATCCCCGCCCCATGTCCCCATTTCTCTCTGTCTCCTTCCCTCCTCTGCCTTTTCTTCCCTCCCTCTCTCCCTTCCTCCCCCTTCTTTCTCTCTTCCTCCCTCCTCCCTCTCGTCTCTCACTCTCTCACATCCTCTTCCCCCTCCTCTCTCTCCCTCCTTTCCTTCCTCCCACCTCCCTCTTCCTCTTTTCTACTTACCTCTGCTTGGCTCTTATCAAAGCAAGCAAGCAAGCAAGCAAGCAAGCAAGCTCTCTTTATGGGGGAGCAAGATACCACTAACAAATTCAAGCTTATACCTTCTCACATATTGCCATCTGGAATAGAAAATACCTTTCCCCTAGTTCCACAAGGCCCATGGAGATCTCTAACTGACC
Organism: Canis lupus baileyi; assembly: GCF_048164855.1. Taxonomy (NCBI): domain Eukaryota; kingdom Metazoa; phylum Chordata; class Mammalia; order Carnivora; family Canidae; genus Canis; species Canis lupus. Next base: position 1,478,652 of record NC_132865.1, on the reverse strand, counting down.
TCACAACAGGTCTCATGCACATCTGTGAACCAAACTGCAGTCTGGAGGATGGATCATTCAGATTGGCCAAGTCTAGACTACATCAGGTTCACTTGCACGGGATCAGCTCCACAGGATAGGGCCCGGGCGGGAGTGTTGAGAGAAGAGCCTATATCCTCTCTCTACTCGTTGCTCTTTCCTGTTTTTGAAATTAGTCTTTACTGAACACCAGCTCCAGTTCAACACTGGGATTCAAGTCTTGCCTTTCATGTGCCTTCTCCAGATAAATGTACTCAATACCTTTGTGAACAGTGCACTAAAACCAGCAAAACTGTTTCCCCTGAGCTCAGAAGAAAATGAATGATTCCAGAGTCTTTCCATGAAGAAACCATCTATCCTGGCATTTTCAAATCTTGGGACTGTCATTAAGATGATCAGCCAATCTAGTAGATATTAAGGGAATATGTGTAGATTCTAGGATGTTGAATGGAACGTGAAGATCCAATGACTTTAAGGGGAAGACAACACCTAGAGTTACAGGTGCACTTCATTCAGTGCTGCCCCCACCACTACTGACTCATTACTGTTCGATTCTTCTCGGGAGGAGAAGTTAATACAAGCTTTTCCCATGGTCTTCAGACAGAACAAGGGAGTGCTCGTCTTGGGCTCTCAGTTATCCCAAGTGTGCATGATACAGTACTTTCCTCAGTCTTAATGATGCTGAATAATTATTTTCCTACTCCTCTGTGGACAGTTATTTCTGCTGTGTTTTGACCAACAGTGGCTGAGAAAAGGCACACGTGGGGTGGTTTCGGAGATGTTAGATGATATCTTATTGCAAGTTAAAATGCAAATTCTACAGCAGGTTGAAGAACCTCCAAGGAAATGATCATGGACACAGGGATTCAGGCTCAGCAGGGCTTGAAGCAGTCCTTTGACCTTATAAAGTTCATCTTCATAATGAAGCCTAAAAAGATTGGCCAACAGTTGCAAGAATGCCAGCTGGAGGACACAGCATTGTTGGTAGCCTGTCATGGCTTCAGGGACTTCAAAGAAAACAGGAAGGGAATGGCCAATGTCTCACGCTGGGAACACTTCCTTACAGAGACTGACTCTGCTACACTGACCCCAGATAACTCCAATCCATTTAGCACTTCCATTTTCAGGAGTGAATGCTCAGGATGAAACTTTATACATCTCAGATGTCTGAGAAGCTAATTATTAACCAGTGAGGCTAAAAGAACCCATGGGCAGTTGATTCGTCTGTGGATCAATTTTCTGAAGTATTCTGGGCGACTAACAGTCTTATGGGGCCACCCAAGTAGAATACATTTATGGTCATCTGGACAGGAGGAAGTAACCTCGATTGTGTTAGCTTTTAACGAGGTCTGGAATGTGCAGGAAACAGAGCACTTCCTACCCTCTGCTGGACTGTGAGTCATCCCAAGGGCTGGGGTAGAGTCTTATCAATCTTTGGATTCCTGTGATCTAGAGGAATGCCCTGTAGGTAGTAAATGTTTAATAAATATTTCTTGGGTGAGGGAATCAATGCCCAGGATGGAAACCTGGGAGTCATTCTTGATTCCCATTTCTTCCTCTTCCTCATCAACCCACCACCACATTCTCTGGAAGGAAAAATAGCTCCTTGGTCAGCCCACTTTTCTCCTTCGCCGGACTACTGCGACTACCTCAGAAACCCTTCCCTGCTTCCCCTGTTGCAGAGCACAAATTAATTTTTCATAAAAACCATGGAGAATTTTCAAAAATATAAAAATACCTCTACTGGCTTTTCGTCTTACCCAGAGTAAAACCCAGAAGCCAGCTGCCCACCTCCCCAGGTACAGCTCTTTCTTCTTTTTCACCTTCCCTCTCCGGAGACACGTCGAGCTTCCTTCCATTTCCACAGCTCACTAGGATCCGCTCTGCCCCCATTTTGTGCAAAGGCTGTTTCTCAGATGCCCTTCCCCACACCTCTGTCCTGCTCTCTCTTGCTCGTTCGGTGGGTGTTTGAGCCTAAGTGTCACACCCCCAGAGACGCCTCGGTGGCCGACACCCCCGCTCTAGGTAGACGGGCCTGCTGGGCCACGCTGGCCCCGTCCTCTCCCCGTATAGTGCTTATCAAGGCTTGTAGTTGCGTGGCTTGTTGATCCATCCACTGTGCATCTCACTAAACCGCCAGCTCCTTCCTGAGGGCAAAGGTCATATATCCATTTAGCACACTCCCTCAGGTGTCCTGCTCCTCGCCTCACCTCTTCTCCTCCTCGGCCTCAGCGCGGGGCTTTGGCAGAGTTCTGCAAGATTTCAAACTGCTCCCCATCGACAGCGCACACCTAGGCCCGCACCGAGCACCTCTGCTTCCTGCCCGAGGCTGCCCTCACTCCCTGGGTGACGCACCGCAGAAGCCCACTTGACATTCACGTAGGTGACCCAGGAGCGTGCAAGTGTCCGTGCTCCGTGGGGTGATTCCCTCCCAGCGCAGGCCAGGGGCCGGGATGCTTCTCCTCTGGTTCCTCCACGTGTTCCTCAGAAGGAGCAACAAGACTGGGCACCCGCAGCCCGCACTGCTGGTCAGCTCTGTAACGTGGCCGCATATTGGCTTTCCTCCCCCCTTTCCCTCTTCCTGGTCCCCCACTTCCCTCCAAAATCACTTCCCAGATAAACCTCCCACCTGCAAGCCTTAGTCTCAGCTGTAAGGGAAGCCAAGCTCAGACGACGCCTCGTACTAACCATGTGGCACAGTACCCGGTGACATCAACTATTCAATACGATTGTTTAAGCCAACAAGCCACGGATACATAAATGAAAATTACTGGAAAAATAAAAGGTGAGAGCAGCAGGAAATAAAAAAATGCATTAATACAATTAAGTACAAGAAAATTCAGCATTGCTTAGACTTACCAACTCAGCAGAGACTCTCATGACACATATGGTTTATTTATTTATTTTTTTACGAATTTATTTATTTATTTGAGGGAGCAGTGGGGAGAGAGAGAGAGAGAAAGCGAGCGCAAGCATGGGGGGGTGGGCAGAGGGAGGAGACACTCTCAAGTAGACTCCCCCCGAGCATGGAGCCTTACGTGAGGTTCCTTCTCACAATGCTGAGATCATGACCTGAGCCCAAATCAAGAGTCAGACTTTTAACTGACGGAACCAGTCAGGTGCATTCTTTTTAAACAAGATCTATCTATTTAATCCTTCCTCCCCCAGCTTGGTTTGTGGAATGAGAATGAGGTTTGGAATTAGACGTAACTGGGCTTGAGACTCCACATCTTTCCACAGGCATGGCCTCACCAATTTGAAAATAAGTCCTCAAAAATATTGATTTTCTTTCCCCAAAATGTCTACCCCCTTTTTCCTTTCCTCTCCACATCACATTTGGGAATTTGCTTCTAAACTTAAGGCCCATTGCTCAGAGCTGAAAGCTTGGTGCAAGAATCTTCTGGCTAAATTTATCTTCCCAGTCCCCACACTTGCAATATGCCAGCTGTCCCATCATTTGAAAGAAAATCTTCCTCAGGTAAAGACCCTTAAAATTACACAAGAAGCCTTTCCAAGCCCTCAGGGTCCTAGCAGCTTTCCCCGCAGGGACGGCGCCGTGTCACAGGCCCTGCTGAGCGGTGGGTGCGTGGACACGGGTGTTCTGTGAGCCTGCAGCTCTCCACCCAACTCTGGCCATTTGTGCCTTTTGTCTGCTTATGCTCTCAAAGGTCAGACCCTTATGAAAAATACTTGCTCTATTAATCATCTTGGAAGACTGCTCCAGACACATTTTCAGAAGGGATGCAGTAAGTTTTGTCTGCATGGTGCACCCTGGGAAAAGAGTTTCCCTTCCGAAAAGCAATCGTGCCTTCAGCCAAGTCTTCTTTGTTTTTTTTTTTTTTCTTACTTTTTTTTTTAAGTGTACAATGCTTTTTTTTTTTTTTTTTTTTTTGAAGCAGTGAAATTATTGCATGTTCTGAAGGCGTTGGGAGGCACGGCCACCCCTCTGGCATAGGTATGTTTGTGTTCTCAGGAGACATGTGCCCAATTTGAGTTTCACGTGCCTGCTGGTGTTGGCAGATGATCTACACTCAGCTGGCGCTCAGTGTTTTGGGGAACAGTGGAAGGTTTAACCATTACTTGACAAGGATTCATTCAGTCAGGGACAGAGTAGTATAATGGAGAGCTAAATGAGAGATGACCCAGTGATTAGACTGGCTCACAATCAGGGTAAGAATTTTTATTCTTACCACCACTAGACCACAGAAATAATCGGAATAGGACTGATTCTCCCGCTGCATTTGCCTTTGGGCGGGGGGCAGGATGGATATCTGATACCCTTCTCCACGTCCTCATCTGGACTTCATAGTTCTAAGATCTTCCAGCATGATAGGGCCACTTTCATTCACCAGTCGTAGGTAAGCCAGTCTCACCTGCCTGTCTTGCCACTCAGTACGGAAGCACTTCATGTGTGATGATGAAGCAAGCAAAGAAGACAGAAATTCCGGAGCTTGCTTCTTTCTCATGTAGAATTTTTATATTTTGCCTTTTCCACTTGAGTCTTGCTCATGATCCCCACATGATCTAATATCCCATTCCTCCAAGCCAACTCTTGACAACTCCTTTTTCTTGGTAAACAAAACAAAACAAAACAACAAAACTCTAATGTGTCACTCATTCATTAAGATTCCCATCTTACCTGGAGGGTATTATGCTGAGTGAAGTAAGTCAGTCGGTGAAGGACAAACATTATATGTTCTCATTCATTTGGGGAATATAAATAATAGTGAAAGGGAATATAAGGGAAGGGAGAAGAAATGTGTGGGAAATATCAGAAAGGGAGACAGAACATAAAGACTGCTAACTCTGGGAAACGAACTAGGGGTGGTGGAAGGGGAGGAGGGCGGGGGGTGGGAGTGAATGGGTGACGGGCACGGGGGGTTATTCTGTATGTTAGTAAATTGAACACCAATAAAAAATAAATTAAAAAAAAAAGATTTCCATCTTATAAGAGTAAGGCCTTTTTTTTTTTTTGCAAAATCATGATAATATCTGTTCTATTTCAGTTATAATTTTAACAAACCTGTGTACTGAATGAAAAGATTTATTTCTATAGCAATTTTCACTTGGGATGAGAAATAAATGATAAACAATATCCCACTGGGAGAGACCCCTGTAAAACAGCATGCCTAAAGAGGTAGACTGGTATGTTCAGGGAAAATATTTAACACCCTGGACTGTTTCCCAGTGGGATGAGACCAGACAAGAACAATGCAGTCTGCTTAGGAGACTGTCTGGGGATCTTTGTGAATGGCATCTGCAGGAGATAGATATTTCTTCCCCCTCAGATTCCTACTCCTGTATATGTGCAGGGCTGACAACTGAGTCATATTTTTCAAGAATGAATGTGGGTGTCATAGTCAGGGTTCTGTGGTCTATAAGTTCATAATTAGCTAGTTCTCAAAGTACTGTAGGCACAGCTGAGCTCAGACGGTTTCTTGAATGGCTTACCTCCAAAACGACTTCAATATGCCTTTTTTTATTGTCCACACTCCCTTCTATCACCACTGTCTTGCATAATTCCCACAATCAGCTAAAAGAGCTTCCGATGAAGAATCATCTTTGGACAAAAAGAATAAGGACTGGGAGGTGGCAACTGACCTGTAACTGAGGTATTCTGAAAATAGCCCCAATACAACATTTCCCAGGCCTAACCACAGATGTAATTTGGTAAATCATCAGCTAACCCTCAGGTAACAGACAGTGAGCATCGGCTAAGTACCAGGTACTATATTCAAGGTTCCAGGCAACAGAATGCAAAAGAGAACAATTCCTCACCCTGTCCCAGAGGAGAGCTCAGAGACAAAAATGTCAACAGTATTTTTCTTTCCTTTTTCTTTTTTTAAGATCTTGTTTATTTATTTGAGAGAGAGTGAGAGAGAGCATGAGAGGGGGGAGGGTCAGAAAGAGAAGTAGACTCCCCGCCGAGCAGGGAGCCCAACTTGGGGTTCAACTCTGGGACTCCTCATCATGACCTGAACCAGAGGCAGACGCTTGACCAACTGAGCCACCCGGGCGCTCCAGCAACCTCTCAATACAATGACATTGGAGCAACTATGCAATGAGAACTAAAGAAGGTGCAACAGGAAAGCTGGTCTTCTGGAAGGAAGACAAGTTGGTTGGAAAAGAGAGGAGAGGGAGGTGGCTCTGATGGGCAAAAGCATGAAAGTGTGAAAAGTCATGACATATACAGAGGACTGGTACGCCTGGAGAGTGAGTGAGTCAGGAGTGGGCCAGGGCACACAATGCGTTTCTTTGTCAGGCAGCTGCAAACGCCTGATACTTTCTGAACTAAATCAACTAGGGGAGATTTGTCTGGGTCAGATAGGGATATTTCACTTGCTCTGGATAGAACAGAGACCAAGGAACCTGTTCAGTGTTAAATCAGGTTCAGGGGGACACCTGGGTGGCTCAGCCGTTGAGCATCTGCCTTCAGCTCAGGTCGTGATCCCGGGATTTGGGATCGAGTCCCACATGGGGCTCCTGCGAAGAGCCTGCTTCTCCCTCTGCCTGTGTCTCTGCCTCTCTCTCTCTCTCTCTCTGTATCTCTCATGAATAAATAAATAAATCTTAAAAATAAATAAATAAATAAATAAATCAGTTTCAGGTGTACAGTGTAATGATTCAGCATTCTTCAGTGCTTACTACTTAGTACTCTTAATCCCTTTTATCTGTTTCACCCTTTACCTCCACCCACCTCCCCTCTGGCAACCAGCGGGTCTGTATTTAAGACCCTAGTTTCTTGTCTTTCTTTTCTTTGTTTGTTTTGGCTCTTAAATTCCACATACGAGTGAAATTACATGGTATTTGTCTTACTCTGACTTATTTTGCTTAGCCTTGTAGCCTCTACATCTACTCATGTTGTTGCAAATGGCAAGATCTCATTCTGTTTACGGCTGAGTAATATTCCGTTGTATATATGTCCCACATCTTCCGAACCATCCATCTCTTGATGGTCATATGCTTTCTTATTCCTGTTACTTCTCTGCGTTAGCCAACCACTCAATACTGAAATGACGACGTAGAAGGAAAGCGAAATATGGGTGACACCTAGTTCCTTTCCTTTTCAGTCCCTCTTTACTTATTTGTAAGCTTACTCTTAGAGTGCCAGCAGAATGTATCAAGAAGTGAAATAAAGACTGTTGAGTTAGTTTTGTGTAGCATTTCTACTGTTCTGGTAAGAATGAAATACATGTGCCTGTATAAGCTAAGAAATATGACTGTGTCATTTGTGTGATACCACACATGAGTTAAATGCTCTTATAGTTGCATTTAAAACTGGCATTGCACGATATAAAGATGAATGGTAAAATCCATGCTAATAATTCAAAATTCCAACTTTTCTGAACTTAGAATGTCATTAAATAGCAAATAAAAAGCAAAATGCTAAGTTGAAAGAGAGACCACCCAAGAAAGAAGTTTGATACCTTAGTACATTTAGCAGCACTTATTTCCTGCTTTTTGAATTTTGCTCCGGGCCCCACATATCATGTAGCCAGCCCTATTCTGCATATATGTGGGTGAACAAAATGGAAAGGGTACCTGTTGTCGAAGTTCACATCCTGCTAGGGAGAACAATAAAAGAGGCAGAGACAGGGAGGGGGGAGCAAGAGGGAGAGAAAGGGAGAGGAAGGAAGGGACGGAGGGAGGGAAGGAGGGAAGGAGAGAGGGAGGGAGGAAGGAAGGAAGGAAGGAAGGAAGGAAGATAAAGAAAACCTCACTATCTCATAACTGTTCTGAGGAAATAAGCAGAGTGACATGACTATCAAGGGAAGGTGGTCTATTATAGTTTGGGTAGCAGACAAAGCTTCGTTGAGGAAGTATTCCATCCGCTGAGGCCTGAAGCAGGAGCAGTTAATGACTTTGTGGAAGCGAAATCTTCCTCTTCATACCTAGACTCTGGACTCCTAGACTCTCCGCACTTTGAAACCAGCCAGAACAAGCCCAGTTCCTTTGCCCAGTTTTACAGATGACAGCCAAGTCTTCCCCAAGCTTCTCCACTTCTCTGCACTGTGCCTCTGCTCCTGGGACCCTCCTCTGGACTTCCTTTCAAAGGATGTTCCAGAGACTTTTCTCTTGGAAGCTACCCAGAGACCAGGACAGGTTGAGGAGAAAAATATGAGGTGCCTGTATTTCTGCCCAGGAGCCTCAAGGAGGCCAGAAACACAGTCCCTGGAGGAAAAATGCCCTGTTTCCAGTAACTCTTGGGAAAAGACACCTGGCTAAACCTCCTGCCTTTGTTAGTCATGCAAAGAGAGTCACATCAGAAGAAAGGGTGATTTGAACGAGCCCAGATGTTTCACTTAAAACCACAACCAGGCATAACATTTAAGCAATTTTTTTTTTTTTTGCAGTCATTTCTTTTTATGTCATGCAAATGCTCGAAAGTGGTCTAGGGAGACAGCATGTCTTAAAAGATGACAATTGCAAATGGCAGCAAATAGCAAACACGATAATAACTTGTCATGTTTAACACAAAGTTACAGCAAAGGCAAGCTGCTTAGCAGTAAGCAGATGTGGACTAAAAGGCAGATTGCAGACAGCTAAATGCAGACAGGTCACAAAGCATTTTGGTAAAGCATCATAAAAATACTACCTATGGTAGAACACATACAATAAATATAATATTTCAAGAAGGATTTAGAAACATGCAAGATTTACTATGTGAGAGTCTAAAAAAAGAGCAATTGATGTCTCAATCGAAGGAGCTAAGAGTTTTGCCAAGCGAAGCAGAATATGATTATGTAGAGGATTTTAAACTAGGATTTATTTTTTTTCCAAAAAGAACGCTGCACTTGGCAGCCCTCTCCATTCCAGTGCACAGAAGTTAGTAAACTGATGAAATAGCAGGGGATTCTTCTAGAGAGGCTAATTGCTACGCCACTTTCTGCCAAGACCATTTGAAAATAAACCCCTCTGTCCTATTGGGCTGGCCCTGGAAAGAGAGTGGGGTCAACACGCAAAGGTGAAGGTGGGCACGTAAGCATGATATGGTCTCACTAAATACGTGTTGAATGAGTAAAAAGATGGAGTCTAGAAGTTGAGTTGCAGCTAGTTTCCTGGACTAGGCTGGGGGGACTCTAAACGTCGTACAATGGCAGGAGTGCAGATTCTTACACAAGCATATATGTGGACACGCAATTACCCGACATGCATGAGCTGTTGAGTCCTGACTACATGCCCATCATGAATTTGAGAAGTGGGGTCTACACATGGAAGAGATGAGTCTGCTCGCCAATGAGGCACCTGCGGCGAAAGGAGAAGAGCAGCTTGATGCTTGATCGCAGTCAGCAGCACAGGCCGTTGGGCCACCACTGCCTCATCTCGTGACGGCGGGGACCTTGACCCTTGTGGGCAAGTCCACTGTGTGACGTGATGCAGCGAGTGGTTCCACTTGTGACTCTTCTCCAAGCCAGTCCCCGCAGACATCGCCAGTTTATGAGATGTTTGGAAGCAGTGGAAGCAGCGGGGGCAGATGCCGTTTATTCTTATGCTGTCGGGTGGGGAAACTTGGTGATGAGATTTATGGAGCCGCTTCCTCAGATCGGGGACTTTTGGGGATTGCAAGACCGTGAAACCCAACTTGTTAGAGCGCTTGCTGTTCGCATGGCGATGCTTTCTTACAGATGTGACAAGACATGGAAATACACTGAGCTTGAAATGCAAGAAAAAAAAAAACAAAACCAAAAAGCAAGGAGCATTACTATACCTTCAGAAGTGCAATAACTTCTTTTAAAACCGGACAGATAAGTTTTGAAGAAGGCCGTCATCATGCAATAAGATAAATACAAAATTGGAAGGATTATGGAACCATTGATGAGAACAGAGTTGGAACTTCAGGAACAGACTGTCAGCGTTGTTGGATTACACTCACAGTTTTGAAGAATGAACAAGGACCTAAAAGCCAATCAGGGCCCCACAACAATTGTGTTAACATATTAACCCGAGGATGGCATTCCTACTACTGCGTGTTAAGCTCTGGCAAGCATTTGTATCCCTGTGGGTCCGCTAAAATGCATGGTTTCTTCATGCTTCTGAAAACCAAGCAGAGGGTCACTTTCAATGCCACCAACCTCAAGACTGAATTGAAATGTATGTTCCGGAGAATTGGAAATGATTCAATGTGTCAAATATCAAAATTCTCACCAACGTGTTCAAAGTGGACCGAAGGTAGAATTGGGCATATACTGTGTGTGCACGCAGGAGAGAAACGGGCTCAACTCTTGTTATTTGGAGGGACTTGACAAATTAGCATTACTGTTCTAAACCTCCCATGCTTTTGAGTAACTGATGAGCTTTATCATGATTGTTCCTACCTTTACCCCCGGGGGTTTCTAACCCTCTACCTTACTCCCAAAGAAAAAAGTGGGTTTTCTAGCTCTAGGTCTTGACATTTGCCGAAAGTAAGCCTTGCCTTAGAATTCTCTGTCCCCTCGGAGCCCACTCTGCGCCCCCTCTGGGCAGAGAGTAAGAGCCATCTGTTTATCTTTAGCCTTGCTCTCGCTGGCAGACTGGCTCACATACTGGCAAAGAGATGTCTGTCACTTTGAATTTCATGGAGAACTTTACCCCAGTCTCCCGAGTCCCATGACCTTCGTGACTCAGACATGTATGGCCTGCTGTCTTCCATGCTTTCTGGATCCAGGATCCCGGAGAATGACATAAGTGGCCGGCCATCGGCTGGTTCTGAGAAGACTTCCAAGAATAACTGCCACAAAACTTTTAACAAAATTATGAGTTCCAAAGATCTAGAATGTTGTCTGTCAACCAAGGTCTAGAATGGAGACTACAAACTGGTGGCCAAATCATCCCACAGGCATGTTTTGCTTGGCCAGGCTGGTGTTGGCCTGCAGAGTGTTTAAGAAATATTTAATTAGTTCCCAACATTTAAAAATCGGGAGATTTCACATAAAAATCCAGATTTCTGGCATTGCTTGATTTGGTAGCACAAAGTCTGCATTCCCACCTGGCAATAATGGGCCACAGCTCTATAGCAGTCGCCCCGTTTAGGTGGGGCAAGCCCACTCCAGTCCACCATGATTCCTCCCACTCCCTACCAGCCCTACTTCACTGTCTCCTTAACACGCTTGCTTCCAGTAGGCTTTGGAGGTTGGGATCTTTACTTTAGAAGGACAATGTGGCCAGCACTTATGCTAAGAACCGTACGTGTGTGTGTGGTGGTGGTGGTGGTGGGGGACAGGGACATATTAACATTTCCTGGGTTATTATCTGGTTAGAGAAAACAAGAATAATAGCAATAATAATAAAGCTAATTTATGGATCAATTAAGGTGTTAATTGTGAGGTATCAATCACAGAAGTAACCCCTGGCCTACACACCCTCCTGAAGTGTGACTATCCATTGAAGCGATGGCCAGGAAGATCAGCCCTGCGTGAGACCAGCTGAAGGGTCCAACAGTTTGTCCAGTTAGACCATGAAGGGGTCTCTAGCATGGAGTTCAAATATTTATCCATGCATTTGTTCACTCGTTCCTTTTTTCAACAAGTATCTATGAACTGGTCAGGGAGGCCAGAAAGTTCACCACCCAGAGCTCTTTTCGAGTGAATTTTCATGGGAAGCCTCATGGACACCAGCCCTAGATGCCATTCCTTTGAATCCACCGTGGACCCAGCTTTCCCTACTTTCAGCCACTGTCTGAGCATGATGGGATTTTTGGAGCCAGGCCACTCAGATGGCTTTGGAGGCATTCGACAGCCGCTGGATGTCTCCTCGGCCTAAAGGTAGTCTACGGCTTGTGTAAGATCACCTATCAGGGCAAAAGAAAGTTGTAAAAGTTGTTACAAATATTGGTAAAAGACTTATCCCTTAAATAGGTAAACTCATGACATTTTTGTCAGACACAATTTGGATGAAAAGATAAAGTGGAGATAAATTTCTGATTTTTATATTACTATGTTTTACTGACTCATGACTAAAATTTTAGAATAAAAACTATCAGATCTCAAAAATAAATTCTTTATATGGCAATCTTTATAGGGGCCACCCTCTCAGGCTGGAGGAGACTTTCTCAGAACTGCCCTGTGGTCTGAGGCTTTTCCTACCCAATCTTCCTTCCTTCCCGCGTCACGGTCTGAAAGCTCCAGCCTACTCTTGCTCCCTCTCCTTTGTCCTCCGTAGGTACTTCCACTCATGAGGTTCTTGTCTGCCTAATCCTATCGTGACTTCTGTCCTCAGAGGACTCAGACTGCCACAACTGCCTATTGTGTGTCAAGTACTGTGCTAGGTGCTTGGGACATAGACTATATCAAACAGACAAGATACAACTCATTCATAGAGCTTGCGTTAAAGTAGGTAGATACACCATAAGCGAGAGAATCAATAAATAAAACTATAGGAAGATTAAAGAATGACTTCCAGATTGATTGAGTGCTTGGGCAAGGTCTTTCTGAGGAGGTGGTGCTTAAGCTCACTCCTGAAAGGACATTCCAGGCAGATGGAAGAGCAAGTACAGAGAGTTGAGACAGGCCTGTCTTTGCCATAGTTGAGAAAAGAAAAGAAAAAAAGGCCAATGTAGCTGAAGAATAACCAAAGAGAGAAAACGCAAATGCTACTCTGGGCAGTGGCAGGAGCAGAAGTTAACACTAGCCTGCAGGTCCTGTGGTCAAGAACAGTAGCTCCTGGCCAGAAATGACAACTCTTGAAGCTATTATGCACAGAATATTCCCCAAGTGAGTTGCCATCTTCTCTCTAGACCTAGGCATAAGAAATTCTCCAAATTTCATCATATTTTCTCGTTTGTTCAGGATTTCCTATGGGCTTGCTAATGCCCAACGAGTGAGGTGGGGTGGTGACGTATTGGCAATGAGTGTTGGTTGACTCCTTATTTTCTTATTATATTATTCTTTCTATATACCATTGGTTTCAATTTTCTAGCACTTTTATTTAAAAGTTTTCGCATTTAGCTTTCTGAGTTGTCTATAATTTTAATAACAAATTTCATTTTTTAAATACATCTTAACTTACACTATTCAAAGTTGCTTTAATTCTTTTGTCAGTGGTAATAAGTGATATTTATTTGAGGAATTTGTACATTCTATTCAGATTACCAAAAGTGTTGGGTTAAAGTCTATCCTAATACCCTCTTTCTATCACTTGATGACCCTACAATCTATTGTGGTATTCTTAATTTTAATGCTGATATTAACCATTCATTTTCATTTCCTGGTTAGTTTTTTAAGGGGTTTATCAATTTTATTTTATTTTTTATTATTTTTTAAAGATTTTATTTATTTATTTATTTATTTATTTATTTATTTATTTATTTATGAGAGACACACAGAGAGGGAGGCAGAGGGAGAAGCAGGCTCCATGCAGGGAGCCTGATGCGAGACTCCATCCCAGGTCTCCAGGATCACGCCCTGGACCAAAGGCAGACGCTCAACCGCTGAGCCATCCAGGAGTCCCGGGATTTATCAATTTTTTAGATATTTTCAGGGAAATAACTTTTAGTTTTTCTGATTTTCTCTATCATGTGTATGGTTTTAAAATTTCATTGGTTTGTCCTTTTTATTATTTATTATATGCTTCTTAAATTTGATTTGATGGACTCTTTGCTCCTCTTTTCTCATTTCTTGAAATGGAAATTTAAATCATTGATTTCATGAGTTTCTTCATTTTTCTCCATTTATAAGTATAAATTATTCTCCTTTTAAGTAGTGCTTTTTAACTGCATACCACAAATTTTGATATGTCATGTCTTCATCATCATTCAGTTCAAAACATTTTAATTTTCAATTTGATTTCTTTTTTGATACATGAACTATTTATAAATATATTTTCTAGGTAGTTCATTTTTTTCTAATCATCTTTTTGTTACTAATTTTTTTTTAAATTTCACTGTGACCAGAGAAGACATTCTAGGTAATCTTAGTCATTTGAAATTTATTGAGACTTGCTTAATGACGTAGTGTATGGTTAATTTGGGTTAGTATTTTCTATACACCTGCGAAGAACGTCATTTTGGGGTGGAATGTTCCATTTTTATCAAATAATTTTGTTAGTTCTGTTCAGATTTTTTCATTCGTTCTTAGTTTTTTGGTTGCTTCTTTTATCAGCTATTGATCTAAGTGTGCTAACATCTTCCACTGTGATTATGATTTATTTATTTTTCATGTTATTTTTGTTAAAGAAGTATTTTTATGATTTATGGAGTGCGTTCAAATTTAGAGATATGATATCTTTGAAATGGGTTGAACCCTTTATTCTTAGAAAATGCCAATTCAAAGATACCTGGATGGCTCAGTTGGTGCAGCATGGAATTCTTTTTTTTTTTTTTTTAAGATTTTATTTATTTATTCATGAGAGACACAAAGAGAGGGGCAGACACATAGGCAGAGGGGGAAACAGGCTCCCTGCGGGGAGTTTGATGTGAAACTAGATCCCGGATCCTGGGATCACAGCCTGAGCCCAAAGCAGAGGCTCAACTACTGAGCCATCCAGTTGCCCCAACCACAGGATTCTTAGTCTCAGAGTTGTTCAAGCTCCACATCAGGCAAAGAATCTACTTTTTTAAAAATAAAAGTCTCTTTAAAATATCCAACTAATTTTTAAAGTAAATTTCAATTATCTATGTATATGCATATCTATACCTACTATTATGTGTAGATAGACAAAGATACGCAGATAGAGACTGAGATAGGGATTGAGATCCTATTGGTTCTCTTTCTTTGGAGCCAGCATTTTATGCATCCCTAAATCTCAGAAAATATTCTTTTTTTTTTTTTCAGAAAATATTCTTTGAGGAAAAGTAGTCATGTGTTTAAAGCTAATTCTTAATTTGTTATTCTAATTTTATAAGACTACTAAAATCTTTGCTGGTTTTTCTTTTTCTCAGCAAAGATTCACTCCCATATATTTTCATGATTCTCTGGCCTTTCATAGGCAACTTCTAATATTTGTAACACCTCTTTGCCTCATGAACGACTTCAGATTTTTTTGTGGCACCTTGTTCATAATATTTCATCCTTACATCCACTTCACAGATACTTGCTGAGCATCTGTCATGTCACAAAACTGACCTTCCTTCTGTCAAGGAGTTTTTAGTTTCTATTAAAACAATTAAACCCCAAAACAAGGACTTGTGGTTGATGATAAAGTTCTTTACCTATCCACATTGAAATGAAATAAAGATAACAATGTGCACATTGGTATAAAAGAATTAATTTTCCTTTTCTTTAGAAAAACTTTATCCTGAGATTACTCCCTCAATATTTCCAGTGCTAAATGTCTTTTCTTGCTTCTCCTTCCAGAAATCGTGTAGTAGCTTATGGCAGCTTCAACAATCAGAAAAAAAATACAGTTTTTAAATCATTTTTTTAAAGCCACAGAGAGCTGCAGAAGTAATAAAAACTAGATGAACTAAAATTCAAAAGAATAGAGAGCAATTCCTAGATGGCCCATTGATCATGGGTATGAACTCACAATTGGTCTTCACCTGGGAGTGAGTCATGAAAACATATGGAGCATTTAGATATTGTAAATATGTCTGTACATTTTTAGCATAGGCTGAGTTTGGGAGAGCAATGGGAGACGAGGCTGGAAAAGGGATAGATGTGGAAGGGGAGGTACAGATGCCAAATTCACTCATCTGCTATGAAATGTTTCCTATAGCAAAGAGGAGCCATTGAGGAATTTTCAATAAATAAGTGACACCAACCCCATTTACACCTATTGTGTCTGATATATTATTTAAATTATTATTATATTCTTTTTTCCCAGCTTACTGGGGTATGCATCTCTTTCCAAATTTACTTTCAATCACTTCTACTTGATAGTAGGAATATTCATGCTACAGAGATTGACATTCAATACAAATCATGGATTTTTTTTTCTTCTGGAGAGCAAGCAGTTAAATATTTACCTGCAGGCACCATAGTTAGGACCAGAGGACTGGGGTATGTGGTTTTGTTAGGGGCCATGATAGGACGCAGAAAGCCCTATACACTCTCGAACCTCCAGTTGAGTGTCAGAAAGTCTCCTAAATGACCACTAATGTAGAGGAGAGTTGTTTGGGACTGAATCCTTGGTTCCATCAATCTCATCAATCAAGGATATAGAGTTGATATTTTTTCTTCTCTTTATTTCTTAACCTAATGTCAGAAGGATACTCATCCTAAAGAAGTGGGATAAATTTGAGAGAAAAGCCAACCTTCTGCATCACCGACTCTAAACAGCTGTGGCTAAATATCTAACCTCAGTAGGGCCAAGGGGAGTGCTGTGATATCTGACAATAAATGGACCTAGGTTTCAATACCAGAAGATGCTGCTTTATCAACTGGAACAATAAAAAAAAAAAGCTAATCAGAGTAAGATGCTGAGTGGTGGTAGTCACTGGAGACAAAATAAGTAAAACGATCTCATTTCTATACCAAAGTAGTTAACATGCCTTATAAATTAAAGAGAAATAAACTTTGTAATTCAGAACTATAATCATCCAGAATTCAAGATAACCAAGTTAACTAAGATCTTAAAATATAGACTGCTAACAGTCTATATCTTTGTTTGCTTTTTTTGTTTTGTTTTGTTTTACTTGCAGTGAAGCTTCAATAATATCTTTACTCCCCTCCTCGAAGCTTTGGGTGACATTGGACATTTCTCTGTACAAGAGATTGGGTTATTTGTCCAAGCGACTGGCATTTTTGAAATAGGATATCCAGCTTCTAGCTATTGGAGTCCCCATATCTAGTGGGCAAAAAAATAAACATCATGTGTCTGATACTTGTATTTTGGGTGCTATTTGAAATAATCTTTTATAATGATTTGTTTGAAATGCTTTGTCATATCGTAGCTATTTGGCATCTATTTTTTATAAGAATTTTTAAAAATGCAACATCAATAATCTGATAGGGATTTTGAGAGATGAATATTTACCGAAAGGAAGTTACATTACCAAGTGAGTTGAACTGATTTCCCCAAAGGGTGTTCCTTCCCACTCCTAGGTTTCTTTGTACCATAATTATACCATCATAAATTGCTCCAGATGTTTACTTATACTTTTTTTCTGGATTTTTAGTGACTAAATGAAAAGTAAAATCAATTTAATCTTCAAATATCTAGGACTGAGAGCCCAGTTTTGTGAATTCTCTCCATGCCCGTTGTCCCCATGCCTATATATGCCTGCTGGTCAATATCAATTCCAAAGAGGAAACTTGCTAAGAGAGAAGAAAATTAACATTTTCCTTTCTGTTGTAGCAATCTACTAGCTCTGATAAATGTTTGGTGGGAGAAGGAGTTCAAAAATTGTGGTTAAATTGAATTTTAAGAAGTTATCTATTGATTTTCTTTACCCATGAGGTCCTGCTTCATCATGAATCACTCATGGTAAGAGGAAGTTAGTGGAGACACAATTACAAATGAATATATATTTTATAGATTTAATTGGCCAGTTATTCGTCATTTCACCAAATATTAACAAGGACCTGTTGAAGTAGGTGTTATTTACCCCATATTACCTTTGAGGAAATTGAGGTTCAGAAAGGTAATGTGACTTGAACAAGGTCAGAGAGTAAATGGCAGTCTGATTTGACCTCAGGTGCCCCAGTTTCGAGTCCAGTAGCTTTCCCACTGGAACCCAGTTTCGAGTCCAGAGGTTTTCCCACTGCCCCAGAGCTGTCTTGATATTCTGTCTTGGTTTCATATTAATTGTACTATTGGTCATGGTAAGAATATTAATGAATACAATTACCAACGATTTAGTAAGGGAATAATTTTAAAAGCTTAAGTTTATTAGAAATGGCCAATTTAGTTTTATAAGGGATAGGTCATACTCAAATAAGTGACTACATTTTTCTAGGATATAGTTTCCATAGTGACCATGGAAAGACTGACATTATATACTTGGAATTCCAGAATGGTTTTGGTAACATCTCAGAGATTATTAGCTCAGATCTTGGACTGAGGGTAAAGTACCTTAATAGATAGAAACCAGACTCAAAACAGCAACTCTTGAAAGAACAGATTTTTCTAGCTGGAAAGAAGGCAGAAGTAACCACCCATGGTCAGATCGGGTGTTCTTACTTGTGATTTATGGGAATATTTAGAATTGTAAATGTGATGTTTCTGGTGTGTTGACAAAGTATCAGGAGAAAAGTCAGCTAGCCAAATTTAAAAGAATGTGTTCATTTTTGCACACCACAAATAATTATTACAAGTAATCTGAATTATTTTGCAAGAGATAATGGGCCACTTGGCTAGACAAGTATCTGGATATAGAGAGCATCTCAGAGTAATCCCCAAAGAAAGAAAAGTACACGAGCCCTCTCAAGTCCATTGCTTTTTATTTTGTTTTGTTAGTATGACAGGTATAAATAATAAATATTTAAGACATGAAAATAAGATAGTCAAAATTAATAGGAATCTATGCAACTGGAAGTCAGAAGAAACACTTAAATTATCCTCTAGCTTTCAATCCATGGTTAACTATTCTCCACCGACTTCAAAACCTTTCATTAACTAATTTACTCTAACTGAACTATGATGTATTGTCCCCATACTGTACTCTTGTTCTCTATCTCTCTCATATCTTTTACCCCTTTTCCCACACAAGCTTTCGTGCTTATTTATCTCCATAGTTTTTGTATAGCCATAAAATCTCTCTCTCTCTCTCTCTCTCTCTCTGCCATTTTCAATATCTTCCTATTTGATGCCCAAGCTCAAAGCCTAATCCTATAGACAAATAAATAATTGAATAAAAAAACCAATCTATCTCTTCCTGTCTTTGGGGTCAATCATACCTTTATGAATGATCTTTCATTGTCCTGTGCCTTCCATAGTTCCCTCCTCCATTTTAATTGTTTTAATTTCTATTCATTTGTATGCTATTTTATGGTTATTCAACTACTTTTATGAGTAATGCTAGACATCTCTGTAAAGGTAAAAAAAATCTTAGAAAACAGGGATGACGTGTCCCATTTCCTTTATATCCGTGGGCCAAATTTAGCCCTCTACCTGTTTTTATTTTATTTATTTGTTACATGTAATCTTTATTTTAAGATTACTTTTCTTGCGATGTCTTTGTTGAACTTTGGTATCAGGATAATTCTGACTTCATGGCCTGAATTAGAAAATGCTTCCTGCTATTCAATTTTTGGGAAGAGTTTGAAATACTCTTGTTAATTCATCTCTAAATTATTGACAGAATTCATCTGTGAACCTTTAGTCCTGGGATTTTCTTTATTGGGCATCCAGATATTTTTGTATGGCTTGTGAATTAAGATATATGTTATACTCCTAAATGAATGAGAAAGAACAAAAGAAAAATAGTATTTCAAGACATGCGAACATTACGCGAAATTCAAATTTTGGTGTCCATAAAATTTTATTGGACCCCAGACATACTCATTAATTTATGTATTGTCTGTGGCTCCTTTCACCCTCCAACGGCAGAATTGAATAGTTGTCACAAAACCCACAAAACTAAAATGTATGCCGTTTCCACAAGTGCCAAAGACCATGGGAACTTTGCATGTGGTACTATTTCTAATCCTAACCAACGCTCTGCAAGATATTATGCCCACGGTTTTATGGTTGAGGAAACAGACACAGAGAAGCTGGTAACTTGCTTCTGTCACATTAGGTGGTAAGCAGTGGGCTTGGACTTTTACCAGTGCCGCCTGACGTGACTTCTTTATGTTACACCATCTCCCAAACGACATCATTGACATTGTTGAGGGACTGCATGTCTGCTCAAGCTTCCTTTTTTCATCTTTGATACCATGAAGACTATGAACAAATTCTAAATACATACAGTAGTTGATATCAAGGAAGACAGATTAGTTGCCTAACCGTGGAATCAACACAGCATTAGTATTTATTCCAAGAAAGTATCCTACAGAGAGGTGATCTGCAACTTGTCAACCCCTAGTGGGCTTCACAGAATCAGAACTTTCCAAAGAAATTGAACTTTTTTACACAGGATTTCTTTATATAATAAAAACCCCTAAAAGCCCCAAGATATTAAACTACCTTCCTATTTCTAGAGTAAAGATGAAATTATACTCAGCCTAATTAGTGTCTCTTTTTCTTAATTGTATGTAGTTTTAATGCATATACATATAGCATAAATGTCAGTTTAAAAAAACAAAGTATTTTTAAATCAAAACTCCTCATTCCTTATCTGGCCTACGTTGAGAAGAGTTAATGAGTCATGACGTAAGATTAGGATATAATTCTAGATCTTGCTGCTAACATCATGTTCAGCTAATCATATATATAAATAGTCAAGATAATGCATCAACAAAACGTTGTAGTAAAAATGAGATCATCCACTGGTGGAAATATACCTCCAGTTCATCTTGGCTTTAGGAGAAGATGACTGTGGCCCAGTTTTTACCCACATGCTCAAGAATTTAAAAAAAAAATCTTTCTCAGTCCACTAGTTTGGTCATTTTGGACAGTTGGGAGATTGATTGCTAAATGTCTAGCAACCTAAACTGGAAAAGGAGACTGGCATTACAGTATGTTTCCATTTGAGTGTACCCTAGTAGGATGGGACTGCTGGAGAAAGTCATCATGACACTGGAAAGAATCACTCTAGAGCTCTGGAAAAAAAAATTGGCACATTTTGCTAATATTATGTCTCACTTAATGACTGATGCTGTTCAGTTATCTTTGGTTTTTCATAAGAATATTTTATCTTATAAACCTTCTAATTCTAATTGCTCACTCTGTTATATCCATTATAGTAGATGAGAAAATATTCTAACTTAGATCTTCTCGATCTTACTGTTTATACGCAAGAAAATGAGCACTGTATTAATAAGGAGCTCTCATCCCAAATCCCTTACGTTTTTCACGTGAGCTTTGATCATTTTATCATTCCAGTCAAATCAATTTAAAGCTCTCCATTCACAAAGCATACCTTTTTAATAGTAGAAAAAAATCTGAGAAATAATCCATTCTTGAGTCTTTTCTACATATGTACTCACTGCTTTTCTTTGATGTGAACGAGGTAGATCCTGAAACCTTAACCAAAATTCTCTCCTTGGAAACAATTTTTCTCTGAAATTACAAGATTGCTAACTAACTCAATTCCCATTTATATTGCTCGGCTTTATTTATCTTCCTATGCTATTTATTAAACCAACAGATCGTTTCATTATCTGAGAGAAAAATATATTTGAAAAGCTTTACCTGATAGCTTTCAAGTAGCACTGCTGTCAGTAAACAGAGGTGAAAAGCTATGGTCCAAATCACCAAACTAAAGCCCATTTAATAATCTCCCCCACCAGGTTTCTGAAAGTACATATTCAGAGATACTCCAGGAAAATTCACTTCAGATGGGAGCTTCATTCCCAAATTTCTCTGGCTTCCTACCATGTGAGATTCTCAAGGACCCCTCTTGCTTCTTTAGCACCTGACCTAGAGCACTAGAAAACAAGTATTACTGAAAGCACCTTTCTGCTCAGCATCATCTTGCCACAACTTCATCATGAAATGGAATAGAAAAGAGAGCAGTGAGGGAAGAAAGTAAAAAAAAAAAAAAAAAAAAATACTGCCCTCATTCATTTTTATTTATTTATTTATTTAAAAGATTTTATTTATTTATTCATGAGAGACATAGAGAGACAGAGAGAGGCAGAGACACCGGCAGAGGGAGAAGCAGGCTCCATGCAGGGAGCCTGATGTGGGACTTGACCCGGGGTCTCCAGGATCAGGCCCTGGGCTGAAGATGGCACTCAACTGCTGAGCCACTAGGGCTGCCCTCATTTTTATTTAAAATCATTTTATTCTTCCTCTAAAATTCCATTTCTGACAATATATAGGAACCACTAGGAACCCCATTCATCCTTGAGCTCCCTTCTCTTTCTGTTAGCATACATGTGCCAGGCGCTGTGCTAGGCGTGGGCACAACAATGGACAAGACTGCATAGCTGCTCTAGGCTCCCATGTTTAACCACATTCTCTTAACAGTTTGACGGTCTGATTATTATGCTGCTAGCTCAAAAGGTAGCTGGATTAAGCTTTGAAATTAAAATAAACAACAACATAATAAGCTAGGTACAAAGCACATTCAAACATTTCTTTACTCAACACATCCTGATGGACACCTTCCATGCCCCAAGCGCTGTCACATGCACTGCGGATGTAATTGTGAACAAGTCTGACATGACCAAGGTCTGCACTGTGCAAATAGCCCATACTCTAGTGAGGGGAGATAGATACTATGAAAGTACACCAGTAAATCAATACCTAGGATACATTCAGAGAGCGATACCGGCCTGTAAAAGAAATTAAAGTGCATCACGAGCCCGATGGAGTAGGATGGAGCAAGCCAGAAGGTGTACATTAGCCAGGGTGGTAGAGGAAGGTCTTCCTGAGGAGAGGGTTCATGGACTAGAAAAGCCCACCTGAGCAAAGATATAGGGAAAGAATATTCTGGAAAGCAGGAATGGTCAGTATAAAAGCCTTGAGCCAGGACAGGCTGGCATGTTCTAGGAATAGAAGCAACTGGTGCCTGATGAGTAAGTGGATGGGCTGTGGGTGCAGGAAGAGTTTGGCGGTAACAGGGGCTGGATCATGCAGGACCCGGTAGGTTAAGACATGGACTTTGGATTTAACCCTAGTGGGATGGGAACATCTTAGAAGGTTTTAAGTAGAGGGTGGTGGTGATATGATATGTTGAAAACATCTCCCACTGGCCACGAGGTTGCTTTGTGGGGAGGCAAGAGCAGAAACCAGCAGACTGGCAGGTGCAACACAACATACGATGCCTCTAAAGTTTAATATGGCAACTGTCTTCAGGCCGTGAAAAATAACTGTGCTGAGTTTGCTGTGCCCAAACCCATGCCTGGAGGGAGAGGGGCCTTAGCCTACTACAGGGTGCCTGGCACAGCCACGCAGAACCCTCCTCCCTCCAAACAGTGCTGTGTAGAGAGGAGAGCAGCTGGCCTCCAAATGAGACAGGCTGTGTTGGAATCTCAGCTCTGTCTGGTCACCTCCCCAGCCTCAGTTTTTTCCTCTGTGAAGTGGAACGAATGGGCCCACCTCTCAGGCAAATTCACATCAGGTGGGAGGCTGAGATAAGGTGACATAGGAGAAGCACTTGGGGAATGTCACCTTCCCTTCTCCCTGGGGGTGGCACATTTCTGGGAGGTGGTGCAGGGAATAACTATTGTCCTCTGCGTCCCCGACGAGAATGGTCCATGTTTAGAAAGGGTGCTCACCACTCTTCCGGGCGATGCAGCGCAGTAATGTGCCCGGGGGCTGCTTCAACCTGCTTTATTCAGTCAACAAGAAACTAGAACTGAGAGTGAAAAAAACGAAGTCAAGAAAAGCAGTCATGGAGAAGGTTCGCCCAACCGCAGGGCAAACTGCACCTCCGTGTCACCTTCCTTGAGACAAAGCCATGAGCAAAGCATCCCCTGACACCTGGGTGGCTCCGTCGGTTGAGTGTCTGCCTTCAGCTGAGGTCATGATCCCGGGTCCTGGGGTCGAGCCAAGCATCAGGCTCCCAACTCAGTGGAGAGTCTGCTTCTCCCTCTACTCCTCCCCCTACTTATGTACTTTCTCTCTCTCTCTCTTTCTCTCTCTCTCTCTCAAATGAATTTAAAAAATCTTAAGAAAAAAGAAAATTATTTTTTTAAAAAGTGCACTCCCTTCTGTAGCATGCTCCGGGAATGTGATTTGGTTGTGAAGCAGATTTGGAGAGTTTGGATCTCCATGCAAAAAAAAAGGTGTGGGGGGGGTGGCAAAATGCAGGTTGGAGTAATAAGTTTCACCTGACAGCCAATGGAGGGGTTTACTTGGGTAAATGGTTTTCTAATTGACAGTTTTAGGCCCTGGCAACTGCGATAGAAATGGAGTCCAAATCCTTTTGAGGGACTATAACTCTAAAAGCTGTGTTAATGCGATAGATTAAATGTACCAAAGCTGAGGCAGACCCCTGTGCTGGGGATTGCCTTTTCCTGGTTTCACAACTGTTTATTTTGATTGCTTTAAGTGTTGCAAAGCCCCATTGCCTTCCTTTCCAATTTCTGGCCCACCTCTACCCATGCTGCTGGTTCATTTGAACTTCTTTCCAACTTTCGCCTCCCTAGAAAGACTCTGCTGATCATGAGGTCAAAGATTTTGGGTGGGGAGTTTGGCTACCCTGAACAGCCATATCGTCCAGGATTCTCCTTTTTTCCACGCATTTCCAGAACTTGTTCACACACATTGGCATCTGTAGTAGTCAGTTATGCTGTCTAACAAACAACCTCAAAAATCTCAGCACCTTGGGTTGGTAGGTGGTGGACCATGTTTCCTCTAATTTAATTTGAGCTCAGTTGGTTGAGTGGCTGTGCTTTGGGGTGTGAGTTTGCTGGGTTGGTTCCTGTCTCAGGATAGGGTCCAGGAATGCCTGAATGTGCTTTCTTGTGTGTGGGAACAGCAACTACTTGGGGTCTGTCCCTATGGCAAATGGAAGAAGCTCAAGAAGGCAAACCGAGTACATATTTTAAGCTTCTTCCCACATCACTTCTCCTCATATCCCATGGGCAAACGCAAGTCATGTGGCCAAACCCAAAGTCAAGGAAGAGGGAGATATGCACTTCCTCTAGGAGGAGGAAGGAGAGTCACATGGCAAAGAGCCTGGAGCATAAATATAACATGGGGTTGTTTGAAGAGCTGGAGACCAGCGAGCCAATCTACTACAACCTTCTTCTCCAAGTCCTGGTCCTGCTCCTGGTCTTGGATAGGGCCAAATACTTACAATGAATGCTCATTCCGTGTAGAGTGAAGCCTCTTAGGGAGATCATCTCACCTCCGAGAGCACCATTTGGCGCTGCAAAACTAAAGCATTGAATCCAGTGGACTCTAAGATTCAAACATTCTATGGATCTGCAAATTCAGAATATGCATTCTTAAGGGGAAAATGTCTAAAATATTTTCTTGGGCCAAAGAAGGAAACTGCTAAATGATGCTGAGTTGGAAAGTCACTTAGGAGAAGTGTAGAGATTTTCTGTAAGATTTTACTCACTAAATTTGTCCCAAATGCTGACGGTTGGTCAGAATCAAGAAGAGGAAAAAGGAAGCACGTACTCCTACATTAGGGCGTACTATCGGCCTCAAGCTGCACCACGCCTGAGGATACAACATTAAACAGTAGACAAATTCTCTGACTGTATGGAGCCCACTGTCATCTCAAATGTCAGTTTGCCTGGCCTGGGTTCTCTAAGCCACACATCAACGCCAATTCCATTTTTCCCAAGTTGCTCAGAATGAATTCATTGCATTCATAAGTTTCTATCATCTATCATTTTATCCTATGATCTGTTTGGGTTTGATGCTAAGTTTTTAATATTGCCCTAGCATCACCTGAGAAAGAAAGGACAAGCCGTACCCACAAGTGTTGGGAAGCCACCCCCACAAACTATTCCCCCTGGAGTTCGTGGGCCTGTAGCTCTGGTGTGAATAGCAGTTGTTCAAATTGATCAGGGAAGTACAAACCCTGAGATGCCTATCTACCTGGTTGGTGATCTCACTTAAGAATGTAAGGAAATATTTAACAAGAGAAATGGAGCTAGAGTCCTCACAGCTGCTTTGAGAAATTCTGAAGACAAGGCAAATCAGCAGGGAAGAGAAGGAGGAGGGGATAGAAGAATGATTAAAATATCAAAAGGGAAATCAGTAAATTTGAAACCCCAGACCTGGAAACCATTAGAAGTCAGCTGGTAACTGTCAAGAATCAATATAAGAAATATGTAATTTTTAATAACTCAGAAATAAAGTATGCTGTTAGCATGCTAGGAATTGAGGTAGGGGGTGAAAAAAGTAAGGAGAAACGTGGTCTGTTAGCAATTATTGTGGATGCCAGGGCCAGCTTAAGGGGGTCACTCTCACCTTCCCGGCACTCCACTCTGCTTTGGCCTCAATGCAGCACACGCCAGCCTGGCATCCCCAGGGCACATCCAGCATTTCTATTGCTCAACTAGTTTAAGACACAGTGTATTCAGGATTCCTCAGTGTTATCAATCCACACATGGCTGTCTCCGCCACAATCATTTTCCCTAAATAAATTAGGACTACGGGAAACTTTTTAGTAAAGAGCTCTGGTTTTTTCAATAAATAAATGTTTACCTTTCCATTATTTATATACCAAGTTCGTATCTTCAAATATCGAAAGCTTCCAAGGGCAACTCAAAAGTAGCTTAAGCAAGGATTTTCCCATTTACCAAGTTTTTGAGGATCTCAGCAAGAATGTGCAGCCAAATTGGAAAACATCTTTTCTAAGGAATTGAAGATGAGTACGCCTTGAAGATCACGTCAGAGATGGACACTCCTCCAACGGAAGAATGAACGAAAACTGTCTTCAAGATCGTGACACACAAGCAAACAGGAAGATCCATGGAAAGATTAGATGAACATTTCCAAAATGTACTGTGTGGAATGTTAATTCTGAATAGGAATATCGGCTTAATAGGCATTTCATTAAAACAACAACAGCAGCAAGCAAACAAAATGGGCCCCAGTATCAGTTACGTTTGCCGAACGCTGAGTTATACTAAGTTAAATGGATTCCTCTCTTATAGGACTTTTCATTTCCTGTATAGGATCCGAACAGGATTGTGAATCTCAGAATTTGTGCATGGGATGGGACTTGCTTTTGTATTATTGAGAAGTTATTTCACCATGGACCATTGATCATCTGCCAAATTCACGTCCGGGTTGGCTTTTTTTCTCTAACTCAGCTGATGTCAATATCTTAAATGCAGTGAAATTAAAACAGATCATTACGAAGATTACAGAGAAGCCCTCTGGCACTTTTTTCAAGCTTCACTTCCACTAATAAGTCTTCTGGGTTGAAGGAGAACCCAAATGTTGCTCCTGAAGCCCTCTGATCTTCAGAACTAGGCCCATTTCATCATGGCCCTCAGTTAGTTTCAACCCATTCTAGATCCCAGTTGAGCATCAGGCCAGTCCTACCGCCAGTCTCCTTTGACTATGGAGTATGAGGGAGTGTTCCCTGCTTTGCTTCTCTGTAGCTAGTAGTTTTTGAGAGGAAAGGGGCCGTAGAGATCACCACTGCCAGGGAGGAAACAGCCATCCTTTCTAGCTCCCAAGCCTTGCAAAGCGCATCCAGATGACTAAGCCATGCTCCCCCTCCCTGCAACTCTCAGGCATAAAGAACCTCACGTTTCCTCCAACTCCACATCCCACTTGACTCTTCAGGAGTACGAAGCAATTCGAATGAGCTTCCCTGTGCCCTGTCACAGACTGGAGCACATTAAGGGCAGGAAATTAGGCAGGGGCATGTTTGTAGATCCGGTGCCGATTACTCTTCCACTCAGATTGTACATCCACCAATACGGAATGGATTTATCTCTAATTTATTAAAGGTCGGTCAGCATGGATTGATAAAGGAAAGGCCATGTCTGATAAATTCACCTAAATTGAATTCTTGGGCCACATTACCAAATCAGCAGACATAATTTATCTGGATTTCAGGAAAGCATTTAGTGCTATACCATATAACAGATGCATTTACTAAGGCAAAGTATTGTGTGACGGTTAAGTGTCAGGTGGCAATTCTGGAAACAGGTTTAAAATGGCCCCGAACTCAACACTGGGTGTGCCGCCAGGAGACACTTAAGAGTACAGAGAGAGGGGTCAGTCTGGGGGTCATTATTTCAAAGTCCTCGACCCTAATTATAATTTAATTTCCACAATGGTCATATCTCTTGAGAGCAAAATTGGGATGAAGGGGACAGTTTTAAAAGGAACAGACTGAAAATAAGTTCTGAATTTCTTTTTTCAAGCAGACTGTCTCAGCGAGGGATGAATGAGTTATTTTTCCACCAAATGAACACAAATAAACAAAAGAACAAAGGAAGCCAAAGACTTCTGTCCAACAAAGAAATGCGATGAAGAACTTGGAGCGGGACAGGGATGGGAAGCAGTGGGTTTCACTAATCCTACAAACTCAGAGTCTGAGTTGATACCACAAGAGCAATAGAAGTGGAATTTAGGGTTCTTGGGATATAAATAGGGTCAAATAATTACATAACTATGAGTCATTAATATCCTTGCTATGGCCTCAAAAGGCGCAAGCTCCTAACTCTGGTTTGAATTTACCTCTTCTTAAAGTCAAGATTTATGCATCAGCCTTACATCTTTATTCAGGCAATGTGGAATGGATTTCTCCCTAATTCATTAAAGGTCAGTCAGCATGGATTGATAAAGGGAAACCCATGTCTGATACATTTGCTTAAATTGAATATTTCCTCTGGGCTACTGCTAAAGTGACCTGAGGTGACCGTCATCGAGAATGTATTCAGGCAGGCCTAAACTGAGATCTCTGCCTAACATCTTCACCAACTCCATGGGAACCCAAGAAGAAAGCTTTAGCAAAATGCAGGCTCACTCTCTCACTCAGGAACAAGGCTTGAGCTCAGTAACTAGTTTCCAGGTCTGCCCCAAAGTCGAAGCTGAGGGTGTCCACAAACACTGAGCCCCTCACGACAGCATTGAGTTCACGCTCACTTGCACACATTTGTTCGGTCTCTATACCTCCCTCTCCTACTTCACCCTGGATACCTGTCAAAGCCAGCCAGGCACCAGTGCCGTCCCTGACACTTAGTTCCATGGCGGGGCAGGGGGCATTCTTCTTGTTTAGCACCATGTAGTGAGGGATGGCTGGTTGTTTGTGTCAACTTAGAGGGTGTTTTTGGATGGGATTACCCTTTTGGTGAGCCTTCAGTGAGCAGATCGTCCTCCATCGTGTGGGTGGGCCTTATCCAGTCAGTTGAAGGCCTGAATAGAACAAAAAGAGCAGCCTCCCCTAGCAAGAGAGAATTCTCCAGCAGAGCAGCTTTGGACTTCATCTGCACAAGTGGTTCTCCTGGGCCTCCAGGCTGCTGACTCACTGCAGATCTCCAAAATCACATGAGTTAATTCCTTGTCATGAATCTCTTACCATAATCTTTTTTATATGTCCGTATAAATCTAATCTAATCTATCTATCTATCTATCTATCTATCTATCTATCTATCTATCTATCTTTCCATGAACATCTTTTCATATTGTTGGTTCTGTTTCTCCAGAGAACCCTAATAATACACAGGGGTATCAATAGTTTTACTTCCATCTAGATTCCTAAAGCTTCCAACTTCAGGTGAGGTCTCAGCTTCCACCTTAATACTCTTTATTTCTTGGAAATACTCTGTGCTTCTTGGATATTCTACATTTCTTGGAAACTCTCTGTATCTACATGAAAAAAAAATATAGGCATGGAACAGTAGTTCTCCAGACTTGCAGTAGCAGGAACTAGATTACAGAGTTATTCCAAGAATTAAGGGAAACTCTGGATCTGGGAGCAGGAAATTCCATGAAGTGTCATGAACAGAACTCTGCAATATCAGAAGGCAGTTTAGAAAAAGGATGCAGGAGAATAATGACAGTTATTGTATCTACCATTGCAGACTTCCTCTAGTCTCATCATGTTCTTGATATCATGGAATCTGGCAGCTGAAATGAGGCACAAGAAAAAATTAAGGTAACTAACTCCAACACATTTATTCTCCTTGTTTTGAGCCTCCAATAGAGTCAGAATGGTCCTGATGCAAGTTTTCATGGCCCCTCAAGAAAAGCCTCA
This sequence comes from Canis lupus baileyi, assembly GCF_048164855.1. Lineage (NCBI taxonomy): Eukaryota > Metazoa > Chordata > Mammalia > Carnivora > Canidae > Canis > Canis lupus. The sequence continues at coordinate 1,449,044 of NC_132865.1, read as the reverse complement.
TTGTCCCCAAATGGCATTTTTAACTACAGGCTCACAGATACTATATATGAAGTTCATCCATTTATTAATTCATGTGAATAACTAGCATATATTAACTAGCCGAAGCCCTATATTCGGGGCTGGGAGAATTAAAAGAAATTCTTTACAGTAGATGTAAGATATCTTACAATCTGGTTGATTATCAAGATAACCACCATGTATGAAAGTTTACAAAGTATTTTTTTCCAATGTAGAAAAATAATTTACAGTCTTAAAAGTAATATAACAACACCCACATGTGCATCAATAACCCATGACCTGTCTAGGTGCATGCAGTGTTGACCAGGCATGGCCTTCAATGAGCCCATGAACTATGAAATACAGTTGGGAGAAAACAGGTGGGGCTGGCTTGTGACATGGTGTTAGGACAGGACAGGGCTGGGCTGAGCACATGGAGAGAAAAGTAACTGGGCCCATCAGTCTCTATGACAACTTTGGCATCAAATAGAGGATCTGGCCCTTACCGGGTGCTCAATAAGTAAATATGGAATGAGTGGATGAATAAAATAGTTAGAATGAGGACAAACAAAGGCATACAACATATACCAAAAGCTGAAGGGACATTGGGTCACTGTCTTCAAAGGAAGAAGCCAAGATGCACAGCATCCTGGCTGAGTATAACTCCTTTCATCACACCCAGAGACCTTGGTATTGCTGAGGGGTCTAAAGTAAGAGCAATAAATAGAATCAAAATTGTCAACTGTCATTAAATGTTAGATTGAATGAAAGAGTACACCACAAACTAATCGATCCCTATTACACGTAGGATATTGGATGTGTTTAATCTAAGACTTCCTGAAGTCGGTCAGTATGGACTGAAATCTTTTTTCTTTGAAATTTTATAAAATAAACATTAAGAGTGTTTTATGTATAATATAAATATATTATACCAAAAACACCTATATGTCTCAAAGTATATTCTCAGATGTTAAATCAAATAATTCTATTGTTGTGTGCCCCTTATTTTCCTGTTGCTTAACTTTGAGGGCAATCAGAGTGGAGTAAGATTCCAATTTGGAATTCCAAAATACCTAGTGGTGCCCCCTTTCCAGGGGTTCTGGGTAGCTCACACTCCTCTGTTTCTTAAAAGCTGTCCATATGTCTGCGGTGGCTGGTCCCAGGATTGCTTCTTCTGCTCTATGCGAGAGACCGTGTCCTGCCTCCTAGAGTCAGAGCCAGTACTCCTTCAGCATTTAAGTGACATAAGCCCTTTCCTCCTTTTCCTAGGGTTTCTTTTTAAAATTAGCTTTTTCTGGGGAAAGGGGGAGTTTTCCAGAGAATGACTAGAAGGGTTTGAGTGGCAGTATCCTGAGTTTTCCTCTGAACAGTCTCCTTGGACCATCACCATACCTTTCTCAGCACCATCACTCCATCCCTAGGCGTCAGAGGCAGTTCATATCTCTTTTCTCAGTCAGAAGACTTAATTGCATTGTCCTAGAGCCTCTTACCACTTCGCCCATGGTATCTTGCGTCAAGGGTTGCCCCAGGGAGAGGGCCTTAAACCCAAGGCTAGGACTGAATCAATCCAGTTCCAGGGAAGTCATTGAGAACCAAAGGGGCATTTGACCCAGTGAAAAGGGAGAAGATACAATCCTTGAATGAACAGATTGGATTTATTACCAATGTCCGTTATTTTGCCAGTTTTTTCCCAAAACAAGGGAAGGAAGAGCAGAACAAGCTTGCTGGGATAAAGACAAGAATGGCTGTTTTTTGTGTCACCTGCCCAGTGGCATAGAAATCCCAAGAGACCCAGAGGAAAGCAGAGTAGACGGGGCCAATACCTTCTCTCAAGGATATGGAGAGTGGGGAATGACTGCATCCTGATGACATGGGGAAGCCGTGACATGTCTGTCCTTAACTCTAAACCCCATGGTCTGTGGGTTAAAGACTCTTACAAGGTATAAACCTTTCATTGGTTGAAGAAATAAAATGACTATCCCAGGGCGCCTGGGCGGCTCAGTTGGTTGAGCATCTGCCTTCGGCTCAGGTCAGGATCCTAGGATCCTGGGACCGAGTCCCACTTTGGACTCCTTGCTCAGCAGGGAGTCTCCTGCTCCCTCTCCCTCTACCTGCCACTCCATCTACTTGTGCTCTCTTCCTCCCTCTGTGTCAAATAAATTTTTAAAAAGTGGATTTTCTTAGAAAAACGGGTGCTTTTTTCTTGAAGCTAAATGGGGTTAGAACACGGCCGATTCATAAGCATTTGTGAGAGTGGAATTCCTGGGCACCCAAACAGACCATCTCACAGTGGTGGTTCACGGTATGTTTGACAAAAACAAACAGAAAAATCAGTGAGGAAGCTTTTCTTCCTGCCAGGTCTTCAAAATTATAAGTAGATTTTTTTTTTTTTACTTTTGATTATTTTGTTTTGTTTGTTTTATAAATCTGTGAATGAAAGATACAGAGCTCTATAAACAGAAATAAGTCTAAAAGATTTTTCTTTTGGAAAAAAGAAAAAGCCCTCTAATGGCACCCTGAAACATTTCCGAGCTCTGAGCAGAGTTTTGAGAATTGCTCCCCTGACCCCACACACATCCCATCAAGACCTGGATGAGGCAGACAGAAAGAGCTTCGCCCACAAACATGATCTGGTCATTCCTCATTCTCTCTCCCATTCCAATGGCCTGCCTCCCTTTATTACACCCGATGTGATGGACAGCGATGATGTCCAATTACAGCATTTCCATTTGGAGAAGTGGTTTTCTTCAATTCTCTAATAGAGATGTTATTTTTTAAAAAAAGAAAAAAGGCAAGCTTGCCAGAATGTTTCTTGACAAAATACAGGACATAAAGGCTGGAAACCATCCTGTGCTCTGTTCATCTCCCTCACCATAATTACATAAATTATTTCCTGGGGCTGGAAACACCAATCCTTATTTCAAAAGGACAAGTTTTCCAAATCCACATGTGGACAGATGAAGAAAATATTGTCAGTGGGAAACTGGCCAGAGGAATCATCAACACGTGTCTGCAGGGCTGTCCAGGGGCCCGTGGTCCATGTGGATATGCACAGCGTATCTCACCGGTACCTGGATACACTTACGCATCCCAAAGAAATGGGTCATTGGGTGTCATTGGGCCCACTGAACTGAGCGTGAAACTCAAGTCCCTGAAGAGGAGGAGGTTCATGTATCCAAACAAACTCATATGAGCTCTTTAGAGATGGAGCTGAGGGGACTCGCTCAGTCTTAAGCAATATCCTCATCAGCTAAATAGACCTCAGGCGATGTGACCACCTGGCCTTCCCCCAGAGGATGTTGCCCTTGAGAAATCTTGAAATCAACTTAGAGTAGAGCCCCCTGAACCCTATCTTCCACCCCGGACCTCGTGAAGCTACTCTACTACTTCAGAAAAAGAACCAACACGGAGAGAAGAAAGGATGGATTTTGTGTCTACTTGTCTTCTGGTCCCTCTTGATTCAAGCCACAACTTTCAGGCTTCACATGTGGTGCTTGTTTTGACTGGGTAGATTAATGATTTCTTAAGCTGTTAATGCAACTGTTATAATTATTATTATTTTAGTTTCACATGAGAGGCAAGAAAGAGAGGGTATTTACTGCAGGGATTCAGCGGAGATATTTGGGTAAGGCCACCAGAACCATAAACTAGCTTCCCAGTACCATTTGAAACACTGCCAATTCACTTATCGCTAACATTTTCCTTGAGAACAGAGTTTCTCTTCTCTCCTTATGTCAGCTTGCCAAAAAGCATTATATTGCCACAGCCAGCTACAAGATGGGATAAGATAGAAGTATGCATTAATTGTATTCTGAAGCCTGCCATAAATTCACTGCAGTGAATCTGGATGGGGAGATTAAACAGCATTTGAGAACATTTTCCAAAAAATAAATCAAGTATAAAATAATGGCCTGTGTAGGACAGAAATTAGATGGCAGAGGATGACTCTGATTTATGGATGTTCCACGTTGGGTCGCCACTCCTCGAGGGAAGGAGCGGGGCGTTCATTCTGCACAGCTCTCTACGGAAGTCTGGTCAGTACCCTGCATACCTGCTGAATAATACCACCGCCTGTCGGGCCGCGTCACAAACTAGGCCGTTTTAGGGTTCCTGAAGGAACAGAGAAAATACCAGGCCTTAAGGGATGCCTGGGAGGGCGTGATCGAGTCCCACATCAGGCTCCCCATAGGGAACTGCTTCTCCCTCTGCATGGGTCTCTGCCTCTCTCTCTCTCTCTCTCTCTCAAAATACATCAGGACTTAAAGAAATAAGTGGCAAGTACTTGACAAGGAGGAGCCGAGAACGTGAAAGAAAATTACAAATATTGGAGCCAAGCGCTACACACCCTTAGGGCGACCGCACAATTTGTTGGCCAACCCGAGATACATTTGAAAGATAAAGGGAGCCCTGTGGACGTGGTGCCAGCACAGCAGACGTAAACTGGTCCCTCTCCCGGCCAACTAGCACGTGTGCTTCACCTACGCACGCTGTTCTTTGGCAAAGAAACAAAGTATGGCCAAGGCGCTGCACCGATTCATGGCACGGATGCATGGCCAGGTCAGAAGACGTCCGCTGTCAGGGCTCCAGGGCTGCCCTAATCAACTGCCACAGACTGGGCGCCTTGGAAATTTATGTTCTCTCCGCTCTGGGCGCTGGAAGTCTGCAATCAAGGCGCCAGCAGGCTGGGCTTCCTCTGCATCCTCTCTCTTTGAGGTGTCGATGGCTGTCTCCTCTCCACGGGTGTCTCATGGCCTTTTCTCTGTACGTCTCTGTGTCCAAATTTCTTCTTTTAGGAGGCCGCCAGTCATATTTGATAGGCCCCAACCTATTAACCTCAGTTTAACCTAATTACCTCTTTAGAGACCCTATCCACAAACAGATCACATGCTGACATATTGGGGGTTAGGGCTTCCACACATGAATGGGGAGGGGACGGGGAGAGCGGCTGGGGACACACTTCAGTCCATGGCAGGTGCCAATTCCTAAACAAAGACCAAAGTTTTACAAGAGCAGTTCGTGCATCTGAGAATGGCTGGGCTCTTCAAAAGACCAATTGTTCCAAGATGCCGAGATTCCCAAGACTCACCAGGTGGAGATCACAGGAGATGGGTCACATGCCAGCATAGCAATGAAGACAAGTTTCACGATTAAGAGCAAGACTGACGTTTAAAATATTTCGCTGACGGGCTAGAGACACTGAGGAACCAGTAGGACTATCAGGCATTGCCGGGCCGGAGCAGGGCCCTGAAGGCCTCACGCTGCGCCAGCGGCTGGCCTTTAGCTGAAGGATCGTGGGGGAGGCTTGCTGGGAGGGCTAGGTCTGAGGCAAGCTGGACGAATGAGGGTAGCAGTGGAGGGGTGAATTTGGGGCTCAAGGAGACAGCGGCTTACTAACGGTGGGGACCTGTTCTGTGTTTTAACGAGCACCGTGGCTACAGCTGTGGGTGCCAGCTGCTTGCCAGCCACTGCCGAGAGAAGGGGGCGTGAGTCTGGTGGGCTCTGTTGTCTTGTCTAACAAGGTCTCTTCAGGCTTTAGGTCGCTGATCGCTGTGAAAGCGGCCTGTCCACGAGACTCGGGTACTTAGAGGTGAGAGGGGTTGTCATGGTTATGTCAGCAGTTTCCCCAAGTTTACTGGCACAGAGCCCCACACCCCCTTCCAAGGAGCAGCATGGTTTCAGCTTCCTTCCACTTTCTTTTCTCTTCCGATCTCCCTGCTGTTGCTCAGAAGTTATCTGAGAGGGTCCTGGAAGTGCAGAGCCACTGCTCTTAGCGTGACGCTATGAAGTTGGCTTCTGAAAATGATAAGGGAGGCCTTGAAAATTGATTCGAGAATTAAAAATCCAGAAGTTTTTTTCGTGTACCAAGGAGGACTTTTAATCTCATTCAAAACCCACTCCCATGGGCATTTAAACTCTCTTAGCCGGCAACGAATTAGGCTCTCATGATTTGCATGTATCTAGATTGCATTTTGCTCAGTTCCCTGGGCTTCCTCTTCTTGTAATCTGGGCACTGGATTTTCCAAATTTGTAAAGAAGAAACAAGTGATATGCAGAGTCAGGGGCATAGGATTAAAGGCTAGCTGTGGGGTGCCTGGATGGCTCAGTCAGTTAAGCGACTGTTCCAGGGGATCCAGCCGTGCACTGGGCATCCCCGCCCCCCTGCATTGGGCTCCATGCTCAGCAGGGAGCCTGCTGCCTGCTTGTCCTTTGTCCTTTGCCCTTCCCTCCACCCTACCCCCCCCACTCATGCTCGTGCTCTCTCATATAAATAAAATCTTTTTTAAAAAAAAATGAAAAAAAGTGAAAAAAAAAAAAGGCTAGCTATAATTGACACAGTGATAGTGAAATGTCAGTAGTCAGTAGTCCCCCACCCCGGCTCGGAAGCAGCTTATCTAGAAAATATTTTTATCACATGAAGTTATATCTCCCAGAAAATGATGATAGTCTATCTACCATTTCTACCATAATCCAAAATAACAAGAAATGGTCATAAGAAATCAGTGTAAGGAAGTACACCTGAAGTACCAGAGTTCCTGACCACAGTAGCAGAATTTTGTGCTTTTACCAGGTTTGAAATTAAAGCAGAATCACCTCCCTGGTGGCAGGAGGACGACTCTCTAAAGTTCCACCTAGTTCTCGGATATGAGGATTAAAACATATGAAGATCGTAAAAGCCAAGAATTCTGTGTGAGGTTTTATGGATGAGGAATGGGTATCAATGCTTAAAACAACAAAACCAACCCCTCTGATTTTTCTCTCCTGGATTTATTGCAAAGCCATTTTCAGGGAATTTGGAGAAAACCTTAGATCAGGAGACCATTTTATATAGTAAATAACTCCAGTCTGGGCTAGACATGTATGTCACCCAGCTCGACAGAGGGATTGGGAAACTCACCAAGCAAAGAGAAGATTACGCTGTATCAGAGCTAAATCAGAAGGAAATATTGCTGGAAGGATCTTCATATTTTGTCTCTAACATGGCGATGGGAAGAGGGGAAGATAATGACCACCAACAGTGGAGAGGAAAAGGTAACTGAATATGGCAGCTCCGAGAAGATAGATGGGATGTGGAATCCCAGAGCACTCGGATTCACTTTAGAGTTTACAGGTGATGATTCCCTTTGATTCATGGCTACGGTTCTTAAGGGCAAAAGAACTTAGTTAGCTAGAGATGGGATGCAAACAGAAAGAGGGGCTTCTCCAGCTGGGAAAACAAAAGATGTTGGGGATGATGTTGATGAAAGCTTTTTTAAAGTGAGAGGTACAGAGAGAGTGCAAAAGGAAGGCAGCTGGAGCCTGTCCAGGTCGGCTAATGATGCATGGTGCTGCTGACACAGCAGTTCATCCAGCCAGTGCAAGAGAGAGCTGCCTTGGGGACCTGCCCTCATTCTTAGGGTTGGACCCTAAAAGTCCAGGTCAGGGGAGACTTCACCACTTGGTCTGTAAGACTTTTTCTTGTGCTTTAATTTAAATTCTTACCACAGGGACATACTTAACTAAAACTTAGCTTAATTTTTTCCTCTTTTCAGACTTTCTCCCCCTTAGCAAGTATTTGGTTTCTAAGATCAGAAATCAACAGGGGAAGGGACATTAGGCTGGGTTATAAAATGAAATGAAACGCCTCCACTTTTTCATCCCCTTTTATGAAAATGCCTGGTGCTTTGTTCATGAGGCTGAGAAAAACTCAACCTGGGTGTAAAATACTTACCCACTTAGTAATCGTTCACCCATCCCAGGGACCCAGGGAACTATGATCTTGGTAATTATGTCCACCAAGTTGTGAGGTTGGGCCCGCGCAATCTGAAATGTAAAATAGTGTGCAGGACAACATACTGTATTTTAATTCGTCTTTTTATCATGCTGTTTCTCTAGTTGAGACAAGGTGACGTGTACCACATGGTTGGCATCTGTGATGGCCTTAGAATTATAAATTCAAGCTACACATCCCATATCACCTTCTCCCCATTATCACTGAGTGAGCTCTAACCACTCTGTCCATAATTCCACTATGGGGGACCCACTGTCTCTGAAAGTAACTCATTCTATCATCAAACTTTAGTATAAGGTGGACTCTAAATTTGACAAACGCTCTTTCCAAGGGACAACAATAAGGCTGATCCGTTGATACGCAAAGGCTGAACTCTTAAACCCACGCTGCAGAAAGTGCCTCTTCCGTACGAGCCACGTCTATGGCTAAAGTCTTCCCGTGCCGTCAAGTTCTATCGAAAAACAACCCAGATGCACTAGTGTTTGGAGTTTGGTCTCATTTTGGTGATAAAGCCTTATCTCTTGCACAATGGATTGAGTATAGACGTTGGAAACATTCCCATTGTCTAAATTCCCTCATGTGAAGGTTTTTACACGTTGGAACCGTCACTATGAGAGTAGAGAAAAGAGAACATCCCTCTCTAAATATCTTCTGACATTTTACCAACTCTAGTGCCGCTGGGTCACACCTGAGACAAAGGAATGCACTAGTTGCTCTCTCCTCCGCGTGGTCGGGTACTTCCCCAACAGTGGCAAGATGGTCCTAGAGAGATTAGTTCATGCAGCAGGTCAGCAAACTACAGCCCATGGGCCCAATCTGTTCCTTTGCCTGTTTCTGTAAAGCCCTGTGAGCTAAGAATGGTGTTCACATTTGTTAATGGTCGAAAAAGACATCAAAACAAAGCATTTTTTGTGACACATAAAAATTACATGAAATTCAAATTTCAGTGGCCTCAGATAAGGTTTTCTTAGAAAATAGCCGTGCTCGTCATTTATTTGTTGCCTATGACTGATTTCATGTTACAAGAGCAGAGTTGAGTAGTTGTGACAGAGACCATATGGCCTGTGAAGTCCCAAACGTTTTCTATGTAGCCTTTAACGGAAGAATTTGCTGACCCCTGGTGTATGTCTTCCCCAAGCCTTCCTGATCATAATGCCTTAAATTCAACAATCTTTGTTTGTTTACCTGGATCTGTATCCTCAGAGCCGGTTGTTTACAAAGCTTTCGGTGCAGTGCCTGGCGCATACTAGATGCTCAATAAATGCTAAATATATACACTACCTGTACCTATGGCTTTTAAATATATATGTAACCAGTTAAATGTGAAATTCACATATTGAATATGTGTTGGTTAATATTCAACATAAGAAATAATTTCATTATAAAACAGGTGAAATGGAATAACAAGTTTCACGATGAAACGCCAATATTACTTCTTGTGACAAGCAGCACAGCACACTTTTTCTTGATGAGTAAGCACAGTTTTCACTAAAATATCTGCTGTCCCCGCTGTTTGAGATCTAGTGGCCCTAGACTCCCTGGCTTCTAATTACAAAGCAGAATCTTCTAATGCCAATAATAAGAACAGCCTCTATACCTTTTAAGTGCAATCTTCTTGATTATAAGCAGCCACTGACTAAAGACATCAATTAGAGAGGGAGATTTCTTAACCCCCGGGGCTAGAGGTTAGTTAAAAACAACTCCGCAAGTGGTTTAACTCCTTGCCGATCACTGGCCCCCAGCACAAAGCCTTCCCAGCAAGCCGTCGTCCCCAGCAGTGCTGCAGCAAAGAATTACCCTGTGTTTCTCGTTGGGTGGCTCCTCTCTCCTAAATGCCATCATCCTGTCTAAAGCTAATATTGAGGTGATAGGGGCAGGGGAGACAGAGTTCACTTTGTCTCTTCCTATCTCCTTATTCCATTTCAAAATACCTGGTCCTGGATTTAGAGCCTTTGGAAGCCTCGAAACCCTTTGGAAGATTGGAGACCTACACCGAAGCTATGCCTGCCCAGCAGCCTCCAGAGGCCGGCTCTCATACACCCTGGCTCAGGAAGGGCCAAGCATCCCTGCACAGAAGCCAGGCAGGCTGGGAAGTAGAAGGGCAAGGAGACGCCTAGAGAAATTCCAGAAGGAGGACCAAGGAATGTCACCCGTCCCAAACAGAAGCATGCACCCTAGGGTTCTGGTGTATTTTCAGGCGTTCAGAATGAGAAGAGGTGTGAAATCGAGTGTAGACTAGAGCAGCGCCAGTGCATGTGCTCGTTGGGTCAGTCTCTGACTCGCTGCTTGGGCCACCTTGTCTACGGAGCCCCCTTTAGTTTACTGGGTTAGCCTCGGCCACTGCCTCTTTATTATTCTCATGGTTTTTCACACTTGGCTTTCTTTCAACCCCTATGCATTATATATCCTAATGACTTGCTCTGAGTGGCACACTTCAGCCTCTAGAGGGAGTTCAAGTCCCCAAACCCCGAAGAGGAAGAGTTCTATTGCAATTTGTGGGTCAAGAACACAAATTGGACCAACTGTGTCTGGGTGGAGCATTTGGTGGGAGGAGCAACAAGGTTCAAAGCTCTTGCTCCTGCCTGGAGCACCCAATGGCTCTCCTCTCCTTTCAGAATCTAGCACATCCTCTTAGGTTTCTTAGAAAAGCCCTTTTCAAAAATTGCTTCACTTTTTCTGTCTTCCCGTCTGGGTCGCTGCTTTGAAAGTCTAGGCAAAAGGATCCTCACGGTTAAAATGCAGCCCAAACTTGTTCGTAAGGAAAGAGAATTGGAAAGGCATTTCGTAAAAAGCTCCAGTTAAGAATAAGTGACAAGAGAAATCTTAGTGCAGCCACTATGGAAAACGGTATGGAGGTTCCTAAAAAATTAAAAATAGAGCTACCATATGATCCAGCAATTCCACTTTCAGGTACTTACCTGAAGAAAATGAAAGCACTAACTCAAAAAGTTACATGTACCTGCGTGTTCGTTGCAGCATTATTTACGATGGCCAAGATTTGGAAATAACCTAAGTGTCCATCGATGGATGGATACAGAAAATGTCACACACACACACACACACACACACACACACATACACACACACGCTATAGAATGTTATTCAACCGTGAGAAGCAATGAGATTTTGCCATTTGTGGCAATATGGATGGTCCTTAAGGGAATTATGCTAAGTGAAATAAATCAGGCAGGGAAAGACAAACACCAAATGATCTCACTTATATGGGGAATCTAAAAAAATAAAAAATAAAAAATAAATAAAATAAAATAAAATAAAATAAAATAAAATAAAAAGCCCATAGTTACAGAGAACAGAATTGTGGTTGCCAGAAGCAATCAACATTTTATTTCTATACCTTTGGTTTAATTTATGTCATAAATTAATTACCACTAATATGGCAAACTGTATGTCAAGAGATTTACAACAAGGAATTGAGTGCCTCCACATTTCTGATCATTAAAATAGAAAACATTCTCCAAATTTCCTGTAAAACTGATGAGATGGATTTATCCAGCAAGAATACTAAAATTATAAGATTGTAGCATTAAATTATTTGTTACAGAATTTTTGAAAAAACTCTATACTGTGAAAACATCCTAGGTTATATAGCAGTTTTAGAAGTTCGAATTACTAATTATTCAGGGCAGAAAAATAACTAAAACACAAAAGTTTGTTTAACAGAGGTGCCCGGGTGGGTTACTCGGTGAAGCATCTGCCTTCAGCTCGTGATCTCAGGGGCCTGGGATTGAGCCCCCGACATGAGGCTGTCCGCTCAGTGAGGAGTCCGCTTCTCCCTTTCCCTCCGTGTGTGTTCTCGATCTCTCTCTCTCAAATAAATAAATTTTAAAACATCTTTCAAAAACCTCTGTTTAACAAAAGTATCATAATCTATTTTGGGGTGACCACTTACTTCCTACAGACCTAAAATATTTATTTCTCTTTTGAAGGTTACAGTTGCAAATCTACACTCTTGATTTAATTTATCACCGTCTCAGTAAGTTGGAGGAGCTGCGCAAACTGACCCACTGAAAGCAGTATGCCTAAAGGAAGCAAGAACAAGGTCGGAGTTGGGCAAAATGGGTGAAGGGAGTCCAAATCTACCCAGGTCCAGTTATAAAATAAATAAGTCATAAGGATGTAATGTAGAGCATATTAAAAAAAAAAAAAAGGTAAATAATGACATAGGAGTGTTGAGAGACTTCTGCTCCAACCTTACCACCAGAGAAAATCCTTTGTCAAGTCAATTTTCAAAGCCTTCTCTCTGTTTCTTAAAAGAGACTTTTTTCTTCTTGGGAGCAAGGCTAAGTAGATCTACTTGGTGAGATCTGGTGGGAGGAGATGCAGGAATGGAGGGAAGGACAAAAAAAGAAAGACTGTGGGCTGGAAGGGAGCCTTGGGAGCAGCCTCTTGAAGAAGGGAAAAAAATGGAGGAAGAAAAAGCAAGTTCAAGTAAGCATTTCTGTGGACCCCCTTTAATGTTCATTGTAGCATAAAGAGCTCCTTTTTAGGGGCAGCCCGGGTGGCTCAGCAGTTTAATGTTGCCTTCGGCCCAGGGCGTGATCCTGGAGTCCCGGGATCGAGTCCCATATCAGGCTCCCTGCATGGAGCCTGCTTCTCCCTATGCCTGTGTCTCTGCCTCTCTCTCTCTGCCTCTGTGTCTCTCATGAATAAATAAATAAAATCCTTAAAAATTTTTTAAAAAAGAACTCCTTTTTATTTACTCTTGGTTTTGAATTTGTTTCTGAAACACAACAGTATTCCAAGACTACATGGGTCTTGGGGTTCTTCTGAGCTACAGAGGCCAATGTTCATATGACCAGGCCCCTTTGCATAGTTCCTTTGAACCCCACGGTGGGTAGTTGGCTGAGGGTTTGCAGGTTTGGGAGGTTTGTCCCACTCGTTGTGATGAATACCTGACACATTTCAGCAGATGGGGGCAAATATAGGATGTGGGTCCATTCAGGGACATTACACTATAGCAACAGCCCAAACTATCAGTGCCAATTCCCAGGTAGGAAGAAAGACACCTGTGCTGGGAGAAGCTCTGGGGGAGACAATCTGCTGTAAGGAGGGATCATCATTCATTGTGGAGCCAGAGCAACTTGTCTTTTCATGAGCAAAGTTCCAGAGAAATTATGGGACAGTTTTTAACAGAAAGAGTCTGTTATTAATAGGCATTCTCCACCTATGTGCAGAACTGCTTGGGCTTTTGGGTGACGTCCCACAAATATCATGAGGAATCTGGTTTTGACATTAACAAGAGCTCAGTTCTGGATTCAGGGCAAGGTCATCTGCAGGATCTTCGTTGAGTAGATGGGATGGTATTTTTTTTTTATAAATTTATTTTTTATTGGAGTTCAATTTGCCAACATATAGAATAACACCCAGTGCTCATCCCGTCAAGTGCCCCCCTCAGTGCCGGTCGCCCAGTCACCCCCACCCCCCGCCCACCTCCCTTTCTACCACCCCTAGTTCGTTTCCCAGAGTTAGGAGTCTCTCATGTTCTGTCTGATGGGATGGTATTTGATTTTTCAATTTTCCTTTTCTGTTTCACTCACCACGGATGTGAGGGTCTGCAGGATGAGCAGACAAATCTGGGAGGAGCAGAGAGGATCTGCTTTAACAGATAAAGGTATTTCCAGGAACAGAGATCTGAGCTGCCATTGATGTAGAAGAACTTACAAAAGCAGCATAGCTTGGCTAATAAGGACCGGGACCAGGACGGCTGGGATTTGAATCTTAGCACCATCATTTACTAGCTCCTTAACCTTGCCCTGGCCCAGTGTCCTCATCTGTAGGAAGATAAGTTGGATGTACTTAATGGGGTTATTTTGAGAATTAAATGAGTTAACACATGTAAAGCAATTAGAACTGTGCCTAGAACATGGCAAATGCTCACTAACTGTTATTTCTCATGCATAAGGAAATCAAAGGCTGAGGAAAGATAAAGTTTGAAGGATAAATCTGGTTAAGTGTATTGTTTTGCTGGAAAATGTATTTTAATTTTATACGTAAATTATTTCATGGGAAAATACATGTACTTTGTTTTTTTTTTAATTTTTATTTATTTATCATAGTCACAGAGAGAGAGAGAGAGAGGCAGAGACACAGGCAGAGGGAGAAGCAGGCTCCATGCACCGGGAGCCTGACGTGGGATTCGATCCCGGGTCTCCAGGATCGCGCCCTGGGCCAAAGGCAGGAGCCAAACCGCTGCGCCACCCAGGGATCCCTATACTTTGTATAATATATTTTTAAAGCCCATCTAAATTTGTTTTGCAAGGGAAAGTATACTTTGGTCATATAAATAAATAAGCTGCATTCTGGAATCCACCAAGAAATCATAATTCCTAACAATATTCTAATCTCACTGATTATATCAGAATACACATGAGCGGGGATGAGGAAAAAGTATCCTTAAGATGTCCCATGCGGGAATTTTCTGATACTGTGGTGATCTGACTCTACAGAAAAGGTCACTCACATCTCTGATTGATCATGGAGCCTCAATATTCTTGAGTTAACCCAAGCAAAGACAAATGTCGCTTGCGAGGGCCCTGCCTCACTTGTAGGGCAGCAGTTCCCCCCCAGTCCAGGCCATGTACCAGTGCTGGGCTGATGGCCTCAAAATCACCAGGGGAACTTGCTACCCTACAGATCCTAGGTGCCTCCCCAGTACTCTACCCAGAACAGGACCTCTGTGGGTGATTCTCATGCACAGCCAGATTAGTGAGCCATTGTATTGGAGAGAGGGAGTTTAAGCATGATTTCCTCCCTCCAGGAAAGGAGCACCAGAATGCATCAAGGCTCACAATTAGACCAAGGCCAAGATGGGGGGATTTGTGATAGGAGCAAAGAACTTCCATTAGGATTGCCCCTTGGAGGATCACTTTCTCATCCTTCTGGAGACGTTTCCTAACTAAGTGCTTCAAGGGACTCTTCCTTCCTCTTTCCTCCTTTTGGCATAGCAGCGCATTCATAGGGCTTTGGAGCAGGACAACGGATGGCTCAGGAGAGAAAAGGCTAGAGCTGGTTCCCTAGGCTTGCTGTTGGATAACAGGATTAAAAAAGACTCTCCCGTCTCATATTGGATCTAGTTCTTTTATCATAGTAGAGGCCTACAGAATAATACGGGCCCAAAGCACTAACAAGTGGGCATTTTCCCAGAGCATCCCACTGGCTTTCTCTCCCTTGGAGACCTAGAGGACAGTAGCTGGGGGAGATGTGGGTCAGGATCAACAATATGGGATTCTAGGTAAGATTTTCTTTCCTCTGAAATCAATTTTCCCCAGGATCCTACCCCACGCTCTTCCACAAGCCAGCTCATTTTCCTTTCCCATCATTGGTCTATCTCAGTCAAGTACATGCTTTATGCCCAGTGCTCTAGGTTGCGAAATAAATTACATCCCGGCTGTTGGATGTACAGTATGCTAAAAAAGTGTAGCACCTTAAACATTGAGAAAATTATCGCTGCCCTGCAAAGTACTTGGAGGTAATTATCTCATGGCAGGAGCCAAGAGAGACAACGTACAAATTCATGTTGCTGAAATCCAGGGAATAATCCTAGTTTCCAATCTATCTGATGCTTGACTGATCAGCCTTTGCTCCAATTCTATGAGGTCACCGGCAACCTTCCAACATATCCCCAAGCCAGATTTGCTTTCTGTGGCTTGCACCAGTAGGCCACTCTAGTTAACAAAGTGCAAGGCCATAGGGAGCTGGATAGAAGGAGGTCTGAGAAGAAGGGAGCAGCCAAGAGACATTGTGAAATACTAAAATTCTGTGACAAGTTTTATAGAAGGAAAGACAGTGAAAGATAACTCCTGGCTTCCTAGCCTGGCCTGGAAGATGAAAACAGGGGAGTTCATTCATTCAGCAAAGTTTATTGTGCACTTATTATGTGCCAGGCACAGCCCAGGTGCCAGTGAGGCGGGGATGAAAAGTGGCTTGCCACGTAGCTTAGAGGAAAGAGGATGAGCTTCACTTTGGACAGGAAGGATTTGAAGTACCAGAGTACCAAAGTCGGTTGGAAATAGGAAACTAGAGCACACCTAAGGAACAGAAATCAAAAAGGAGATTCACGTGTTATTAATGAATTGAGATAGTACTTTAAAGTCTCAGGAGTGGGATTACCAAGCCAAAGTTATCAAAATATTATATGATTCCTTTTTGTAAAAAAAAGATTTTATTTATTTACTCATGAGAGCAGCAGAGAGAGAGGCAGAGACACAGGCAGAGGGAGAAGCAGGATCCCTGCAGGGAACCCTATGGGGGACTCGATCCCAGGATCCCGGGGTCACACCTTGACCCCAAGGCAGACGCTCCACCACTGAGCCATCCAGGTAGCCCTGATTCCTATGATACATCGTGTCATTTCCTAAAATGCACCAATATATAGTGTCACCAGAAAATTATTTCACTACAGTCTAGTTAGCATCGTTTGATATGATCAAGAAAATTAATTTTTTTCTTATACAATGGGTATAAAATTGTTTTAACTATTATTTTATTACTATGCCTTTGTTAATGAGGTTTAACATTCCCTCATGTGTTTAATAATTATATTCTATTTAGGCGAATTATCTATTTATGTTTCTTGCCAGTGATCTCTCAAATCTTATTATATTATGAAAGAGCCTCCCAATTTGTGATATTTCTTTTGATTGCATGTTTCCTATTTTTATTATACAGTTTTAAATTTCCCGTGTAGTCACATCTGTTAAATTATCTTATTGCTTTAATCTGACATAATTATATCGTGCTTCTACAAACATAAATATATTTTCTACTATTTCCTTTGAGGTAACATTTTTGTAATTAAGTAATTAGTCTGGAGTTTATTTTGTGTTATGAGACGTGAATCTAAAAGGATTTGCCTCAACTGGTATCCAGTTATTCCAATGGCATTTATTAAGTAATCTTGAATCTCCACATATTCTAAAGGAAAAGTAGTAACAAAATGGTAGGGTTCCACACTTGGCCTGTAACTCTAAGGGACAAGCCCCTTTGCTGTCCATTTATGCAGCTCTCAAGGAATGCATTGAATTAAGGTCTCTTCCAAAATTAACATTCGATGATTCTCTGAAAAAATTATGACCCTTACTCAGGATAAGATAGGTGCTTCATGAGCACTCATCTGGAACGTGCTCTCCGCCACGTCGGCTGTTGTTGTCTGGATATCTCAGATGACTTACAAACAAACATCCCTGGCCCCACAGCCATCTCCTGAAAGCCCAGGATCCAGCATATTTACCTCATTTAGGAAGGCTGCGCGGGAGATGCCTGGCTGACGGTACCTAATGGGCTATAAATATCTTTTGACTACTTGACCTTGGTCATGTTGGTATGACCCCCATCAGGTCTCCTCAATGGTGGGATCATGCGGTTGCCCACGAATCACTTATAAATGAGAAGGGTATTTCCCTTAATTGGGGAGAGGAAGTTTGGTAATGCAGCGCAGTGGTAAGTCACGCATTTGATGAACACGTGGCTCGATTGGATGCCATAGTAAATCACCCATGGCCGGCCCCGTCACTTTCCCCTTTTGAGCCAAAAGACCCTACAGAGTCACCACTTGGAATTACTTGCCTAAGCATGTTTAGCCCCCCTTTCTACCTCCGACTCACCCTCACCCAGCAGCATTGTCTACCATGTTTGCGCGCTCCTCTGCTGCATCTTGTTCCTACTTTCCAGTCAAAGGCATTTTTCCTATCACCCTATACACCTAAAGTTTTTGCTTTCCTTCAAGTGTTTGCTCAGAACCCAGACTCTGAGAACATTTTCCTACACGATGTTAACAATCACTACTACTACTACTACTACTATCACCATCACCATCGCCATGAACTGAGCCCCTGCTACGTGATTGACACTAGACTGCATACTCTATGAACCTCTTTTCATCTTGCAGTCAGGCCATGTATGTTGTGTTGGAATACGTTAGTCTCTCAATGCTTCAGTTACCATCTGGAAATTGGGAATATTAATCGTACATATTTCACAGGAGTTTTGTGAAGTTAAAATGTGAAGTACTTAGCACCATGGCTGGCACATAGTAAGCTTCCAATAAATGTCAAGCAAAAATGATATTGATGACGACAGTGGTGTCTCCATTATACAGATGTGGAAACTGAGCTTCTGAGAAGTTAAATTATTTTCTCAATTGTTCAAATTATCTACTGCTGCGTAATTACCCATTCAAATTTTAGTTACTTTAAATGACAACAATTTAATTCTCCTTAACGATTTTGTGTGTGACGGGTTAGGGCCAGGCTTTGCTAGGTGGTTTCTCTGTTCCTTCTGCTTTGACTGGTCAGAGCTGGTGGCTGGGCTGGGCCACAGGGTCCAATATGACTTGATCACATATGTCACCTTTGTAGAGATGTCTGGAGGCTGGAATACCAGTGAGCCTCTTATCTATCGCCACAGAGCCTCTGGGCCTTTCCTCATGGTCTTACCATCACACTAGGCAAAGATTTTTATAGGACAACTCAGAGTCTAAGAGAGCAACCTGGAAACTACCAGTCCTCTTAAAGCCTAGGCCTGAACTGAGATAGAGTCACTTCTGTCCGTGGTCAGTGGTCAGAGAAGTCAAAGTCCAGCCCACATTCCAGAGGAGGGAATATAGACTCTACCTCTTGTTGAGAGGAACATCAAAACTTGTAGCCAGCTTTAATCTGATACAGTAAAATTTCATGCTAGTAAGTGAAATTAAAATCAGATTTACTTTAAAAGTATTAAGCATAATATCTAGCACATATTGAGAGATTCGAAACTGATAACTGTTAATAAATGGAAATCTTTATCTATCTGGCTCCTAGCGCTGTGCTCTCAGCCTGATGCTTTTCTCATTTCATCAAGAGAACACCTTTGATTAATGTACAACCTGGATTTCAGTAGGTTTTTACCAAGGATTGTCCATAGACGTGTTTTATTTTCTTACCCAGGCCCCGATTTTCCTGAGATCTAACTTCATTTGTATTTGAATTCCTCACCATGCCTAAAATAAAGCAGTACATTCAATAATCCAAAATCATTCCACAAATGCTTTTTAGTCACAAAACACTAAAAATAAGCAAGTTTAATAATGGTGTTATTTTTTAAGTACATTGTTCATTCATTCACTCCTCCAATAACTATTTAAGGGCACAAGGCACAAAAGGGCACAAAAATGTTCCTCTCTACATCTATTCTATGTAGATGGTCTAAGTTTATGGATGCAGAGAATGCTAGAGCTGGGAAGGAGTATGGTGACCATTGTGTTCGGCCCACCCATTTTGCATAGAAGGAAATTAAAGTCCAAAGAGCTTAAGTGACTATGTTAGTTGGAATTTTGCTAAGTCAGAGCAGAGAACTGGGTCTCATTGACTCTCAGGTCACTGTTTTTTCCACTGTGTCATCTGACTCTTCCCAACGCACACTAGTTATTCTCATTCTGTTCTAACCTTAACTGTCTGGGTTAGGGATTATGATATTAAATTTGAATTGGAACTATTAAAGTGACCACATGATTTTGTCTTTTAAAAAAATGCATATTTCTTAGTGCTCTCTACTGAAAAGACAGACACAATGACAATCCAGTAGCAATGAGGATTCTGAGCACCCAGATTAAATGGCCTGTAATACCATTTCCAACAGAGGAACAAGAGACCTTTGAAAAAATAAACAACTCTTGGTTTGGATCATTGTTTTGTGCCAGAAAGCAAGAGAGCTATCAAAGACTAACTGGGTCATGTCAAAAGGGAAGGGATTCCTAGTGACAAAAGAATTAAAAAAAAAATAAAAAAGACTGTAGTGGATATTAACACATCACATATTTAAAATTTCACAAGTTTATAATGCTATATCCCCCCTGCCCTCCCAAAAAAAACCTTTCAAGAAACAAAAACTTTAATTGGTTATTATTTAGATTGCTAAAACATCAACTATTTGCTGTGAAGTTTTATAAAGGAAAAGAACCCTTTTTTTTTCTCGTTTTGCTTTTCCCATATAAGCTATATTTTAGTTACCAAATAGATATCAAGGTAATGTTCTTCTTTATAGAGGCATCCCAGCCAATAAATACAAAATTATGGAATTAGAGTATCGCCATTTTGCCACTCCTAATGAAATAAATGGCTCCAGATGGCCATCCCCATTGGATGTTAAAACCCTTAAGTGAAACTTGATAAGGAGGATATGACTGATGACATCACTAAAAATTACATACATCATGTGATGCAGTAGGAAATGTGCCTAAAGATAAAATGGACTTTGTTTTGTATCATTGGTGTGATCGTATGATATAATGAGGAATATATATTTTGTCTTCATTCTTTGCTCCTGTTAGAGATCCTAAAACCCTTGTAATATTGTAAGTGCAGTAAGAGTATCTTTTGGTGTAATATTTGGGTTTTGTCCCCTGCTCCTAAAAAAGCTCTGGAGTGATAAAGGTAGAAGGGACATCTTTGTGATTCGTATCAGGTCCCTTTCATTCCTGAGTTTATGTTAATGAGATGACTTTTGGGAAACCTCTAGGGAGGGGAGTGATTGCCAGGGAACCAACCTTATGATTAGAGGGTTGGAAACTTCAGCCCCACCCCTGCCTCCAAGAAAGGAACAAAGACTAGATGTTAACGTAATCACTAATGGCCAATAATTGAATCAATCATGCCTGGGAAGTTCTCTGTAGGCAAGGACCACTGAAGACTTTTGAGCAGAAGTGAAAAGGAGGAACTGATGAAAATGACGTTTTAGGAATATTAATAAAGCTCCTAAATCTGCCAATTGACAGGAAATACAGGAGATAGAGAAACCAAGTTAAACACCACCACTAGGAAATAATCAGCCAAATCCAGTTTGGGGTTAGGGAGTTGGGTCAACAGGAAAAATGACCAGGTTTTTCTGACAAAGCAACAATTTAAAAAAATGGCAGGAAAGAATCTGCTCAAGAGAAATAATTGCATGCAATGTGTGGACTTTGAATCACAATTCAAACATAGCAGCTAGGGAAAACAATCTTTGAAGCAATTGCAGAAATTTGAATATGGAACAACTATAATGTGATATTGAAGAATTATTAATTTTGTGATGGCATGGTGGTGGAAAGGGAAACTGTGTTTCTCCTCTACTACTCTCACAGCATATCTGAAGATTAATCTGGATAATTGTTGCATATGTGTTAGTTACTTACCTAAATATCCATTTCTCCCTTCTTTATTACTAAACAAATTCCAATTTTGTTCAGAGCTGCTCTGTGCCCATCTATAGGAGTGGATCCTGATAGTCTAAACCAGTCAACATAATCCTGACCCCTGTCTTCGCTTCCCTCCAGATCTGGCAAATGAGAAATATGGGGAAATCAGTGGGAATTCCTGAGAATGTTTTCATAGATGTTTATAGGTGCAGCTGGCATATCCCTCTATGATTCCTGCCGTGAACATGGATGTGATGGCTGTAGCTAAAGTAGCAGCTATATAACATTTTGCTATCCAATAGGAATGGTCAAGAGAAAAATGCCAATTCTAACATTGTTCTGTTAAATCAAAGCCATCACTTGCCTACCCTTGAAAAAACTTCTATTCAAGTCACTATGATCAATTGGAAGCAAAATCTATTCTTAAAAATTAGTTTGGTTTAGAGGAAGAGTTAAAATGGAGTAAATGAAATCACCATTTAGTGAGCAATTGAAGTCACGATTATGGTGCTAGAAACATGCTGTTGGATGTGAAGGAAAAGCCAAAGAAAAATATTCAGAGAATTGGGTTAAATCATAGGACACCTTGTGAGTGCCCACCAAGAATTGGAAAGTTGCTTGTGCTAACACGGTGTCAGGTTCCTGGTACAACCGTATATGGCATCATCCAGAAGCTGCTATTGGAAAGGCCTCTTAAAAGGGCAACTAAGGCTTCTGCTTGGAGATGACCCTGCAATGATGGGGTGCCATCCTTGGATATGGTACATATCTTAAACCAATTACCATCGTATGGTGCTGGGTCCCCAGTAGGAAGAATGCATAGATCTGAGAGCCAAGATAAGGAAGTAAGCCCAGCTGAACGCCACTCCTAGCGACCTATCTGGAGTATTCATGTTTCCCATTTCCAAAGCTTTGGCTTATTTGGTTCTTGAAGTCCTGGGTCCTAGAAGACAGACAGGGGGTGCAGTAAGAGTGCCACTAAACCCAAAGTTAAGGCTGCCACCGATCTCTCTGGGCTACTTGTGGCAGTAGAATTGCAGGTGCAGAAAGGAATGAGTGCAAGGGCGGGAGTAATTAGCCCTGATTCTGAGGAGGTAGGACTGCGGCTACCAAACAGAAGCGGGAAGAAATACGTGGAGTACTCGTGGTCCGCTACATTGTGCAGTCCTCCCATGCCAGACTTTCACAGTAAATGATCAAGCAGAGCAACTGAGATCCGCGAGGGAATGGTAGACAGAGGCTCAAAGTCATCCCAGGCTTCGAGCATTTAGATTGGCAGAGGTTCTCATCAAGGAAATGTAGAAGGACAGAGTGACTAACAATCAACTATAGCTTTAGGACCAACTGTTGCAGCCACTAACCACTATTCCTCATCTTGTAAGATTTACTGTAAAATGCAACAACCAGATTCTGGAGGCAATTTTGTCTGGCTGGAGGGAACTTCTTCACTTCTTGTGAAAGACAAGCAAACATGAACAGGATCAGGAGTAGAATGAGTTGAATGTTGATCCCCTTTGCCGGTCTGATGACCCCAATCCCCAGCTGGTGTGCATGGTGGTTTCTAGCCACTCACAGCTGCCCCCTGCTCCAGAGAATTGCCTTGGGCCATTGGGAGCAGCCTCGCCAAGAGGTTTTATTTTATTTATTTATTTTTTATAAATTTATTTTTTTATTGGAGTTCAATTTGCCAACATATAGAATAACACCCAGCGCTCATCCCATCAAGTGCCCCCCTCAGTGCCCGTCACCCAGTCACCCCCACCCCCCACCCACCTCCCCTTCCACCACCCCTAGTTCATTTCCCAGAGTTAGGAGTCTCATGTACCAAGAGGTTTTATATCCAGTTCCTTGACTGGCTTCCTGTCCTTGCCTTAGCCTGCTTACCTCACTCTCCATCTCCTGAGAACACTTTCTCCAAAACTCATCTCACAACTCATGTCCTGCCTCTAGGACAATTGATTTCAGATACTGCCCTTTTTCATTTGAATTATGTCTCCTAAAAAAGCCACGTTCAAGTCCTAACTCTCAGTACCCAGGAATGTGACCTTCCTTGGATAGAGGGTCTTTGCAAATGTAAACAGTGAAGAAGAGCCCATATTGGATTAGAATGAGCCCTAATCCACCGATGTGTGTCCTTGTAAGAGGAGGGACACAGAGATAAAGACACAGAGAGGCTACTATGTTATGACAAGAACAGAAATTGGATCTATGTTGCTATAAGGGATTGCCAAGGATTGTCAGCAACCTCCAGAAGCTGGAAGAGTAAAGAAAAATTCTCACCTTGAGCCTTTAGCAAGCATGGCCCAATTTTAAGCCTCCCGGTTTGTGGTATTTTGTTGTAGCAGTCACAGGAATCAAACACACTGCCGTTGAAGACCCAACTTAAATTTTAACTCTTCTGTGAAGATTTAGCATGTCACTCCTGGCCTATTAACACCTCTGTGACCCCCAATCATCTGTTTTTCCTTCATCCTCCCCTCCACTCACTGTCACTTGCCATGTGCAGTCTAGGAATGTTTTATCACTTACTGTGGTGCTAGACTGTTAGCTCCTGGAGAGCAGAGACCAGAGGTGATATTTACCTAATTTCCCAGTTTAAGGAGTCACTTTGGTTACTATTATCTTTTCTATAGAAAACTCAGAAGCATGTTTTATTGTGGACTCTTATTTTAGCAAACATCCTCTGTGCATAAAAGATAGGAAAAACAAAGTTGAGAATCACTAAAAAAAAAAAAAAAAAAAGCTTTTTTTGTATTATGAAAAGTTTCATTTTCTTTATGAATTGGACCACTTTGACTCAAGGAGGAAAACCTAAAGCAATGGCATAGGGGGATAGACTGGAAAAAATTTCAGGCTGGTAAAAATGTTGATAGATGCATAGAATATTTGAAAAAGTTGGATTTGTTAACCTCCTTAAATAAAAAGACTCTAAGGGGCTCCTGGGTGGCTCAGTTGGTTAAGAATCTGACTCTTGGTTTTGCTCAGGTCCTGATTTCTTGGGTGGCGAGGTTGAGCCCACGTCGAACCCTACTTCAGGCTCCCACTCAACAGGGAATCTGCTTGGAGAGTCTCTCCCTCTGCTCCTCCCCCCACCTTCTCTCTCTCTCTCTCTCTCTTTCTTAGATGATAGATAGATAGATGATAGACTCTAAGACTGATCCTCTGAATTTAACTCATTTGCAAGACTTATGTTCTTAAATTATTCTGGAAGGTAAAGCATATAGAAAACAAATACAGGTGTGTGGGAAAAGGTTATTTATGGATTTAATGGAAAAACAGAAACATGCTGACTCAATTTCATTCTCTTTGATTTCGGCATCCAAGAACATTTATCAATTATGGAGACATTCATATTCTGACCTGCCCATTGCTTGTTAATATTCTTAATTTACATCTCGAAGATTTCCTTTGAGAAGTGTCCTACAGAATGATCGTGATCTATCAGGACCATATTTCTGTGACTTTTCTCTTCTGATTGGATTGTTCTGGGAGGGTAGGTGACAAGGAGAGAGTACTGCTAGCCCATAGAACAAGAGATTAATAATTTCGATAAAAAGATCTCATCCTTGGGACCTGTGCTGGAAATTGTTGCCTTAGCATACATTCTTTAAAAACAGTTTGTAGGACTGAACTTCAGGAGGGAATTCACTAGTCAGATTTGTGAATAACTAGAAATCTATAAATGTAACATTTTAGCCTAGTCATCATCAACAACAACAACAACAACAACAACAACAACAAATGCTAAGAAGTTTGTTTTGTTCTAGGTCCCCAGAAGAATGGTAGAAATGATTCAACCATAAACCACTTGGGTAACATTAAATAGAGTAAGATGAGTCATTGTCAGTTTACCACTGATGTGAAATAATACAGGTGAGGAACAGAATAAAGACAAGATCACTTAGGGACATATCCAATTATATATACATAAAAGAATTAAAAATAAGAAATCTCTTAGTGATTATTCTAGAAGATTTCTTTTTTTCCCTTAAGGCTTTTTTTGTTTTCCTCTTTTTTCCTGAAATACGTCAAAATGTTAGCAGAATGAGGACACTATTCTTCTGCCCCAAATGTCTTATATTCAAAATATTCAAATGTAAAATCGGATCAAAAAAGAGCTCCAATTCTGGAAGAAAAAGAACACGAGAATGTTTAGAGTATCCAGTGTCATTCTACAAAAACCTTTTCTTTCCTCATGAGAGCCTTTGATACTCTGCCCTGGAAAACCAATACACAGTATTGTACAATTTGATAATGTGTGCGTACCGCTCTGTGAGAAGTTGGCAGAAAAAGTAAAGGGAAGAAATAATACTCGTAGTTTTAAAGGAAAATAATAAGGTCACTGCAAGTAGAATTTTTCCTTTGCCCGGTCTCAGTACCCATCATTTTTTCAAAGATTGGATTTCATTTGCATTTCCATACTGGATGAGAAAACTTCACGTTAATTCCTTCAGCTCACCTGCCTGTGACAATCTCAAGATCTTAAGAGCCAGACCACCAAACAGGAAATGGTCCTGCAGATCAAGTTAGGGAAGCTACCCGTCCACAAACCCTGCTGGCCTGGAATATTTTTTAGAGCATGTCCAATATTTCCCATTATAACATATACATTTAGGAAACATATATTTTTGTTTATGTGTCTTTATATGGGCCAGAAATAAGATATATACAAGGGAAATTAATTCCTTGCATTTGACTACTTATTTATTTATTTCCATTTTATTCATTCATTATCATTTACTCCTTTAATTAACACAAGTCGGGAACTGTACTAAGTGATGAAAATAAAAAGATGAATATTATATTTTTCTTCAAAGAACTCTTAGGAAGGACAGGGGGGCAGCCAGTAGGATAGAATGTGATTTACAGGCACCATTATCATGTACTGAGTGCTCGTACCGCGACAAAAATAAAGACACACTGACTGCTTTGAGGATACAGGGGATGAGAAGACAGTAGCATGTGACTCACCGGAGAGGAATAAACTCTGTTAAGATAAAATTCCAGAAAGGGAATTGTACACATACTTTTGCCAATTCTAGATACTAGAATCTTGATAGGAGAAGTCAAATTAGCTAGCAGATTATCAACAGTAAATCATAAAAGGTACACCGTAATCTCCACATCTTTCCCAATGTTGGTCAGGGTTCGGTCAGCCAAACAGATAGTACTCTAGGTATTTCAAGCAGGAGAGTCCTACTACAGGGGATTGTGCACTTATTAATCCACTGGAAGAACAGCAAAAGGAAGGTCAGAGAAGGCCAGCTACAGCTCAGGGGTACTGCTGGCTCTTAGAGATCGAGAAATCACAGGAGCTCCAAGAAACTGGACAGCGATCGTAACACCGAGACGGGTGTTTGACAGCAAGTGTCTCCATGGTTGCCACAAAAATCTCACTTCTGCCAAAGTCTACACATCTCCCTCCTGCTACCTGCGTGACGATAGGTGACTGCTCCTGCTCAGCCTTCCACATCTCGTGGAAATGCCTTTCTTTTCTTTTTTAAAGATTTTATTCATTTATTTGGGAGATAGTGTGAGAGAGAGAGGATGGGCCGGAGGAGAGGCTGATGGAGACAGAGAGGCAGACTCCTGCTGAGCAGGGAGCCCGGTGTGGGGCTCCATCCCAGGACGCTGAGATCATGTCCTGAGCCTCCATCCCAGGACCCTGAGATCATGACCTGAGCCTCTATCCCAGGACCCCAGGATCATGACCTAAGCCTCCATCCCAGGACTCCAGGATCATGACCTGAGCCAAAGGCACATGTTTAACCAGCTGAGCCACCCAGGTGCCCCAATGCCTTTATTTTCTGATGCTTTTCCACCCCAAGGTGGTCAGCCTTGCTGACCAATCTCCTCGCAGGATTTGCTAATTCCTAGAGATGGTAAACAAATCACCAGTTCATATGGGAACCAACCAATCTAGAGTCCATACTCCCATTTACCACCTTTATTGACCCTTATACTCTGGGTCACTATCCTCCTGCCCTAATCACCCTATGACCAAGCACCAGACTACTAGGAACAGCCTCTATGACCTGGAGCCAGCTGAATTACTCAAACTAGCCAATCCTAAACTTGTTTGCCTGTCTGTTCCTTCCCCCAGAACCACAATAAAGGATCTTGCTCACATTTTCCTTCTCCCTCTGCCTCCTAATTGACACTGGTACTTCCTGTGTGGGTGTGGTTCCCAGTGGCATGCTGTGCCCCCTTCCTCTTGGGATCTGCGAGTATAACAAACTCTCTTTTTAATGGCTGTTGCCTCCTGATCCGTTGGCCTCACCATACCTGAGTAATAATAATAATAGTAATAATAATAATAATAAACAATAACCTTACATTTTAATACAATATCTCTCATCAAAGAAACCTAGTCTAGAATTTAACTGGCAGGGATATTGAGAATGTAGTTTTCAGACTTCCGACTACTATACAAGAGGGCAGTGCATGGAACAGGAACTAGTCCAGCATGAGGCATGAGCTGCTGATAGCCTCACCTAGGGTGACTGATGGAGTAGTTCTAGTATGGTCTAGCTTACTCAGTTTGAGCAGATTTGACTGTTTTACTTTAGTACTCTTGATGCTAATTTTTTAAAATCGTTTTTTAACTTTGATTACTCATTACTCAGAGTCAGCCTTTGAATACTCCTTGGTGTTCTCCTCAGAAGGCTTTGCCCTGCATGCTGCTGGCTGCACGTTTAAATCGCTAACGAAATGGCTGCATAGTGACTCAGCCCCTTAATCATCATTATAGACCCTGCTCTTTTTCTTGCCTTATCTGTCTCATGTATGCTGTAGCATTAAAGGGAAATTTGGAAATCCTTTTGGCAGGAGAAGTCACTTCCTGCTCAGAGTATGAGCTGAAAATGGATAGCTAGTAGAACAACAGCTGGCCCTTCCCTCGGCGACAGCTTTAAACCTTCCCCATCCCAACAGAGGAACCCAGGACTTTAGTGTTTAGTCATGTCCCAGAGGCTGGAGAGTCGTGATCTAGGCATAGAACACTCAGTAGCTGAAGAGATTTGGGGCTCACTGTCACAGGTTAGCTACCAATTTACAGACAACTATGATTGTGGGAGGTTATTTTAAAACCTCTTTGGGAAGAGGCATGACTTCCAGCTTGGATTTTGGGTAAAATTTGATCCCCCTGCCTTTAGACTGATATCCTAACAACCCCTGCACACTATTGTTAGGCATCCTGCAGGGTGCTGCAGTTCAGAAGAAACTTAAGGCAATTATTTTTATTCATTCATTCATTCATTCATTCATCCTTTCATTCATTCAAGAAATGTTTATTTCTTCCTCTTCTCTTCCCTTTTGGAACAATTCAGTCCTAAAGCCTTTTTTTATGGGCAGAGCAATGTAGGCATCCTCACCAGGATGAAGGGGGCTCAGGGACCCAGAGCCTGACCATGAGGTGAGTGACCGTGCAAGGGGTAGACAGGGAGGTAATTCCAGTGGACATGTGGACATCCACATGAGGTGAGAGAGTCAGCAAAGGAGGACATTGTGCATAGAGCGCACAATCGTAGGCAGAGTGAGGAAAGCATCCCCACCCCCACCCCAGAGGAGAGCTCTGCATACTGTATGGCTGTCCACACAGTAGGGGGAACACGGATGCAGGGAGATGCAGCCTGGCATGGGATGTCAGAGCCTGCGTGTGGTGAGGATGGCACCTGAAAGACAGGAGTAGAGTGTCCAAACCCACATGGGACAAGGAGAGCATCCACGCTGGGAGGGGAGGCAGTGGTGACAGGAGATTACCTACATCAGTAGGATTGATCGAATTAGCCATTGATTAAGGATACTTGGTGCCAGGGTTGTCAATGTTGATGAAGGGATTTCAAATATGGAAAGGGAGAAAACTAGACTGAACCCTGCGAATTCTGTATTAGAATTGGAGATCTCAGTGAGGATTACAGTCTTCAGTGGATAAATCTATTCTCAACGCCTGTCCAGTAGGAGGGCTTGGGAGCAAGGACAATGAACATACCTAGCACCAAGTCTTAGTTTCCAGAACGATTCTCCACTGAAAAGACCTAGGATTCTATGGAAAAGCTGCTAATTCCAGGACAGGGGAAGAGCTAGATGAGTCTGGAACATTTGTGTCAGAATGTAAAAGTGATGATGAGACAGCAAAGGGATACAGAAAATGTTTTGAAAAGAAAGAAAGAGAGAAAGAAAGAAGAAAGAAAGAAAGAAAGAAAGAAAGAAAGAAAGAAAGAAAGAAAGAAAGAAAGAAAGAAAGAAAGACAAAGGATTCAAAACCCAGCTTAAATCTGGGACAATGTCAACAGCAATATAGAAAATGACAGTAAAGGATTATATAACCCATTGAATACGAGAGGAAACCAAGAAGTCAAACATATAAAGAAAAAACGCACAAATTAAAAGACTGATGAGAAAGAGGGTATTTACAGTAGTTCAAAGAATCTCTCTCCAATTAATTATTAATCATAAAAGGACAAAGAGTAACGTTAGAGTGGAGGGGACTGGAACACCCAGTGATCCACACGAACGTCATCATTATGGGGACAAATCCCCACCTGATATCTTGCAATAAGAACATTACTTCTGCAGATTCTCTGTCACGGATGCAGAGCTTGAGTCTAAGCAAAAGGAAACACTATAAATATTCAGGTTCAGAGACCTTCCAAATAATTGATCTGCAAACTTCAGAAAGTCTTCAAGAGATCACGGGAATCAAGAGAATAATGAGGAAATATTCCAAATTAAAAGAGATGAAAGATCCTTGACAACTAAATGCAATGTGTGATTCTGGACTGGCTCCCTTGCAATAAAGGACATTATCGGGATAATTGGTGAAACTTGAGTGAAGTCTGTGGATTAGGTGGTAGTGATGCATCAATGTCAGTTTCCTGATACCGGTGGTTGTATTGTGGATGTGTAGGAGAATGTTCTTGTTTGTAGAAATTACACACTCGAGTTTCTGGGGGTGACAGGGCATCTGGGAGCATCATCTCAAATGGTTTAGGAAATAAAAGGGTTCTTTGTACTAGCAAGTATTGTGTAAATTTGAGATTGCTTTAGAGCTTTTAGGAAGAAATACACCTTTAACTTTAGTTTTAAATTTACAGAAAATTGGAAAATTAGTACAGAGAGTTTCCATACATTCCATACCTAGATCTCTTATTATTAGCATCTTACATTAGGATGGTGCTTTTCTTAGAATTAATGGACCAATAGTGGTACATTATTATTAACTAAAGTCCATAGTTTATACAGATTTCCTTAGTTTTAACATTTTTTTTTTCTGCTCCGAGATCCCATGTAGGCTATCCCATTACATTTATGTCATCATGTCTCGTAGGCTTTTCTTGGCTGTGACAGTTTTTTAGACTTTCCTCGTTTGTTCATGACCTTGACAGTTTTAAGAAACACCGGTAAGGTATTTTGTAGAATGTCCATGAAACAGGATTCTGATGATTTTTCTCATGATTAGTCTGGAGTTATAAGATTTTAGTAAGAAGATCACAGAAGTAAAGTGTCATTCTCATCACATAACACACAGGCTTCCAAATTCCAGTGATCATAAATAAAACTGCTGTAATATTTGTGTGCAGATTTTTGCACAGACACGTATCTTTTAATCAGTTGGGTAAACATCAAGGAGTGCAACTGCTGGTTCAGACCATGTTTAGCTTTGTAAGAAACTGTGAAACTGTTTCCCAAAGCTGCACCGTTTTTGCATTCCGAGTAGCAATAAATGAGACTTCCCATTGCTGCTTCTCTTTGTCAGCATTGGTATGGTCAGGTTTTGGGTTTTTGACATTCTGATAGGTGTATGGTGGTATTTTGTTGTTCTTTTGACTTCCACTTCCCTAATGACCAATGATTCTCATATGCTTATTTGCCATCTCTATCTTCTTTGGTTAGATGACCATTCACTGCCCATTTTTAAAATTGGGTTGTGTGTTGTTTGTTGTTTCAAAGTGTAAATTTAGAAAGAAATAAGGAAAAGAAAGAGATGGAGGGAGGGAATGAAGGAGAAGAGAGAGAGAGAGAGACTATGTGCAGGCACTGCTCTGGGCACTTATGATACAGTGAGGTACAAAGTAGACAATACTTCTACTTATGAAGGAGATGAGTATGCCAAGGATTATCTTGCTTAGAAGACTGGAGGTGGACGCTTGAACAAAGATCCTAAGGCAGGAATATGCCTAGAACTTTTTTTTTTTTAATTCATGAGGGACACAGAGAGAGGCAGAGACACAGGCAGAGGGAGAAGCAGGCTCCATGCAGGGAGCCCGATGTGGGGCTCGATCCCAGAACCTTGGGATCACGACCTGAGCCAAAGGCAGACGCTCAACCACTGAGCCACCCAGGTGCCCCAATGCCTAGAAATTTTGAGGAAAAGGAGAGGGGCCAAAGTGGTTGGAGGACAGTGAGTGAGGAGGAGAGCAGTAGAAGAGGAGGTCAAAGAGGTCTAAAGTTTGCAAATCCTGACAGGTCTTCTGGTCATGGTAAGGACTTTGCCTTTTATCTGAGTAAAATGATGAATTGTAGCAGAGTTCTGAGCAGAGGAGTGACATAATCTGACTTACATTTCAAGAGGATGACTCTGGGGGATGTGTTGGCTATAGACTCTAGGGAGGCAAGGCTAGACGGTACTGCGATGGTCCAGATGAGAGAGGATGGTGCTGGACGGGAAGTCAGTGATAAGCAGTCAGAGTTTGGCTACAAGTTGAAGTACCTCCAGTGTGGTTTCCTGACAGATGGGATATGGAATGTAAGAGAAAGAGAGGAATCAAGATTCCAATATCTTAGGTCTCCAGCACCTGGAAATGTAGACTTGCTCTCACCCAAGAGGCAGACAGCCATGTGGGGAGCAAGGTGTGGGCGAAGGATCAGGGGTTCGATCCCGGACGTATTTTAATATGCCTGTTCGGCATTCAAGTGGAACTGTCAGGCAGGCAGATGGAGGGAGTTTAGGAATTTGGAGTTTGGGAGAGAGGTCTGGGCTGGAGATATAGAATCAGCAGTCACTAGCATATTGATGTGCATTCCTTAATGCTAGGAAGCCACTGGGGCTGATGATTCACCAAGAGAGGGAGTGTCAACCAGGAAGAGGACCAAGGCCTGAGCTATGTCTCATCATTAGTGACAGTGACAAGAGTGGTTTGTGGGTAGCCAACGGGTTAAGCCTAAATTGGAGTAGGTTTAGAGAAAATGGGAGAAAGGAAATAGGAAACAGTGAATATGGAAAATTCCTTTGAGGAATTTTGCTGAAAGAAAGAAAGAAGCGAGCTGGGAGCTAGTGAGAAAAGTGAAATCAAAGAAACTTAAACTTATCTTTTAAGTTATAGAAATAATAACTGGTCTGAATTCTGACAGGAGTCACCCAGTAGGAAGTGAAAAAAAAAAAAAAACCTGATGGTGCTAGAGAAAGAATTCCTGGGGAGTTCCCCATCAGTAAGTAATGCAGGGTAGGAGCAAAGACGTAAGTAGAGGAACTGGCTTTCTACAGATGCTAATCTACAGTAACGGGAAGGGAGGCAGAGTTTGTCAAGTACATGGACGCAGATACCAATAGAGGAAGATGTGAGAGGATGCTGGGCAAACTCTAGTATGGATGCTCCAATTTTCTCAGTGACGTTGGAAACAAAGTCATCATTTGCAGATATTTGCTTTAAACATGCCGTATTTACCCCTACGTGGACTACATCATTGAGACTAGAGAAGTGGGGATGCATCCTCATAAGGAATATTATTTAGCCAAATTGTAGGGGTAGGGGTCAGGGTGAAAGGAATAGAGGATTCCTACATATAAAGGCATGGAACAATAATAAGTATTTTTCTGCAACTAGAAGACAGAATGCATGTTTGAACAGAGGTGGGAGAGGAGGCTGGAGTAGTATTTAGGGTTAGATCATGTAGTAGTTTGGAGATAATATTTAATAGATGGCTCAAGTAGGAAAGTGGAATAATAATAC
The DNA here is from genome assembly GCF_048164855.1 of Canis lupus baileyi. NCBI lineage: Eukaryota > Metazoa > Chordata > Mammalia > Carnivora > Canidae > Canis > Canis lupus. The sequence goes on along the minus strand of NC_132865.1, from coordinate 1,416,157 downwards.
TTACACTTCCCGAGATAATTGTTGGCCCTGTGGAAAATGAACTCCACTAGAGGGAGAGATTCCGGTCCAGAAAACAGGTTAAAATATTGCAATTATGCAAATGGAACATTATGAGGCGATAAATGAAGGCAGCAGGGGAAGAGCACCAAAAGAGAACTAGATGATTTATGTGCAGAAGAGTAGATGTAACTTGATAGTTATTTGAATGTGGGGATGAAAGGAAAGAAGAAATGGCCCAGGATATAAAAGTTCCTAACCTAGGTTACTAAGTGGATGGTGAATACCTTGACTATGGTTGACAGGTTGGAAATACAATTGGCAAAGAAAGTTGGGGGCAGAGAGGGGGAAAATGAGTTGGATTTTAGACATTTGACCTCAAAGTGCTTTCAAGTCATCCACAATAAGAGAGAATTTCATGGGAGAGAGTTAGGCTAGAGATTCAGATGTGGAGACCAAATAAATTCACGTGAGAATTCACGGAAGAGATTATAGGGTGAACAGAGAAATATCTCAGGAGGAAGAAACCAACATTTAAGAGGAAGACGAATTAAAGGGAATGGGGCAAGAATGGTCAGAGTGTGAAAGGAGGAACCACATAAAGTGATGTCATGGGAGTCCAGGAAAAGAGAGTTTTAGAAGATGGGAGGGAGGTAAAGGACTTCTCCCGTGCCGATCACAAGGTGAAGCTGGCCTGTCCATACAGAGACGACACCCGACAAGGGGTCTGAGAAGTGTGTAGGGTGTTTACTTGGAGCATGGCCAGAGCATGCATGAAGATTCTTCTCCTCCTTCAGTCACCCTGTGGTCTAAATAGTGGGTAAGTCATTAAACCATTAGCTTTTCTAGGATGAAGGACTGATGCACCGAGGTCTGAGGTCAGACGTTATTCAGCTCAGGTAAGTGCGCGGGGAGGAAGGCGGTGGGAGCCTCGAGGCTTTCCTAGAAGTCCGACCTCACATCATTACTCGTCGCGGGGGGCTGTTCCAGCTCCAGGTATAACCGGACAGTGGGCTTTTATTTATTTATTTGTTTGTTTGTTTGTTTGTTTATTTATTTATGTATTTTACCGTGTGTTAGTGCTGCTTCCAGCTGCTCTCTGTTTATGGGTTTGTAGCCCAAAAGACCAACATGCAGTCAGGTTCTGTTCCATGCTGGGCACACGTGTGTGCTGATGTGTGCTTGGCAGAGGCACTCCTGATCTGCACAGCCTGTTGCAATTTGCCTCTTATGGTCACAATCAGCCTGTGGGTTTTGCTCAGAAATCGCTATCTCATTCCTTGGCGTCGCATTCCAGGCCTCTCGCTGTCCGCGCTGTACTGCTTCTCTGCACTACACTCATCCCCCTTGCCAGAGGGCACACGCTAGTGCCTTATGGTTTGCAAAGCACTTCCACATTCAGTGTATTTAATTCAAGCCTTGTAACCACCCTATAAGATAGATGAGCCAGTTGTTAATATTATTTCTATTTTATGGATGAGAAAACCAAGGGTGAGAGAAATCACGTGACTTGGTGAAACAGTTAATATTCGAAGACATAATAATAACAGCTAGTGATCCTACTGTACTTGCACTAAGCTAGCACCGCTCTGTGTGGTCCACGTATTAATTCTTACTGTAACTCCTTTACTCCTTACAGCAATCCTGCGAGGGACGTGCTACTCTTACCCTATTTGATAGATGTGGAAACTCAGGCACAGAGAGGAGAAATGTCTTCCTCAAGCTACTAAGGAGTAGAGGAGGGAGTCGCTCACGTAGTCTGATTTCCGAGCCAGCTCTCCTTACGCCCCAACCTTCAGCTCGACCATGGTGTTATCTATGTTGAGTGGCCCTAGGTTTGATGTAGCGGTGACGGGTTTGTCCCAGCACTCGTTGCTTGAATTAAATCACTTTGACTTCATTCCTCAAAAGTCACTTCAAATTCCACTTTTCCATTTCCCAGCATGTGTGAAGTCTCTTGAAAGTGTAATGAGATAAGCAGTGCAGACTATTGTACCTAATTTTGGAGGCCCTTTTCCGTCCATGGAACAGTTAGTACCACTCAAAGAACTCAGGTGGCTTGAGATGCTGAGCTTGAAATTTGAGGTGGTTCTGGAGTTCAGTCATATAGGAGGAGTTCTTTCTCCCTCTCCCTCCTTCTAGTCTGTTTTTCTTCATGCATCCATCCTCCCCTTCCTCTCTCATCTTCTCCCTGCATCTCTCTCTGTCCCTTTGACTTGTAGCATTTGCCGATTTCCATATGTAAGTACTCCCACCATGGCTTCTCTCAAACTACCAATGTGACGTCAGCGTCTTGCAAAATTCCCCAAAACGTGATAATCAACTCTAAGTCTATCCTACGTGTTTCCTTGTAACCCACTTAAAACCCTTGACAACAGCCTTGTAAGGAAAATCATATTTATTAGCCACGTTTTATAGGTGAGGAAACTGAGACACGAAGAGGTTAAGTGACTTGCCCAAATGATCAGTTACCAAATGACAAAGTGAGGATTTGGATGTGGGCATAGAGTTCCAGAGGCCCTGCTCCTCTCCGCTACACCCTACTGCCACCCTCTCCAATGCTGGCTGGACCTTTCAGCTTCATCCCCAATGTCTCTAAAAAAGGAAGAAAATGAAAACAGACTCAACTGCTTTCACAGTTCCCTGCCTGCTTGTCCAGCCTCCCATCTCTCCATCCCATCTCTCACCTACTACTAACAAAATGCCCTTTCTAAACAAAAGAGCTAATCACATCATTCTCCTGCTCACATACCGCCCGACACGTTGCTGCTACAGATAGGATAAAATACAAATTCCTTTTCTTGGTATTCACGTCCTCTGTGGTCGGCTCTAAATGCCTTTCGTAGACTTCGTTGCAGCTCCCCTGAAAATTTTGACTGCTTCAGTTACACCAAATTACTTGTGACTTCTCAAACAGGCCGTGTGCTCTCTTAACTCTGGGCACATGCTAATCTCTCTATCTTTCAAGGTCCTGCAAAAATCCCACTTTCTCTGTAAGGTCTTCCCACATGCCTCCAGTTGGAATAAATTTATTTTCTGCTTCCTGTTGTCCCACTACATTTGACTTGTACTACCTCTAGTATAGCACTTCCAGTGATCTGGTTTTTATTACAGTTATATTCCATAGTGTGGAAGATACATCTGTTCCGCTACTATGGAATGAATCTCTTTTGGGCGGGGTCCATTCCTCCGTGTATCTCCCACAGAATCCAGAACAATGTGTCCCAAGAGCAGGCGCCGAATCAATAGTTGTGAATTTTATTGCTAGGCGATAGTGATGAAAATCTGAGCTTGGAGTGAAAGGAGTATTTACTCTCCTGTTTCCCGGGTTATAGGGCACAATCCACTCTAGGTCGGTCCCTGAGGATGATGGGAATGCCAACTTCCTCCATCAACGAGGGAAGCAGTGTAACTCAAGGGGGCACAGCTGACCTGGGAGGTCCCGTACCAGTCCTTAGTCTTGGGACTGTCCTCTTCCACTCATCTGGCACAGCAGTGACACGTTCCACGGGAGGCCTTTTCTTGGTCACAGACACAGCCACCTCTGGGCTCAAAGCCATCTTTGGTCCTTAGTGTTGTTTTTCAGGGGTTAACTAAATAATAAAGTAAATAATACTTGCTTAGAGCTTTGAAGGCTCTTGGTCTGACTTTAACCTAAATTCCTAGTCCAAGATAGATAAATATAGGTGTTAGTGGGAGCAGTATGGTGGGGATGATGATTAGTGGAGGTAGGAAGATTATCTTTTTTGTGTTTTCAAATTGTCATTTCATTTTCATGTTGTTTGTGGATGGGCATATAGTGAGTGCTGTGCTGTATGTGAGTCGTATGTAGAAGTGTAGGTTGAGTAGGGCTGTGATGGCTATTAGTGTTGGGAGAATAATTATGTCGTTTTTTGTTAGTTCTTGAATGATTATTCGCTTAGGGATAAAGCTGGATAATAGAAGAAGTCCTCCTAAAGATAGCATTAGAATTAGGATTATGGAGGTGATTAGGGGGAGTTTATTTCATGTGTGGGACAGGGATAGTGTTGTGGTGGATGAGTTAAATGTAAATAGTATGAATGTTGAGAGTGTCATTAGGATATATAAGGTTTAGGTTTAGGATTATTATTGTAGGGTTGTAAATAGTGATTGCAGTTATTCATCCTATGTGGGCGATGGAGGGAGTATGCCATGATTTTTTGTAGTTGGGTTTGGTTTAGTCCGCCCCATCCTTCTACTAGCACGGATGTGAGGGCTACTAATATTAAAAGGTTAATGTTACTGGATGATGAAATCTGATAGAGAATGGACAGGGGTACAATTTTTTTGTCATGTTAACAGGATTATGCCTGATGTGAGTGAGATTCCTTGTGTTACTTCGGGAACTCAGAAGTGGGATGGGGATAGGCCTCGCTTTATTGTTAGAGCAGTGGTTATTATGATGGATGCGGCAGGGTTTGAAATTTTTGAAATTGTTCGTTGGCCGGAGTATAGGAGGTTGATAGTGACTCCTATTATTAAGAGCATGGAGGCGGTGGCTTGTGTGAGGAAATATTTTGTGGATGCTTCTATGGCTCGCGGGTTAAATTTTTTTTTTATGAGAATAGGAATGATGGCTAATATGTTTATTTCAAGTCCGATTCAGATTAATAATCAGTGTGAGCTTAATAGAACAATTATAGTTCCGGTTATAAAGGTTAAGATGGCAATGAGAATGGCCACCCTGTAGGGTGGTGTCTTCTACGTCATGGGCCCAGAGTCAAAACATCTTCCCTTCTCCATTCCCTCCCCACCGTTACTTCTCTCTGCTTGTTTAAATTTTAGAAACTTTAAATATACAACAAAGCCACGGGTCCTCCGCTCCCCTAAGGTGGCTACCCAATGATCTCAAAAGTCTATACTCTCTACCCCTACAGCAAAGTAGAGTTGATTTAGTGCCTTCAAGGACTCTTAGGTATGCTCGAGGAGCTTCTGGGAATTTTCCTGGATAGAGCAGTAAAACATACAACACCCCCACTTCAATGAGTGAACAACCAATCCGAGCCCCAGAAGGCACCTGTATCTCGACAGTGGCACTCTTGGCATTTGGGGCTGAATAAACCTGTTGTAGGTGCTATCCTATGCACTGTAGGTTATTTAGTAGCATTCCTAACGTTCACCCCCTAGAAGCCAGAAGCACCACCATCCTCAGCAGTGACACCCAAAAATGTCTCCATATATTGTCCAAGGCCCTTGGATGGCCAAATCTCTTGTTTGAGAACAACTACCGCCATAGGGCTTTCCACAAATTGCCACATAAGTGACCCCTCTCAGGCTAGGGTTCTGTTGGTTCCAGCACCCGCGTGTTGTCTCTGGGGTCAGTGTCTATAGCTCCAGCCCCCAGACTCCGCACATTCTTGGATGGCTGCCTCCAGGATGGGGGCAAGGCTGTCATCTGTGACATGAGTAGTGACTCCCCGATAGAACAAAAATTGAAAGGGGCATGTTTCCAACAGATGTTGAGGTTGGGTGCTATTCTTTTGAGAATTCTCTTACCTCTGAGTCTGGCTCTGTGAACCAGAGCCTAGCATTTGGGGAAAAAAAAAAAAAAAAAGAGCAAATAAGTTCAACCCCAAGGCTCTTTTTCTAATTAGCCTGCATTTCTTTGTAGAGAATAGTTTTGAAAGGATCTCACTTAATGGAATCTTGCCCTAAATTCAAGCAAAATAAGACATCTTTCTCGGCTGCTTTAAGAAAACACCTCAAAGGGTCAATAAGGCATTTGGGGGGAGGGGAAATATATATAAAACCTCCTATTGTCAAATTTGCATCCTCCTTCAACACACACACACACATACACACACTCATACACAAAACCCCTTTTGACCCAGAGTCTTCTTTCCCCTTTTTGAAAGCCTTAATGTATATATTGCTAAATGAAGATAAAATATCTTGTCAATGAACATTAGAGATTATTCACAGATCTTCCAATAACTTGTTTTTCTGTAAAAGGCAAGAGTACAGGTTTATATTATATTAGTGTTCAGAATGTTTCTTTATGAAGCTTTTTCCTTGGTGTTAAATGGCCTAAAGTACCATATGTTTCTTAATAAAAAGCCATGTAAAAACCTACATTAATAAACTGAACTCAAAGAAAAGCTGCCCCAAGACGACTCTAACCAATCCTTTTTATGGGCTTGCCAACAATTTCAAGATTGTTTTAATGAAAAAAATTTACGTTCCTGTCTTTGTGGACCACAGCACGCCAGTCCCCACCCCTCCAACCCCCCCTCCCGCCCCGGTCCCCCATTCGCCCGCACCCCACCCCCAGGCCCAGCCAATTCTCCAGCGCCCTACAGAAGGACTCACTCATACCTTGGCAAGCAGTTCGCTGGAAGGGCTGAGCTGTCTGGAAGCCCCTGCACACCCCCGTGGCCAGGCAGCACTTCCAAATCCTCGCCTGCTAGCAGCCCCAGGTACTACACTGTCACCTCCACGGCCACCTCCCCCTCTCCCGGGGTTACACTGGGCAGGGACGGCCGGGCAGCCTTCAGGGCTCAAGGTCTTTAAGAAGGAAAAAGCCTTGGAGCTCAGCCTGGGGCTCCACGAGCATGTTTCCAGATTCCATGTTTCCCAGTATGTTGGAGTGGAAAGAGCACTGCCTTTAGATCAACATTTACCATTTGTCATCGCAATTGCTCGTTCATTTGCTGGTCTCAGCTACTGGATACATTTACACAGTAAACCCCATGCAGGTGGGACAGTGCTGTGTTCATCACATTTAATGCTCAGCATGAGCCCGGCTTGTCAATAAGCCTTCAATCTGTATATGTTGAAATTTTGATCACATTCAAAATTGGGCCACATACTGGCTCTAAGTTACATAATAAATGTCGATGAAATGGGTGAATGGAAGAGAATGGTGAGTAACTGCTATGTCTGACCACTAACATGATAGAAGTCACTCGATAAATGATGTCACCTTTATTTTTATTATATCTGTATTATGATTATTACTATTACTAACGCTAGCTGTGTGCACTTGAGGCAGTTTACTCTCTCTGAACTTTGTTTTCTTCATCTGTAAAATGGGTTGCATGAAGCCTGCCTCCTTACTAGGTTACATGGTTGCATGAAGCCTGCCTCCTTACTAGGTTACATGGTTGCATGAAGCCTGCCTCCTTACTAGGTTACATGAGGGTTAAGAGGCCCATAGTATGTGCTCAATAAAGGTTGATTCTTCAAGTTCTCCTTTCACAGAAGTAATGACCTTACTTTCGACACCTACCGGAACACAGAAATGCTGCGGCCCCCCTTGCTCAACAGATGATGTAATACTAGTAAAATCCTTCAAAGGAAAGATGTGACTCCACGGCAGCCTCCGCCCCCCCCCCCCGCCCCCCGCCCGGCCCATTCTTATAGAGAGCATACAGATGGAGCACTCTGGTTTGGAAGGAATACTCTCCAAATTTGTAGCTAATGTCTATTGATCGTATGCTCATCATCTTTCTTTTGTACTTTTTTTCCCTTGTCCCTCTTAATACAATTATTTTTGAGAAATATCAGCTCATTTCCACGGAACGAAAGAGAAGAAGAAAGCGCTATAAGTCTTCATGATTCCACAAAGACAGCAGGGCTTTGCCTAAGATGCCTAAGATACTTGGTGTGTCATAAGTAGTATCTAGAAGGGTGAACTTTTCTTGGGGTGGGATGAAAATGAAAAAAGACATCGGGCATGGTTTGTTAGGGCATCTCTTCCTACCTTGCCCTAATGAGCTCTGGATTAGTTTGCTTGTTTTTCTCTTATCTCTTGGGAGATTTTGGATTTTTTTTATTTCGGATATTTTAAACATCTTCATCTCAGTACAAATCATTATGTAGAAAAAGGACCAGATGTATTCTTGTGTGGCCACAGGGACAGAGTCGGGACAACGGATAGCAGTCATATAGATGAAATTCTGGGCCCGTAAAAAATGAACATCCCAGCAATTACGAGGTATGACCAAAGGAAGGAGCTGCCTAGAAGGTGGCAAGCTTACAACTCCTGGAAATATCCAAATAAAGATTTGGATAACCTAGTCAGAGATGTCGTAAAAGGAATTCTTGCTCTGAGCAGGCGACTGAACTAGATGACATGTGGCAAAATAGAAGATTCTTTGGCCCGAGGTTAACTTAAACTTGTTCTTATTTCTGACCTCACACGTTACCCAAGCAGGACAAACCTACATACTAAGATTAGGTCTAATGGGTCCAATATTAGGTTGGTTCCTTTCTTGGCCGAGGTCATCTGGCTAGGATGGAAGATGCATTTCAGTCAACGGTTCTTTGTGACTAAAGCCTTACAGTTGTTCTCTTAGCCCCCTTGTTTGTCTAGCCAAGTTTACTATTTTTTTTCATCAGACTGGTTTTCTCCTCTGGTTTTCATCTTCATGAAAAGGTTCTGACCTTTGACTTCTCTTGACTCTTGGTTGCTGCACATGCCCTGAATTTTGCTTGCCTGCTTGGTGTCTGAATTTCTCCTTTGCCTTGATCTTAAGTTATGTTTTGGACCCAATTCCTAACTACCTTCAAATTTACTATGATGGTTAAGTGATTGAGTTCTGGATTAGCGTGGGTTCAAATCCTGCTTCTTGGTAACCAGCACAGTTTAGACAAGTTACTTTTGTCCTCTGAGCTTGTTTTTCTCAACTATTCAATGGAAATAATTATGGTATCTAAGTGACAGGGAGGTTGGCACTGAGTCTGTGCCCAGTAAATGTTACTACTACAACATCTCCAGTTTAGCCTTTATCCTCAGATCCCAGCTTCCCAATCCTTCTTGATGTTCTGACACCATCAACCACTATCCCAATACAAACAAACTCTTAATTTAGGCTTCCTTGCTTAATAAAAAGGACATGTTCCAGTTAAGTTGGCTATAAACACATTTCCATAAAGTGACTCCTATTTGTCTATTAAACTTTATTATAAAATTGAAAACCTATTTTTTCCAGGAAAAAATATATAATGAGGTTGAACTTCGGAATTCAAAACATTTTTAAGGAAGAATAACCTATCCGTGGGATATCATCCATATTCAAAACAGTTGTCACAATCACACACTGTTCACACGGTTACAGTGGGGACAAGACAGTAAGTACAAGGAGCATGGAGCCCCCAAATTCTATCCATCTGTGATGTATGATCCTCTAGAATGCATGTGTGACTAAATTTATAAATTTGTAAGTTTAGAAGTCTGTCCAGCAAAGTGAGATCATTTGTCAGTGTTGCAAAATCACTACTCACTACTATGTTTAGCGTTATTATTCCATCTCAGGACAGCCAACTTAAAGAGAACCAGATATCATTCGGGTTCAGACGAGAGGGCTGTGGAAATGTTTTTGATGAAACAGGCGCAGTGCATTCTTGTTGGCTATTGGCCGTTTCCTGAATATGTCCATCAATCTAAAATTCACCAGACTCCTGGAAGCCGGACTTGAACCAAACCTAGCTTCAATCCAAAATTCAAGTAGAAGTGAACCTGAATGCTAATGTATTACTAAACCATGAACTGAACCAACTTTCCTGGGGGAAAGGGGAAAAAAAAAAAAAACCCTACTGAATCAGTTTGATTTAAAGCCAAAACTGTATGTTTTATGAAACTATTGAACTGGAGGGAAAAAAAATCAGATCAAACTATTCCCTTAATTAAAACTAAACAAATACATTTTTATTTCCCTCAAATTGAATCCCTGGCTGCAAATAAGGCTTACTTTAGTGCACACGATATTTCATTCAATACATATATAGTTTATCTTGGGATTTTTTTTCTCCCTGTCAGTTTTTTTTTTCTTTATGGAAAGGGGATGATGATCCCTACCTGCTTCACTATAGTTACTGAGAAGATTCAATGAAATAATACGCAGACACTTCTAGTGTCATCACCATCATCATCATCATCATCATCATCTGATCTGCATTGTGTCCAACACACAAGAGGTCAGCTTTGTGCTTTAAGTCCTCCAGTGTGTTCACTGGCCAGCAGAGGGCAGCAAAAAGGTGGAAACCCTTGCTGGAGCGGACTGTAGGACTTGTCTGGCAAGGACAGACACTGAGGGCTTACTATGTGCCGGATGCTGTTCTAAACACCTTGCGTATGTTCACACACGTCATCCCTAAAACCATGCCATGAGTTGGGTTCTGTTATTGTTCCCAAGGAGAAGATGAGGAAACTGAGGCAATGAGAGGTGAAGAAATGTGTCTAAGATCACCCAGATTACAAGTGGCAGAGCCAGGACTTGAACCCAGGCAGCCTGTCTTAACCTACCACCATACACCGCCATTCGCTATTCACTTTGGAGGATGTGAACCTGGAAGAGGTTCAGATCCCGGTGCGAGTGGAGCTGCAGCCCCGGATGACCTTATGCAGCCTGTCTACAGTTCAGGAACCAGAGAAGAGTCACAGCCTGAGCCAGAGGAGTGTGGTGTAGTCAACAGTAGTGTTAACAGACTCATTCAGGGCACAAGCATCAACCAAGTAAACAGGATAACGTTTAAGAAGGGGGGGGTGGGGGCAGGAATGGGATTCAGGCATAAATGTGGAATGATCAGGACAGTTGCTCTTGACAAGAGAGAAGAGTTATTCTCGTGGTGGCCGAGTCCAACTGGCGCATCCTTCTGAAGCTGCAGTGTGTCTTGAGGTTTAAAGAGCCAATACTAACAAGACTTGGTTCATTTTCGCAATTTCCATTTTCAGGAGTTTTTTTGTTGTTGATGATTTTTTTCTTTTAAAGAAAACAGTAACAACCCAAAAAAACCCTATTATCCTGTTCATCACGGCTAACTATGTCAAAATGAGGACCCATACTAACTTCCCCGGGTCTTCATTTCCTCCGCTCTCCCTATTGCCCTGCGGTCAGACTCCTGCCCCACCACTTCACCGAGACTAACCTCGCCACAGTCACTAGTTATCTGCCCAGCACCAAATCCAGTAGCTACCTGTTACCTTTTCAGATGTACCTGCAGCTTCTGACATTATCACCCATTCCCTCCTTCACGAAACTCTCCCCATCTTGACTTGAAATGCCTAGTGCAATCATCCTCAGACCCAAATATGCTGCTTCTGTGAACACCATTTTCTGCTCTGCTTACTGGCTTCTTTCTTCCATCATCTCTTGTCCAAAAAAAAAGTAATAGCTTTTAACTGCCCACCTCCCATCTTCACCCTGGACACTCCAATCCATCCTCAACATCACTGTGGAGAAGGCTTCTCCAAACAGGAAAATACTACTCTGATCATAATTCTCCCCCATCTTCAACACATTCAATGTTCGTGTTTCCCCATTATCAGATTATTTAGCGTGGTATTCAACAGTCCTCTGGACTTCTTGCCTCCTTTCCCATATGGTTCTGGCAATGTCTCTACCTATGCTCTTTACTCACACTACTCAAAAAAGGAAAAAAAAAAAAAAAAGAGAGAGAGAGAGAGAGATAGGGAAACAAGCCTAAGAAACTCTTAGTGAGGAATGCCTGGAGGGCTCAGTGGTTGAGCATCTGCCTTTGGCTCAGGTCGTGACCCCGGAGTCCCGGGATCAAGTCCCACATCAGGCTCCTCACAGGGAGCCTGCTTCTCCCTCTGCCTGTGTCTCTGCCTCTCTCTGTTCTCTCATGAATCAATAAATAAAATATTTAAAAAAAAAAGAGATACTCTTAATGAGAGAACAAACTGAGGGTTGATGGAAGGAGGTGGATGAGGATGGATTAGATGAGTGGTGGGTAATAAACTGGCACTTGTGCATACACACCCAATGTGGTATGTAAGTGATGAATCACTGAATTTACTCCTGAAATCAATACTGCGCTGTATGTTAATTAACTGAACTTAAAAAAAAAAAGTCATTCAATTTTCCATTGCTTCTCAAGCCTGTTTCCTTTTTTTTTAATAATAAATTTATTTTTTATTGGTGTTCAATTTGCCAACATACAGAATAACACCCAGTGCTCACCCCGTCAAGTGCCCCCCTCAGTGCCCATCACCCAGTCACCCCCACACACTGCCCTCCTCCCCTTCCACCACCCCTAGTTCATTTCCCAGAGTTAAGACCCCTTTGCATCCTTCAAAATTCAATTCAGCCATTCCCTTCCTTTTCTGTAGGTTCCCCAAAATCCTTTCTCTTAGACAGAGATGCTGGTTTCCCCCAGAGAACTCCAGTGCTTGTAAGCCATTGGATGACTGTGGCTCATTCTCAACCATGGGTCTCCTATGGCAGACTGCTCTCCCTGCGTCAATGATCATTTAGCCTGGTACCCTCGGCACCTAACACAAGGAGGCACTTAGTATATATCTAATGGTGGGGCTGAGATACAATGACTGGGGCATCAGAACTCACAAAATAGCAGGTGATTTGGAACTGGAATCCTGATTTTGAATATATCCCATGAATTCTTAAAGATCTGAAGGGCAAAAGCAATGCTGAAAGCTACAAACAATAAGTCAAGTGAGAGTCATAATATTGATTTTATTTCTTTATCAATGACAAGGCAACAAGAATGTTAATGAGAACCAGCAGGGTCATGATGAACCATGGGCCCAGTCCAAGTGGGTCTACAGGCCCAGGGAGCAGCCTGCGGGACTGGCTTTCCTCTCCACATACCACTCAGTGGAACAAGTCTTGACAGTTTAACATGGAGCACAAAATGTGTTCTCTGGGTAACAAGGCACTTAGCATATTTGACTAGAATCATGTGGACCAGATTTTGTTTTGCTTGTCTTGCCAAAAGGAGTAGAATCTTTTCACCCTGCCTCACTCCTACTCCCTAACTTAGTAGTAATTTAATAGTCTGAGAAAATTTGTATGTCCAGCTTCCCCGTTTGTTTAGTAAAACTTCAGAGAAACATCACCACTACTCTGATCTATTATCCTAGCAGAGCACTGGGCCACAGCCAGGAGGGATAGACGCTGCGGGAAGTGCCCTTGTGGTAGCTGCTCACCTGCTGGGTCCATTTTTGTTCTTAGCCTTGTCTCAGAGGGCTGTGAGAGGATGACAAGCATGAACTTCCAATTCGTCTCCAGTCTGTTCTCAGACCATGAGGTGGGATGGGAAGTAAAGCAGGGCGAGCTGCTGTTCTTTTGCTGTGAATCAACAGTGTGGCTTATCTCATTCTTTCTCATTGGACTTGCCTTCAGTTTCCAGCGTAGCGTGGTGATTACACACGTGGCCTGTGCATTCGACATTCCAGGTTCAAACTCGAGCTCTTCATGTTGTCAGCCATCTGACTTTCAGACAAATTATTTAACTCTTAGGGTCCTCAATGCTCTCAACTGTAACATGGGAATAATAATAACTTCCTCAGAGAGTTGCTCTAATGAGAAAATGCCTGTAAAATGCTTGGCATGAAGCCTGAATCAGCACTTTGTAAATGTGAGCTGTTATGACTCTTAGCTTAAGTTCTTAGAAATTGGATTGGCTTTCATGAAGCTCCGGATCGATCCAAGCTCAGTATGCCTTTACATCTGGCCTGAAAGCGTCTGGAAACCTCAAGATGACTGCCATGACAGTAATGGCAGTGCACCATGCCTGCTGACGAGAAAAAACAGATCCACTCCCTATGGCTGAAGGTAATCACTCTTGTAATCACAAGCAATTTTTGCTACTGTCAGCATCACTGAGCCAACATCGACCTGGAGGAGAAAGCTGGATCACTCTGCGTTTGTTCCTATATAAGCCAATCTATCAACAAAATTCCAAATGTCCCCTCTTCTGAGTGATGAGGTAGCAAAGGAGTTGACAGGCCAGGTCATCAGGTCTGGAATCCTGCATTCAACTGTGTCCTGCATGTTGAATATCAGATCAAAGTGAAAAAGAAATCATGAGAGAATTGAGCCAAATTTCCATGTGCAAGACTAAACATAATTTGATTTTCAAATTCTAGACCAAGTTCTCAGGACTGACCACTGGAAAAATTCTTCCTCAATTTTCATCTCTAAAATGACATGTATAAATCATAGAATAGATAAAGAGGTTGTTTCCACAGCCACTGTCTTAAGCATCATCTCCTTTCCGTAGATACAAAAGACTGATCCACAGAGGGATAGCAGTGGAGAAGAGGATCAAGGAGAGGTTAATAAAAGGAACCTTGGAAAGCTTCCCAGATTTCACAACTGCAGGTCTTTTAAAGCCATCCCTAAAAGGAGGTCCTGTAGATCCATACTGAGGGCACTTTCTATCAGGCAGATCACCCAAAACAAAATGAAGAATGCATTTCAACAACAAGGACAATAACAAATCTAAGCCCTCATCTCAAGCCTCAATAACAATGAAACGGAGAGAGAGGGTGTAGAGTCAGGATTCACCCAGGAAGCAGAGCCCAGGCTGTACTTACATGTATGTACACTGGCTCTACATCTATGGACATACGCACGTACACAGTGTATATACATGGAGGTGCAGCCTCTGCTTCCTGAGTGAATTCTGATGGTGTGTTGGGGTGTGTGTATGTAGGGAAGATGGATATCATGTTGGGGGAGACTCCACAAGCCTGGACTAGTGCCTCACAAAGACAAACTGAAGACTGTGTCGGTTCTTACTGCTTCTGACCTCAGTGGTATGGAGAGCGGAGCACTTCGTCAAGGAACTACATGCACAGACCCAGCCCAGGGGTAGGAGAATCTGAAGCAGAACCCAAGGAAAGGTGAAGCAGGTGTAGGTGCAGCTGCTACTCCCTCACACCAATGAGGTGAGTCAGCAGATCAGACCCAGCATGGTGAGCCACAAGATTGTTGGAAGGAGCCTTGGTGTCCATCGAAAGATGATGGATAAAGAAGCTGTGGTCTATGTATACAATGGAATATTCCTCAGCCATTAGAAACGACAAATATCCACCATTTGCTTCGACGTGGATGGAACTGGAGGGTATGATGCTGAGTGAAATGAGTCAATCAGAGAAGGACAAACATTATATGGTCTCATTCATTTGGGGAATATAAAAAATAGTGAAAGGGAATAAAGGCAAAGGAGAGAAAATGAGTGGGAAATATCAGGGAGGGAGACAGAACATGAAGACTCCTGACTCTGGGAAATGAACTAGGGGTGGTGGAAGGGGAGGTGGGCGGGGGGTGGGGGTGACTGGGTGACGGGCACTGAGGGGGGCACTTGACGGGATGAGCACTGGGTGTTATTCTATATGTTGGCAAATGGAACACCAATAAAAAAAAAAAAAAAAAAAAAGATTGTTGCTGCTTCACCGCCACCCACCAAATCTCCCACATCTCTCTGTGGCCTGCTTTTCCTAGGAACGTACAGGAAAGGGAATTCTGGGAAGTGTAGTTCATACAAGCCAAGTTGATACCGTATGAAGCCACCACAGATAGATGCTAGACCTCTCTGCCCCCGATTTCCATGTAACTCCTCGTTGGGGAATGTGTCTCCCAGTCTAAGGTGGTTTAAAAGCTCACGGAATGAATACTCTCTTCTCACCTCATCGTATCATTCAGAGAGTAAAAAATAATTGTTACCTTCAAAAGCAATTTGGATCTTCAGGAATCTCTGAACTCTCAAGGCCTAAGACAGCCTGTTCTAAAGGCTATACAGGCTAACCTATTGTGTCAAGGAGAGTCCCCTCTGTCTTACACACACACACACACACACACACACACACACACACATCTATAGCCCATATACATCATTTCACAAGTTTCATATATTTTCGGTATTTGGTAAATGTCATATTTTGACAGGAATAGGAAGTGAGTGTGGCTGTCCCCATTGTCCACTCTGAGCACCAGTGGCCCTGAGATTGAGAGATCACTTAGCCCAACGCCAAGTCATCTGGAAAGCATCAAACCTGGGTTGCTTAGCTGCTCTTTAAAGTTCGTGGGTGTCTCTTAGTTTTATAACAACTGCGGTGTATTGGGATGGTAGAGGTGAACATGACCATTTTAACCAACTCTTTAAAATAGAAAAAATGTAGGAAGCAATCACATGGTAATATTAAATTTTTTTCATTATATTTTCTAATAACTCTCAAGCACTGGTAACCATAAAAGCCATCATAATGTGTTTATTGAGACCAGTAATCAGCGCAGGATGGAATTTTCAATATAACACAGGCAGGTTTTCTATGAAAGTGGCACAGGGAACTCTGCCCCTTTGCTGGAATATAAACTTGACTCCCTCTTTAGGGCATTGAGGTAGTAAAACACAAGAGAACTTCCTAATGGAAATGAGACTATTCTCATTAAATTAAATGAGACCATTTAATGTGGGTGAAAGTGATTTAAAATTCACACACCTCCTGCAAATATGTTCTTGATTTACTTTTTAAAGAGTAAAATGGGTTTAGTAAATATTGCCAGGTATAATAAATCATAAAACATTTAACACCGATTTGTCAAATGTAGTTTACATGAACTAGCACTTAGTGTTATTTATGCCAGACTGAATGAAATGGCTGATATGTTAGGAGGGTTTTTAGCCAGTTAGGAAACATGCAGGGAGCAAAACATTGTGCTGGGTGGTATGTTGGTTATAGAAAATTACATGATACCACATTATCCCCGAAGTGCTTACAGTCTGGATGGGGTATTCAATCAAGAATACAGGGCAGGATATGAGAAGGGCCTATCCCAAGCAGCTCAGTTTCAGCTTAAACCAATCAATCAAAGCCACCTTTTCTTATCTGATTCCACCCATCACCCCCACCTGGCCACCATCCATTAGGAGAGTTCCAGCCCTCTAGCACTGTTGACTTGAACCTTCCATTCTCAACTTCTCATCCTGTCTTGCACACTATTTCTAAAACTTCAGGTTTTCAGCACTTGAACTCATCTTAGAGGTCTTTACAGCCTCTTATGGGACCAATTTTGGTTCTACTCTTCAAATATGATTATTACTTACTGCTTAGATATATGTAATGTGTGTGACATCCTGATGAAATTCAATTTCATACCCTGGCACTCTACCCTAATATAGGCTGATTTGGCCAAGATCATTACCTGCTCTGCCCCTGATGACTGTACAGATTCATGAAAGTGCTTATAGGGATTTGCATCTATTTCATCAGAAGTTAAGGTAGGCCATAGAGGAAAGGGGGATGTTTAACCAGTAGCAGTCTAGTCCTCTAGCATGCTCATAAACAAGTTCTAGAATAGGAGAGGACTTTACCAGGAAAACAGACCCCATCGCAACATTCAAGTGCTTTCTAAAATCATAAATAATGTCTTCCTCCTTAGCATAGACCCCAACTTGTCATCTTGGAAAGAACAGGATGTTAACTGTTAATATCCAAATGCCCTGATACGTTCCTTCATCTTCCAGTTATTTTATCATGAGTAGGACATGTGCTTTATTTCTCTGTAACTCTGTGGTCAAGATCTTAAGACTGATCCAGAGAAGAATTAAAGGTTTAACTTTCAGGGAGTAAAGGAGTTGTGTTGGAAGAAGTCAACTGTGGCTGTAAAGTTTGACTTGGTATGCCTAGAGTCAGTAAATGCAAAGAAACAGGTATCCTATTACATGGAAAAAATGGAGATTAAAAATTTGGGCAAGAGCAGGTTGTTAAATCATTTTTCTGGTTAGTGTTCTGTAGCTTTTTAGTAGGTATCAAGTCGTTCTAGAAGTACTTGTCAATGATGACAGCAGGTCAACATCTGGCTTGACAGGATTTGCTAAATCTGAAGGTTTAAGATTATTTTCCACTGGAGCTATACTTAGCAGTACTGTCTTGTGTGGCAGAAAGACACTGGAGTAAGGAAAGAAGTGCAGAAAAAGAAATGTTTGGAAAAGAAGTTCCAGAACCCAAGCCAAAGGAAGTCTATTCTCCAAGAGGGTTCTAGCCATCTGTATCACCCCCAAACCGTTGCTCAGCTGTATCTTTCTTTTTTTTCACTCTGGCAGCAAATGTGTAAATGATTAAAATTATAGCCATGCCATAGGATATTTTTATCTCCAAGATTATGCAACCCTCAGAAGTCTTTGAACTTTGTAGTAGAACTAAATTATCTCTAGAAAAAAGGTCACTTTAGACCTGACTTAACAGAAATTAAAAGTGTGCCTCAAATGGATCAAACTGATCCTAAATAACTTAAATATATACCAGAAATAAAGATGAACTCTTCAAAGGAATACACCAAAATACATCACTCAACAACGTAAAACTCATAATGTTCATCATCCAATAAAAAATTAACACACATGCAAAGAAGCTTAAAAAAAGATGAAGAGAAAACCCAATCACTATTAACAGATCCAGACATAATGGAGAGGATAGATTAACACACGAGACTCTTAAAAGATATTATAAATAAGAGCACCTGGGTGGCTCAGTCAGTTAAGCGTCTGCCTTCAGCTTAGATCATGATCCTTGGGTCCTGGGATCAAGCCCCACATCAAGCTCCCTGCTCAGTGGGGAGCTTGCTTCTCCCTCTCCCTCTGCCACTCTCTCATGCTCTTTTTCTTTCTCTCTCAAATAAATAAAATATTTAAAAAGAAGATATTATAAATGTTACATATATGCTAAAGGATGTAAAGGAAAGCATGAACATTACTGGGAGAAAAATAGAATGTTTCTTTTTAAAAACATGAATGGACATGTAAAGAAAAATAGAGTATCTGAATGGAAAATATACTAGATGAGCTTACTAGGAGATTAGACACTTAGGAAGAGAATTAAGATTAGGCACTTAAACTTGAATGAGTAGGAATAGAACTTACCTGAATGAAACACAGAGAAAAAAAACAAAAAAAATCATGAAAGTATCCATAACATCTAGAACAATATCAAATGGTCTAATATAGGTATAATGGGATTAATGTCTTATAAAAGAGACACCAGAGAGTTCTCCATGCCCTCTGACATGTGAGGTTACAGCAAAAAAGATGGCCAGGTATGAACCAGGAAATAGGACCTCACCAGACCCTGAATGTATCAGGACCTTGATCTTGGACTTCCTAGTCTTCAAAGCTATGAGAAACAAATTTTGTTTATAAGCTACCCAATCTATGGTATTTTTGTTATGGCAACGTGAACATATTAAGACAGAGGGTTTTTTTTCTGTTTTTTTTTGTTTTGTTTTTTTATAAAATAATTTTTATTGGTGTTCAATTTACCAACATACAGAATAACACCCAGTGCTCATCCCGTCAAGTGCCCCCCTCAGTGCCCGTCACCCAGTCACCCCCACCCCCCTGCCCTCCTCCCCTTCCACCACCCCTAGTTCGTTTCCCAGAGTTAGGAGTCTTTATGTTCTGTCTCCCTTTCTGACATTTCCCACACATTTCTTCTCCCTTCCCTTCTATTCCCTTTCACTATTATTTATATTCCCCAAATGAATGAGAACATACACTGTTTGTCCTTCTCCGATTGACTTACTTCACTCAGCATAATACCCTCCAGTTCCATCCACGTTGAAGCAAATGGTGGGTATTTGTCATTTCTAATGGCTGAGGAATATTCCATTGTATACATAAACCACATCTTCTTGATCCATTCATCTTTCGATGGACACCGAGGCTCCTTCCACAGTTTGGCTATTGTGGACATTGCTGCTAGAAACATCGGGGTGCAGGTGTCCCGGCGTTTCATTGCATCTGAATCTTTGGGGTAAATCCCCAACAGTGCAATTGCTGGGTCGTAGGGCAGGTCTATTTTTAACTCTTTGAGGAACCTCCACACAGTTTTCCAGAGTGGCTGCGCCAGTTCACATTCCCACCAACAGTGCAAAAGGGTTCCCCTTTCTTCACATCCTCTCCAACATTTGTGGTTTTCTGCCTTGATAATTTTCCCCATTCTCACTGGTGTGAGGTGGTATCTCATTGTGGTTTTGATTTGTATTTCCCTGATGGCAAGTGATGCAGAACATTTTCTCATGTGCATGTTGGCCATGTCTATGTCTTCCTTTCTGTCCATGTTTTTTGGCCATTTCATGATTGGATTGTTTGTTTCTTTGGTGTTGAGTTTAAGAAGTTCTTTATAGATCTTGGAAACTAGCCCTTTATCTGAGAGGTCATCTGCAAATATCTTCTCCCATCTATAGGTTGTCTTTTAGTTTTGTTGACTGTATCCTTTGCTGTGCAAAAGCTTCTTATCTTGATGAAGTCCCAATAGTTCATTTTTGCTTTTGTTTCTTTTGCCTTCGTGGATGTATCTTGCAAGAAGTTACTGTGGCCAAGTTCAAAAAGGGTGTTGCCTGTGTTCTCCTCTAGGATTTTGATGGACTCTTGTCTCACATTTAGATCTTTCATCCATTTTGAGTTGATCTTTGTGTCTGGTGCAAGAGAGTGGTCTAGTTTCATTCTTCTGCATGTGGATGTACAATTTTCCCAGCACCATTTATTGAAGAGACTGCTTTCTTCCAGTGGATAGTCTTTCCTCCTTTATCAAATATTAGTTGGCCATAAAGTTCAGGGTCCACTTCTGGATTCTCTATTCTGTTCCATTGATCTATGTGTCTGTTTTTGTGCCAGGACCACACTGTCTTGATGACCACAGCTTTGTAGTACAACCTGAAATCTGGCATTGTGATGCCCCCAGATATGGTTTTCTTTTTTAAAATTCCCCTGGCTATTCGGGGTCTTTTCTGATTCCACACAAATCTTAAAATAATTTGTTCTAACTCTCTGAAGAAAGTCCATGGTATTTTGATAGGGATTGCATTAAACGTGTAAATTGCCAAGACAGAGGTTTTTTTTTTAAAAAAAGGAGGAAATGTTTTAATTTAAAAAAATGGGGAAATAAAGATGTTAGAAAAACTGTAGTATGTTGAAGAAAGGCAACACATATTTAGTAGGTAATAGACATCCCTGAAAAAGAAAGCTTAAGCAAGGAAGCAGAATAAACACTAAATTTTATAATCCAAGAAAACTTTGCTGAAATTAAAATAAAAAATAAAAACAGTTACAATTGGGGGGGCCAGGGTGGCTCAGTCAGATAAGCGTTTGACTCTTGATTTTAGCCCAGGTCATGATCTCAGGGATCGAATCCTGCATCAGGCCCCATGCTCAGTGGGGAATCTGCTTGAGATTATCACCCTTTTCCTCTGCCCCTCCCCCTTGCACACATACCCACTCTCTCTAAAATAGATAAATAAAAATCTTTTAAAAATAATTAAAATCACACACTGAAAGAGCATACTATGTATCTGATAATATTGAAACAGAATGACCAACATGAGTATGTACTCTAAATCGCTGGACTTTACAGAAAAAATCCTTTGTGCTTTTAGACAAAAACAGTGTCTTATGAAGGCAAAATATTAAATTATCAATAGACTTTTTGCCAATAGCATTTTATACCAGAAACAGTGGAGTGACATAATTAGGATATCAAGTAAGGAAAATGTAAACCAAAGATTTTACACCTAGAGAAATAGACTTTCATGCGGAAAGTGCACAACCAACTATTATCACCATGCAAGAACTTAGAGAATCTTGTTCCATGAATTCTTCCTTATAAATTTAATAGAAAAAATTAGCCTTAGAAAACCAAAATGAGTAGGGAGGTATCAGAAAGATTGGTGGCCAGCACTAAGCTTCTAGTTACTTCGAGTTGCTTCATGAATAGAAGCTTCAAGGGAAAGAATGTTGTATGTAACAAGTCTATGCCCTGGTAATGTACACACTGCAACTATTAAAAATGGGTAGAATTGGGAAAGCGTATGCAAAAACATTTTTAGACTATTTTCACTAACCATAGTGGTATATTATAGCTATTCTGAGACTGTTACGCATATAAATTTTGGCCAGAGTAATTATGAGTATGAATAATTATGAATAATTATGGAGATATTTTGTTATCCCCTGTGTCTTACGAATGGAAGAAAGGAGATGAATAGGTGAAAATTTTTAAGGTAAAACAATAGCAATACTTAATTGGAGTTGTAATTATCATTTAAATTTATGAGGTGTCCCTGAGTTCTGCCTCTGTCCACTGAAGAGACAACCTCATTACTAATGAGCATTCCCAGCAGCACCTACCAGCAATCTTAAAATAAAATTTCTCACTAAAGTAAACCAGGGCTTTTGCAGAAATAGCTGATTCTGATTCCGGGTCTGGAAATGTGCAAGATGAGCCTGGAACACGTCATCATACCAGAAAGCAAGGAAGCTATAAAAGACTACCAGGGTTGTATCATAAGGATCCATTGGCCAAAAATAGAACAACTTGAACTTCACAGAAGATAACGATTGCACCTGATTGCACCCTACCACCAATGTTTAAATCCATGAAGTGTGATGACATTAAAAAAAATAATTAGTCACTCTCAGAGGATAGTACTAAGCTACTTAAAACTGGTAATTAAAGGGAAGACCTGAGGACTTATTCTATATTTCCTACATGCCTGGCAGCCAATCAAAAACATCTCTATAAAAGAAGTACAAGTAATAAATGACAAAGAAATGATGAAGTTAGATGCTTACCATTCTGAAGCCCCCTTTAAATTAACGGATCTAAGCAGCGAACACCAATGGCTGCCAACAGCACAAAAGGGGACACAATCAGGCTGGGCGCCTCCTGGTGAAAGAACACACCATCACTTATAGTCTCACTGAAGGAATAAACCACGAGGCTGATCTGGCTGCCAATTTGGAGAAAATACAAAGGTCAGCAGATTATGTTGAACTGCACCACAAATGTGCAATGGACATTGCACTAGACTGTAAGGAACTCTATAATTCATGTGCTCCAGGTCCTTCAACAGATAAACTGTAAGAATAAAGGGATAAAAGGCCAACCTGTAGGTTAAAAGAATGTGAAAGACATGTCCATTATTTTTTTAATGACCAAGACTAAATTAGAGTCTCTAGGATGCATGTGGATGATAAACTGTAAAAATATTCAGGGAGGTGGGGCTCCTGGCTGGCTTGGTCAGAAGAGCATGCAACTCATGATCTTGGGGTTGTGAGTTCAAGCCCATGTTGGGAGTAGAGGTTACTTAAAGTAGAGGTTACTCTACTAGAGGTTACCTCTTAAAGTAGAGGTTACTTAAAAATAAAATCTTAAAAAATATTCAAGGAGGTAAAAAGGTCCAAATAAACTATGAAGACTATTTAAGATAATAATAATGAATATATGTATGACAATATGTAAATTAGTATTCACAGAAAAATGTATAGCCCTTACATTAAATGTATAGTCCTTATCTCCGTACAGTACTTACATTAACAAGAGTTTTAAAAATGGATTAGGTATCCAATTCAAGAAGTTACTTAATAAAAGCAGGAAAACATTAAAGTCAAAGCAGAAATTAGTTTGAAAACTAATATATACATTCAAAGATGAATCTTTGAGAAAACCAATAAAATCTATGAACTTTTTAATAATCTATTAATAACCTAATCAAGAAATGTGAAAGGAAAAATCATAAATGCACAAACAGGGTAAAATAAAGGATAGCACACTTATCCTGATGAGCACTAAGAAATGTGTAGAATTGTTGAATCACTATATTGTACATCTGAAACTAATATAACACAGTATGCTAATTATACTTGAATTAAAACAAAAACACTTTTTTTTTTTTTAATATTCTCCTGGCTATTCGGGATCTTTTCTGATTCCACACAAATCTTAAGATAATTTATTCCAACTCTCTGAAGAAAGTCGATGGTATTTTGATAGAGATTGCATTAAATGTGTAAATTGCCCTGGGGAGCATTGACATTTTCACAATATTAGTTCTTCCAATCCATGAGCATGGAATATTTTTCCATCTCTTTGTGTCTTCCTCAATTTCTTTCAGAAGTGTTCTGTAGTTTTTAAGGTATAGATCCTTTACCTCTTTAGTTAGATTTTTCCTAGGTATCTTATGCTTTTGGGTGCAATTGTAAATGGGATTGATTCCTTAATTTCTCTTTCTCCAGTCTCATTGTTAGTGTATAGAAATGCCACTGACTTCTGGGCATTATTTTGTATCCTGCCATGCTGCCAAATTGCTGTATGAGTTCTAGTAATCTTGGGGTGGAGTCTCTTGGGTTTTCTATGTACAGTATCATGTCATCTACAATGAGGGAGAGTTTGACTCCTTCTTTGCCAATTTGAATGCCTTTTATTTCTTTTTGTTGCCTGATTGCTGAGGCTAGGACTTCTAGTACTATGTTGAATAGCAGTGGTGAGAGTGGACATCCCTGTCTTGTTCCTGATCTTAAGGGAAAGGCTCCCAGTGCTTCCCCATTGAGAATGACATTTGCTGTGGGCTTTTCATAGATGGATTTTAAGATGCTGAGGAATGTTCCCTCTACCCCTACACTCTGAGGAGCTTTGATCAGGAATATTAAAAAAAGAAAACCATAGCTGGGGGCATCACAATGCCAGATTTCAGGTTGTACTACAAAGCTGTGGTCATCAAGACAGTGTGGTACTGGCACAAAAACAGACACATAGATCAATGGAACAGAATGGAGAATCCAGAAGTGGACCCTCAACTTTATGGTCAACTAATATTCGACAAAGCAGGAAAGTCTATCCACTGGGAGAAAAACCCGTCTCTTCAATAAATGGTGCTGGGAAAATTGGACAGCCACATGCAGAAGAATGAAACTAGACCACTCCCTTTCACCATACACAAAGATAAACTCAAAATGGATGAAAGATCTAAATGTGAGACAAGATTCCATCAAAATCCTAGAGGAGAACACAGGCAACACCCTTTTGGAACTCGGCCACAGTAACTTCTTGCAAGATACATCCATGAAGGCAAAAGAAACAAAAGCAAAAATGAACTATTGGGACTTCATCAAGATAAGAAGTTTTGCACAGCAAAGGATACAGTCAACAAAACTAAAAGACAACCTACAGAATGGGAGAAGATATTTGCAAATGACGTATCAGATAAGGGGCTAGTTTCCAAGATCTATAAAGAACTTATTAAACTCAACAGCAAAGAAACAAACAATCCAATCATGAAATGGGCAAAAGACATGAAGAGAAATCTTACAGAGGAAGATATAGACATGGCCAACATGCACATGAGAAAATGCTCCGCATCACTTGCCATCAGGGAAATACAAATCAAAACCACAATGAGATCCCCCCTCACACCAGTGAGAATGGGGAAAATTAACAAGGCAGGAAACCACAAATGTTGGAGAGGATGTGGAGAAAGGGAACCCTCCTGCACTGTTGGTGGGAATGTGACCTGGTGCAGCCACTCTGGAAAACTGTGTGGAGGTTCCTCAAAGAGTTAAAAACAGAGCTGCCCTATGACCCAGCCATTGCACTGCTGGGGATTTACCCCAAAGATACAGATGCAGGGAAATGCCAGGACACCTGTACCCCGATGTTTCTAGCAGCAATGTCCACAATAGCCAAACTGTGGAAGGAGCCTTGGTGTTCATTGAAAGATGATGGATAAAGAAGATGTGGTTTATGTATACAATGGGATATTACTCAGCCATTAGAAATGACAAATACCCACCATTTGCTTTGACGTGGATGGAACTGGAGGGTATTATGCTGAGTGAAATAAATCAATTGGAGAAGGACAAACATTATATGGTCTCATTCATTTGGGGAATATAAACAATAGTGAAAGGGAATAAAGGGGAAAGGAGAAAAAAATGAGTGGGAAGTATCAGAGAGGGAGACAGAACATGAGAGACTCCTAACTCTGGGAGGCGAACTAGGGGTGGTGGAAGGGGAGGTGGGCGGGGGGTGGGGGTCACTGGGTGGCGGGCACTGAGGGGGGCACTGGATGGGATGAGCACTGGGTGTTATTCTTATGTTGGCAAATTGAACACCAATAAAAAATAAATTTATAAAAAAAAATCACAAGGCCTAGATCATTGTGTGAGGAGACTCTATGCGTCCTAAAAATAATAATAATTCCACAGCTAGTTAAACTGTCCCAAAGCACAGAAAAAAAGAAAAATCTCATCTTTCTTATGCATTGAGCATAACATTGATAACAAAACTCAATAATAATTGAGCATAAATATAAATCAATCTTACAACTGATTATTGATTCAAATAACAAAGGAATAATAAACAGACTCCAGCAGCTCATTAAAAGAATTATATGCTATTTTTTAGTAATTTATGTCAGCAATGTAAAGATGGTTCAATAATGAAAAAATTGTAATTAATCATATTAATAGATTTAAGGAAAAACAATCTATAATTTCTCCATAGATTTTCTTTTTTTAAAAAATAGATTTTATTTATTTATTCATGAGAGACACAGAGAAAGGCACAGACACAGGCAGAGGGAGAAGCAGGCTCCATGCAGGGAGCCTGACGTGGGACTCAATCCCAGGACCCCGGGATCAGACCTGAGCCGAAAGCAGATGCTCAACTGCTGAGCTTCCCAAGTGCCCCTCTCCATAGATTTTTCAAAGGCATTTGGTAAACTTCAACATTTGTTCTTGACCTTAACAAATAATTGAAGAATACTATTGTTTAAATAGGAGAGAGGAAAATATTCTCAACCTGATAGGATATTTCCCTCAGCACATAAGCCAGCAAGCACAATGCTTAATGATAAGGCACTAGAAATATTGCCCTTAAAATATGAAAAAAAAAAGCGCCATAATTTCCGCCACTGCCACTAATGTCTAATTGACTGTTGTTTCTTGGTATTAGCCAAAGAAATTTTGGTGAAAGATTAAGAAATAAAGATACAAAAATTGGGAGCAAAGAAGTAAAATTATCACATTTTACTGTTGGCTAAGAAAAATGAATACATAATCAGTGGATCATACATACAGAAATAAGGAAGATACAATTCAATGTACAATAGCAGCAAAAAAGTACTAGAAAGAATATGACATGTACTTTTTTTTTGAGAGAGAGAGAGAGTGTGGATGTAAAGGTTGGAGAGGAGGGGCAGAGGAAGAGGGGAGAGAGGACCTTAAACGGGCTCCACGCCCAGCACGGGGCTCTCCCTCACAACCCTGAGATCATGACCTGAGTGAAAATCAAGACTCAGTCATTTAATCAACCGAGCCACCCAGGAGTCCCAAAATATACAAATTTCTTATTTGAAGAAATGTTTTAAATACTCTTAAAAGACAGAAAGAATACTTGATCAAATGACAGGTCATACCATATTCTTAGATAAGAAGATTCAATACTATAAAAATGCCAGTTCCTGCTAATTTAATCTATAAATACCACATAATCTCAATAAAAATAGCAACACTTTTTTTTTCTTCTGGAACTAGGCAAGTTGATTTTAAAGTTCATATGGTGAAATAAACAAGCAAGAATAGAAAAACTTTGAAAAAGAGAAGTATGAAGATGTGCTAGAGAAGCAAAAACATCATTATAATAAATTTTATAACATATTATTATAGGCTCAAGAATTAAAACAGTATGGTACTGGCACTTGAATAGAGGGACAGATTATTGCACCATAATAAAAAGCAAAGAAATAAACACAAATATACTGAAAGGGTATCTCAAAATTGTAGAGAAAGTAATGATTAAATGGTAAGGGAACAAAAGAAGTATCCATCTGGAAACAAACAAAAACTAGATAGTGGATTCATACCACACGCATTATTTAAAATAGATTCCAGAAAGATCAAATATTTAAATATAATAATTAAAATTATAAAAGCTCTACAAGAGGGAAAATTCTCTTCCAATCTTTGATTGGGGAGTGTTTTTCTAGCTATGACACAAAATCCAGAAGCTATAAAGAAAAAACTGATAGATCTGACTCCCTAAATTTTTTTTTTATTACAAAACAAAAACTTCCACAGGCAATGTTTTAAAAAAAAAAAAAAAAAAAAAAACAAAAAAAAAAAAACAAAAATAAAAACAACAACAACAAAAACAAATACCAAATCAAACTCCAATAAAAAATACACAAAAAAAATTTTTAAAAAGACCTGTTGGAAAAAAATACTAGCAATATACGTTGCAAATTAAGGATTAATGTCCCTAATATGTAAAGAACCTCTATAAATCAGTAAGAAGGAAAAGACCAACACGCCGATAGAACTTCTGGGTCTACTTTCAGATCTAACACTCACCAGCTGGGTGCCATTCATCATATCTTCTAACTTGTCTGAGTCTCAGTTTTCTCATCTGCAAAACGGGGATAATACTGCCTGCCTTGTTTTTTTCTGAATTTGAGGGAAAATCAAATGATAAAATTGTTTGAAAATGCTTATAAGTCATCATGCTATAGGAATGTGCAGAATTGTTATAGTTAATGGTGTCAGAAGCATTGCTGATGTCTTAGAATTCTCTATTTCCTGCTTAAGATCCAAACCGGCCAGTAAGTTGAGCAAAAGCTGATTTTTATTTTTATTTTTATTTATTTATTTATTTATTTATTTATTTATTTATTTATTTATTTATTTTGGCAAAAGCTGATCTTAAAGAGCTACCAGGCAATTGAATTCTGCCCTCTGCCATGATTTCCATTTGGAAAGTGGAAACAAGCAGCAGCAAGTTAGAGTTCTATAGGAACACTCCAAGGGAAAAATTCTCCCTCAAGAAAATGTCATCTCCTGAAGCCAGATACTACCTCAATTACACATGTTCAACTCTATCCACTCATTCTACGGAATCAGTATGTTCCTACCGTACAAAGTGGTTACTCTGTACACAGTGCTCTGGGCTGCTTTGCTGTCCATTCTTAGAAAAATCCGAGTGGACACGATGCTCAGAGAGGCGCTGCCTTGAGGGATGGTCCTCCCACCCCTCCACGGAAACGCGCACGTGTACATGCACTTGCACACACATATTTCTAGATATTTTTCAAATTATGCGTAGGGTTACCAGAAAAGATGCTGAAACCATGAAATAATAATAGTTATGTCAGCAGGAATGTGGGATTGGAGCTCAGTACTGCTTGTAAAACAATGTATCGTTTCAACAAAAACAGGCCAAAAGATCAAAAACAGTTCTGAATCAGTGTCCAAAAAACTCCATTTTTAAGTAATGGTTTCAAAAGATGTTTTTCCTTAACATCTGAGGCAACAAAGCCGACGTGGGTAAGCAACTAGATTCCCCTCACCTTGGTCAGCTGGCTGGCTCTCTCGCTCTTTCTTTTTTTCGGGCGTCAGGATGTTTCCAAAATGTTTTACGTGGGAAACCTAGCTATTATTGCAAATGCTTGGGAACTTCATTCACTTAAAGTCACAGACTGATTCGCTGCTATCTACTTCGCCGCTCAGTGGGGTGTCTCCAAATATCTTGAGGGGTATTGCAAAATACTAAAAATAAATGGAAAAAACCCACAGTTAATTGGTTCAAGTTTTTTTTCCTTTAATTTATTTATACCATGCACAGTCCTTTAAGGGAAGTCAGGAGGAATTTTTTAAAAAAGAATCGGCCACCACAAATATAAAAGATTGGAGATCGTTACTTCAGGCCTGTGGGAGATAATTTAATGGTGTTATGTAAAATGATGAGAGTGTGGTCTGAGACTTATATGCCATCTGGGTTCAAATCCCAACTTTGACACGAGCCATGTGACTTTAAACATTTGTTATTAGCCCTTCTGTGCCTCTTTTTTCTTTCACAGGGTTGCTGCGAGGACTGATTATTATGATCCCTGAAAAGTCTTGAAAAAAGTATTGAATACAATAAGCATTCAGTGGATGTTAGCTGTTCTTTTCATTCTTGCTAGAGATACCATAGGACAAAAAACCGCTAACTGGATCACCACCCCATCCAGAGATAAGAGAGCCTGGCTTTACAGACCACATTAACAGGTTATCACTCAAGTCAAGCCATCAGGATCCAGGCGAAAGTGTAAGTGAAGGTGTAAGTGAGAGTCAGTGTTCTCCCTTCAGCATGAACCCAAAAAAAACCCAAAAGCATGTACCCTAAGCATTTACCACCAGAGAGCTCCCAGGTACTATAGAGAACCCAGCTCTCCGGGTAGCAAGCACCATGTAGCTTCTTGCCTCAAAATTCTGTCTCTCAGCATGACCTGTTAATGTGTGCTTCCAAACCAGACCAACAAAAACCGTGCAATCAGGCCAAAACTATGTCTTCCATCTTTCGGTGAAGGACACGGATGGGTTGTATGCTGCCTTCGAGTTTTATGAGACTGGCTCTTTCCTTACCGCATTCCAGCTCCTCTGTGAGCTTCGACAGACCAGTGGGCACTACAGGAGTAGCACGGAACACACTGCTTTGTTTTGATGTCTTAACACTTGAGATGAGAAGAGTCGTCTTAACGCTGGGCCCTCTTTGTAGACTGTCTTCGGCGGAACATACTTCATTTTTTCCATTAGTACGACCAAATGACCTGTTGATAAATGTTTTGGGGAACACATCATAGCAAGAAGAAAACTGAAGGCATATTTGAGTTCATGAAGATACCTAATTTTCCATCACTGAGAGATGTTCTTCTTTATCTCCATGTATGTTATTCATCAAGGCATCTTGACACTATTTACTGGAAAGTAATGGCACTGTTTACCAGAAAACTAGCTTAATCTGCTACTCATTGTTTTCATCAGTTAAATAAAACTGACCTTTCATCTTTAGCATTGTGCTTCCAACAAAATCCTGCCAAAATCACTAATGATCTGTGTTCCTCAGACAGCTGCAACACATTCCCCATGAGCTAAGGAATGGTGGGATCATCACCCCATCCAGAGATAGGAGAGCCTGGCTGTACAGACCACACTAACAGGTTATCGCTCAAGCCAAGCCATCAGGATCCAGGGGAAAGCGTAAGTGAAGGTAAGAAGCTTGGGAAAGGGAATCTCCAAACCTGGTCTGGACCCCTAAATCAAAAGAATTCAGTTGTTAGGACTGACTTGACAAACTCAGAGTCAAGGGTAGTTAAGTCAGAGTCAAGGGTAGAGTTAATACCCACCATTTGCTTCGACGTGGATGGAACTGGAGGGTATTATGCTGAGTGATGTAAGTCAGTCGGAGAAGGACAAACATTAGATGGTCTCATTCATTTGGGGAATATAAAAAAATAGTGAAACTAATAAAGGGGAAAGGAGAAAAAATAAGTGAGAAATATCAGAAAGGGAGACAGGACATGAGAGACTCCTAACTCTGGGAAATGAACTAGGGGTGGTGGAAGGGGAGGAGGGCGGGGGGTTGGGGTCACTGGGTGGTGGGCACTGAGGGGGGCACTGGATGGGATGAGCACTGGGTGTTATTCTGTACGTTAGCAAATTGAACACCAATAA
Source organism: Canis lupus baileyi (assembly GCF_048164855.1). Taxonomy (NCBI): domain Eukaryota; kingdom Metazoa; phylum Chordata; class Mammalia; order Carnivora; family Canidae; genus Canis; species Canis lupus. Next base: position 1,385,110 of record NC_132865.1, on the reverse strand, counting down.
AAAATAAATTTATTAAAAAAAAACAGTCAAAAAAATAAAATTAAATTAAAAAAAAAGAAACCGTCAATAAGATCAGGTTTTGTAGAATTTCACACGGAAGTAGTATAGATATTCCCCTGGGGAACCTCACCGACCCCAATCAGTGTTCTCCAGACATCAATGTGAGGTAGTGACCTGCCCGTCCTCCCTTTCATGTACAGTGATATCAATCCGATGCATAATTTCATTTTACTTCTCTAGTTGGTAAAGGTGCTTCTGTGAATGTAGGCTCAGTCTCGATTTATCTCCGAAAGACCAAAGTTCACACATTTCACAGATTATACGTTGGTTGTTTTCACCCAAGCTCTAGCACCCAACCGTCCCATTCAGCATTCTCACACAGTTCAACCAGGTTACAGAAGCAAACATTTTATTTAAAAGTGTGAGATTTCAGGGCACCCGGGTACCTTAGTCAGTTAAGCAGCTGCCCTCAGCTCCGCTCGTGATCCCAGTTTCCTGGGATGGAGCCCCACGTGGTGGACTATCTGCTGAGCAGGAGTCTGCTTCTCCCTCTCCCTCTGCCCCCCCCCCATGCTCTCTCTCCCTTGTTCCTGCTTTTCCTCTCAAAAAAATAAATACATAAATAAATACAATCTTTTAAAAAATAAAATAGATATGTAAGATTTCAAATCTTGGAGGCTTGCTCTTTTTTAAATTTTTATTTTATTTATTCATGAGAGAGAGAGAGAGGCAGACACAGGCAGAGGGGGAAGCAGGCTCCATGCAGGGAGCCCGATGTGGGACTCGATCCTGGAACTCCGGGGTCACACCCTGAGCCGAAGGCAGATGCTCAACTGCAGAACCACCCAGGCATCCCTGGAGGCTTGATTTTGGTCCACCACCATCCACCCATCCATCCATCCATCCATCCATCTGTCTGTCCATCCGTCCATCCACCCATCCATCCATCCATCCATCCATCCATCCATCCATCCATCCCTCCATCCATCCATCTGTTCTTTCTTCCTTCCTGCAGTAACAGTATCTGATTCTCCTTTGAGAAACCATTTTATCCCACTCCTATCCATGTATTTTAACTTGTACTCCAAGATGAACATGCAAGAATCTTCACTGCAGGAAAAATTTAGGAAAAATCTAAGTTTTGGATATTTAACAGGGGAATGAAATTATTAAGGCATCTGTAGTAAAATATTATGCAGAATTTAAAAGAATGTAGATCTATGTGGAAAAATGTCAATGATTATTAAGTGAAGAAGCAAGCTGCAGAACAATGTGTAAATGAGTTCTAGGGACCTAAATATATATTATATATATATATTATATAGGTTTTATATATATAAATACATAAATATATATTAGGTTATATATAAAAATATAAAAATATACAAATTATATATATTTTATATAGAAATTTATAAATTTATATATTATATAGTATATAGTATATAAATTTATAAATCATATATATATAAATATATAATTTTATATTTATATAAATATATATATATTTCACAAAATTTATTCCAATAGATACACCCCATACTGATAATTATGGTTAGCTTGAGGAAAGGTGTGTGACTAAAGAAAGGAGAGGTGAATGGAAACATTAACTTTAATTACATTATTCCATATTATTTGAATTTTTATACTGAGCATACGGCTATAATATAAACATGTAAGATTTAAAACAAAGTTCATGAAAAAAGTCTAAGGTCAAAAATGAAGTCTTTTAAAAAAAAATGAAGTCTTTTTATGGAAGTAAATTATATCTTCGGACTTCGGAAAGCACTTTGTGTTGTTCATTAAAAATTGTCGTTATTAATGAATATGTGGCCCCCATAGTGATGGTGTCTTCAAAAGGCAAGTTTTCAGCATCTAATTTACCCACAGATGCAGCAATGTAATGTCTTTTTCAAACACCTCAAAAAAGCTTGCCTTCCTTGTCCCAATCCTAGTCCCCATGCCAAAGTAACTACTGTTATAGATGTAGGATATACCCTTACAGATTTACAGACACATTATATGAATATTAGAAAGATGTATAGTTTTATTGTGTCTTTAGAATCCTCAGACCGGCATCAAACACTTGCCCTCTGGGCCCTTCAACTGTGGGAAACACGGGTCACCCCCTCCACGTGGGCCCCTATAGTCTACTTCACACCAACGAAACAATGCCTTTTACTTTCAACTCCAAAATTTTAATACTTTTACACCTTTGAGTTGGGTAGATTCAGGGGTTGGTCCTTTATGGGTGGTGCTCTTAATGGGTGGTGCAGCACCAACTTTGAAATGTGGAAGTAATGGCTGCCTATTGCCTTGGGACCCAGGCAAAAGCTAAAAATGAATTGCATTTATTTTAATATCTGAGCTAGTCAAATTTCTTAAATGAATTAATTTTGGTATTTGGTTCCCATATTTTAGCCACTTCTTAACTCTTATTAGCTTCATCAGCTATTCCTCTTTGGTTTTTAGTATAAAAATTTATTTTGGCTGTGAATGATGGCGACTCCTTTCCAATGCTTATACCTCCTGTTTCTTCTTGTCTTCACGTGTTGGGTAAAGTCACCGGCACAGGGCGCCTGGGGGCTCAGTTTGTTAAGGGTCTGCGTTCAGCTCAGGTCATCATCTCAGGGTCCTGGGAACAAGCGCGTCGGGCTCCCGGCTCAGTGAGGGGGGGTCTGCTTCTCCCTCTGCCCCTGCCCCTGCTCATTCTCACTCTTTCTCTCTCTCCTGCTCTCTCAAATAAATAATTAAAATCTGAAAAAAAATAGAATAAAATCACCAGCACAAAATTAAGAGTCACCATGATAATGGGCAGCTTTGTCTTTTTTCTAACATAACTAGAAGTACTTCTGCTTCACCATTAGGTGTGAAGTTTGCTCTAGATTTCTGTTACATGCCCCTCAAAAAAACTTCCTTTAAACCTATCCTATTTCTAGCCATGTAGGATTTATAAGTCATTGAATTTTATCAGATGGTTTTTTCCGGCATCTATTTGAGATGATCGAAAGGATTTTCTCCTTTGGCCTGTTTTGTAGTGTAGTAACTTACATTGGTAAAACCCTCATATGCTGAATCATCTTTGCATTTCTAGGACAAACCTGCTTGGTCATGTGCTTCATTCTTTGAATACAGAGTTGTGTTCTATTTGCTGACATTTCATTTAAAATTTTTGCCTCATATTTTAATTAAGAATATTCTATACTTTCTTTTTCTGTTCTATAGCTTTTCTTGGCAAGTTTCTGAAACTTGGTTCAATGAGTTATATGGCTTTATAAAGTTTTGAGATACTGGAATAATTTATGGATCATGGAGATGACATGTTTTTTGAAGTTTTGATAGAAATCATCCATATATATCAATTTGGTCCCTTCTCCATTTTTAACAGTACTCCTTTGATTTCCCATTTCAATTATATTATACCATAGGCTTATTCAGTTTTCTGCTTTGTTTTGAGATCATTTTTATATAAATCACATTTTCCTAGAAAATGTTCCATTTCATATAACTTACAAATATTACAAAGTGTTACATATATTCTAACATTTACTCTTTTCTATTGGTATTTATGGCCCTAATGGCATTCGGTTGTTGTTTTAGTCTTAATAAGATTTTCCAGAGGTTGTTGTAATGTTGTCAATGTTTTCAAAGAAACATTTTAGTGGATAAATTCATTAATTACTATTTCTATCTTTTAAAATGCCTTTCTTCTAGTTTTAGAGACTATTTTGTTATAATTTTCAAAGATTTTACGTTGGACGATCACTTAGCTTATTTTCAGTCATTATAACTTTATAATATTTGACTTATGGTTATAAATTTTTCTCTGACCACAACTTCATTTTAATTCCACAGGCTTTCCTGTATTTTGCTTTCACTTATCACTTTTAAGAAGTTTATCATTTATATTTTTCTTTACTCTGTAGCTCAAAATATATTTGAAGTTGATTTTAAACTTCAAAGTGTATAGGATTTTTTTCTATCCATTTGACTTAGATTTTAATTTTATTGTAATAAATGTGTCTGGTATAGTTTCTACTTTTGTGATCGATGGGGATTACTTTTATGGCTTGATGTGTCATCTCTGCTTTTTGTGTGTGAATTTTCCATATGTATTTGGAGAAAAAAGATACTTATTCTTTTTACTGGATGCAGTGCTATATAAGTATAAATATAGATATAGAATCAGAATTATTCATTGGATTATTCAAATTCTGTGTGCAATTAATTTTGTCAAAAAACTTCTGAGAAGTGTATTAATACAACCCAATAAGATCATGGATTATCGTTTCTATTTATACGCTTCTAACAGGTGCTGTTTTACATTTTCAAAGCAAAGTATTTAGCTGTAGGTTAGCTTATGACTTTATTATGCCTCTGGTGGATTGTTGTCATTGGCATTTTAAATTCAAATTATTTTGTCAGCTTGTTCTTCTAACGTTCAGATCATTATTTGTCTCCTAGCTCATTATTTCTTTGTGTTCTTGCTTTCCTTGGGGATTTATTTTTCCATTTTGTTGGAATGCATCTTCCATTAATATTCTTAGAGGAAATTTATAGATAAAGATGTCTCCAGTAATTAAATGTTTCAGATATCTTTATTTTCCCTCATGTTTAAGTAATAGTTTGGCTAGATAGAGAATTCTAGGTTCAAATTTTTCCTTAGATATCTGAAGATCTTATTATTTTTTTATTGGAGTTCAATTTGCCAACATATAGCATAACACCCAGTGCTCAGCCTGCCAAGTGCCCGTCACCCAGTCACTCCAATCCCCCACCCACCTCCCCTTCCACTACCCCATGTTCGTTTCCCAGAGTTAGGTGTCTCTCATGTTTTCTCACCCTCACTGATATTTTCACTCATTTTCTCTCCTTTCCCTTTATTCCCTTTCACTAATTTTTATATTCCCCAAATGAATGAGACCATATAATGCGTGTCCTTCTCCGATTGACTTACTTCACTCAGCATCATACCCTCCAGGTCCATCCACGTCGAAGCAAATGGTGGGTATTTGTCGTTTCTAATGGCTGAGGAATATTACTGTATTATTTCATTAGAACAAGTATGGCTGGTGAGAAAGTATCAGTCTATACTTCTAATATAGGGATTTACTTAATTCTTCTGGCACTTTTAGGATTTTTTTCTTTATAATTTGGCATGCCCCAAATCCAACTATATTCTGTCTAAATGTGAATCTGTTTTTATTCATCTTGCTTGGGAGTTGGTGGACTCTGTCTACCATGTCATTGTCATTTCAAAGTCTACCGGTCATTCATTTCATTCAATTGAAATCTCTTTCCCTAGGATATATTCTTTTGTTATTTCTTTCATTTTTACCTTATTTAAGTACAGAAGTAATGCATGAATATATTCCTGTTAAAAATGGATAATTTGGGCAGCTCAGTGGTTTAACACCCGCCTTCAGCCCAGGGCGTGATCCTGGAGACCCAGGATCGAGTCCCACGTTGGGCTCCCCGCATGGAGCCTGCTTCTCCCTCTGCCTGTGTCTCTGCCTCTCTCTGTGTGTGTCTTTCATGAATAAATAAAATAAAAAACTTTTTAAAAAAATGGATAACTCACAAGCAAATTTAAGCAAAAACTTGAATAACTGTCATCCTTTTCCCAATTCCATATGATTCTCCCTAGGAGGGCTCATGATTAATAAATTAAATATGTGTCCTTCCAGATGTTTTTGTCATTCATTTAACTTTTATCAAATTAACACACATTTATGGTTTACAAAATTGAAAACAATAAGGTTTGTAACAACAACAATGAAACCACAACCCTCGGTCCTACTTCCAACCCCTGAGTCTATTCCTGGGCCCATTTTCCCTTTGACTGAGCACCAGTTTCATCAATGAGTTCATGTATATCCAACTGACAACCCAAGACATCTTGAATTTTTAAGGATTACACACTGGGAATCACTCCTATTCAAGGCTGTGGTCCCCAGACCTCTTTCCCTACTCTCTTTGTAACAGACAAGGGTGCTTTTACTGGAAGCCAGTGCAGTAAGCAAATCTGGGAGCTCTTTTTCATATAACCAAAGTACTCCTTGTGGCTTTAGCTAGGATTTGTAGTAGAAGGAGGTATACTTAAAAATAAATTAATCAACCACTGTGTATAAATTTTTAACTAAATTTACTCAACAGTTAAATTAAACATGACAACCAATTTCAAACATACAATGCAAGTGTGAGTTTAACTTTAATCAACAATGCCTCCTCCTCAGAGAGTTGGCAAATGCTCTTGAAAAATAGTCAGCTGTGGGGGTGGGAGGAGCCTGGGTGGCTCAGTCGGTTGAGCATCAACCCTTGGATTCAGCTCAGGTCATGATCTCAATCTCAGGGTCATGAGATAAAGCCTCGCATCGGACTCCAGGCTCAGCCAGGGTCTGAGATTGTCTCCCTCTCTCTGTTCCTCATCACTGCCGCCTTCTTTCCCTCTGCCCCCCTTAAATAAATAAATAAATCTTAAAAAAGAAGAGTCAGCTGGGTCACTGTCTCCATCACGATGTACCTTCAGTCCTTCTATCAGGTGTGTTTCAAGAGACATACAGCTGTTCTCATGGAGCATCCGTGCATCAAACACTACAGCTTTGCTTCCATGATTGAAAACCATTATAAACTCCTTTATAAAAATATTTCTAATAAGCCCTAGTTTACTTGATTAAAGAAATTGTATCATAAGGGCATTTAATTAAGTGAATTCAACTAATTAAGTTAACCAATTGTGTTTCTCAGCTTAGATTGCACATTGGAATCATCAGGAAGCTTTAAAAATATTCCCTGGGATTTTAGTGGCTTCATGTCTCACATTTAGGTCTTTCCTCCCTTTTGAATTTATTTCTGTATATGGTATAAGAAAATGGTCCAGTTTCATTCTTTTGCACGTTGCTGTCCGGCTTCCCAGCACCATTTGTTGAAGAGACTGTCTTTTTCCCATTGGGTATTCTTTCCTGCTGTGTTGAAGATTAATTGACCATATAGCTGTAGGTTCATTTCTAGGTTTTCTATTCTGAACTCCCATGGAGAAGGCTTTTGAAAAGTGAGTGATCATCTTCAATAAGCTTTTTAAAGATCTGGATTTTAAATCTACATTAAGCTTTTTGTAATAAGGTGAATTCACATTTAATTCTGTTTTATTTATCCTACATTAAAAGGAAATTATAGGCTCAATGTATTTTAGGCTTAAGAATACCTTAAACATCAAATAATACAACAAACACATCTTATAAGTGAAGAGACAGTAGAATTCATGCCCTTTGGGAAATTCATCACTGGTGCTCTTTTTCTAGGTCTAGGGGTCTCATCTGTCAGCCTGTCTCTTACATGTGACTTAACCCAACTTATCTCCTGTGGCCACTGGATATAGCTGAGTTTCAGGTGCAGAACCTGGTAGTAGCAGTGGCTGAGCTGCAGCAAGATAGAGACACTCAACCTTGTCAAGTCTCCTGCACTAAGGCAGGGGCACTGCATGAAAGGTGTGGGACCCTGGCATGTGGAATAAGGACATTTGGGGAGATGTGGACAAGGCCTAGAATAATGAAACCACATAACCTTTCTGGCTTGTTGAGGCAGCCCCTCTTACTCCCATTCTCCCCCATGCTTAAAGCATTTGAATTAATGCACCTGGGGCAGGAGCCTCACCATGATGCCACTTCTCTTAGAAGTCCACCCCCACCACTTCTCATTGCCTCCAAGCCTATGATGAGAATAGAGCCCAAGAAAGGCCAATGGAGAACACATAGCTTGTTTTGTGCTCTATACCAAGAGACTTACAGGACCTTACCAATTTGTATCTATAGGACTCTGAGGAGTGTATAGGAGCAAATTCTAAGGGCGTTTGAATAAGAATGAAAAAATATTAGGCTTGACTGGGAAGAGTGTATTAGTATACATGTATCTACCCAATGTTTGAATTTAATGACTTGGCTTAGGCACCTGGAGTGGGTGTTAAAATCTAGATTGCCAGTGAGAATGAAATGCCAGAGCTTCCTGTGTACCATGGAGGAAGGAATCTGAAGGCTCAGGGAGATGAGACTGTTGGAAGATTTCCTATGTGCACCCTTCTGAGCCATTCCTTTATCAGACCTCAACTACCTGCCAGCCCCCTTTGTGTGCCATCCCATAGAACCACTAGTCAGTAATCACTCTGGAATATTATTCAACCTTAAAAAAGAATGAAATTCTGACACATGCTACAACATGGATGAACCCTGAAGATGTTATACTAAATGAAATAAGCCAGACACATAAGGAGCAATATCATATAATTCCTCTTATATGAGGTACCTAGAATAAGAAAACACATAGAAACAGAAATTAGAGTTTACCAGGGGCTGGGCAGAGCAAGGAATTTAATGGACACAGGGTTTCTGTTCAAGATGATGAAAAAGTTCTGGAAATATTTTTTTTAAAGATTTATTTATTTATTTATTTATTTATTTATTTATTTATTTATTCATTCATTCATGATAGAGAGAGAGAGAGAGAGAGAGAGGCAGAGACCCAGGCAGAGGGAGAAGCAGGCTCCATGCTGGGAGCCTGACGTGGGACTCGATCCCGGGACTCCAGGATCACGCCCTGGGCCAAAGGCAGGCGCTAAACCGCTGAGCCACCCAGGGATCCCCAAAGTTCTGGAAATTAATAGTAATGATGATTGTACAACACTGTGAATATACTTAGTGGCACTGAATTGTACACTTAATGTGGTAACTTTTACATTATCCATGTTTTACTATAATAAAATACACCTATTTTTCCTGGTCAAAGGGTGAGCCTATGACCTATGACCCCAGCTAGGCCAATTGAACTGGTCAGCCTGAACCCATATCTTGAGCTGCAGTCACAAGATGGGTGTCTTCATCTGGGCAGCTATAACAAAGTATACATACCATAGACTGGGTGGCTTATAAACAACAGAAACCTATTTCTTATGGTTCTGGAGGCTGAGAAGCTGAGATCAACATACAGGCATGGCTGGGTTGGGTGAGGGCCCTCTTCCAGGTTGCAGCTCCCAACTTTTCACTGTAGTCTCACCTCGCACACAGCAGAGAGGTAAAGCAAGCTCTCTCGTGACTCTTCTAAGGGCACTAACCCCATTCATGAGTGCTCCATCCTCATGAGCTCACCCCAGTCACCTTCCGAAAGACTTCATTTCTGTATACAGTTGAACTGGGGAATTCAACGTATGAATTTGTGGGAGACACAAACGTTCAAACCATAACAACAGTGTGATTTAGAATGGATTCATGTTGCTCCTTTGGCATCCTTCTTAGATTCTTCAAAACATCCCATAGCTTTTAAATAACCTTGAAAGCATTTCTCTTTTAAACTCTCAAATTACCCAGTTTTAGTAGGCCATCTGTTTCCTGCTAGGAACCTGGCTAATGAATTGACTAACGTTTATTGAGTGCCTCCCATATGCCAACACCGAGTATATGATCAAGTTGTAGACCTGTTTCTCCAACTCCACCCAGGATTGCTTAGGCGTTTTGGGCTTCTATAGGAATTTTGTGTTCTCCTCAAGCTATGCATAAGTTCTGACTATTTTTAAATACCCCTTAGAACTATCTGGGGTTTCTATCACCTGCTTCCAAGGACTTTGATTGACCTATGTCAATTTGGCCACTCACAATTATGACAATCTTTGGGGAAGTAATTAGTAGCCTGTAATATTTATAGGCAGACAAAGTCTACAGATAAGACCCTCTACAACCTGAAAAGTTATATAGTAAAGTTGTATATTGAATTCTATCCCATATGCAGGTGTCCATTCACTAGCAGATATAAAACAATCATACAACCTGTTCCATAGCTTGACACCTGATGAAGCCACAGATCTATTATTTTAGGTGCTCTCTTAGTACTTTTCAAAATGGGTTCATTGAGGCAAACACTGCACTATTGCAGAGGCAGGGTTTGGCTGACATCATAGCCTGATTTAGTAATCCAGAATCTTTCATCAGGAACTGAACACGGGACCGTTTTAGAATTACATCTCAGATGCAGTTCTGAAGGGCACAGGCCATTGAGATTTCTGTACTTCGCCTTGCAAGGGCAGGAATGCCTTTACAATATTTCTAGCCTATCCATGTATCTTCAACTTTCCAGTTTCACTGATGAAAACCACTTCTTATATTCATTCTCTTAGCATAAAACCACCTCTTAACTTCTGGGCTTCTGATCAGAAGCTTTAATGTGCTCACTAAACACTTGTAGATAGTGTATTCCTCATCAGAATACTGGCAACCCCTAAAATGTAGATCAAAATCAACTATCGTAAATATCACACTGCTGAAGTGATTTGAAGTAGATTACAAAAAATAAAAATAAAAAAATAAAAAATAAATAAAGTAGATTACAGACAAGATGACAGGAAAGCATAAGACAATAGCAGTTTCCCGATTCTGATTCCTGGTGAATTGATATTAGAATAAAAGGCCTCCACCCTGCTCCCCAACCATTACCATGTTGCTCTCCCTCCCGTTATAGACAGACTTCTCAGAGCAGACTACCCTCATGGTCTCTGATTATTCTCCTCACCCTCATCCTTCATTCCACCGTTGTCTGGCTCTGTCTCCACTAAGCCCCTGAAACAGCTCTTGCCAAGGTCACAGTGACCTCCACATCACAAGATCTAGTGCAAATATTTTAGTCTTCCTTCTCTTCATTCCTGAAACATTTTCTTTCTTGGCTTACAAGACATTTTACTTCCCTGATTTTCCACCTAATTTTTCTAAAGTTTTTATTTATTTATTCATGAGAGACACAGAGAGAGAGGCAGAGACACAGGCAGAGGGAGAAGAAGCAGGCTCCCTGCAGGGAGCCCGATGTGAGACTCGATCCCAGGACTCCAGGATCATGTCCTGGGCCGAAGACAGGTGCTAACCGTTGAGCAACCCAGGCGCCCTCCACCTAATTTTCTAAACCGTTTCTTTTCAGTTTCCTTTGCTGACTCAGACTCCTCTTCAGAGTTTTAAAATCTACACACTTAGTTAGCTAATCCTAAGTTATTTCACCCACAACCATGGCTTCAATCACTGTTTATATGCTGATATCCAAATATGTACTTCCGATTCAGACCACGCTGGGCTTTGGACACTGACACCCAACTGCCTACTTCAGATTTCTCTTGGATGACTCAAAAGCACTTCAAATTTTACAGACTTCACATGAATTTTTTTTTTCAAAGTCCTCTCCTAATGACTTCTAGTTCAGTAAATGGTACTACTATCTCCCCCCATACACTTTGCCCAATTATTCTAGTCTAACTTCTGGAAGTCACCTTTAACACATTCTCTTTCCCAGATCATCACCAAGCCTGGTTGGTGCTTCTTTAACATCACTTGATTCTGCTCATCTCTCTATATCTGCATTCCTTCCGTCCTGGTCCAAGTCATCATCACCTCTCACTTGGATTCCAGCAATTAACCAGTCTCGCCAGACAACTGAGTTTATTATGATTTAAAACTCAGTCTGCTTTATGTAATGCAGCAGAGACTTCTAGTTGCCTACCACCATTGGTTTTGCTCTTCATCTTTTACATGTTCATTATATTCAAAATAATGCTTGGAAGGTAGGGATTATAGGGGAAAGGAGAGAAAATGAGTGGGAAAAATCAGAGAGGGTGACAAAACGTGAGAGACTCCTAACTCTGGGAAATGAACAAGGGGTAGTGGAAGGGGAGGTGGGCCGGGGGACGGGGTGACTGGGTGATGGGCACTGAGGGGGGCAGTGGAAAGAATGAGCCCCGGGTGATATACTATATGTTGGCAAGTCAAACTCCAATAAAAAATATATTAAAAAAATAATGCTGATTTTATTTGAGACTCTACAAAAAAGTCCATATTTCCCAGTCTCTTGGAGCTAAGTATTGCTCTGTGGGTAAATACTGGTCAGTGAGATGCAAGTAGAAATGATACATGGGACTTCCAGGAGGATTTTTCTGCAAAAAGATAATCATCAAAGGGAAATGTCTCAGCTAGAAAGTGTAAGTAGCTCTTTTACCCATCTCCCTCTTTACTCTTCTTGGCATCTGGAATACAGGAGTGACGGCTGATGTTCCAATAGCACTGTTACCAGAATTACACAGTTGAGCCCTTCTTGAGTTCCTAACCCTCAAGAAAAACATGACTGATAATAAAATCATAGCCCTTGTTTTAAGCCGCTATGTTTTGGGTTGATTTTCACACAGAAAAAGAGGGCTGGTATCACCCACTGATTAAGGGTAGGGCTCTTTGAACAGGTAGGTATATGGTGTCCTGTGCTCCCCCCCTTTTTTTTTTTAAATGTAGCTGCTCATAATCTTTTTTATTTTTTATTTTTTTTATAAATTTATTTTTTATTGGTGTCCTGTGCTCCTCTTTAGAAGATAGTAAGGATGCTGTTGGCTTTAGGATTCCCCCCAAACTTACATGGGGATATTTATTGCCCTTCTTTTCAGGAATCCTTCCATGGCAGAGGGGGTCAAAGGGCTGAGCACATTTCAAAGGCCCACTGCTTTTAAGCTCTAGTTTCCCCAACATCTTCCTTCTTCTAGCTAGTTGAGCACAATATTATTTCTTTTTGTTGAAACCTACTCTTACATTCGTGGGCCTATTGTTTCCAACTATTGTTAATGGGTAAATTTTGTGCTCCCTCTCTTTATAGTCAGAAGAATTTTATTTCCTCAAATCTGTGGCCCTTTGAGTTGGAAACAGTGGCTTTTACAACCCTTGTCTCTGCTAGTATTTATAAGTCAATGTAGTTAAAAATGGTTATAATGGCAAATTTTGTGTTACATATTTCTTACTACAATTGAAAAAAATCAACGTAGGATCTCAAAGGCTAAGATTCGGTCTTTGTTCTCTATGTATCAAACCTTCTCTCAGAACAATATGTATGGGTAAAGTTAAGTATAAATGCAAAAATAATTGATAAGTGAAACCATATAATTTACCTGATTTAATCTTCTAATTAATTCACATTGAAATTAGAATGAAATTTAAAATATTTAACTTGACCTATAAGACCGTGTCTAATCAGCCCCAGGCCTACTCTTCTGACTTCACGCTGAATCGCTCTTCCCCTCCACTCAGTATTCTCTACCCACGCTGGATTCCTTCCAGAATTTCTGATATGACATACACCTTCCAGCCTTGGAGCACACAGTTCCCTCTGCCTATATCACTATTCCTCACATCCTCATTTCCTTAGAGAAGTCCTCTTGATTCCCCTAGACAAGAGGAGTGTTTTTCCTATTAGATGCTCCTTTAGTGATTTGTATTTCCATGTAATGACATCATTGTGTAAATAGCTGTTTAATGTTGGTTTCTCTTCCTCATCTATGAGCTCCATGATGAGTCAAATATATCCTCTTAACTACTGTATCTCCAGGACCCATCATATGATAGCATAATGGCTAATGAATAAATAGTTATTGAATAGTCACATCAGAGACTGAATTAGTAGGTGGCTTTATGTTTCTTGAGTAATACCAGGGATTGGATTGCACAATATCTAAAATCCATTCTAACTCTAAAATTACATGTTCCTATGATTCTATTCCCATTCCAGGAAGGGCCATTAATCACCAACTTAGCCCATGTGTATAACAGTGCAAATTTAGGCCCACGTAAAGTTTATATTATACAGATGTTCTCAGCAATACTTGCCTTTCCAGATGCTTTGCTGATGTCATGACTACAAATATAGTGGGAGATGAGTGGTGCAAGTTTGAGATGCTCAGCCAGACTGCCAACTAGAGCCCACCTCTAGGGCAATGTTATAGTGGAGACCCAAAGGGTGAAGTGACCCCAATCATGTGACTGGGAAGTATTGATTGTTTTGACAGTCCGGGCTGTGACATTTTTAAAGCTTTTATTGATCACAGTGAGCATTGAAAGTAGCACCTGAAAGAGAGTAGTTGTTCAGTAAGTGAATGAATGAATGTGTGAAGTGAATGAGAAGGCTGCTGCTAACGAGCAGCGTGGAAAGCACATGCAGCCTGTCCAAATGTGTTTGTAGCCCGTTTGTCAAAATTCACAACGTCAGGCTACCTACCACTAAGGACCTATGAAGCATGGATCTCTGGAAATTAACTCTTGGGTGCCCCAAATGAAATTACTTCAGGAAAATGTGCTGATATCGGTTGAAAAACAATCTCTCCAGTTAAGGACCTTGGCGAGACTGCCAGTGGTCAAGCTGAACGGACCCAAAGTGTATGGGGGTAATATTTGTGCCTGGTGAACTTCAGAGATAGGAAGTCACATGCTGGGCCTTTCAAAATGGGCCATTTGTTGCTACAGAAGAATCAGAATAAAGTGGCACGGTGGGAAGGGTACTGGGAGATTAAATGGCCTAGCACATCCTCAAGCTCTACCATTTGAAAATGGCCTTAATCGAAGCCTCTTTTTAGAGTGTAATTCCTATGTGCAGTAATAATACTCTTACTCTAAGTAGCCAGTGGGGAGTGGGCTGGCAAAAGGCATTTTTTTTTTCACGCAGATCAAGTCACTATAGGGACCAAGTGCAAATTCTAACACTCACAATATTACATGGACTGTAGCCAATTGTTCATGGATTTGATTCTATAAAAATGACTTTTGGCAGCTCAGGACAGTAAGATATTGCTTCCTTGTTCTTAACAGAGATTATTTCTAAGGGAAACCTTCTTCCTCTCTTCTCCCACCAGCCTCCTTAAATTTCAACCTCTGTGCACTCAAGACAGAAATGCCTACATAGATTTGTGCTAAACATCAGGGGTCCCAGTTCTGTTAATTTTATTATTCAAATGAGGTGAAAATGAGCAACCTTGCTCCAGAGTGAAAAGTTCAGGTTTCTGTGATTTACTGATCCATGATACTAATACTTAGCATTTCAGAGCTGCTTCTGGAAATTAGATAGATTCCAGAAGGCTGCTTGGAGGCTCCATGATCCAGGTTCTAGCCTCTGTGGGTAATACTGAGAATGAAAGCAAACCAAGGACGACCGGCTGAGTTCACTGGAGAAGGAGGGATGCTTCTTTCGGAAAAGGAGGAGGTGTTAGAACATAGTCTAGATGAATATGAAACATAAAATGAGATCCCAAAGGCCGGAACAGATGCAAAAAGGAAAAGTAATACTCCGATCAAACTGCTCTGAAGGAGAGCACTAGCAGAAGGAGAGATGGCTTAAGTGTAGGTGCGTGAGGAAGAGTTACCGGAACCCAAAGAAGCCTCACGGGAGGAGAGACGCAATGTCAGGGGCAGCAGGTAACCTGATTTGCCCGGAGGATCTAACCGAATCCAGGTAACCGTTCAGAGTCTGAGGCACAAGTAACAAGTTCACAGAGCAAGCGAGAAGAGACTTGCCCAGGGAAGGTGGGAGAGCTGTTCGGCGGCTGCGGAACCCTGGGCAGGCCCGAGAAGGAAGGCTGGGGAGATGCGCCCGAATCCTTCAAGCGCCATCCGAGTTTCGAGGCGCAGCAGCAGGAGTGTGGAGGTGTGACGGCAAGGTGTGGGCAGAGCTGAGGGTACGGCCTGGACTCCAAAGCACACGCCCTAGACGTTCCTGGCATCGGACCTGAGGAAAGGCGCTTGCCTCCCTGGGAGCCAAGCCGCGGGAGGGGCAGGAGGCCAGGACAGAGCGAACCCAGGCCCACGTCCAGGCCCGGCCTATCGGTTGGGAGAGCATCTCCCGTCACTCCTCTGCTCGGAGCCCTCCTTGGGCTTTCAGTTCACTTAGAAAAACATGCCCAGGCCTCCGACGGGCCGACCCCCACCTCAGACCGCCCTGCCGCTCTCGCTCCCCCCTTGCACACCCGGTGTCCCCAGCCTCCTTGCGTTCCGCACACTCTGGTTGCAGGGCTTCCCCTCTGGCTGTGCCCTCCGGCTGGGACGCTCTTCCCCAGATGTGTGCGCAGCTCAGCCTTCACCTCCGTCTCAGCCGGGCCTCCCCATACTAAACCCCCAACTACCCCAACCCCACCCCAACCCCAAGCACTTCCTATATGCCGCTCTGCTTTTGTTGTTCCTCATGCACACACTTGACCAACGTGTGTTTCTTGTTTGTCTCCCTCCAATAGAATATATGCCCTTTGGGGGGCAGGGGTCGTTGCTGCTTTGCTCCACTAATGACTCAGGACAAAGAACATGCTTAAGAGGTAGATGCTTTAAAAATACTTGCTGAAGGAAATGAAAGTTTTTTTTTTTTTTTTTTTTGAATGACGGATACCTTCAGCAGGCCGGCAGTCGATGCGTGTCTTGAGAGAGCCATCGAACAAAATCCAAGGGAATATACAGGAAAACACGAGTATGGGATTAAAAGCAAAGGAAAAGGAAAGGGGAAGAAAAGCGTTTTCTCCCAGCCAACAGCCCTAGCCCTCCGCGCACTGAAGAAGAAAATGTTCACTTATTAGAGGCCCAAATGGCCTCGGTCAAGGAAGGGGGGAAGAGCAGAGAGACGGGGAGCCACCAGCCGCGTCCCAGGGCTGCCAAGAAGGATGCAGCAGGTAAGGCGCCTCCTCGGGCCTCAAATACCCGAGAGTCGAGGAAAACAAAAGCATGCAGGAGCTAATTACTGTTGGAACCGTGTAATGGGTAAATGAGGGACTCCATATACTAATCGGTCTGCTTTTGTATATGTTTGACATTTCCCATTCAAAACTGAGGTGTTTCTTTTTTCTTTTTTTTTTTTTTTTTTTTTTTTGAGATAAAGGGCAGAAGAAGGACCGTGTGCTGAGAGGCACGTGACAGGAGCACTGGAGGCCACCCAGCTCCCAGCGACACACTCCTTAGAAACACCAGCCCTGGCTCCAGGCTCCAGGCTCCGAGCCGCCAGGGGGGCCACAGGAAATAGGGGGCTGCCGGGGGGGGGCGCCCAGGCCGAGGAGGCAGCCCTGGCATCCCCCAGGTGGCCGCTGGCACTTGGCACTCACTGGCAGCCGCTGGGCCTGAGGCCTCTGCTGTCATGGACTTGGCCGGCAGCTTGGAGATGGGCCTTGGAGCTCCTGGAAGGACCTGCTGTGGCAGCCCGGGCTGCACCTGCCAGGAGGACCCGCTGTCGCCAGCCCGGGCTGCACCTGCGGGGAGGACTCACTGTCGCCAGGCCGGGCTGCACCTGCCGGGAGGACCCGCTGTCGCCAGGCCGGCCTGCGCCTGCCCGAGCCCCCCTGGCTGCCCTCCCCGCAGAGAGAGGCCTCCCGCTATAGCAGGATAGGAAATTGGGCAGAGAATGAATTTGGGACTCAGTGACTTCGAACCCACGAGGGCAAGATGACTTGACTGTGTTCCTAACTTCTTCAGGCTTGAATGTTTTGAATCTTTGACTTTTAAGAGGAATTAGTTGGGGGTGCTTCAGTTACCCCGAGGACGATTGATACTAAGAGAGGTTTTCATATGCAAATTCGGGACCCTTCTATGAGAGTGGCATTTTATTATTAACGTGCAAGCTGCGTGTGTAATATCGGACCATCTTCAGGTTCCATGTTAATTCTGAGGCGGAATCGTAATTGCCTGTATTTTACACGCAGCTGGAAATAATGTGGAATGGACCTGGGAAGGTGTTTGGCCTCGGGTACCACGCGGCCCGGGGGTGCGCCTCAGCAGTGCTCCGTTCTGCCCTGTTCTAGAGCTCGCCCCACGACTGTTGCGGCGACCTCGGTACCGAAGCGCTGCGTGGGCCCGGGCCCACTGCTTTTCGTATCTTTCTTACCTGCTCTCGCTGCTTCCTGGTTACCTGTGCTTGTGTTGCCGGGGCTCATAAATATCAGAAGGTCAGAGATCAGGTCTCGGTCATCTCTGTGTTATCTGCAGCCCCTGGCGTCCTGCCTTGCCTTGCCCGAGAACTGTGCTCAATGAACAATTGCTTTAAAACTAGGCGAACAAAGGGCTGCTCAGTATTTACTGTTAATGCCTAGATTTCCAGGCTTAAATAACTTCACAAATCAATCAGTAATCCTCGTGAAACCAGGTAGAGTTTCTTTTTCGACAAAATTCTGAAGTGGAAAATGTATAGGTTAACACAGCAGTCACCCAATCGTGGAAAATAAAACCCAATCCCAGTGGGACTGACATAGTTGTTTTCCTCAGAGGAGCGGAGAGCCCTTGGCATCAACACAAGCAGCGGGCTCAGCGGTCCCGGGGTAACGGCTACCTAGACACTCCGAGTGCAACGCATCTCCCTCCTGAGATCTCACGTTCAGTGCTATAAACCAAGTAGATGCCTAATAAATATTATTATGAAAAACGCTAATATTGATTTGCAGTCCCACGGTGAGGCTAAGAAGCTGAGCCCAGCGGAAGGCTGTATCAGCATCCCGAGTCTCTCCCAGCAAAGCTGGGACCACGGTGACCGCACAATCACCAAGCCAGGCAGTCAACAGTAGTTTCCAAATGTGGCCCGGACAGGAAAGCTGAAGGAAGGAATACCACAAACTAAAGAAGTAATTTAAAAAAAAAAAAAAATATATATATATAGAGAGAGAGAGAGGCAGCTATGGTTCATGGCCTTGAGCTGCCTTCTATGAAAAAGAAACAGAAAATCTTCCAAAAATAATAATCTATACCATCGAATACGTAGAGGTGCATAAAGCCTTTCCTTGTTGTATGGATCTATAGCTGCGTAGTGAGAAGCATCCTCAGTATTAGAAAACATGTAATTTATCTCCGTTTTGCTTTTACTTATCAGATTAGTGCAGTTGGCGCTTTTTAGTAGTGCATTTGTGTCTTTACCATTTATGGCTGCGTGATATTGGGTTTTACCTTTTTTGTGGCCTCAGTATAGCTGTCATTAAAGTGGGAATAAAAATAGCACTAAAAATAGTACTGACTTCATAAGGTCATTGTGAGGATTAAATAAAACCATTCATATCAAGTGCTGAGCACAGTACCTATTGGTTATATAGGAAACGCTCAAAATTGCTATTATTATGATTTATCTTCTGTTTGCATGTATCATAAATCTCAGTAAACTAGTTTATTTTAATTTTTGAGTTCTGATTATAAAAGTATTACGTATTCTAGAAATTTTAATAAATACAGAATAATTGGAAAAACGAATCTTAACACATAATCCTACCATCCACAGATTTTTTAAAACTGCTAACTTTGTAATAAATTTCCAAATCCCAATTTCTAAGTGTGGGGGCTTATTGTTTTATTTGTGCAAAGTACCTGACACAGGAACTGAGTGGATATTCTTGAGTGGCTGTTGGAAGATCTTATCATCAGGAATGAGCGGACAACAATACAGCTGCATTCATACATAAGTAAAAGGAAACATTCCTTAAAGACAATCTCTGGGCTCTTTTCAAAGTAAAAAGATTTACCCAAAATCAAAGAAAATAAAAATACAGATTCCCTAGGTTATATGTTGGGTTCTCCGTATGCCATACTACCTGAATGCTCCTAAATTTAATGCTACCCCTGGTTGCTCAGAATAAACTATACAAATCTGCTGTCCTCCCTGTGATGATTCTTTTTAAAAAGATTTCATTTATTTATTTGACACAGGAAGAACGAGCACAAGCGGGGGGCGGGAGGCAGCAGGCAGAGGGAGAAGCAGTCTTCCCATTGAGCAAGGAACCCAACATGGGCTTGATCCCAGGATCCTGGGATTATGACCTGAGCCAAAGGCAGATGCTTACCTGATTGAGCCTGGATCCAGGTGCTCTTCTGTGATGATTCTTATATGTCCATGTTCTTTTCCTTTTATTTATTTATTTTTTTACACAGATAGATTAAAATCTATGTAAGAGCAGGCATTTGTATCTTCTCTTCCTTTTGGAGTCTCTGCCATTGCCTGGTCCGAGACTTTGCACTCACTCCATGGTCGCACCCTAAATTTTATGAACTGATAGACTGAGTCAGTTCCATTCCAGGTTACTGACTTATCCTAAACAGGTGGGGTCAACTTATGGAAATTAAAACTTTGTTTTTGGCCCAACTTCACTTCCATTTAATTCCATCTTTAAAAAAATGTAAAGGAGAGGCGCCTGGGTGGCTCAGTCAATTGAGCCTCTGACCTGGTTTCAGCTCAGGTCATGATCTCAGGATTGGGAGATCAAGCCCAGCAGAGGGGTCTGTACTCAGCAAGGAGTCTGCCTGAGGTTCTCTCCCTCTTCCTCTGCCCCTCCACTTGCTTGTCTGTGTGTGCACTCTCTGTCTCTCTCAAATAAATAAATAAATAAATCTTAAAAAAAATGCAGGGGAGCCCAGTTGGCCATTAGTTTTTCCTACTTAGTCTCTTGCATCTTATTAGAAGCATCCATTAAGAAACTGAGCTGCTAAGCAAGTGCCTCAGGTTGGGTCCACAAAACCCATTCACAGACCCTATGTAGCTAAGAACATTTTTCATGATCAAGGTTGCATTAAGAAAGAAGGGGAAAAAAAAAAGAAAGAAAGAAGGGGATCCAGGATCCCCTTGCCTATGCTCCAATATACTAATGTGCTGAACCCCTCCAAGCCTATTTCCTCATGTGCCTAGCACATGGCAAGCATTAAATAAATGCCAATTGCAAGTAGTAGCAGTAGTAGTTGTAGTGGTAGTAGTAGTAGTAGTAGTAGTAGTAGTCATCAAATCAACTGTAGATTGGTGGCCTAACAGTATCCCAGCCAATATCAGCACTGGGGATCCCTGGGTGGCTCGGCAGTTTAGCCCCTACCTTTGGCCCAGAGTGTGATCCTGGAGTCCTGGGATCGAGTCCCATGTCAGGCTTCCTGCATGGAGCCTGCTTCTCCCCCTGCCTGTGTCTCTGCCTCTCTCTCTCTGTCTCTCTGTCTCTCTCTCTCATGAATAAATAAATTTTAAAAATATTTTAAAAAAATATCAGCACTGCCATAGTCAAAGGTTACATGGGTATAACCTGACCCTCCATAAGGAACAGGTTTAATCATTCAATCATTTGGTCACTGACAAATATTTTTAAATATTGATGCTACTCAGATCCCAGATTCAGAACTGAGAGGTGAATAAAGCATACATCTTGCCTTAATAGTTTCATAATGCAGTAATAGAAGGCTCAGGGACTCAAAATCCCAGATGGCATTAGGAGGTGCCTTTTTGAAATGGATAGTGCTGTAAGCTCCATATGACAAGATGTGTAAAACACAATCTAAAACTAACAATCAGGAGAACGGGCTTCCTTCCACCCTCGCAGATAGTGGTCAGTTCCCAAATGACAGTGTCATAAAGTTGTTCTCACAAAACTGAATGCCCAACATGTTAAGAGTATGCATGCGCTGTGAAAGAGAACAGGATGAATATTTTTATTAAGTGCATCAAGAAGAGACAGATTCGGCATCAAAAAGGGGTTTTTACATATTTTCCTCCCTCAGGGGAGAAGAGAAAGTAGGAACATGTAGCCATGAAAGAGAGAGAGAGAGAGGAGAGAGAGATGAAGATTTATAAAATGCAGAAACATAGAGCCAAAGATACATAAACACATGCTGAGGGCCTTATAAAAACATAAGGCTCTGCTCTATCAGGGGGCTTCAGAGTCAAATTGACATGGTTTCAAATTTTAATCCTATCACTCACCAGCTACTTGAACTAGTATAAATTCCTAAAGTTCTCTGAGCTTCAGTGTCTTCATCTGTACAAGGGAAGAGATGTTGTGAAGATTGCGCGAGATTAACCATATGTTGGAAAGTGCTTAAGGTAGTACATAGCAGGTCGTAAGCCTTCCAAAAATCAGCTCTTACAACCTGAAATCTGGCATTGTGATGCCCCCAGCTATGGTTTTCTTTTTTAAAATTCCCCTGGCTATTCGGGGTCTTTTCTGATTCCACACAAATCTTAAGATGATTTGTTCCAACTCTCTGAAGAAAGTCCATGGTATTTTGATAGGGATTGCGTTAAATGTGGTCATCAAGACAGTGTGGTCCTGGCACAAAAACAGACACATAGATCAATGGAACAGAATAGAGAATCCAGAAGTGGACCCTCAACTTTATGGTCAACTAATATTCAACAAAGGAGGAAAGACTATCCACTGGAAGAAAGTCTCTTCAATAAATGGTGCTGGGAACATTGGACATCCACATGCAGAAGAATGAAACTGGACCATTCTCTTACACCAGACACAAAGATAAACTCAAAATAGATGAAAGATCTAAATGTGAGACAAGATTCCATCAAAATGCTAGAGGAGAACACAGGCAACACCCTTTTTGAATTTGGCCACAGCAACTTTTCGCAAGATACATCCAAGAAGGCAAAAGAAACAAAGGCAAAAATGAACTATTGGGGGATCCCTGGGTGGCGCAGTGGTTTAGCGCCTGCCTTTGGCCCAGGGCGCGATCCTGGAGACCCGGGATCGAATCCCACGTCGGGCTCCCAGTGCATGGAGCCTGCTTCTCCCTCTGCCTATGTCTCTGCCTCTCTCTCTCTCTCTCTCAATCTGTGACTATCAAAAATTAAAAAAAAAAATTTTTAAAAAATGAACTATTGGGACTTCATCAAGACGAGAAGCTTCTGCACAGCAAAAGAAGCAGTCAACAAAACTACAGATGACAACCTACAGATGGGAGAAGATATTTGCATATGACATATCAGATAAAGGGCTAGTTTCCAAGATCTATAAAGAACTTATCAAACTCAACAGCAAAGAAACAAACAATCCAATCATGAAATGGGCAAAAGACATGAAGAGAAATCTCACGGAGGAAGACATAGACATGGCCAACATGCACATGAGAAAATGCTCTGCATCACTTGCCATCAGGGAAATACAAATCAAAACCACAATGAGATACCACCTCACACCAGTGAGAATGGGGTAAATTAACAAGGCAGGAAACCACAAATGTTGGAGAGGATGTGGAGAAAGGGGAACCCTCTTGCACTGTTGGTGGGAATGTGAACTGGTGCAGCCACTCTGGAAAACTGTGTGGAGGTTCCTCAAAGAGTTAAAAACAGAGCTGCCCTACGACCCAGCAATTGCACTGCTGGGGATTTACCCCAAAGATTTAGATGCAATGAAACGCCGGGACCCCTGCACCCTGATGTTTATAGCAGCAATGTCCACAGTAGCCAAACTGTGGAAGGAGCCTCGGTGTCCATCGACAGATGATGGATAGAGAAGTTGTGGTCTATGTAGACAATGGAATATTCCTCAGCCATTAGAAACGACAAATAACCACCATTTGCTTTGATGTGGAGGGACCTGGAGGGTATTATGCTGAGTGAAATAAGTCAATCGGAGAAGGACAAACATTATATGGTCTCATTCATTTGGGGAATATAAAAATTAGTGAAAGGGAATAAAGGGAAAGGAGAGAAAATGAGTGAAAATACAGTGAGGGAGACAGAACATGAGAGACTCCTCACTCTGGGAAACGAACAAGGGGTAGTGGAAAGGGAGGTGGGGGGGGTTGGGGTGATTGGGTGACGGGCACTGAGGGGGGCACTTGGCAGGCTGAGCACTGGGTGTTATGCTATATGTTGGCAAATTGAACACCAATAAAAAAATTTAAAAAAATAAAAGTAGCTCTTACAAGGATTATTTTAGCATTGCGTTAATGGTCATTTTTAAGCATTGACTCCAGAATTACTGCCGAGTACTCCGTTTGTCGCATCCTTTGGTCAGAGCAGACGTGCTTGATGGCGTCATCTTGGGCAGAAGGGCAGCAATGTTGCCAGAGGGCCTGTGCTCGAGTCCTTAGTGCTGCTTCTGATGACTGCATGGACTCCTCAGGATTTTCGAGTGATGTTATTTCTGGATTTCAAATGTGTCCTTCTCCCCTCTGTGAATACTCCTACCTGCTTGCATATCAACTTTTTGTAGATTCCTAACTAATCTGGAGACAATCCCCGGTAATGACTCAGTTCTCACCTGGACTCTCTGTCTCACCCTTTCCCCTGTGTCTGGGAGAAATGACAGTAGAAGGCCCTAGTGGGACCCCTGTTTATGTCAAGCTATAAAGCCCTACAGCTTGATAACACGGGGTTCTGTGTTGTTGTCGAATATATCTTGACTACAAGTTTTTATCTGAATCTGAACCTGCTAAGGCAGATCGTCTACACATTTAAAAATCCTTTTGCTTCATCTCTCTGCGCTTCGGGCCCACAACACAAAGCGGAAGGAAGTGGTGAAGGGAGGAACAAGGCCTAATTGGCAATTCTTGCTTAGACCAATAGACTCACCCTGTTTGCTTTGGAAGGGAAATGGCCTGAATGCTTTCCCCACTGTTTGCATGAACCTACGAAGCATCTGATCCATCCAATTACATCCCATAGTACGGGCTAATGGATATTAAAATTACATGGGTCAGGGCTCAAATACAAGTACAGTTCTCTCGGCTTGAGTTAAATCGAGTATTTACTTTGAGACCAAAAGTACAAATTGTGGGCTGTTGAATCAGCTGGAGCTCTCAAAATAGAATTTGACCTGAATAGAGATAATTCCATGAAAACACTACTGGAAACCAGAATGCTTATCTAATCTGTGAGTCTGGCAACATGTAGAGCATTACTGATCGCTGGTACTGGTGAAAGAGTCTTAATTTTTATGTCGAGAGGAAATTAAGCCAAGAAAAAGAGTACCATTTAGTTCAGAGGAAAGATGTTCATACATTTTATATTTAAATGATTCCATTCGAGCACTTGGAAAATTGGAGGGCCTTTAGCCAAAAACAGCTCTATGTCACTCGGCTATGTGGAGCTTAACTAAAGCTTGGCCTTATCTAACTTCTCAGAAATACACTAACCAGAGACTCTGTATAAGAGTTCCAGAACTAGCATATGCCCACAAGGGATTAAAGAGAAACTGAAGTGAAGAAAAGCAATTTAATCATAATGGAGAGCATAATAGTTATAGATCCCAAGTATGAGAAGGGCCATTCCAGGTTGTCAAAAAGCGCTTCAGGCTTACCATCCCTAAAAGACCATTCCCAGTATGGGCAGGAAAGAGCTCTGGTCATTCCTAATACTAGTGAGAAATGGGATTCCTCTTGGGACCTTGACAAGCTCTCCTTTTTTTAACAAAGACACGCAGTTCCTATAAGGAGGAGAACAGCCACTTTTCAGAAAATTACGTATATTCTTAGCCTTATTAACAGAGTACCCAAATCTAATATTATTAAGGTGTACTTTTTAAGTAGATTAAAGAACCTTGGAAGAATGACTTCAAGAGTACCTACAATGCTTTTTCATGATCCTCATCCTATATAGACTTACAGCAGGTGAAGATTGTGTGTGTGCCTACGTAGGGAGATGTGTCGATTTATAGGTATAGATGCTCCATCCAGTGGCTCAGTGCCAAAAATCATATCCTACTTGACTTTGGTTTCCTTTGTCTAAGTCAAGTAGGAAATTGGTCCCTAAAAGGGGGCCCTCGTGAACCTTTATCAGTCATTTACACCTGTCATTAGCTGCTTTCGAAAGGACTAGTGTGAGTCGTTAGGAGAGTGGGAGTTTAGTCACCTGAGTTCAAATGTTTAAGTATGGGTTAGGGAAAGAGAAAGGCATAATAAGAGGGGAAGGCTGAGGGATGGGAAACCATCCTGGCCTTCTGAATAATGGTGATAAAGGCCAGCACCAACTATAGCAGTTAAAGTTTAGAAGCCACAAAAAAATCCCAGCATTCAGAAAAAAGCTGCAAATCCCTAAACTACAAAGAAAATGAGCAACTCTCAACTCAGCTGGTCAGAGATTGTTTTTCCTACTGAGATGACAGTTACAATTTTATCATACGATGTGTATCATTATGTAAATCCGGGCTCCAGCCTCTTCTGCAGTCACCATATCATATTAAAGATAAGTACATACGTGTATATGTACGTGTGTGTATCTACGTGTGTGTGTACATATACACGTAGAGAGACACGTGGACGTATACATCAATCCTCGTTCACAGAATCTGTGTTTCCTAAGTTATCTACTCACTAAAATTTATTCATAAGCCTACAATCAGTACTTGTGGCTCTTTCATAGTCATTTGTGGGCATGTGCAGACTGGCAAAGACTTGAGTCACTCAACACACTCGTTCCCAACGGAGACCAGACAAGGCAATATTCTTTCCGCCCTATTGTTTCCATTTTTGTATCATCATACTGTAAGCAAATGTCCTTTTTGTGGTCTATTCAGCACCACATTTTCTGAATTTCTGTGCTTTTTTTTTTGGTAATTTCACTGTTTTAAATGGCCATTTCGCTGTTTAAAGTGGCCCAAGCACAGCGTTGGAGTCCTGTCTAATGCTCCGAAGTGCCAGCAGGTTGTGATGAGCCTTACAGAGAAAACACGTGTGTTAGATAAGCTCTGTTCAAAAATGAATTACAGTTCTGTTGGCTGGGAGTTCAACGTTAATGAATCAACAGTAGATATTACACCAGGTGTCCTTAAACAGAGACACGCATAAAGCAAGGTTATGTCCGGGATCGAGTCCCACATCAGGCTTGTGGGGAGCCTGCTTCTCCCTCTGCCTATGTCTCTGTCTCTCTGTCTCCATGAATAAATAAATAAAATATCCAAAAAAAAAAAAACCAACAAGATTATGTATCAATTGGTTGTTGAAAATGTTGTGGCCAGAGGCTTGCGCTAGCAAAACTTGGGAACCAGGGTTCTGTATCCACTAATGTAGGGTTCATGGAAATTTAAAGAACACAACTACTGCAAATAATGAAAATTGACTATTTATATTTTTATTTGAGATAGTTTGAGTCACAAAAAGTTGAGTGAAGTAAGTCAATCGGAGAAGGACAAACAGTGTATGTTCTCATTCATTTGGGGAATATAAATAATAGTGAAAGGGAATAGAAAGGAAGGGAGAAGAAATGTGTGGGAAATATCAGAAAGGGAGACAGAACATAAAGACTCCTAACTCTGGGAAACGAACTAGGGGTGGTGGAAGGGGAGGAGGGCAGGGGGTGGGGGTGAATGGGTGACGGGCACTGAGGGGGGCACTTGATGGGATGAGCACTGGGTGTTATTCTGTATTTTGGCAAATGGAACACCAATAAAAAATAAATTTATTATTTAAAAAAATAAAAAATAAAATAAAATAAAAAGTTGCAAAAACAGTAGAGTTTCTGGTGTGTGCTTCACTTGGGTGTCTCAAATGAAATATCTTTCTTTCTTTTTAAAAAATATTTATTTATTTGAGAGAGAGAGAGCAAGAGAGAGCGTGAGCTGAGGGAGAAGCAGAGGGAGAGGGAGAAGCAGGCTCTCCACTGAGCAGCAGGCCCAATGCAGGGCTTGACCCCAGGACCCCGGGATCATGACCTGAGCCAAAGGCAAATGCTTAACCATCTGAGCCACCCAGGTGCCCCAAATATCTTATTTTGAAAAAAAAACCCAGGAAATCAATACTGGTAACTTAACTACAGATCTTATTCTGATATCACCAGTTTATTTATATATGTATAAATATGTTTGTGTGTATATATATATTTGAGTGTGTGTATATATATATGTAGTTCTGTGAATCCTGTCACATGTCATCACCGCAGTAAATATGCAAAACTATTCCATCACCACAAGGAAACTCCCTCCTGTACCACCTACTAGTCACCGCCCCCCACCAGCTCTAGGTCCACTGGCATCCTCTGATCTGTCCTCCATACTATGATTTTATTACTCGCAAGATTAGATAAATAGAAATACACAGTGTGTAACCCTTTGACAGCAGCTTTTTTCACTCAGCCTAATGCCCATGAAGCTCATCCAAGCTGTTGAATCTATTGTTGTTTTGTTTCTTTTTATTGATGAGTAGTATTCCATTGTGTGGGTGTACCACAGTCTGGTTTCCCACTTGCCCATTGAATCCATTTGGATTGTTTCAAGTTTGGGGCTAAATATCAAGTTTCTCACCCTATCTTTTAAGATTTAGTTAAAACAGATTCAAGCACCATGCCCAGTAGAGTAGGGAAAACCTGTATTTCTCCCTGGGACAATTGAAGTTTGGAATATGACTGAGCACTCATGTTTTCTACCTGTTGCCTCTTTCTCCAAGAATCTACTTATTTGTTGAAATTTTTGTTAGGGTTTTATTATTTATTCATGAGAGACACAGAGAGAGAAGAGCAGAGACCCAGGCAGAGGGAGAAGCAGGCTCCCTGAAGGGAGCCTGATGTGAGACTCGATCCCGGGGCCCCAGGGTCATGCCCTGTGCTGAAGGTGGCGCTAAACCTTGACGGGATGAGCATTGGGCGTTATTCTATATGTTGGCAAATTGAACACCAATAAAAAATAAATTTATTAAAAAAATAAATAAATAAAATAAACCGCTGAGCCACCCAGGTGTCCCTATTTGTTGAACTTTTAAATACCATTCTAGCTTTTTACCTTTCTTGTAAACTCTTTTTTTAATATTTCATGTTGCCCTTCTTGGCCCTGCATGGAGGATTGTGAGTGTTGTCTCTGTCAAGCAAACTGTCTTCCTTCTCTGTCTTTAGATGTATCTCTTCCTTATTCCTTTGACCTCCTTCCCTTTTGAATCTAGCTCATCCGCCAATAACCCATATACTCTGTTCATTTCTTATGCAAAAGCAGGTGGATTATCTCTATCTCACTTTTGGCTCATTTTGGACTAGCCCTGTGAGCAGCATTTCTAGAATCAAATTGTTCACGCATCAAGGCATTTTATGAAACAACTTTTTCTCCAAGAGAGTTCATCTCACAGCTCCTAAAGTACCTTATTGTCCTTCTTCCATTCCACTTATAACGGAGGCCGCCAGAAACATAGCATGTGTTCTATAAAAAAACTGCTTTGTAACCAATTTTGTGTTATCCCCTGCATGCTTCCGGAGATTGAAGTATCTAAAGGAAGTCAGAAGCTGACTCTAAGGGGTGCCCGGGAGCCCATCCATAGGCCCATTGAATAGTCCTTCTAACCATTGCACTCTCCATCGTCGGCTTACTAGCTGCTTAGCAGAAAGGCCGAGTGCAGAGCGGGGGGTCAAGTCCCTCTGCCGTGCCTGCCAGAACCAGGGGAGCAGTGGTATGAGCTGGGAAACAATTCGTGAAGAGTTCTGCTCACCCTGGGGAGGGGAACAGGCTCCTACCTTCCCCTCCTACCTCTGTTCTCTTCCCTGCCCCTTTCCCAGTAAGTTTGGTTCCACAAACAGTCACTGAGCACTCACTCCCTGCTGTGCTGGTGCCAAGGATACAGACGGGGCCCGTTCACGGATCTGCCTCAAAGTGCTCCAGTCAACTGGCAGAGCAAAATAGGCAAAAGACTAATCATTTGAGGGGACACCTGCATGGCACAGTCAATTGAGTGTCTGACTTGGTTTTCAGCTCAGATCGTGATTTCAGGGTCATGGGATTGAGCCCCGATTCCAGGTCCACACTCAGTGCAGAGCACACTCTGCTCCTCCCTCTGTGTGTGTGCATGTGCATACTCTCTCTCTCTCATAAATAAATAAATCTTTAAAAAAAAGACTAATTATATGAAAATGATACTTTTCCAGGAAGAGAGAGAGAGAGAGAGGGAGCGCAGAGCTGAGAGGGTTAAATGCAAGTATTCAGCCTACAGAAATGCAAGCAAAAGAGTCATATGAGCCAAATAGGCAGCAACATTGAAGGAAACAGGCCTGAATGGGGAGGGATTGAAGCCAGTGGCTAGAAAGCAGATGCAATAATCCAGATTAGAGATGGCCACATTCGGGGGATCCCTGGGTGGCTCAGCGGTTTAGCATCTGCCTTCGGCCCAGGGCCTGATCTGGAGTCCCGGGATCGAGTCCCACATCAGGCTCCCTGCATAGAGCCTGCTTCTCCCTCTGTGTCTCTGCCTCTCTCTCTCTCTATGTCTATCATGAATAAATAAATAAAATCTTTAAAAAAGACAGAGAGAGAGAGATGGCCACATTCTTTGCCAAGGCAGAGTTCAAAGAGATAGAGATGAGAGGCCAAACACAAGCGAGTGTAGACTTAGCAGGGTTTTGTGACTGACTGCAGTGTGGGAGGCCAGAGAGAAGACACAGAATGATGTGAGGGTTTCCAGCCGGGGAGGCAGGGAGCACCATGTGGGCTGGGGAAGGAACAGATTGGGAGGTGCAGCTAGTGTGAGCAGGGAAATAATACGTGTTTATTCTTTCCCCCTCTCTGAAGGGAGCAATGTCTTTGGCCATGCTGGCGTTCCGAAGGCAGTCTTACATCTGACGGACATGTAGCAAGCACTCCGTAACTGCTAGCTGAGCGAAATTCCATTGTGAAACTCAGAAGAGGACTGAAGATACAGCAGGAATTTAGGGTTGCAAATGTGACCGGTCGTCATCCAAGAAGCCTCTTGACCCCAAATTACATCACTGTCTCTCCCTTCTTCCTCTTCATAACCCCTCTTCAAAATCCCTCTCCCCTTTGTCCTATCAGGAAAATACTTGAAAACAGTACTTGAAACACTTAGAAGTCACCCAAGCATCTGTAATGTAACTGCTTGTATTATTTTTATATAAGCCTACATCTCTACACTATGGCATTTTTAAAAATATACTGAAAAAAAAAACCCTGCTTTTGAACTTTTATGCCAATCTTCTCTTCTCTTGATGAAGTGATTTCTCTATATTAAAAATCCTTCTCTATAAAAAATATCAAATAAAAAATAGCAGGAAACCTAGTCACTTGCCACCTTTGTTTTAATAAGTGCTGGGATGAACTATTTATGAATCTCCTTTTCCCTCCCCTTTCCTTAGAGAGATCAGAAAGACCTAAGTGGAGATATGGGATAAAGTGTACATTTCCAAAAGCAAACCAAACCAAGGCACTTTTTTTTATAAATTTATTTTTTATTGGTGTTCCATTTGCCAACATATAGAATAACACCCAGTGCTCATCCCATCAAGTGCCCCCCTCAGTGCCCGTCACCCAGTCACCCCCACCCCCCGCCCACCTCCCCTTCCACCACCCCTAGTTCATTTCCCAGAGTTAGGAGCCTTCCATGTTCTGTCTCCCTTTCTGATATTTCCCACTCATTTTTTAATAGCTTCATTAGTCCACAGCTGGAGTCAACAATGAAAGGGATTTTACATGAATTTAGGTATTAATTTAGGTTCTTCCAAACCATACCCTAAAGGCTTTGCCTATTGTCTAGCTGAATCCCCCACTACTGATATTCCTACATTTTCCATGCACGTCTGGATGGCGTCTGTGTTGATGAATACCCCATTGCACCTGTTAATCATTTGAGAGCTGTTACCTGAATGAAGCTTCCCTCCGTAGCATTTCCGGGAGCTGGGAGGGAAATCGCTTTAGTGAGCAGTGGTTCCTTCCTCCTCGCCCTTCGGCCTCTTACATGGAGAGAGGCGCTTATGGGCCCAGCCACCCCGGCTGAGCTGAGCAGATGGCTCCTGGCAGAGAAGATAGGGCCATGTCTCTGCTCCCAGAGGTGTGAGGTGACTCTGCCTCCAGGTGCCCCTGGCAGGAGAGGATGTACCCCCCAGCGGCCCAGGGCTGCTTTGACCATCTCACTCACCCTCCATGATTGGAAGTCAACAGCAGTTTGGATCCATGGGGGCTACTTGGCTTCAAAATAAAGAAAAAAGAACATCAGTTGATTCCTCCCTTCTTTGGGGGAGAGACAAGCCAGGAACCACAAGTTTTTCTTTTTCCTCCCACTTTACAAGTCCATTACTTACTTACCCAAGTTAACTCTGGAAATGCTTGGTTTGCCTCTAGAAAAGGAGCGACATATACAGTGTTCACACGCTTATTAAATTTACTATGAATTTTATTTTATTATAATTCAAATTTTTCTTTACTTTTCCTCAGTCTCCACTCTTTGCTTTTTATATAGGATATATGTCTATTTATTACCTTTTAAAAAAAAAAAAAAGGACACCGAGCCAGTGAAAAGTAATCCAAAGGCTTTAATAAAAGTACATATAAAGTAAGATTATTCTTTTATAATTTAGGTTAAAAAAATTGAAAAAATACACATAGGGTATGAAGACAACGGGTTTTAAAACAAAGCAAAGAGAAAATATGCATGGAAAAAAGAAGTTAATAAAACCTACCAAACTCTTTGGTAATTGTCTTTAGGGAGGGGCAGGTAGGCTTTGGGTCAATTTTTTTTTTTTCCCCTTTCTGCTATGTTTCTCCATTTTTCACTCTTAACTTTAATGAGCATGTGTTTCCAAAGTTTCTGCCTCCCATTTGCTCAGTAAGTAATGACACTCATGTGCCCTTTTGACTCTCTCGCAATTTTTTGGAATCGCCCCCAGGTTCCTCCAAAGCCTGATTTCCCACTGTTGCTGGGATAATGTGGGAAGGCCATGATTTGGATGAAGGTCCAGTCCTATGCTTCCGTAGTTAAGAATGAGGATGAGTGAGAGCCTGAGTAACAGAGTCACTGGAAAATGAGAAAAGTGATTCATAAAATGTATCCTGATAACTTTTCTTGCTCACTTCTCTAAATGCCCCTCCACATTTTAGCTTCAATTAACTTTGTCATGTTTTTCCCTGAGGGGCTAGCCCTGCTGAGGTCAGCCTTGTGCATTCCAAGTCCTTGAAATAGGCCACATCATCATTTTAGTCCAAGAGTGTATACGGTTCTTTAACAGAATCCAGAGGCCTTTGGGGTCCAAATACATTTGCTTTATTGCCCATTTTCTGGCACTCCCATTGCCTTGGTTCTCTTCCTAAAGAAAATATTTCTTCTATATATTTCTAAGAAAAAAATTCAGAAAAATATAGACAAGGGTCCAAGGTCAGCTTCAGTGATTCATGGTGAATTCATTGTGTTCATGCTTTATATTTTTATATTTTTATAGATTTTAAATCATATTTTATATATTTTTATATATTATACGTATGTTTCGTGCCCAGATGTGAACTGAATATAAAAATACAAGAGACAGCTCATGCTGTCAGAGGGCTTCTATGAGATTAAGACTTAACAAGGCAACTTGATAGGAAGAGCAATTATCATATCCTCTGGAAAGTGACATGTGGGTAAACATAGAAGCTTTAGGAATGGGGGGGGCTAATTCAGCTGAAGTGAGGGCATGACCGAGAAGACTTCCCAGAAGAGGCAGACATGGGAAGGAAAAAGAGGAGTTAGGGAGAAGAGGGAGGAGCGCAGGCATTCCTGCAGAGGGAATGGCATGTTCAAAGACCAGAATCAAGAGTGACTGTGATTGCTTCAGGACGGCCCGGACGTAAGGAAAGGAGAGGAGAAGACACAGCTGGAGAGGCAGATAAGGACCCGTCCTGTTATGCTCAGGGAGGGCAGTGGGGAAAGCACCGTAGGACTTTGAAGCAGGTGAAAGTTATGATCAGATATTATCAGATGTTGTACCGTTTTAGAGCTAGAGAGGACCTTAGAATCTGGTAGGCCGCCTTGCAGTTGAGATCCAGAGAGATTAAGTGAGTTGTACAAGGTCATGCAGCTTGTTAAGGGTGGAGTTGAGTTTAGGGCTTGCCTCCGTGGCTCAGTGGGTTAAGCGTCTAACTCTTGATTTTGACGCAGGTCAGGGTCTCAAGGTGGTAAGAGCAAGTCCCACGTTGGGTTCTGTGCTCAGTGCAGAGGCTACTTGAGATTCTCTCCTTCTCCCTCTGCCCCTCCCTCTGCTCACATGCTCTCTCTAAAATAAATAAAATCTTTAAAAAGGGTAGAGCTGCGTTTACAACAGTTTAGGATTCTTTCCACTCCATCACGTTGTCTCTCCCAAAAGAGAGATGGCTGATGCCAACCGTAGAATCAAGAGTTGTGCACAAGACTTTACACTCAAGAGTAAGCTGCTCAGGAGGTGCTTGCAAGGTGGCCTCCCCCAGTGTGAAGAAAGTCTTCGCTGCCAAGGAGGGTTTCCCAAGCATTTCCAAAACCAACAGAGCATTCAAGATAGAAGGAAATAGGACCTGGGGAAAGAATGGAAAAATGTACTGTGCCAGACAGAGGGGTCCTGTTCTACAGTACCGTTTGCTGCCTGGCCCGTTTGCTGCCTGGCCCCTTCTGTCCAAATGACCTCACCCTTCCCATTCCCATCCCTTTCTCTGTGCCCTGTTTCTGCTGGACTCCTTTTCATCCTTTCCTTTTTATTACCCTCACTGTCTCCTTTCCTGTACCTTAAGTGGGGGACAGACATAGTCAGAATTAATGGCTGAGAAGGTGGTCAGGATTATGGAGAGAAAACTAAAATTATCGTAGGACCCTTTCCTTTCTCCATTCGAGCTCTTAGCTCAAAATGAACCTTCTTCTAACCTATTTGCCAACCTACCACTATGTAGTGGGAACCCCAGCGAGGCTGGGTAAAACCCATGACCTGTGCGACTGAATCCCCAAGGCTGAGCGTTTGATCTGTGGAATCCCCGAATCTTCCCACCAGAGATGAAAGGCCAACCAAACACTAAGCAGACCAGAACTGCAGCTTCCTCTGAGCCATCTAGGTGGGGCGAGCGGAGGGAAATGAGGCCCTTGGAGGTCAGCCGTTCCCAGCCCATCAGGCTCCGGCTGCTGGGCCTTGGCTCGCAATGCCAGAGAGAGGAGGAACCCCTGCCCCCCAGAGCCAGGCTGGGCCTCAGGGCCAAATGCAGGCGGGAGAGGTGGAGGGAGAGAGCCAGCATCTGCTTTATCCCCCTGCCCTTTTGAACTTGTTTGGTCACCAGCAGGAAGGCCGCCAGGAGAGCAGGGCACTTTGAGAAGGGAGAAGATGAAGCTCCTTGGGAGGGAGTCACTCTGTCTGTGCATGATGTATCAGCCCGCGGAAGCCAATCTCACTTGCAGATAAAGTGCATTTGTTTTGTCCAGCTCGGAGCTGACATGGGGAGTTTTGCTGGCGGGATGGTTTCCGGCCTATTCATCCTTCTTCTGGTAAAACCACCTCTTAGGGGAAGGCGTCTAGGTTGTTTCCTTTCCTCTGGGGCTGCTAAAGCACCTGCTGGTTTGGGGGCCTTCTGCTCACTCCAAACAGCCTCTGCCCCCCTGGGACTTCTCCCCGCAGCCACCTGAGCCACACAAGGCTTCTAGCAGCAGGCCTGTTGACAGGGAGCAAATGACTGATGAAACAAGAGACTCTCATCCCCTTCCAGGAAAAAGATGAAAGCAGCATGGGGCTCAGATCCCGCAGTAGCGATTTCTGCTCTGGCTGGCAGCACTGGTGGGCTGAGACGGAAGATGGGAAAGGAATATGCCCAGAGAAGGTACCCAGGGAAGCTCACAGGTAGGAGAGGCACCACTCTGGGCCTTGCCACCAGTCTCACAACTCTGAAAGTCTCAGAATCTATGGTGAAATTGGCTCTAGCCTTTTTATTTTCTGGTTTAATGTTTAAGACATTAACTATTAGGTGCTTCCTGCATTTGCATTTAACAAAATGGCCTGATTATAGCCACACCACTCTTTTACACACCTCTTTGTTCCAGCTCTGCCTTATATGAGTTCACACTTGAGGATCATTTATTCCATCATTCAGTGATTCTGCAAGTAACTGTTCAGTGCCTACCATTCAGGCTCTGGAATGAAAGATGAATGAACCAGGGTCCTATCCTTGAAGACTATAGTCCAGAAGGAAAGAACATGTAAATGAATACATTGAACTGCAGTGGGAGCAGCTGTTGAGTCAAAATCTTTGGAGCCCAGGGTCAATCAGAGACTGTTCAGAGAAGACAATATTCGGCGTAGGGGGAAGGATGAGTCGGCAGAGAGTCATCGGCAGTCGGGTTTGAACTGTGAGGTACGTTCAAGAGTCATGAGATGTTCGTTTGGACTGAAGCAAAGATTTCTTATGGAGCAACTTTGGAAGATGGCTCTAGAGAGGAAAATTAGGACTCTACCTCTGTATAAGGGGTGTTGTCTGTGATAGTGTTGGCATTTGTGTTTTGTCTTCTTGGCCAGGGCTTCCCAAAGTTTTTTGACATCAAAAAGTTAGCAAGCTGGGAGAAAATTGAGAACCCGTGGACACGTAAGTAAACGTAATGGGTGAACTTATGAATTGGGATACTTAGATGTCTTGATGAACTTACCTGAATACCTTGATTAGCACCAGGAACCCAGTGAGAGATTAATAAATATTTGGCAAAGTTGATAAAAGCGGCTTCTTCCCACAAAGCTCAAAGTCTAAAGGAAAGGGCATATCCGTTCCCTGTGGCTGCTGTGATAAAGGACCACGAACTAGGTGGCTTAAAACAAAAGCAATGTGTTGTCTCACGGTTGTGAAAGCCAACAGTCTAAAATAAAGGTGTAGGCGCAGGATTGGCTCCTTCTGGAGGCTCCAGGGGAAAATCTGTCCATGCCTCTCTCCGAGCTTCTGCTGGTGTCGGGCCCTGGGCATTCCTTGACTTGTAGATACACGACTCCAGTCTCTGCCTGTGTCTTCACATGGCTTCTCCTTATCGTCTGTGTCTACACTTCTATTTCTTATAAGGACACTAGTCATGGCACTTAGGGCCCATCCAGGAATCTAAAATGATATCATCTTGATATCCTTAATTATCTCTATAAAAACCCACTTTCCAAATAAGGTCACATTCACAGGTGCTAGCAGTTAGGATGGACATATCTTTTGGGGGATCACCAGTCAACCCCCTACCTCTTCCCCTTCAGGGAAGTTTTGGAGAGTGTGACCTACCTCAGCTGGGCCAGGTACTTGTTTGCCAGAGTTTTGTTGCCTGCAACCCGAATAATTCCTCCAGACAAGGACAGACACCTAGAATAACCAGATGAAAAGAACCCTTCGGGAGCCACGCAGTCCATACAAGACCAAAAGTGACTCCAGCTTTTACCAAGTAGACAGAAACTCCACAAGAGAAGAAATCATGTCTCGGGTTCAGCACGGTCTCCCCCACAATGCCTGATACTTAGTAGGCACTTCATATTTTTTTAAATAAATATACGATTCAATATAAAAATAGATCTGACCACTACTCTTGCTAGTCTAAACATTTCAGGTTGTTTTTAAATTTTTTTCTAAAGATTGTATTTATTCATGAGACACACACAGGGAGAGGTAGAGACACAGGCAGAGGGAGAAACAGGCTCTATCTAGGGAGCCCGATGCGGGACTCAATCCCAAGACCCTGGGATCACGATCTGAGCCAAAGGCAGACACTCCACTGATAAGCCACCCAGGTGTCCCTCGGGTCATTTTTGAGTCCCCATAAAAGCTAATTCTATCTTCATGAGGCAACCCTAGTCTGTAGAGTTAGAACACAATACAGGCAGGCCCTACAAATTTGCAGGAAGACAAATTCTCAGAAATTCTGTCTTCAGGGACATGAGACCACTTGGAAAGTAACAAAGATTGTCACTGTTGCCCTCAGAGTGAGCCCAATCGATCACCAGTGCCTGTTTAAGGGACTTCAGAAAAGGTGAAGTATCTCCTTGTGTCTCCAGGCAGACCAAAAAGTTGACAGATTTTCTGGAAAATTCTGGAAGGTTTCTAAGCCGAAAGACCATAGTGATGGCAGAAAGATTCTTTTCCTGTCTAGTCCAGTAGCTAGTAGCAGCTACATGTGGCTATTGAGCACCTGAAATATGACTAGTCTGAATTGATAGAAGCATAAATACAAAATGCACGCCAGACTTTAAAGACTTGCTATGAAAAGAGGAATGTAAAATAGCTCATTGACAAATTTTCACATTAACCGCATGTTGAAATGATATTTTTCATTTGTGAGGTTAAATAAAATTATAAAAACTAATGTCACCTACTCCTTACTACTTTTTTTTTTTTTAATGTGGCTGTTAGAAAATTTTACATGACATACGTGGCTTGCACTTGTAGTCTGCATCGTATTTCCATTGGAGAGTTCTGGCCTAGAGCACTGGGGATTCTGAGGCTGGAATGAGACTGCAGGTAATTTCCAATTCTCCATAAGCACGGTTTGCTTCACCCACTCCAGCCCTGCCCTAGATGAGGAACTTGTCTCTGCCCTGGCAGGAATCAATGCAGATCAATGCAGAAACTTCCCAGCCACTCCCCTTTTTCTTCTCTCTCACTTCCAGTCCTTGCTCATGGACCTGACACAGACATTTTTTTTAAAAGATTTTTAATTTATTTATTCATGAGAGACATGGAAAGAGAGAGAGGCAGAGACACAGTCAGAGGGAGAAGCAGGCTCCATGCAAGGAGCCAGATGTGGGACTCGATCCCGGGACCCCAGGGTCACACCCTGAGCCGAAGGCAGACACTCAACCACTGAGCCACCAGGTGCCCCCAGACATCTTTTTAAAGCATAACTCTGACCACACTTGAAAAATTGCAGTGCTCCACAGCATCAACGGAGGAAAGTCTTCAATTAGTAGAGTGTATACAATCTTCACACTGTGCCTTCAGTGTTCACCACGAGGCACCAGGCACCAAGAGGCACCCAAATGCCTGACATGCTGAGCTACTCCTGTGCCGGTGATTTATTTAATCATCATAAACTTTTAGGGGATAGATTCTATTATTATCCTCACTTTACAGAATAAGCAATGGAGGTACCAAGAGGGTAAATAATAGCGATGGCAATATAACTAGTAAGTGGCAAGACTGCAATTTAAGTCAAGTGATCTATCCCAGGGGCTGTGTTCTTAATCACTGCACTACTGTCTCTGGCTTTGCCTATCCTGCTCCCTCTGCTCTTCCTCACCTTGTCAGTGCAGCCCTCGTGTGTGCAGGCTTTCATACCCAGATCAACTATCACATCCCCTATGAACCTTCGTCACGCCCACAGGGAACTAGATATCTCCTACTCCCGACAAGCATGTGTCACTTTCCTTTATTATTAGAGTCAAATTTATTCTACTGCCCTTCTGAGGTCTAGGTAACAATGGCTCATACCCCTAGATTTTCAGGCAATGGGAGCCCAAAATCTTTCCCTAATATTTCTATATACTCTGGGAAGACCCACGTTCATAATCAACTCAATCTCTGGGTTCTAGCTACCGCATGTGTTGTCTTTGCTCCTGACAACTTTGAATCAAAGAGGAACCCAGGCTGTGCGCCTCCAGTTTTTACAGAAGTGTCCCTCCCTTACAGCATTTGTCCTTTTTTTTTTTTCAGCATTTGTCTTATAACAACTTACTGAATATATAGCATAGTAGTGAGGGGTTACCTTGCACTAGTCTGAAAAGCAAATTTTGGGATATTTATTCCTATTCCTAAACTTCATTTTAGATACCAAAGGGCTGCTTATGGTCCTTTAAAGCTATGCAGTATCCTGCCTTTTGCTGCCTTCTGCTGTCCCTCGCCTCCCCTTTCGATGCTCAGCCCCCTACTCTCTCATCTCAAGCTCTGCTCCGCTTCCTTTTTAAGGGGTATTCACATTTTCTCATACAGAAGAGCTTTTGTTTGTTTTTGCTTAGGATATCTTCTATTTAAAGGAACTTAAAGTAATTTGTCAACCATAGTTCACTCCCTGTGAGAAATTTGGTTAACAGCTGTTAAAAAGAAATCTCACTGTACTAGAGAATTATTCCCTTACACATCTGCTTCATATGCCCTGCTTGTTTGTATGTCTCCAGAACCAAAAAGATATGCAGTAAATCCAGTAAATTTGTTGTTGAATGAATTAATGGTGTATTAATTAGAGCTATCCTCCTAGACAACCAAGTGTCCTCTTAATAAATTCAAAGCTATCAATCTTATGATCACTGGTTCTACAGAGAGCAGAATTCCCACTCTATAGGCGATTCTTTGGGACCATGAGAGATTTAGTCACATGTGGTTCCTGCAGTCTTCAAGACTTCTCTTCCCCAGGTGGGGATGACAACCACATTGCTCAGGAAGTAAACTATTCAACTCGTGGTCCTCTGCCTCAAATTCAAAGGCTGTAGTTCCTAAAGTCAGCAGATGTTAATGAAAACTACTGTGTATGGATCCATCTTAATGGCAAAGCATTTGCTTCTGTTGAAAATGTTTAAACAGATTTCATCAAAGATATATTTACCATGAGATATTTATAAATACAAAAAAATCACAAAGCATGATACATCAAAAATTCATTTAACCACCATCTGGATTCTAAATGTTATTATTTTTTCCATGCTTAAGATCCAGTTCTTTTTCCAAAGGATCTGATAGAGCATTACAGACATAGGTGAACCTTTATTATGGTTTTATCTAATTATCACCACAATATTAAAAATTATCATTATCCATCTTGTCCATGTTTTCTACTTTTATGGCAATGTTATTATATGTGTATAATATTAGTGGCATAATATTAACTATCTTTTCATTGCAATTTTCACTCAAGTTTATGCTTTCAAGCTATATGTGTGTTATACATGTAGTCTTTTTTAAAGATTATATCTATTCATTTATTTATTCATGAAACACACAGAGAGAAGGCAGAGGCATAGGCAGAGGGAGAAGCAGGATCCTTGCAGGGAGCCTGATGTGGGGCTTGATCCCAAAACTCCCAGATCACGCCCTGGGCCAAAGGCAGACAGTCAACCGCTGAGCTACCCAGGCATCCCAGTATACACATAGTCTTAACTCATCCTTTTTAATTGCTATATAATATCTGACTATATTAAATAAGTTTTATATATCCATTCTCTTAGAATATGACATTTAAGTTGAACTGCATGATACTACAAGCAATATAATGTATATTTGTATATGTCTATGTACATGTACAAAATTTTTGCCAGATTATGTACAGTTTCTTTCCTATCTGTAGATCAGTTTTTTCTTAGTGCATCCTAAGTGTCTTCTAGTTTGTGGCATTGGTTGCAACTCTATTGTTTTTTTTACGGATTTTTAAATATATAATTAATACATAATTTTTTAATGTATTAAAAACTTTCTTTTATGGTTGTGCGTGTTGTGTCACATTTAAGAAATCCTTCCTGGAGACACCTGGGTGGCTCAGCAGTTGAGCCTCTGCCTTCGGCTCAGGTCGTGATCCTGGAGACCTGGGATCGAGTCCTGCCTCGGGCTCCCTGCATGGAGCCTGCTTCTCCCTCTGCCTGTGTCTCTGCCTCTCTCTCTATGTCCCTCATGAATAAATAAATAAAATCTTTAAAAAAAAAAAAGAAATCCTCTCCTGTCTTCGACATCATAAAGATGTTCTCCTACATTTTAATTTAAAAGTTATAAACTTTACTTCTCACATCTAGTGAACATGGAATTTATTTTTGTCTGTGTTGTGTGGTTAATATGTTATTTTTTCCCATATGGATATCAATTTGTCTAGCACCATCTATAGCATTAAATTCCTTCATCTCAATGTTTTTTAGTGGTGTATCTGTCATATATCAAATCCTCAGAATGTGGCTATTCCTAGTTCCTTAGTTTGGTCTGTTGGTATGGTGGTGAGTCCACCTTCCTTTTCCTTCTTCCTGCCTATTCTTTGGCTTTAATTCTTAAAATAGACTTTGTTTTCAGAAAGTTTTAGATTTACAGAAAAATTAAGCAGATTGTACAGAAAGTTCCCACATTTCCCTCCAATACACCCACATAGTCTCCCCTGTTATTAACAACTTGCATTAGCATGGCACATTTATTACAATTAGCAAGCCAATATTGTTATTAAGTAAAGTTTATAGTTTTTTCAGATTTTCTTTGTTTTTACCTAATGTCCTTTCCTTGTTCTAGGATCTCATCTAGGATACAATATCGCATTTGGTCATCCTGTCGCCTTAGGCTTCTGTTGGCTGTGACAGTTTCTAAGACTTTCTTTGTTTTTTTTTTTTTTTTTTGCTGTCTTTAAATAATGGTTTGATTTTATTTATTTTTTTCAATTATTTTTTGTAGTTACCTCAGGCAGCAATGAATGTTTTGTTTTTACATTTTTACTGAAATGTAATTAACATACAATGTTATATTAGTTTCAGGTGTACAACATATTAATAACATATGGTGACAGGCTTTCCTTGTTCTTAATGACCTTGACAGTTTTGAGGAATACTTGTCAGGCATATTGCAGAATATCTCTCTGTTGAAATTTTTCAGTTGTTTTTCTCATGATTAGAATGACCTGGACCTTTACTTTTCCTAAAGAATTTTGGAAAGAAAAAAAAAGAATTTTGGAAAGAATTGAATTGCTCAATTTCATGAAAAATCCCATGGATTTTTTAAAGTCGGAATTGCAGTGAACTTACACATTTTGTTATGAAAAAAGACTCTTCCTATCTATGTATACAATATATTAACTATCCTTTATGTATATTTTCTTTCATGTCCTTCAATAAATTGTTACAGTTTTCTTCACAAAAATCTTGCATGTTTTTATTAGTCTTATTTCAAAATACCTTGTAATTCCTGAGGCTGTAAATATGATCTTTCTTTTCATTACATGTTCTAATCACCTGCTGCTAGCGTACACAAACGATACTGATTTTTGTATGTGGATCCAACGTGCATGGACTTGGCTAGCCTCTTATTTGATCTAATAGTTTTTCTGTAACTTATCTTAGACCTAAGTTAAATAATACTATGAGGAAAATAAATGATTGCAGTGGCTCATTTTATGTATCAGCTTGACTAGGTCACAGAGTGCTCAGACATTTGGCCAAACATTACTCTGGGTGTGTCTATGAGGGAGTTTCTGGATAAAATTAACATTTTAATTGGTAGACTGAGTGAAGTAGATGGTTCTCCCTGATGTGGGTGGGCCTTATTCAATCAGTTGAAGAGCTGAATAGAAAAGACTGAATAAGAGGGAATTCCTTCCTGAGTTTAAACAACAGTCTTTTCCTGCCTCTGGACTGAAATATCAGTTCGGTCTCTACCCTGTTTTATTTGTTTTTTTTTTTTTTTAATTGGGTCTCTAGCCCTGAGTCTAGCCTAATTTTATTATTGTTGTTATTATTATTATTTTTATTTTTATTTTTATTTTAAGTAGGCTCCACACCTAGTATGGAGCTCAACACAGAGCTTGAACTCACAACCTTGAGATCAAGAAAGACCTGAGCTGAGGTCAGACACCAAAGGACTAAGTCACTCACGTGTCCTTCTAGCCTGGTTTTTACTTCTTTTTTTTTTTTTTTAATTTTTATTTATTTATGATAGGCACACAGTGAGAGAGAGAGAGAGGCAGAGACACAGGCAGAGAGAGAAGCAGGCTCCATGCACCGGGAGCCCGACGTGGGATTCGATCCCGGGTCTCCAGGATCGCGCCCTGGGCCAAAGGCAGGCGCTAAACCGCTGCGCCACCCAGGGATCCCATTTTTTTTTTCTTCTTCTTTTTTTTTTTTTAATTTTTTAGCCTGGTTTTTAGACTGGAACCTATACCTTTCCTATTTCTCAGGCTTTTGGATTTGAACTGAAACTACACATCAGCCTTCAGGGTCTCTAGTTAGCTGACTGCAGATCTTAACTGCATGAGTCACACACACGCACACATACACATATAAATACACACATCCTACTGGTTCTGTTTCTCTGGAAAACACTAATATAATAATTAATATGTATTATAGATAAATATAGATAAATAATACAAATGGGTAAAATTTTGACTACTGATTTAAGTTCCTTAATGGTTATAAATAAATCCAGGGTCTTTGTGTTTCTTAATTCCATTTTAGTCATTTATATATTTGTAGAAGAAATTGTCCCTATTTCAAATTTATTGGTACAAAGTTCTAAATGATTTTTGAAATCCCTATCCTTCTCTAGTTGTAGTCCTAATAGTGCTTATTTATATATTTTTCTTTTTAAATCAATCATGCCAATAGTTTGTCAATTTTCAAACCAGTGTGTAGTTTTCTATTTAATAAATGTCTACCCATTTAAAAATTATTCTCTTAATTTAATTTCTTTGGATTTATTCTATTATTCTGTTTCT
The DNA here is from genome assembly GCF_048164855.1 of Canis lupus baileyi. Taxonomy (NCBI): domain Eukaryota; kingdom Metazoa; phylum Chordata; class Mammalia; order Carnivora; family Canidae; genus Canis; species Canis lupus. Next base: position 1,341,491 of record NC_132865.1, on the reverse strand, counting down.
AAATTTTTTTTTGTTTCTAAATGTTTAATTGAAGGGTCCCCCCATTAATTTTCAGTCCTTTTTTGAGCATCTGCAGTTAATGAGTTAATGCTATAAATTTCCTTCTGAAGCATCATGAATTTTTATTTGTAGAATTTTCTTATCACTTATTCAGTTCTAAAATAATTTTCCTGTATGATTATTTATTTGACCCATTAACTTTTCTGAAGTATAATTTTTAGTTTCTATTTCTATGGAGTTTTAAACTATTTTCATATTGATTTATAATTTTATTGCACCACAGTCACGAACTATTATTTTTATTAAGTTAATTATTTAATAGCTGATGAGATTAACATTGTGATCTAGAAACCTACTGAATGGAAGATATTTGCAAATGATATATCCAATAAAGGGTGAATATCCAAAATACGTGAAGAACTTACACAACTCAGCACCAAAAGAAACATACAGAACTAAATAATTTTTTGAATGTTTTACATGCATTTTGAAATAATAGGTGTATCCTAGTTTTCTATATGTGTCCACTGGAACTGACATGGTAATATTTTTCAAATTTCCTATATCCTAACTAAATTTTTATTTGTTCATTACTTTTTGAGGGCAGTCTATTAAAATCTCCCTCTATAATTTTGGATTGGTCCATTTCTACACACACACACACACACACACACACACACACCCTGTTGGTCCTGTTTCTCTGGAAAACCCTGTATAATACAGTGTGTTTCTTCAAAATAGCACCACATACAGTTTTGTGTATTGATCCAAAATGATCATCTTTGTCTATTCGCATAGACATATGAGTGTCTCATATTTACGAGATTCTTTACTTATAAAGTATTTAAAGTGTTAAAGTATTTACTTTATAAGTACATAAATTTACTTTATTTAAAGACTATTATGTTTTGTAGGGTGCTCCGATCAGATGGGGGCCACCAAATGTGGAGCCTTCCAGTTGGGTGGGGGCCAGACATGCAGGAGGTGAAAAAATTCACCCAAGACTGAACAAAAGAGATAAAAGTTTATTGAACAGACTGCAAGGGAGCAGTGGGCAGGACAGCAAAGGACAGACTGGGAGGAGGCAGTGGTGAGGGGCTGCATTTATAGGATGGGGTGAGGGAGTATGGGGTAGCTTAATGAGCCTGTTTGCATTTAGCGCAGCGGTTGCCGTGGGCCCTTTTGCCTTGCTTTACATGTTTGGTCATCTGTGATCTCATATTTTGCTATCTCTTTTATTTATCCCTGTTCTTTCCATTCTGTTCTATATTTTACTTTAAGGAGTATGTAGTTTTGTTTGATTGTTTTACTTTTTAATAAGTTGGAAAGAACACATGCAGATTTTAATTCTCATAATTACTTTTATATTTTAAAACATGTATGTTTTAGCTTATATTTTTCTATGTATCAGTGTTTATGACTTAAGATTAAAACAGAACCTTGCCAGATATCCCGGAAAGCCCTCCATGTGTCCCATCCCAATTAGGGTTGCTAGCCTCCCCTCCAAAAACTAACTCTATCCAGACTTTCCCCTAATCTCTTCCTTATATGCCTTTAGGATTTTATCACCCAAGTGAGCATTCTTTGGTCTACCCCATCATTTGTCTTTTAAGTCTTTTTAAATTTCATTTTCCCCCTCCATTGTTTTATTTTCCTTTTAACTTATGTGTTGAAAAATCAAAGTTTTTAACCCATTCAATTCAACATGTTTTTGGTCCTTTGTGTTTTCTGCACATGAACAGTTGGCTCCAGAGACAAATTCAACCCCACTATTTAGACAATAGGAGGTGCATAATGTCTGGTTTCTCTCTTCTTATGATGTTAATAACCACGGGTGGTCAGCATTATGGGTTGAAAAAATGATAATATTAAATTATATCATTTTGTTTTCCTTTATTAGCTAGAAATAATTTTATAAGGTGACATTTCCCCTCATCCACCATTGGTTACTATCTGATAGAGTTCATACAGAAAAAGCAGGATAAAGTCTTGAATCTTTTCTTTTATTTCACCCAGTTTTCAAGTTAATGAATTGGTTCCCTATCATCCTCGGAAGGTGACCAATTTGTTAAAAAAAACAAAAAAAAACAAAAAAAAAAACAAAAAAAAACTCCATGCTTTTAAAAATATTAAATGGGTTTTAATCTCTTATGATTTTCATCCTTAATAAAACTTAATACTTATATGTTGATTATATCTCAATAAGTAGGTTTAAAAAACTCAAAATATTTTGCCTTTGGCTAGTAGGATTCTCTTCAAATTGGCTATGAGGAGTTTCAGGACTTTTTTCTTAGTTTTTTTTTTTTTTTTTGCATTCTAATAAGCTGTAATAGCTTTTTCACTATCTGGTATGATGTATAAAATAATTTTATAATTAATTATATATAGTACATATGTATTAAAATACATAGTAAGATCATTCTATATTTCCAGTTCAAATTCAGAACTACAAGATTTTTGCTTAATGTCTTCTGTATATTAGATCTGTATCTCCTTTACTCCACTCTGAGAATCTCAGTTCTCAAAGACACAGGGAATGATAGAATATCTCATAATTACTCATTTGCTTTAACTTCTCTTCACAAACAATAGAATTAGAATAACAATTTTAATATTACCACCACCTATTATAATACTGAAAACAGTTAAAATTTTTACTTATATGTGTTTTCCTCCTTCTCCCCCACATTTTTATTGTTGGATTGTATCTATATTTTCAGATCGTTTAGCCATTGCATATTATAACATTTTCTTTCAACCTCATTTAGTCTTATTTCTGCAAGTAACTATATGTTTAATATTTACCACAAGTCTCTAGGACAATATCTCTCTAGTCCTTTTGCTTGTCTGAAGCTTATTTTTCAGTAGATTCCTTAGTAAAATCTCAGGGGAACATATTTCCTGAGTTCTTGAGTGTTGATAACCATTTCTTGTGTCCTTTATATTTGAAAGCCAGTTTTGTTGGACATAAAATTCTTGGCTCATATTTTCTTTCCTTGACTATCTTAAATATGTTACTCTATTTTTCTGTGACATAAGCATTAATATCAGAAAGTCCCAATGATAATCTAGTTCTGTTTCCCTTGTAAGTCACTGCTATTTTTGCCCAGATGTTGAAAGGGTTTTTCCTGTTTCAGTAATGTCCAATAATTTCACTAGAATATGTCTTGCTGTTGTTTCCCTTTTTTAGGTGTACAATGTACTCTTTCAGTGTTAAAATCCTATTTTATGTCAGCAAAATATCCTTGAATTATAGCTCACATTATTTTCCTGTTCCTTCACTTCCCTTCATCAGAGACTCCTATTATCAGTATTTTGGATCTTCTTCAATATTTGCCATTTTCTCTCAACGTCACTTTTGTCTCTTTCTTCCTCTTGACTTTAACGTTTCCTCTCCTTCATGTTCTATTTTATTTCAGATATTTTTTTGTGTTTATCCACACTTGTGTTCCCTTCCAGTTTAGTCATTTCTAAAATGGTGTTTTTCTTCCATTTTTAATTCTTTACTAAGTCTGTCATCACATTTCTTAGGTTTTCTAATTCTTATTTATGTTATTCTTTCATGTCTAGTATCTTTCCTTAATCCTTTTAGTTTGTTTTTAAATAATCCATTACAGTTTTATCTGTTTTGTGAACATGTCTTTCTGGCATGCTTTCCCTGTCTGTGGGGATGTTATTCTACTTTTTAATCTCTTTTTTTTTTTCTATAATAACTTTGTATGGGATTTGGCCTCAGTACTTTACTGTTGCTTATTTTTATGTGAATTTTTCCTGCACTTTTAGAGGGAGGCTTGGTACAGAGAGCAATTCTAACTATACAGAACAACCTCTTCTATTATTTTTGTATAGTATTTAGCAATACAATGGCTTGTTTTCTAAACACTCTTGGGCTCTGTTACCTCTACACTTCTCTTCTGGGCAGTTTCTCTTTGGTGTGGATCTCTATCCTAAAGGGAGTCCTGGGAGGTCTGTTTTGAGGTTTCATGGAGTACAATGCTTTATCCATGTTACACTCATAGTGATCCCCTTAACACTCATCCACTACCACAGAGGCAAAAACCTTCCCACTCTTACCTACTTTCTCAAATCAACTGACTTTGCTTCCCAGCAAATAGCTTGTGCTATACATTCACTCCCTCACAAGTCCCTCTGCTTTCTCTAGCACAGACATGGATAATACACAATCTTGTGGCTATGATGATTCATTGCCACTCACTTATATTTGACTTTTGAAGATACCTTGTTAGCTGCTTTTGCTATAAATGATATCTGTGAATCTTGTTTTGCAATCCACATGGGGATTCAGGAAGATCCAGAAGCTATGCAGCCACTACCAAAGTTATCATCTCTATTACCCCCATTCTTGAGATTTTACTGACTTATGCTCGCTTGATAAGCTCAAGCATATCTTGTTTTAGTGTTTTGGAGTGTTCATCTCATGAAGATACATAAATGATGTATTTTCTGAGCTCTTCTTATCTTGGAATTTTGTTCACATATAAAATTTCCTGAATATAGGATTCTTGAATCTCGACCATTTCCTTTTAAGTTTTGTTATCTCGTTTTTTTTTGTATGCAAAAGATAAATTAAGCACCAGGTTTCTTTCTTTTTTTCTATTATTTTTAAAGTAATTTTGTGTTGTTGTTAATGGGGTTTATTGTTGCTGTTGTCTATTTGATGGTGAGATGTTTGTATAATTTTTTATTTTTTTCTAGAATGCACTTAAATCAGCTTTGACAGTACTGAAACCTGCAGCAGTGATATTCAAACTGAAGTTTACATACCCCTGGTTGTGTAGAAAGATTCCAGTGTATATATGGAAGGTGGAGAGCTTTAAAGAAATCAATTTCCAGATGTTTAGCTTCTGCGTGTAAATTTTTTTCAAGACATCATGAGGTTCTTCTTTCCTTTCATAATTGTCTTTTTCCCACAATAGAAAAGAAACATATCTCTCATTCATCCAAATACTAGTTAGGTACTGTGGCACTTAAAAATGGCTGCAATGGGGTGTCTGGGTGGCTCAGTCAGTTTAGTGTGTGCCTTTGGCTCAGGTCATGATCTCAGAGTCCTGGGATTAAGCTCCATGTCAGCCTCCCTGCTCAGCCAGTGGTCTGTTTCTCCATCTCCCTCTGCTCCTTCCCCTGCTGCTTGTGCTCACTCATGCTCTCTGTCTCACTTGCTCTCTCTCTCTCAAATAAATAAATAAAATCTTTTTTAAAAAGTGGCTGCAAGTTCTTTGTCCCTCCTTCCACAGAGAGGTGAAATCTATGTCTCCCCTTAGATCTGGGCTAGATTATGGCTACTTTGACCAATATGGTACAGCAGAAGGGATGTTATATGATTTCCAAGGCCAGGTTATACAAAACAATGCAGCTCTTGTTTTGTTCACTGGAATACTGACCCTGGAGGACTTAGTCCTGTAAGAACTCTTGAGGCTTTGATACTGTAGTCCAACCACATGGAGAGGCTATGGGCCCTCTGATGGACAGTTCTGGCTAAGCTCAGCCTTAAGTCATCCAATCCAGGCACTGGACATAGAAGTGAAGGAACTTCCAGATCATTCTAGTCCCAAGGCTTACAAGTCACCCTAGTTGAGGTCCCAAACATCATATAGAAGGAGCAATACCTTACTATGCCCTGACCAAATTCCTGACCCACAGGAATCTGTAAACATAGCAAAATGGTTGCTTTATGCCTCTGAGTTTTGGAGTGGTTTGTTATGTAGCAGTAACTGAAACAGATGCATTGGCCTAGGGTTGAAAAGCCTCTGAGGTGACAGAGACAATTTGAAATACTGGTATAGATGTTGAAAAAGGGAAAGACTCCAGCAACTGAGTAGAACATATTGTTGCATGTCACATGGTTCCAATTCTTTGCTTTCAACAAAATTAAGAAAACATTACAGACTTATCAACTGCTTGATAATTTAACTTTTTATAGTTATGTAGCTATAGTGATTTTTGGTGTATAAGTCAGAAGGAATGCAAAGAATACATGGCATTTCTATAACAAAATTCCTTGTGTTCTTATTTATGTGAATAGGACTTCTCATTTTCATCTATACAAAATTTAAAAAACAAAATGGATGCTAATTCATATATCATTTTAACATACATAATATTCATTCATGATCATATGAACTGATTGACCAAAAGATAAATAGCCCTAACCATCTCATTGAGAACTGCATTCTCAATAAAACCATATAATTTCTTATGGTTAACAACTATCACAATGTGTGATATATTTATATTGTTTTGATCAGTTGGATATCAAAAATTTAATGATAGCTCAAGCTAGAGGAGATTTGTGTAACCATTAGAGCCTATGGTCATAGAAAATTTTTTAAAGTTTAAGTTTAAATGTGTATTCATATTTCTGGTGTTGCAAATATGATCAATTAAAAAAAAAACCACACTTAGGAATGCCTGGGTGGCTCAGTCGCTAAGCATCCAACTCTTGATTATAGGTCAGGTCATGATCTCAGGGTTGTGAAGTCAGGCTCCATACTCAGTCGGAAATCAGCTTGAGATTCTCTCTCTCTGCCCCTCCCCCTTTTCACACTCTCTTTCACTCTAAAATAAATAAATCTTTTTTTAAAGCCATGCTCAAATTACATTAAATTAATATAAATCCTACAGAGAAGGGAAAAGTGAACTTAAAATGTGAGGAACTATTTTAAATTTCCCACTGTTAAAGATGAGCTTGTTCAAGTACTTTATAGAGCAGAAATAGTCATTATAAAAGTGATTAAGTTATGTAGATTATGTTGGACAAATATTAAATTGTGATAGCATTTCTTTTTGTTTTGAAATACCAATGTTCATAATATGCTAAGAAGTAGATCCTTTGCAACTACTTAAACTTATGATATCAACTTAAAAATTCATGAAACATCTAAATTTATTTACTATCTATATCTCATTGAGCCTTTTTGATCTCTTCCTGCATCCCAAGCAACTAACTCCCTTTTAAATTGAATCTACTGTCTTATCATCTTCTCTTCCCTCTTTTGGTTCATGGAGGACACATTTTGAGAATCTTATTGAGAACACAAAACAGATGCTTTCAAAGATTTTCTTTGCATTCCTTTAGTTAACTGATTTTCTTACACGAATTTTTTTTCTTTTTATCTTTAATGAACCATTTACTATTTCTTATATTACATAATATTTTCACAAGCCATTTGTTGGTTTTTTTCCTTTGTTGATTCACGTGCCTCTGATTGTCTACTTCCTCTTCAGAAGTGTGATTATATTACCTGTAAATGTAAGCAGTAGAAATAGCCAGGATTTCCCAATGCATTTCTTCCTAATACTGCTATATCTTTCAGGATTGTATATGTGATTAGGTCCATGCAAATTTTTCCTACAGAGTGGAAGACCCTTGAACAGCATTCCTACTGGCATTGAAATATTAACATATTGCTTTGCTTTTAATAATTTTGGTGAGTGCTTCTATAATAAAGCAAATTGGAATTATTAACCAGTCACCCCAATAATCTTAAATTAGGGATGAGAAGCTTTCAAATGATTATATCAACATGGCAATCTTTGTATAGGATCATAAGGGGAATGGAATATGTTGAAAATGCCTTTTTGGCCCCACTTTTTTAAAAATAGAAACAGCAGAGACCAATGACTCTCACAAGTGGCAGGAAGAGGTGTGTGGCAATGAATCCCAGCTCACAGTTCACTGAAAATCAGCATGCCATAAGATGCTGATCTTTAATTTGAGCATTTCCTTAGCCCAGCTGCTGCCTAAGAGCCTTTAATTAGAAGAAACACAATACTCTCCAAACCATGATGTTGGCTAATATCCATTTGTATTTGGTTCTCATAAAGACCAATATTTAATGCCATCAGGGCTCACTCTGTGAGGGGAGGGTAAGCCTAACCTCTTAGAGCCAAAAATATCCCCCAGGCACAAACAAAAACACAGGTTCCATTCCACACAAAATTGAAGAAAAATTATTTTCCTATAATCAGCAAAGTTGTAAGGAAAACAAGCACAAAAAGGACAGTTCACCAAGTAGTGTTGAACTGTGTAGATGGCACCTATGGTATTTTCTGCTGTCTTTCATTGATCCATATGGTTAACATGGAAACTTCCATATTGAATACAATACAACCCACCTCTCCCTCCTCCCCCACAGTTGACTGGCTTAGAGGTGGGCACCAGCTTTAAGCTAGACCAGTCTAGTATCCCATTCTCTCTTGCAATAGCTGATTGCTCCTATACCAACCTGGGCCAGTAAGTTCCACATTGCATATTTGGACTTGAGACTGAGGGAGTTAGATCAGTCTCTTCTTAGTGGTGAAGAGGGAAACTCAGGCCATCACCTCTGCCATGTGGAGAAAGCCAGGCAGCACTGAGAGGGAGAGTTCTGGTTGTAATGGGGAACTATCTGTGTCCTGACCACTTGTATAGCTAGTGTCTTTAAATGTTTCTTGGGTTCCCTGAGAGAACCAAAGATCTTTAATAATTTTTTTAGATTATTTATTTCTTTGAGAGAGAGAGAGGAAGCAAGAGTGTACAAGCAAGGGGAGGGGCAAAGGAAGAGGGAGAAGCAGGCTCCCTGCAGGGAGCTAGATGTGGATCTCAATCCCAGGACCCTGGGACCATGGCCTGAACCAAAGGCAGACACTTAACTGACTGAGACCCCGAGGCACTTCGAGAACCAAGGATCTTTAAAATGAATCTCTATTTGTGGTTAAAATATTTTGAGTTTGGTGTCCGGATTTACAAACAATGGATTCCTGACTTGAAAAATTGGGTTTATCAGACTTGACCACAATGAGTTACCAGACTTTATTTTTATGAACTAGAAAAGTGTGTCATTCCTCTTGGTCATCAGATCTTTCCTTGCCGACTCCTTATAATTATCTTTTTGCTCCACTTGAAGTTAGAAAAATTCTTCTTTCGAAATGGCTTCTTGTGAACAGTGACTGCTCTGAGGGTTTATCTAGATAGGACTGTTTCCATATGCACAGTGCTCGATTGATAAATGCAGTAAAATATCCAGCACTGTGGATTTTACTGCCAAAATTCTCTTAGAAATGGAAACCAGAACAGCCTTTTTTTTTTTTTTAAGATAGGCCATTTGCCAAGATCTCATTCATTTAAGGAAGAATATAGGAAGTAAAATAAATGAAAGAAAAACAAGCCATGTCCCTAAGAACTGTGCGCGGCTACACAGCAGCTGCTACACAAGGATGGAGAGCACAAGGCCACCACACAGCCTTCACCAAGAAGGCTGAGGAATCACCATCCCTGCCCAAAAGGCAGCCATGGGAATGAGAATGGATGTCCCTGTAATGAGCATGGAGAATGAGAAAGAGTGTCCATGTAATGACTCTCAGGAGCCATGAGAATGAACATCCCTGTAATGAGAAGAGGGGTGTGTGTGTGTGTGTGTGTGTGTGTGTGTGTGTTCAGCCTCTCAAGCAATTTAGGTTATTAGTAATAAGTTAAAAGAGAAACTCCCCCCAGAGGGGTGCACCTAGTGGGAGGGGGGTGGCAGTCCCATCCTTAGCCACGTTCCAGCTTTGGCATATCTGCTCTTCAGTATCTTTGCCTTGCCTTTTCAGCTTCCATTCTTAATTCTATTTCAGTCACTGTCATGCATGCACACTACGGGGAAGGCCTCCTCTGCTGGGCATTCTTTCATGTTCAAAGGAACTCCGGCTAGAAACGTAGTTGTCTTGAAAGGGATACACATGAATGGAAGGAGGTGAGTTGCTCTTTGTCTCACTCCTTCTGAATCGAGCAAATGCTGCAATTGCCTTCTTCGTCTCCCGTCTGAGACACGCATAATTAAAGCTTTCCTCCTCCTGTTCTGTACACAGCTCCTGGTTAGCCCTCATTCTCTGAGCGTTGCTCACACACACCTGAAAATAAATATCAGTCCCTGGATACATAGCCATGAAATCTATGCACTAAGATGTCAGACCCTTTCTCCGTCCTTTTCATTTCTTCTGTTCATCCAGAAGATGCTGCTCTTGCTGCAGATGTTGTTTGCAACTTCTAGCACATGGAATTAATTAATTGCCAATTTGGTCAAAACAAATACCCTTGCCATATTTGTTTTAGATTCTTCTCCTCTCTAGCTACTTAAAGAAGAGGAAATCATGGAATTAGGCATGGAGGAGTAGTTATTCCATGAAAATGGAGTCACAGCAATGAATAAGACAACCTTCCAGAAGGTTGCCATTGCTAATTACAGAGTGAGAACTCAGGAACTAAGCCCCACTGGCCCATGAGTATTTGGGGTAAGTCAGTACCTGGGAATCTTGTTAAGAAGATACTTCCTGAGGCTTGTCGGTCTGTCATTCCTCTGTCCAGGAAGTTTCTAACAAGACGAGCTAGAACAAGAGGCCACAGGTGACTGGTGAGGGCAGTCCTTAAAGGAGTGCTTCTTAGGCCGTACTCTTCAGTTCCAATAGTTAAATGAAGGAGAAGATGAGTAGGGCTGCACAGGGTTTAGCCTCTCTCTCTAGGCTCCCGCAAAGTTGCAGATGTGGTTCGTGTCCACATTAGCACTGCGGCGTAATATATGATTTGAGACGGGGAGTAAGAAATGAGCTCAGGTCAAACTAGGGCCTCACTTAGGAAAGGTCTCAATCATCCATTATCAAAAACGTCCTCCAATATTGGATAAACAAGTTGGTCTGGACACAATTCCTTCTGTAGAGCAAGAATCTTCTGGGAACAGAGTTCAGCAGTCCTACCAAGCAGCACCGCAAAACTAAATGTGTGAGGACCCAGTGAGCAGGTAAGAGTTCAGTCCTAAGAACTTTCCTTATGAAGAAAGAGGCTGCTTATGGCACATGCTCTAGAGGAGTGGCTGCCCCAGGCCCTAACTCCAGGTGTGCAAGGGAGCAGCTAACGTTGGAAATCCCACACTGTTGTCAGGTACAGCAACGTACGTGGGGAAGAGTGTGTTACAACGAAAAAGAATTACTCAGAGCCCCTCTCAAGAGCAGAGACTGCGCAGTGGGAGACCCTGACCAGGCTTCAGCTCTGTGATCTGGAGCACATCATTTACTCCTCTGACACCGTTCTCTTATACGTAAAAGGAGGAGATTGAATTAAGTGATCTCTAAGGGCTCTTTCTGGGAGGAAAAATCAAGATTACTCTGTGATTACTTAATAGATTGCAGAGAACTCAGTGGCATATAAGTTTTTTTTAATTACTTCTGTGATAAATGACACACTTGAAACATTATTAGTGTAATAATCAGGTGCCAGACAGCACACAACATATTCCTAGTATTTTCCCTTGAGTCTTAAAAAGCAGTGACTGATGTAGCAGAGATGATCAGTGTGTGAGGTAAGTCTCTCACTGGAAATATGACGTATATTTTAGACGCCCCTGTTCATGACAAGGCATGCTTTGGTCACATCTCTTACACTGGCTCTTAGCCAGAAAAAAAAAAATAAATTAAGCTCAAAATAGGGATATTACAAAGATTAATTAAATAGTATAGCAACTTTAAAGTCATACCTTAGGGATTAGGTGATGAGTATTTAAATACTCAACGTGACCCCTGAATCATTTGTGTATATGAGAACTATACGAGTGTACATTGCAGGCAGGCTCCTGCATGTGTTTGCCAACAAAAACACAAGTGCTAAATTCACACTAAGTTTGGGCTTTAAAAGGAATTCGAGACTGATTTAGAAAGAAAGGAAGAACTACTACCTAATAATTACCTTAAAAGTAGGCACAATCAGTGAACCCAAAAGGTGATTCTTTGAAAAGATCAGGCTAAGTAAGAAAAAGAAGATGCAAATTATTAGGACCAGAAATGAAAGAGGGAGCATCACTACAGATCCCATGGAAATTAGAAGAATAATTTAAAAAAATACTATGAACAACTCTATACTCAGAAATTTGATAACCTTGGTGAAATGACCAATTCCTTGAAAGACAAATCTGTCAAACTCACACAAGAAGAAATAGATGATCTGAGTAAGTCTGTATCAAAGATACTGAGCCAATAATTAATAATTTATGTTTTCAAGCCCACAGGAAAATCTTTTAAATTCTTCCACACAGAGAATTTTTTAATTAGCTAAAATGAATTAACCAATTAATTAAAAAGGTTGCTCTTTCTGTTGTGGTCAGCCCCCATCCTGAGACTATTTGGTGCAGCCAGCTGAGGGAGGAGGGAGAGAAGGAGGAGGCAGGGTGATGGGAGAAGAGGGAAAGGGAGAGAAGAGGACAGGACAAGTCAGGAAAAGAAGATTTCTTGTGAAAAGATTCATTTCCGAAGCCCTTGACCACTACTCAGTGAGAACGGCCATGGACTTTACCTTTCACGTCAGAGTGTTGGTTTCTTAAACTTTACAACTACCCTAAAAGATATTCAGGACTTTGTAGATGAGGAAACAGAGAGTCAAGGCTACCAAATATATGGCCCTAAGTCCCCCAAGATAGCAAAAAGACTCTCAGGGACCAGACACTAGGTCTTCTGGCCCCACATTCCTGTTCTTTCCAATACAATTGACAGGCTCTGTTTTTCACATGTAGGTCAGTCAGGTCAATCTTCTTCTTCTTCTTCTTTTTTTTTTTTAATTTTATGACTATTATTTTTTTAAGATTTATTTATTTGTTTATGATAGACATAGAGAGAGAGAGAGAGAGGCAGAGACACAGGAGGAGGGAGAAGCAGGCTCCATCCCAGGAGCCCGATGCAGGACTCGATCCTAGGACTCCAGGATCGCACCCTGGGCCAAAGGCAGGCGCTAAACCGCTGAGCCACCCAGGGATCCCTCAGTCAGGTCAATCTTCTTCACTTTACTACAACTCTGCAAATTCTAGACTTTTCCTAAAGAGCTCAGAGCAATCTCTTTCCTACTCTATCTATTAATGTCTTGGGCTTCTCATAAAGCTTTGTGATAAATTAAAGAGACGCGTATCAGCAACTTTGGAACCTGTGAACAACAATCTTGAACTGAAAATTATTGTCAAAGAGATATGCAAATTATTGCTTTCTCCTGAAATTTTGTCATAATTAGGCAGTCATTAGTCTCTTAGACTCTTCCTTCCTGGCCCCCCACCACCACTCTCTATTGGTGAAATTAGCATTTATATCAAAGAGCTAACAAGGGATCTTCCTGACAGGCCTCACTTCATGCAAGCATGGGGTTCAAGGGCTTGTCATCTTGGGCTGGTGGGAAGTGGGGAGAGCCAGGTGCAAGGCATTTTGATCCCACTTTAGACTCTGCCCTGTACCCAGTGTCGAGGACTGTGCTCTTTGGCCACTGCTCCAATAAAACCTTAACAACTAGCAGCTCTTTATCTAATTTCTTATTGAACATTTACTGGAAAAAATAACACAGAATAAAACTAACATTGGCTAAAACTGTATGTGGTAAAATTTGTCATAGATGAAAAACTGAACAATTAAACATAGGAAACAGGCTTGGCAGAAATAATTATTCAAAACAAAACCAACAGCATCTAAAATTGTACATGATTTAAAATGCTTATTAGCTGAGTGAATGGAAGAATCAAATCTTAACATATTTATCAAATTTGGGGCTCCTGGGTGGCTCAGCAGTTGAGCATCTGCCTTTGGCTCAGGGCGTGATCCCCGAATCCCTGGATTGAATCCCACATCGGGCTCCCTGCATGGAGCCTGTTTTTCCGTCTGCCTATGTCTCTGCCTCTCTCTCTCTGTCATGAATAAATAAATAAAATCTTATTTAAAAAAAATAGCATATTTATCAAATTTGACCTGAGAAATAAGCTTGGTAGAAATAATTTCAGCAAAAGAAAACTCAATCACAGGATGTACAACTAGGTAAAAGTTGAGTCAAAATAAATGAATCACACCAAAAAAATTAATTGATCCTAACGATAATTCTTTTGTTCAAACAAATAAAAAATAAAAATTGTTTCTCAATAAAAATCTATCAATTTTGGTGCGAACCTTTTTAAATATTTGGGTTCATAAAAAGAGATAAAATATCTCTGGGATAAATCTACAAATCCAAAAGTAGCAGGGTCAAAATACCATTTGTTCTTTCTTCCCTTCGGTGGGACCAGTGTAGAATCAGATAAGCAGTGGGGCACCTGGGAGGCTAAACTGGTTAAGTGGTTAAGCATCTGACTTAGGCTCAGGTCAGGATCCCAGGGTCGTCGGATCAAGCCCAACATCCCCGGGCTTCACGCTGAGCGGGGTCTGCTTGTCCCTCTCTTGTGTCCCCTCTCCACTCGACATGCACACGCACACACACTCTCTCTCTCAAATAAATAAATAAAACCCTTGAAAGAAGAGAGAAAAAGGAAGGAAAATATTACATAAGCATTAACTTTACCAAAGTCAAGTGCTCGTTGTTGAGAATAGGGTCAATATCTACCAAAAGGGTGCCAATGCAGATACTTTGGATTTGGTTCCCATACCACCCTGAATGTAGGAAAAGGTGTCTCATCCAACTTTGCGGGTCCTGCTTGGACTCGTCTTGGGCCTGGGAAGCTTGAAGCAGAAAAGAGCAGGTAATGAGTGAAATGGCTGGAGCCTCCTTCCCTTGCAGGTTATGGCAGTGGCCTGGAAGGCTTCACCCGATCTAGACCCCCTCCTGCTGTGACCTCATTTCCTTCCCTGTACGCCACCCGCCCACGCACAATGCACCCTTTCCAGTCACTGCTGTGGCAGAGCCCAGTTAGGGGAGGGAGACGGAAAGGAGAAGAGATGTCAAGTGGTTCTGGTCTAGATCATAAACGAGTCAGCGTCCATTGACCTGATGTGGAGACTGTGTAGCAGGTGGGCTAGCTGTTAGAACCAAGCTCCCATCCTGAACTGGAGCCCAGATGAATCCACTCTTGCCCCTGCTATTCCAGCATCACTGTGGCTACCATCCTTTCCTACCCAAACTAATTCTTAACACACCCTGATCAGAATCTACCTCCAAACTCCATCCCATGGCGGAAGCAGCCACCTGCTACCAGGCCAACCTGGGCTGACACTAAACTGCTGTCCTTCACAAGGCTCCACCTGTCAGAGGAGGACCCTATTTTTGCTCTGTTTGCCTAAGCTACCGCCATCATTTACAGGTAAAGTGTCCAGTCTATACAACCAAATTTCTATTACACGCTCTTGGGTCAGCCTCCACCCCCAGGTAGCTGTCCCAACCCAGTGGGTGCGTCTGGTTCAAGGTCTGAATGCTCCCTGGCTGCCATATCCTGGCTCTTGTCTAGCTGTAACCAGAGGAGCCTCTGGCTGGCCTCCTTCTTAGGACAGCATCTGCTCTCAAGCCCCTTCTAACTTAGCCAGGCAGCAGTCCAGCAGGCCCGGATGCATATTTGGGAATATAAAAATGGCTGTGAAATTTCTATCAGGGATCTCTGGATTAAGTTCAGGACAAGACGAAACTACAGATTACATGTGTTGAAGAGGTCGGAAACAAATTCTCACCAAGCACCCACTACGTCCAGACAATGCCTCAGCACCTGACCTTTCTTCTTTCAAACAAAACAGAAATATTCTCCTCTGGCATCCCTTGGCCTACGCCGCCTATTCCTTCTTTCATTATTCCAGCCATATTCGTGATTGGTTTCTCGTAAAATTCCATTTAAGTCCCTCAATCCCAATTTACCTGGCAATCCTAAACCCTCAAGTTGTTCAATAGAGTTAGCTTTCCAAAGGAGGTTTAAATTTCACAATTAATAGACATGTTACGAAACGAAACAGAGCATCACAGTGGGTTGAAGCCATCTCAAGGATCTTTTTGTTGTTGTTGTTTTAACCAGAAGTGGGGATTTGTGATATAAGCAGCTGCTGCAAAACCAAACAAATGACAGGGCTCCACTCAGAGTTTGAGCCTATCCAGGGGCTGAATTATGTTTGCTTTGAGGTTTTGTAAAAGGTCATGAGGCCTAACAAAGTTCAGATGAAACTTGGCTGTTTCTCTGTTAGGCTCTGGCTCCCAACTTGTGGTGTTTCATGTGGTTTGGAGTTTTCAAACACAGCGCTTTGCACAGCGCTAATAAATGATTCTTTCTCAGCATGGAAAGCAATTAAATGTATGGCCTCTTGGGTTTTGGTCTTAGAATCAGTATTTATTTATTAGGAGCTGGGAGAAGGGCTAAACGGCCTAGAAGAGGGATCACACATAATGAGGTGGGTGAATTTGCTGAAGACACCACATTTTAGACGACTGGAGGCCTGAAAAGCAAGAGAGGAACTCCTGAGGAACCAATAAAATCAGGCCACTGGGAAACTTGCTCTTGAATGGAATTTAGCATCAGCCTACAGTGGACATATTAGAACCGCTTTGCAAAGCCCCAGGGAAGGCCGCGTGAAACGGCCACTGCCCCATCTGTCTCCAGCCTGCGCTGGCCGCTCTGAAGGCTCCCACGGGCCTTCCAGCTCACAGAGCTTCCTCTATGAGCAGACTTCCCCTGCAGTCAGCTAAGATTCCTTGGACTCAACGTTGGGAGCCAGGTTGAGGGTTCCTTCCAAATCACTCTTTCTCTGTCTGGCCCTTTTTGAAAAAGGGGATGTGTGGGGCACCTGGGTGGCTCAGCTGGTTAAGCATCTGACTCATGACTTTGGCTCAGGTCATGATCTCAGCCTGTGTCAGGTTCTACGCTTAGCAGGGAGTCTACTTAAGATTCTCTTCCTCTCCCTCTCCTCTGCTCCTCCCCTCGTGCTCACTCGCTCGCTCTCTCTCTCAAATACATAAATAAATAAATCTTTAAAAATCAGAGGATGTGTTAGTTTGCTAAGCCTGCCATGCAAAGTACCACCATTAAGTAATAGAACTTTATATTCTCACAATTCCGGAGGCCCAAAGTCTGAGGAGGACATGGCAGCAGATTGGGCTTCTGCAGATGTTTCTCTTCTTGGCTTGTCGACGGCCACGTCTCCCTGTGTCTTCACGTGGTCTTTCGTCCGTGTGTGTCCAGGTTCTGATCTCCTCTCTTATAAACCCACAGTCATATTCTATTAGGACCCACCCATATAATGCCATTTTATCTTACTTACCCCTGAAGACCCTATCTCCAAATACAGCCACATTCTGAGTCCTGGGAGGGTAGGACTTCAACATAGGAATTAAAGGGAAGCACAATTCAGGCCGTAACAGGGGCATCACACCCTTCACTAAAGTGATGTCTTCTGTTCAAGCTGTCCAGCTAAGCCAACTCCCCGGCCCCTACCTGAGAGTGACCAGGTGACATAAGGCCTTGACTGAAGAACTGCCATCTTCTCCTTGTTCCTCATGCCTTTGGCCAGGATTGCCCAGCTTAATCAAAACCTGAAAGAAAGTAAAACTGCAGTGTAGCAGGCCTGAATGTGCAGGAAGAAATGATATTTATGCTCACTTATTTTTAAGGACAATTATCTGCTTATGGGGAGACTTGGTGAACTAGAATAGGTCTATAAAGAACATTCTCCAAATGACTTCCATGTGAGCACTGGACATTCACTCATGGCTTTAATGAAAATTTACTGAGCACATAAGAGTCACTGGAGGTATAGCTGTGACCTGTCAGGGCTTACATTTTAGTGGAATATTCTGACAATAAATAATTTGATAAAAAAAAAAAGGCACCCGGACACTCAACAATGATTAGCAGATTGATTGCATTAATGGTGCTGGTTCTTTAGCGGCTCCTCTACCCATGTCATTTGCCAAGTGACTATAGTTTCTCCCATCAAGAGGAAGGGTCTATTTGGACACGTGACTCACTTTGACCAATAAAATGATGGTAATTGTGACAGAAGCAGGAACTTTGTCGAGAGCCTACACATTTCTGAGTCTCCCCTTCACCTAGCTCATTATACTTGAGAAAGCTTGAGCCAGCCTACTAGAGAGGTGGGAGAAACATGGGGAGACGAGCTGCATCAAAAACTATTTGAATGCCGAACAATCCCTAGACGTGTGAGTCCTCACCCACTAGGCTACGTGGCCCCCATATGACAGCAAGCCCAGTTGAGACCAGAAAAAGTTCCCAGCCTTAATCACTAAACTATAGACTTCTGAAGAAAATAAATACCTTTTCTTTGAAGCCTAGGAGTTTGGAATCAGTTTGTAACACAGCGTAATTATGGCAATATACCTGATCCAGGCACTGAAGGCTCCCAATAAATCTAAACATTATCCGAAATAGGTAACACGTGAAGGTATTATTGGCTTAACACATTTGCTGACAAAGAGTGTATAAAATCAACTTGTCAAGGCTCTGAGAGATGGGATAAAGTCAAGATGGAGGCTAGATAAAGTTAGGGGATAAAGGTAGTATAGGAAATGGGATGGTAAACAAACTGACAGAAAGGTTCAAAAAGCCTCCTTATAATACTTCTGGGAGCTCCTTGTGGTCTTCAGTATAAAATTCAGATTCTTTATTCACAACATACAAAGTCCTCCTGTCGGCTCCCTGCGGTCTCCCCTCCAGATCCACTCTCCTTGAATCACAGGGCCTCAGAGTCTGTGTCCACCAGGGCCATGGCCTCCAGGCTTCTTGTCTCCTGGCTTCTGGTTGTGTTTGCCAGTGAAAGGCCAGAGCAACAGATTGAAAGATGGGAAGATAAAGACACGAAAGTTTGTGTGCCTCTGACTCACTCCCTGCTGGGCTACAGTTAGGACATGGTTGTTTTTATTCTTTTTTTTTTTTTTTTTTTTCAGGAGATGGTTTCTTCCTAAAGTCATAACTCTCACCATCACTCAGTGACTCCTTCCCTCTGTCCCCCCATTGTCCCCAGGCCTAGGGGTGGTAACACTTCTGATTGCTGCCAGTCCTGGGGTACTTTATCACTCCTTGTAGATTTTCCCTTAACCCAGCCCAGAAATTGCCAAAGGAGCCCTCATTCAAACATTGTAAAAGGGCCCTTCCTTTGCCCCTTTGAGAGTACCATCTGTTTCCGGCCAGGACCTTCCAGGGCACAACTTTTCCAGCCTTTTATATTGTCCCCGCTCTCTTCTCCAGACCCTACACTCCAGCACAGTTCATTCCCTGTCATGCTGCCATACTCTTGCTTCTCCTGTACCCTTTTCCCTTCTTAGAATGCTTTTCCCCCTCTCATGGCCAGACTCTCACACAAGTTAAAAATCTGAACTCAAATGTCAACTTTTCCAGGAAGACTCCCTCCCTGCTGCTCCACCATCATACCAGTTCCCCCATCCTGGATGAGGCTCCTCTGTCATGCTCCCATAGTTGCCTCCCCTTATGTCCATCAGGGCACCAGTCCTAATGTTTAATGCATGTCGATGAACATGTCTACATCTAACAGTGGCCTCTCAAAGATGTCCCCATTCTAATCCCAAGAACCTATAATTAGGTTATGCTACATAGCAAGGGGAGATTAAGTTTGCTAATCAACTGACTTTAAGATGAACTAATTCTGGATCACCCATGTGGATCCAATGTAATCACAAGTGTCCTTACAACCGGAAGAGGAAGGCAGAAGAGTGAGATCCAGAAAAATGGCGATGGGAGAAAGATGTGACTGGCCACTGCTGCCTTTGAAGACAAGGGAAGGGGCCACGAGCCAAGGAATGTGGGCAGTCTTTAGAAGCTGGAAAAGGCAAGAAAACAGATTCTCCCCTAGAGACTCCAGAAGGAACACAGCCCTGCCAGCTCCTTGATTATACTCCAACGAGAGCCATTTTGGACTTCTGACCTCCAGAACTACAAGGCGATAAAATGTGCTGTTTAAGCAACTAAGTTTGTGGTAATTTGTTACAGCCCCAATAAGAAATGAATATAATTAATTGTGAGGGTCAGATCCTGGAGAACAGGATCACGTCTGTGGTTTGCATGTTCCAAGCTCCTCTCCCAAACTTATCTTGGAGTAGTTCTCAGATATGTTTGTGAAAGAAAAGACAGGATACAAAATTATCTTGCCCACCTACCTATATGTTTTGGGATCCTTCTGGGCCTGTGGCTCACGTCCAATAGGTTACCTGAAGGAAGAGATCTGCATTTGCCTATCGAATAAAAAACTGCCTTTGATTATCAGTCTTCCATGTAATCATTGAGAAAAATAATTGAGCCAGTTGCCAAGGAGTGCGAGGATGCAAAAATGGGAAGGCACCCACAGTGTCCTTGTAGGGGAGCAGCTGTGGTAACTAACAGTGAACTGCCTGGGGACATGCCCAGCTCCCCAGATGGGCAGGGAAAGAACACATTGTTCCTTCCCCTGGAGCAGCTGGCCCTGGTTTTGGCTGGGTCTGGATTCCTGGGCACTGGTTGCTACAGTTTGGCAAGAGCCAGCCTCCAGCCCGGCATTTCCAGAAGAGCTGTTGTATTACTAATCTGGAGCAGACACCTCCTATCATCACCACAATCTTGTTCTTACAGCAGTACCAACAACAGACAATCTGCAAATCCCACAACTTGTCCATGAAATGAGAGCTGGTGCCTCAGTCGAAAGTCTCTTTGACAATTCTCCCTACACACTGCAAACATTGGAACAGAAGTCCGGAGCCCTGGGGTCTAGTCTGGCTCTGCCTTCAACCATCCACGTGACCTTGTTGAGTCACCTCCCATTGCTCACCTAAAAAGCGGAAGGGGTAGACCGCAGCCTGTTGCACTCTGGGTCTATGGCAGTTCTATAATTCCCCAACTCATCTCAGCTTGGAAAAGGGAAGTGACAACCTCTTCCCCCTAAAGAGAGCATTTCATCAGGACAAGAGAAAAAGAGCTAGAGCCTGAGAAGAAGGAAAGAAGGAAGGGAAGGAAGGAGAGACAAAGTGAGATGGAAAGAGAAAGAAAAACAAAGATGAGGTGGGATGGAGGCAAGGAAAACAGAGAGGGAAGAAGGGACGGCAGAGGGAGGGGGACTTACTGAGACCTGACAAGTACTAGCCTCTTTTGCCAGCTCAGCTCACCCACATCCAAGGCCAGAGCCCCACAAAGTTTTCCACCGAAGTTCCTCTGCCCTCAGAGGAGTGACAAGGATCCCTGGGAATCCAGTGTGTAGCATGTAGGAAGAAACCTAAAGTCTCATTTTTTTTCTTAAAAATTAACATAAATTTTGTGTTCAACTCTGTAAACAGCCTTTGTTTCTGCTGTGGAGTAAAACTGCTGCTACAAGGAGGTGCAGCATGTTAATGAATCCTGTGGTGTCCCAACCCTCAGCTCACTTCGGTGTCTCCCTAAAATGGGATCCTCCAGTTTTAGAAACAGGCACCTGGGGGGGTCGAGAGATAGGACTTATTGCCCAACTCCATCCAGGTCATGAGAACACTGGGAGGTCAGTTTATTACAGCCAGAGAAATCAAGCAAGTAAAATAAAAGTCAACCAGCCCAAAAATGTTTGCCTCCAGAAAATCGAGATGATAGGTTTACCGGGACAGGCCGGCCTCCCTCACAGTCTGTGCCAGAAGACGCTGTCTCTGTTTATTACTGTCTATGGCAGCAAGACATTCTGTAGCATTGTCAGCAAGTTGTTAAGGGCGATTGGGGGGTGTTTATTTTCAAAAGCAGTAGAAGTCGGGGGCAAAAGTCCTAGGGAATAGAGATCACATTCTTGGGGGTTAAGCAGGCAGGCCTAGCCAGAGAGAAGGTTTTAGCTGCCAGCAGGAGGGGGACCAGCTGGGATTTAGCCATGGACCCATCAGAGTAGGGAGTCGACCCCATGTGAGAGTCCTGGAAGGCCAGCCAGGGCCAAGTCGAGATGCAAAGACATTGTGGTGAGTACAGCAAGCCCTGAAGATGACCTGCAGGACGCTGTAAGGTGAAAATGAGCTAGTACATGCCTGACACATCATAAGGACAAGCGTTTGCTAGTATTATTTTTATTCAGGAGTGAGGTCACCTGCCCCGGTGGCATAATCAACCACCAGAAGAGAAATCCAAAATCATTCAAGAGACAGAAAAAAATTGGAACAGACCCAGAGGCCAACAAGTCTTACTGAAGCTTCTGGAAAGAGACTCAGAAAGGGACTTTTTTTTTTTTTCTCAAGCTAATGGGAGTTAAGACTTGAAGGATTCAAGGAGATACTGGGTAGAAAGGGATGGGACATCACAGCACTAGGATTGGCAAGAGGAGCAAGTAATGGGAAATGGAGAAGGGAAATATGATGTAGGACTAAGGCACATGGACATAGGTTTGAATCCTGACCACCACATCTGGTTGTGTGATTTTTGGCAAGCCGTGTGAGCTCTCTGAGCCTCTGTTCATCCTCTTTAAAATGAGGATAATTAGAGTACCTCTCCCACAGGACTGTGCACGATTCAAGTGAGATAATTCTTGGGACCTAATAAATGCTCAATAATGTTAGTTTTTCTTACTGTTAGCTGTTATATAGCAATTACATAACAGTACAGGGGGCTTTGTCTCTATTACGGTTCTGAGATTGGGTAAGGAGAAGAACGTGCTAGGTAGAAGAAACGCTTCTTCCATGTCTGTCCCTAGATTTTATTTTGGGAGAGTCAAGTGTTAAGAAGAAGGAAGAAGAAGAAGAAAAATGAGGAGAGGTGGGAGCATCCCAGGAAAGAGGGAGAGAGGGGACAAGGAGAAGGAAGATGAGGGAGAGGAGAGGGAAAGAGGAGGAGCGGGACAAAACCGTGGTGGTGGAGGAGAAGATGAAGGGGAGGGGAGGAGAGGAGAAAGAAAAAGTCAAGGAAGAAGAGTCCTGGTAATTATCAACAAGACAATTTAACATGAGAACATTCCAAAGCAAATCATTTGGCCCCTTCTTCTCACTTCCCTCATTCTTCAGCTCATCCCTTAAACGTTACAGTTCTCAAGAGTGCTGCCTCCAGCCCAATTCTCTTCTCCCTTGATTATGGCTTCTTGGGCAACCTCGCCTATTCCTGTGGCTTCCCTTACTACCCATTCTTTAATCTTCAAACATTTATTTCCAGCCTGGATATCTCTCTTGACCTTCAAACTCTTATTTCCAGCCACCATCTATACCTGGATAGACCCAAGTCAACATATACAAAACACATCTTGCATCTCCCCATAAGGGACCTTCCCACTGAGGTTGAGGGCACCCCATCTGCTCAAGTCAAAAATGTAGGAAACTTCCTCGCTCTGATAGTTCTCATGCCTTAACTTTTCTTGAAGTCTGTTTCAACCTTTAATTCATTTTTTTAAAAGATTTTATTTATTTACTTATGAGAGACACAGAGAGAGAGGCAGAGATACAGGCAGAGAGAGAAGCAGACTCCCTGCAGGGAACCCCGGGATCACGACGTGAGCCCAAGGCAGACGCTCAACCACTGAGCCACCCAGGCGTCCCTCAACTTTTATTTATTTATTTATTTTTTGTCCCTCAACTTTTAATTCTTATGTTTACTACCTCAGTTCTCACCCAGCCCTCAACCAGACCCTGGAACAATCCCCCAACCAGTCTTCCTGGTGCCATGCCCATTTCCATCCAATCCATCCTCTCTAATCAAACAAATGTGATGTGATCCATGACATTCCCTGACAGTATTTCAAGGACTCCTCTTCAAGTGTACTGGATAAAAATATAAATTCCTTAGCCTAATACACAAAACCATTTGCCTGACACCTGCCTATTTTTCCAACATCATCCATCTTTCTTTTCTCCATTCCTCGACTCACATGCACATATACTTAAATTCCATCCTGATTAAACGACTTATTTGAAGATATTCTTTATTCTGTTGGAGGACTTCCAATTATACCATCTGCCTTGCAAACTCCTGGCCGACCTCAAGACTCTGCTCAAATATTACCTCCTATGGGAAGCCTTCTCTGACTTTGCTATGTGAACAATTAAGAATTCCTATTCCACATTTTTTCTATAACTCTGCCACAGTACTTAACATATTATGTGATTATGTGTTTAAAATATGTGCTTTTTCCAACTGGACTGAGAGCCCCTAGAGGGCAGGGATTGTGCTGTATTCATCATTATATTCCCAGTAGCTAATAAAATGGCTAGAACAGAGTGGTAATCAGTAATGATTTGTTACATATATAATTGAATGAATGGATGAATGAGGAACATTTAGAACACGAATATAGTTATACCTACGCGCCAAATCCCAACTAACCAGAATTTCAACAGATTTAAAGCACACTAAGGTTTAACTCTCTTACATCTTTAGGAAGAAGGAAATAAAGAGTTCCCTAGAAAGTACAGGAGGCACTCAGCTCATGCTGCCTTGGAGACAGTGTCTAGTAAGACTATATAGGCCGTCCAGAATCTCTTCCACAATCCTGAAATTCCACTTGGTCTCACACTTGGTGCTCAAGGCTTGGGAGAATGCCAGTGTATTAATTATCCATAAAAATATGACTGTCAGGGCATCTGCGTGGCTCAGTCAGTTAAGTGTTTGCCTTCAGCTCAGGTCATGATCTTGAGGTCCTGGGATCCAGCCTCAGGTCAGGCTCTCCACTCAGGGAGGAGCCTTCTTCTCCTTCTCCCCCCTGCTCGGGCTCTCTCTCTTGCTATCTCTTTCTCTGTCTCTCTCAAATAAATAAATACAATCTTTAAAAAAAAATGTATAACTGCCAAGGACTTTAATTGCCAGCTTTCTGTAGTTAGCACTTTTTTAGGAGGAAGATATACGGGGAAAACAAGATTATAATCAGAAGTCTGGCTTGATAAGCATGGATGATCAAGAGGTCAGCCGAATTTACTCCTCCACGCAACCACATAGCACAGCATAGCCTTGTTGAGCAGATGGAAATGGGCCCAAAGACCAGCCAGAGTGCAGCTTTCTCCAGACAGTGAGAGAGACGCTCTGAAAAATCCTACCTCTTCAGCTTCTCATCTTCTAGTCTTTGCGCAGTGGATCCACTGTCCTGACTGGGAAGACACAACTGACCAGGTCTTGATTTTAGACAAGACCAGTGCAGTCACATGCACTCCTGACTTCCCTCAGGTTACACATTTTGGCCACTTACATTCAAATTACTGGTTAGAGAAAGTTAATGCTTTTCAGAAGACTGATCTCACCCAACATAACTTTTCCTATTTTTTAAAAAAAGATTTTATTTATTTATTCATGAGAGACACACATAGAGAAAGAGAGAGGCAGAGACACAGGCAGAGGGAGAAGCAGGCTCCATGCTGGGAGCCCGATGCAGGACTCGATCCCAAGTCTCTAGGATCATGTCCTGAGCTGAAGGCGGCGCTAAACCACTGAGCCCCCGGGGCTGCCCACTTTTCCTAAATTTTGAGTAGGGGTGAGAGGGTTGGGAGTGGGTGGTGGGGGCTTATAGTTGTGCCTTTATGCTAAATTGACTTTTTTAAAAAATCAAAACCGTTCTAAGGCATTCTGGATTATTAAAGCTTTACTCTAGTGGGAAGCATTTGACACAAACTGGGAAGCTAAATAGAAAAAAAAGGATACTAGTTAATAGTAATAATATAACTTTAGCTGATGCCTTCCTCTGTTATTTATTGGGGGCTCAGCTGTACAATGGGAGGGTTTATAATCTTTTAAAAAGGATGAACTCACCACAGTAGACCATGGTTTGTCTGTCTCTGAACCTAGAGGTATCTGTCTTTTCCACAGCATCACATGGTACTGGTTCTGGAGCTGGGTAGGAGGAGACAACTGGCTTGGACTAGAGAGGGGTGAGCAGCATCCTAAGAGAAGATCTGGAGGCTTGGCGGTGGGGCAGGACCATTGAAAAGGGGAAGGCCCCTTGGCCGTGACACACCTACACGTCTGAGACACATACAGGTGTATGTTTCACAGGGAAGCCCAAGGTCGCCCATTGTTTAGCCACAGGATTAGAAGGTCATGTTCAAAAAGTGATTCCCAAGAATCCCCAAAGAAAACAAACTCAGGTTAAAGCATCTTTCCAAGAAACACAAAGCAATTTCCTATCCCAATGAGAGATGAGATAAATAAGGAACCCCCTTACTTTGGACTTTCTCTCTCCCCTACTTGTAGTTTTTCCAGATGCTTACAGACACAAGATAATCACAGCATGTGCCAAAGTAACAAAATGAAAGATTTTGCGTGTATATTCTGGGTCTCAGTGCACCATGTGAACGCCACCCTCTTAAGAACATTTGCCTAGCAAGGAATACAGATGACCAGACCACTCTAAGGAAATTCTGACTAAAATATGACCAAGGGAGGATCCAGGTATTGCGGGGCCTTGATAATTTGGAGATTCCACGTCAATAAAAATAATACAAAATTGTTGTTTTTATTTAAGAAATATTTTATATTTATTTTTAAAATAATAAAACATTTTATAGAAAGGTTTATTTAGAATAAGAAAATAAATTCTCTAACAAATTACAGTCTTTAAAAGATGACAACACAGGCGTCACAAAATCCGGAAAATTAAGCTAATAGTATTGTTATATCATATACTCCACTAAATGTTATCATATTTTATTACAATATCATTGTTGGGGATCCCTGGGTGGCGCAGCGGTTTGGCGCCTGCCTTTGGCCCAGGGCGCGATCCTGGAGACCCGGGATCGAATCCCACATCGGGCTCCGGTGCATGGAGCCTGCTTCTCCCTCTGCCTGTGTCTCTGCCTCTCTCTCTCTCTCTCTGTGACTATCATGAATAAATAAATAAAATCTTTAAAAAAAAATACAATATCATTGTTAATTAACTTCTGATTATTAACTATGGGCAACAAAGGAGCCAGATAAGTTTTAAGCAGAGGAACCACTTTATTAGATTTACATTTTAGACCTACCCAGAGTCACAAAACAGAAATTCAGCTCAAAAGTAAGTTTTGTACACATAGTTCTTTTGTAGAGAATGTTTTGTAGCAAAACTTTCTGAAATTATTGCGTTATGTTGTCACTTGTAAATGAAGGAAACTTGTCTTTTCCAGTTGGACATATTTAAAAATAACTTCCAAACACGTCTTATTTTTCCACAGCCTATTTAGGAAAACGTCTTTAAAAGCAGAACAGCATGCACAGGGCAAAGTCCTGACTCCCTGACCAAGAACTGGTGAGAGGGTCAAATTAGATCAAGACCCAAGTTGGCTCCAGACACAAGCATATGAGAGGACTCTGTCCTTTAGACACAGGAGAGACATCTGCTGGTGGGACTCGAGAGACAGGCCCAAGTTCTCTGAAGGGCTTCTCCAGCAGTAAAAACAAGGGATTTTTGTGTGTATTTGCATGTGTTCTAGGACTCAACGTGCCATGTAAGCTGAACCCGGAAAGGAACACTTGCATAGCAGGGAATGCCAATGTCTGACCTTCCTGAGTCAACGGAGCCAAAGCAAGGTCCTCCCTCAGGTAGAGGCTGCCCCTAGGGGACATTCCACCCAGAGAAAATCTTCAAGCTTCCTGACCGAGGGTCCTGGGAAAGAGAGAAGCCAACTATACCAAGGGCACTACAGGAAGAGGGTTTCACCTACGTCATCCCAGGAGCCAGACCTTCTTGGAAGATCTATGCTTGCTTCCTCCCAGAACGTCTCTAAGGAAAGAAAATGAAATTCATGCAGACTTCCCTCTCCCAAAATTGATCATTCGTTTTCACATGGTGGCTACCTATCCGCTGTAAGCAATATGCCCTTCAAGGCTTTCTCGTGACTTGCTGTTCATCCATTTGCAACCGTCCTCTCCATGCTGGGCATTTTCATGCAAAACCAATTTTAAGAGAAAGTTCTTGGTTCTTTCCTTGTTTCTATCAGAAGCAGAACATCAAGGAGATGTGTATACTGCTTTTTTCTTGAATGTTGTTTATTTCTACACCTCACAGCAGTGGGATTCTTGGTGACATTAATTTCTCCCAAAACATGGGAGCCCCCCCCTCCCTAAAGTATTGCAGCTCCATAAAATGCATTCAAATTGGGAACTTAGGATTTTTTTCTGCACTATTACATGCACAGAATAATGAAAGACACCTAAGGATTTTGATTTCAAGCGTGAGTACTGTTACAAAGTGACATAATCTCTTCCTTGAGAAAAGGATTCAGGCTGTTGTCCATGCACAGAAAATGCACAAGACATTATTCTATAACATTGCATAGAGTTATTTTTAAAATATAGATGCTTACAGATTTCTGTTAAATGAAACTACTTTAGGCCACCTTGAAGATATGCTTTTTTTTTTTTTTTTTTTTTTTTTTTTTTTTTGAAGAGATGCTCTTACACAAAATGGCATCAGCAACCATTCATACTGGCTGCGAGTTTTACAAATTCTACAAATTTGTCCGGAGTTTATAGCTACTTCTAAGGTAGTATCACTCTGTGGCATCAACAGAGCACATTTACAAACTGGAGAAAAATGTACTCTTCACAGGAATCCCCTGGGATCCTGGCCAAAATGCAGATTGACACGAGAGTGGATTTGGGGAAGGAAACAAGGAAAGGTAGTTTTAAGTCGGTTCAACCTCAGTCTACTTGGGTGAATTCACGATGAATCTAATATTCAGGTAAATATTCATCTCTGTTCTCTTATTTCCTTGCTCTTCCTCCCTCTAGCGAACCCTTCGTTCTTTCCCTCTTCTGTCCCTGCACAGCATGATCTACTCTGTGCATTTTCTAATTGTCGTAGTCAAATGCCTACTTCCTGCCCAGCTCTTTCCTTGTTCAGAAAGAGTTTCACGCTGTGAAATAGAGTGGATTATGTGGGGCCACCCAATAATTTGCCCACAACCCACTGTCTTAGTCTGTTCAGGCTACTAAAACAAATATACCATAGATGGGGTGGCTTAAATAGCAATCATTTATTTCTCACAGTTCTGGAAGCTGGAAAGTCCAAGGTCAAGGTGTCAGCAGATTCAATATGGGCAGGTCCACTTCCTGGTTCACGGACGCTCACCCTCAGAACCTAATCATCTCGTGGAGGCCTCCCCTCCCAACAGTATGACTTGGGGTTCAGTTCCCAACATATGAATTCTGGGGGGACAAAAACCTTTAATCCATAACCTCCACCAAAACTCTAGCTAGTTGACAGGGAACTTCAATACTAAAGTTTCTAAAATAGGCAACTCTGGATATAATTCACAAGTGAAAAATTAAATTCGAGATGTCAGTTCAGAGAGTGCTGAGTGCTTTGAAGAAAAAATAAAGGCAAGGGTACAGTGATAGGGCCTTGTATGTTGGAGAGGATCATCAGGATGCCCCTCCGAAGACACGGCTTTCGGACAGCGACCACCCCTGGGCAAAATGTGCCAAGTGGAAAGAACACATAGGAAGATCTGGAAGATGGACTGAGCCTGATGGGTTTGTGAGCTTTTAAGGCTGAGGTGGCTGACGTGGAGTAGACAAGAGGAGGAACGTGGGGGCCCCAGGCAGGGGCCAGATCATGAGCGCTCAATCTGCGATGGGATAGAGTGACATGATCGTGTTACCCACCAAGAACATGACTGGCTGGCGGGTGGGGAAAGGATGATAGGAAGCAGGGGTTGAGTTAGGTGGGAGTCACAATCCTCTACACAAAAAATGAGGGGGCAATGCCTTGCCCTGGGGGAGAGGATGGTTTCTGGAAACATCTCAAAGTAAAGAGGACAGGACTTCCAGATGGATAGAGCGTGAAGTAGGAAGGAAATGGAGGCTGTTGAGGACGCCCTCTAGAGTGGTGCTCTGTGCTAGAGGCCCTTTTCCCATAACCTCACCAGTGCTATTTTTCCCTCTTTGCAAAAGTGATAAGCAAAAATGTCAAACTATTTTACATTTCTTCATTACTACTGAAGTTAGAGATGTTTTGTGCTGTGTTTAACCGATCACAAAAATAATATTTTAAGCCAGAATTGTTTCTTTGATAAACAATAAGAATGGGCGCTGTCTTCTCCAATAAAATGAGTTTCACAAAAGCCTCATTTATTTTCATTGCGGCTTTATCACTGGTACCTAAACTAGTGCCTGTTATATGGTGATGATAAAAATTATTTTTTCGAGCAGGCAAAGCACAAATTTATTGCATAATGGAAATTATACGTTCAGAATTGGGATCAAGAAAATTCATGGTAAATTTCTGAGGGAGGTAGTGAAGACTCTCGTGCCTGTGTTGCCCTAATGCCTGTGCATGGGCTCCCCATCTTTGCATTCTGTTGGTCCGGTCAAGCTTGGGAACTTCAGTAGTTCTTAATTTTAGTGTAGATTTTCATTTTGACTCAGAGTGGTGACTTCCCATGGAGGTCAGGCAGCGTGCCTACAGGGAGGAGCACAAGTGATGAAGAATGAGAGCAGGAACCTGAGAGACACCTGCCGTGTCCAAGAAAAGCAGCTGCACGCAGATGACCCACTCCTGACAGTTCCGAGGGCCACTCGGAACGGCTTCCACTGGGCTAACATCAAGGCGTGGTCAAGGCTGCGCTCCTTTTGGAAGCTATAGGAAGGAATCTGTCCCCTTTCCGTTTTAGATTCTAGAAGCCAACTGCATTTTAAAAATTCTTAACCCTTAGATACTTTAATATGTGCCAGGCACTGTTCTAAGTGTTATTAATACAATCCAATTACAGATTAAAAAAAAATCCGAGCCACGAGAGGTTATGTAATTTGCCCAAAGTCACACAGCTGGTAGGTGGCAGAGCTAGGATTTGAATCCAGCCAGTCTGTCCCCAGAGTCCAGCTCTAAACCACTGTGATCTTCTGCCTTTCAACAGTAAGTATCAATATAGATATGAGTATGGATTTTAATTAGTTTTGCAATCTGTTAAAAGTAAATGTATATATGTGTACACACACACGTACGTTTGTTTAAGGTTAAGTCTTTGGAAGAGAAAACTGAAAGCAATTCGAAACCAAATAAAACTAAGCTAAATTAAGCAAACTCACTATAGAAATACAGGATATATTTGCTATAAAAGAAAAATTAGTTAAAATCCACTTTGCTAGTAAATTGAGAAGAGGCTTTCTACAATATTTCACCCTAGAATTATGCTTCAAATTCTCAACAACGAAATCCCCCCCAATGGTTAATGAATGACCTAGAGATGTTAAATGAAGCTTTAGAATGAACATCAGTCTCCCAGCTGTCTACTACCCTTGACAAAACCCAAATCCATCCTGTACTCCCTGCTAATTCATCTTCCCAAAACAAGGCTGAACACACATCCCCATCTTCTCCTTGACAACCCCTCATCACAGAACAGAAATTTCCCTGTTGAAAGAATGATGCAGGGGAAATGACTCCAGCATTGGCTCCCAGGAGTGCTGAGTGTGAAGCTCAGCTTTTCTGGCAACCAGCAGAGTCGCTATGGGAAAACCATTTAGTAATCTCCTCCACCTCCCCTCTCCCATGTCTCAACTATACAATGGGAATCACAGGCAGACATGGGGCCTGAGTAAGGTGGGGTGGGTCTGATGGTTAATCTTATGTGTTTACTTGACTGGGCCACAAGATGCCCAGATATCTGGTCAAACATTATTCTGGTGTGTCTGTGAGGGTATTTCTGACTGAGATTAACATTTGAATCTCTAGACTGAGTAAAGCAGATTGTTCTTCCAGTGGGCCTCATCCCATCAGTTGAAGGCTTGAATAAAACAAAAAGCTGACTCCCCTGGATAAGAAAGAATTTTCCTTCCTGATGGCCTTTGATTGGTGCATTGGCCTTTTATCCTCCCTTCAGACTCTACCTGAAACATTGGCTCTTCTACACCTCAAGCCCTGCCAATCTTAGGACTAGAGCTACACCGTTGGCTCGGCTAGGTCTCTAGCCAACTGACACCCTGCAAATCTTGGGACTTACCAGCTTCCATATCCCATGAACCAATTCCTTATAAAAAAAATCTATGTGTATGTGTGTATATAATATTATATAATATATAGATTATATATCCTATATATAGATTATATATCCTATTATATATCATATGATTATTATATTATATTATATTATATTATATTATATTATATTATATAAGTTGGTTCTGTTTCTTCGGAGAACCCCAACTAATACAGTGTGCGCTCTATCCCTCAGCATACAGTAGCTGCTCAGCAAATGTGCTTCATGGCCAGATGTTTCTGGATTTCATTCCTGTTCTACCATCACTAGCTGTGTAATTAGGGCAGGTTAAAGCCATTTGTCTATGCCTCCATTTCCTGGTCTTTAAAACAGAAGCAATATGTAGTTTTTAAGGCTGCTCGAGGATTAAATACCTAAGTTACATAAAACACCTAGAATATGTAAGCTTTTAGCAAATGGTATATGCCATTATTATTCCTTTTCACCGTAGTCTAAAACACAAAAGCTTCATGGGGCCGGAGGAATAATGGAAACGAGTGAAGGAAGTTGAACATATTTTATTGTAATAATATAAGGCTGCATTTTAAAGCCACATCTATCGGTTCATTCATGTTCAAGAACAAATGCTGTTGAAATGTTGGCCTTTTTCAGTTCAATAAGTTTTTCACCCCATATATTTTTCTTTTTTTTTTTTACCCCATATATTTTTCATCTGCATACCAATCATAGATCTTACTATGGTTTGCTTCATAATGGCAACTTAAATTATATTCTTTGACACGGACAAATTGATTGCATATTGACTATGTGGGTGTTGTATCTCCATATCATATTCATGACCTCATTTCCTCTCAGCTTCACCTATACCTGGACCCTTGACCATTTGTTTCAGCCCAGTCTCCTCACAGTGATAATCTCTACGTGGACACCACTCAGTTGCCACCATAGCAGTGAATTTCACAAAAGCACCAACCAAAGCCCCTTTACTCATTTCCATGTTACCTGCTTCTCACCTCAAGCCTCAGGTGCCCTGTTGTGAGGCATGGATGCCATAGGACCCATTTGGTATTTATACATGTCCCAGGCATGCCCAAACCAGAGTGTGGGGAAGTTAGTGCACATGGGCTAAGAATTTGACCATACTCCTATTCCCAAATGGACTATTCTGAGGTTCATACAACCCTCAAAAGATGATCTCATGAGACTGAACAGTCAGTTGCACTTGAAATCAAGTGGTATCCAGATGGTGATGTGCCCTCATATTTGTCCTTGCTCCTTTCCTAACTATTCCCATTTCCTCCAGGGATTTTACTCCCTAATAAAGTAGTAGTACATTGGCTTTTATCTTGGGTTCTGCATCCAGATGCACTTAGTATAAAATAGTGGGCACTAAGAGTGACCCTAGAAAGCAGACTCTCAGGACTAGATTCTGGAGGTGGATTACCCAATGATCTGAAAGCACAAGAACCATCACTGCTGGTGGTACCTGGGGTGAGGCAACCCTTGGCTTGCAATGGCATCAAAAGTACTAGGGATTTCACCCCGGGTTTAGTTGGGATAAGAGGCATATAGCAGGTAAGACACTGTGTTATTCAGTACAGTGGCACTTGAAAAATATGTGAGCTATGAGAATAATGGATTTGTGCAGGGCTGACTACTTGTGATTATATCAGAAGCTTTGGAAACATTAATTAATAAGTTTAGAGCATCTGCTGAAAGCCAGAAGGCCTTTATGGCAGCTTTAAAGAGATTCTCTTCTCTTTAGGTTGCAAAGTTGACTGTGCTGAAAATTCTGCCCAGGATCTGACAGTAAGAATGGCAGAGCTGCAATGGAGACTGGATATGTAGCCTTAACATGTCTTTTATGTCAAAGTTAGGGTCCTGAAAGGAAATGTGGTCCTCTAAAATATGGAATAGGCATATTTGAATGGATAAGACTGAGAATCTTCAGGGTGATGGGCATTAAGGGGGATACCTGATGTCATGAGCATTGGATATTAAATGCAACTGATGAATCACAAATTCTACCCCAGAAACTAACAATACACTATATGTGAAATAACTTGAATAAAATAAAATAAAATTTTAAAAACGACAGAATCTTCAACCCCTCAAATCCCCTGCCCTCCAGGCCAGCAAAAGTGGCACTCTCCTTGTCAGAGGAGAAAGTTCCCCTTCCCTGAATATCATACAGTGAGCTCAGCTGAAGCAGATACATCCCCGGGTGATACTTGCCCCCACCACTCTTCATCGCCTTCCAGCTGTTAATAAAAGTTAGAGCTCAGAATAATCTAAGAGGAATAGTATAATCCCTGAAGGATGAGATGTCTTATATATCAAAAGAAATGCAGAACCTGCCTAATATATTTGGCAAGAAAAGGGAGACTATGTTTGGGGTAGATTTGAAGAGTGTTAGGATTGGGGAGTAACTATAAAACCTAATAGTTGAGAATTCACTGACAGAGGGCATTCATTTTTAACTCAGGGTTCAATGTCTGACAAGGATACCTAGAGGTGGCCCTAATACTAGGTGAGGGGGAGGGTACTTACTTGAAACTTAGTTATGATAATGGTAACATGGTAAGATTTCTTTGGTGTGGTGACAAAGACTCTCTCCTGACCAAACTTTAGTCAGTCTCCTCTTAGCCATTTTATCAACTAGTCCTCAACTTTGGGTTTCTGGGTCTGTCCTTGTAAAGTCCAATTTTAGCAAAAAAAAAAAAAAAAAATCCTGCTAATTAATTTTCTCAGAATCCCCCAACACTGGCTATCTGATCACTCGTGGTATCTGATCACATTCCTCATCCTCCACTCTTGATAGTTGATTATCATAGCCTGCCTTCAGCAAGAATCCTGTTAAGTCATTTTAGCAAAAATCCCCCTACTCTCGATGTCTCCTCATAGTCGTTTTCCATCCATTGATCCCTTTATTCTGCTTGTTGGCTACAAATTCTCAGCTGTCTTTGCTGTATTTGGAGCCGGGCCTGATCTCTCTTCCCTACTGCAATGCCCCTCTTGCAATAGTCCTAAACAAAGTCTTCCTACTTGTTTTAACAAGTGTCTGAATAACTTCTTCCTTTAACATTGGTACCCAGAAAGAATTCAGATGTTTATAGTCCATTTATTTTCAGTGGGGTGCCTTGTTGAAATGAGGAAAAAGATAATCTTCAACAAATGATGCTGGGACTACTAGATATCCACGTGTAAAAAAATGAAGTTGAACCCTTACCTCATATCATATATAAAAATTAACTCAAAAGGCTCAAAGACCACATGTTAAGAGCTGAAGCTATAAAATTCTTAGAAGAAAACAAGTGTAAATCTTTGTGACCTTGGATTAGCCAGTGATTTCTTAGATGTGACACCAAAAGCACAGGCATCAAAAGAAAAATAGATTAACTGGACATTATTTAAAATGTTTTTAATTGTGTTTCAAAGGACAGCATCAAGAAAGTGAGAAGATCAAACAATGGGAAAAATTTTTACAAATTATCTGAAAAGGGACTTGAATATTCAAAGACCTATCATAATTTGATAACAGAAAAATAATTAACCTAATTTAAAAATTGGATTTGAATGTACAGTTCTTCAAGAAGATACACAAATGATCAACAGGCACCCTAAAAAGATGTGCAACATCATTATCCACCCAAAATGAGATATTACTTTACACTCACTAGAATGACTATAATAAAAAGACAGATAATAACAAGTGTTGCTGAGGATACGGAGACACTGGAGATCTTATACACCGTTAGTGGGAATGGAAAATGGTGCTGCCACTTTGGAAAGCCAACAGTCTGACAGTTTCTCTAACAGTTCAGCATAGTTTCCTTATGACCCAGCAATTCCATTTCTAGGTATATACCCAAGCAAAACGTAAACATAAGTAAACACAAAATTTTGTATATAAATGTTCATAGTAGCATTATTAACAATAGCTAAAATGTGGAAACATCCATCAATGAATAAATAAGATGTGATATAGCCATATAATGTAATATTATTCAACAATAACAAAGAAATGAAGTAGTGATACATGCTACATGAATGAACCTTGGAAATATTACGCCAAGTGAAAGAACTCAGTTACAAAGAATAACATATTATTGGTTCCTTTTGTACAAAATTTCCAGAATATGCAAATCTATAGGAACAGCAAATTAGCAGTTGCCTAGGGAAAGAGGCTTTGAGAAGATTGAAGGTGATGGCTAAAGGATACAAGGTGTTAGTGGAGGCAAGAAAATGTTCTAAAACTGTGGTGATAAATGGATATTAGAATACTGTGTTAATATACTAAAAGCCATTTAATTGTATATTTTGTTGGTGAATTAAATCTCAATAAAGCTGTAAAAAAAAAAAAGAGCATCAACTATGCTTATGTTAACTGAGTTACCTGAGAACACTCTACCTGACTATGTTCCTGGGAAGTTCTAGAGAGTATTGAATTCACTAAGAAAAGCATTAAGGAATTCATTGGTAAGAGGAGCATTGGCAAAAATGAGAAACTAGGGGCTGGCTGTTCTCTGCAAGCCAACATAATGGTAGGGGATTAATGATGCGGAGTATCAGTGAGAATGATGGGATTCTAGAATAGCAGAGATCAGGCAAAGAGGACTAGAGGACTCACACGTCAAAGGCAAGATGAATTTAATTATCATAATGACTTAACCCATAGGGATCTAGTAAAAAGAATAGATCCTGGTGCTCCTGGGGACAAGATAAATGGAGAACTATTTGTATAATAGCTCAATTTGTATAATCTGAAAAAGTCAACGGTTGATGACTTGAAGGCTAATGACAGGCACCATAGTGAAAAACTCAGTTTTCAGATTTCAGTCAGTTGACAGACTCAGAGCCCATTGATTGAAGGAGGGGCTGGGTTCCCTGGAGGTGGATCTTCTAGAAAACCTACTGAACGCCCTCTCCGCAGAGATCACGTGGGCTATTAACAAGCACACTAAATCCTGGGGTAGAGGTTTAAGAAGGAATCCTTGAATGAAAAATTAGATGCAGAAAATAATGTATGATATCCAGTAGAGCCAACCTTTCCTTTCTTTTCATTTTAAAAATAAGCAAATGTTAATACAAAAGACTGGTGAGCCAATACTGATAGGACTAGAGTAAATCCTCTTCTTGAGGATAAAAGAAATGAGAGTGATATTGCTGAAACATCTAGCTAATTGTTTAAACAAAAACAGAACAAAATAAATCAAAACTAATGAAGGCAAAAGAACCTCAGGTTAAGCAAATGACAAATAGAAGAAAGGGGGAGTCATGAAGCACAAAAATGTCTTATCCTCCACAGAGGAGTGACCAAAGTAATTGTGTTTAAATGTACAGATCTAAATTAATGATTAGAATATTAAACATTTGCCAAAGTAATTGTGACTGATTTTACAGTAATAAATTAATGACTACTGCAATTAAGAATGTTTATAGCCAGTTTTAAATTAATCATAAGTAATGTTAAGTATAGGATTTTAACTTTTAAATTATATTAATATGAAAAAGAAAATATTACAGTCCATTCATCAGAATTTATGATATAAAGGAAAAAACATGGAAGTCCTATTTTATAAAACTCAAACTAGGAAAACAGAGGACAGAACAAAAAAGAAAGAAAGAAAAAAAGAACATAAAATAATTTAACTCATTCACCAAAGGACATGCTATTTGGTTATGCAAATTCATGATGAATTTAGAGATGTACAAAAAGCACAAAGATACTGAAAAGCTTAAAATATAATATGAGCCAACATATTAATAAACTCTTGAAATACAAAAGAGATCATTAGGATATGATAGCAGAAATAAATTAATTATAAAGATGTGATATTAAAAATACTTCTTTGCATTTAATAACCTACAACCAAAAAATACTACAGACAGGGAAAAAAAGAGTTAAAAAGAAGAGAATTAACAAAAACCACATTGTACTTAGAGATTCTCCTTTTAAGAAATATATAAAAATATACATTTTAATTAGTTTTTTTACTGTCAAATATAATTCAGCAAACATTTAGAAGAAAAGAACATCACAACCAAATGCTTATTATCTCAGAAATGGAAATATGATACATTATTTAAAAACGCAATTAAATGGCCACATCAAAAATCTTTCAGATAAAATTCACTGGTTCAGTGGATGCTAAAATTGGCCAATTTCATCCTCAATAATGTACTCAAATTCAAGAACAAAGCAAAGAAGCCTACCACTACCATTTTAATTTTATCACTATAGTCATTTTTACTAATGCAAAATGTTATAACAAATGAAATGACTGTGTATTAAAAAGAGACAAGTGAATAGTTGAAGATGACATACTTATGTATATGCATTAGGATTCTCCAGAGAAACAGAACCAATAAGATATACATGGATATATATAAAAGGAGATTTATTTTAAGAATTGGCTCATGCAGTTATGGGGTCAAAATATCACAAGAAAACCCACTAAAAGTCATAAAACAACTTAGGTAAAGGAGTAAAGTTCAAGATAAATTTTAAGGTCAGTATTACTGTTTCATACTGTTAATAACTTTTTTAAATAGTACATCAATTTTAGAAAAAGATAGTTCCCTTTTACAATAGGGATTTTATAATTTCCTAACAGAAAAACAGGAATTACTTGGGAGAAATTTGGAGTTATTTTAAAAGTATAAATAATGTGAATATATTTTAATTTTAAATATACAAAGAAATTTATCACCAAGTATGCAGTATTTTTAAAAGTTGCAAAAATTGACTTTTCTGCCCATATTATTTTGTAATTGTACGCAGTATTAGTAGGGAATTTGAAAAAAAATGTTGATAGTTTACAAAAAAAAAAATAAATGTTTGAGAATGACAAAAATTTTGAAAAAAAGCAATAAGAATTTTTACCTCTATTAGTCATTAAAACCTATCTTATTAAAATAGAGGGGTACTTAAGCAAATAAAAAGCATTCAATAAAACAAGAGTCCAGAAAGACTCAGTTATCTATAAAAACTCAATATGTGATAAAGTAGGCTCTCTAAAATAATCATAAAAAATTTTGGGGACACCTGGTGGCTCAGTGGTTGAGCATCTGCTTGCCCCTCAGGACGTGATCCCGGGGTCCCGGGATGGGGTCTGCGTGGGTCTGCTTATGTCTCTGCCTCCCTCTGTGCCTCTATCATGAATAAATAAATAAATAAAATCTTTTAAACATATATGTATTTTTAATAAATGATTTAAAATTCAGACATATAGACACTTTACAGGGAAATGTATTAGAGCGGTACCTTACAGCAAACACCAGAATAAAGTGCAGATGGAATTAAAGAGTTAAATAGGAAATGAGGAACTGAATACATGGAGAAATGTTTAAAAA
Source organism: Canis lupus baileyi (assembly GCF_048164855.1). NCBI lineage: Eukaryota > Metazoa > Chordata > Mammalia > Carnivora > Canidae > Canis > Canis lupus. The sequence goes on along the minus strand of NC_132865.1, from coordinate 1,302,565 downwards.
GCTTCCCACCACCATCACTTCCAGAATTAAGAAAATCAAAGGTTATAGACAAGATAAAGTTTCATACGATAAAATGTCAACTGCTGCCAGCCAACGCCTGGGCAAGCTCAGTCAGCCACCAGGCCTTCCAACCACCCAGTTAGACCTGCCCGAGTTGCTGAGCCATGAACCAAATGAGGGTTTACGTTTTAAGCACCTCATTGTGGAGGTGGCCTGTTACACACCACCGGAAACGGCTGATATTCTGAATATGTAACCGTTCCCAAAGGTAAAAGGGAAGGTTATCAGTAAAGCCCCCCTGAGAGATGGGGGATTTATTACCCAGAGAAGAGGTCACTCACAGTGTGCACAGGAACCTTCAGCAGAAGACGATGTCAAAGGTGGGAGAAGCAATATGGTTCACGCTTGGGGGAAGGCCAAAGTCAGGAGGAGGCCTGGGGCCATGGCCTAGAGGCCCGGTTGGGGTATTGACATGCTAACAGAAGGCTAGGTGACCTCTACATGTCTTCCCTAATTCCCTGCAACACCCAGGGACAGTTAGCAGCTGAAAGAACATCCCTGTCAACAGCCTTGTTTGGATCAGAAGGATTGAGCAATAAGATCAAAGAGTATACAAGGCCTGAAAAGGTACAACTCAGGTACCCAAACCTCATCAGTCCCCAACTCTCACTGAAAACCTTGGAGCGCAGCCCCTGAGACTACTCGGACTTGTCTCTCAGAAGATCTTTGTGGGGAGAGGAAATGTTCTATCAGGTAGAGAAACTCTACATGTTCTGAGGGGGGTTTTTTGTGCATTATCTCATTTAATCTTTACCGAAATATATGAAAATGGTGCTCTTTGGGATTCCTTCCTAGTAAACATGAGGAAATTGAGGCATGGAGAGGAATAATTGATTGTAGAGTAAAATGTGTAACTTCAGCATAATTAGGAACATCACAGTTGTAAAGTTGGGTTTACACTTATGAAGCAGAAAAAGATTATTTTGAAACACAAAATGCCAATTGGAGATGTTAGGAAAAATTATGAAAATAAAAATACAATGTATTTGCTGACACAGATGAGGAACGAGTGAGAGAATTTGGACCTTAATGATTTGCCTGTAATGAAAAAAGAAAACAGAGACTTGGGTTTTGTGCTTTTTTGTTTTGTTTCATTTTTGTTTTTGTTTCTGTCTTGGCAGGGAAGGTTGAAATATGAAAAACAGATTAAGAATCTATGTCACTAGAAAGATAAGGCAATAAAGAAATAATGGTTAAAATTCCCCAAACAGAAAGAAAATCCTCACATTAAAATATTCTATCAAGTTCTGAACAAGATAAATTTTATAGACCAAACATTAAATTGCAGAACACGAAGGAGAGTTTGAGAATTAAAGAGATCCAAGTATTATGTATCTTCTTGGAGTCTTCACCTCCTGTCTATCAGGACTTGACAAACCCAGCAAGCAGAAAATCAGGAAGGACATCATTGAACTGAACGCTGCCATCAATCAAATGGATCTAATTCCTATCTGTAGAATAGTTCATCCAACAACAGCAGAGTACACATTCTCATGGAACATCCACCACACCCAGGGTCATAAAACACACCTTAACAAGCTAAAAAGAATAGAAATCATACAAAGTAATGCTCTCAGACCACAATGGAATTAAACTAGAAATATATAACAGAAAGATATCTAGAAAATCCCTAAATACTTGGAGAATAAACAACACACTTCCAAATAACACATGGGTGTAAGAAGAAGTTTGAAGAAAAATTAAAAGCTATTTTGAACTAAATAAAAATGAAAATGCAACTTATCAAAACTTGTAGGATGTAATTAAAGTGATACTTACAAGGAAATTTATAGCAACAACTGCATACACTAGAAAAGAAGAAAGATATAAAATCAGTAATCTAGGTTTCCACCTTAGGAAACTAGAAAATGAAAATCAATTTAAATCCAAAGCAAAAGAAAAGAAATAATGGGGGCACCTGGGTGGCTCAGTCAGTTAAGCATCTGACCCTTGGTCTCAGCTCAGGCATGGTCTCAGAATCGTGAGATCAAGCCCCACATTGGGGTCTGCACTCAGCCAGGAGTCTGCTGATTCTTCTCTCTCCTGCTCCTCCTCCCACTCACACATGTACACACGCTCTCTTTCTCTCTAAAATAAACAATAAAATCTTTAAAATAAAATAAAAAATAAATCTTTAATAAAGGAAAATAAATAAAAATTAAAACAAAAATCAATGAAATTAAAAACAAGAAATCAATAAAGAAGATCAATGAAGCCAAAATCTGGTTCTTTGAAAAGTTTAATAAAATCAATTAGCCTTCAGCAAGATTAAGGAAAAATTGAATGAAAATACAAGTCACTAATATCATAAATGAAAAAGGGATCATCATTGTTGATCTTATGGAAATTAAAGGAATAATAAAAGAATATCACAAATGCCCAGAAATTTGATAACCTGCATGAAATGGAATTCCTTGAAGGTTATGATCTACCAAAACTCACACAAGGACATATAGATTATATGAACAGGACTAAATCTTTTAAAGAAATGGGATCAACAATTAATTAATAATCTTTCAAAACAGAAAGCACTAAACCTAGATGGATTCCCTAGTGAATTATACCAAACACTTACAGAAGAAATTCTACTGAAATTCTACAAATTCTTACAGAAATTAAAGCCAAAGAACAAGAGGAATGAACAGAAAAGAAAGAGCAGGATGGTAAATCTAAGCCTAACCTAAATCAGTAACTATATTAAATGTAAATGGTCTAAATCAGCCCATTTAAAGGGCATAGGTTGTCAGACTGGACTAAAAAAACATGATCACTTTAAATCTGAAGACCTAATAACTAGGTTAACAGTAAAAAGGCATGTGACCCATTTGGGCTTAATTTCTGTGTATTGAGTGTGAGGTATGACATGGGTCTATAAAAATTACATGTGGATATCCAGATTTGTGGAAAATACCATCCCCCATTTAAATGCCTTTGAACCTTCATAAAAATTTAATTGACTATAAAAGTTATTTCTGGGGTCTGCTCTGTTCTACTGACCTATATATCTGCCCTTGGGCCAGTGCCACAATTTTTTTTTTCACAATTTTCATTACTGTAGATTTATAGTGGGTTTAGGAGTTGGGTAGCATAAGTCCTCCAAGTCTATTGTTCTTTCCAAGACCGTTTGGCTATTCAAGGTCCTTCACATTCCTATGTAAGTTTTTGAATCAGTTTGTTAGATTCTTCAAAGGAGTGTGCTAGGATTTCAATAAGGATTTTATTGACTATCTAGATCAAGTTGGGAAGAACAGCCATACAGGCACTATTAAGCCTTCTAATACATGAACATAGAATATCTCTCCCTTTATTTAAGTCTTCCTTAAATTTTCTTAGCAATGTTTTGTAGATTTTAACATACAAGCCATGTATTTATTTAGTTCAAGTTATTCCTATATATCTTATTCTTTTTGGTGCTGCAATGTATGGAACTTATTCTTAATATCATTTTTAGATTATTCATTGCTTATATAAATAAACACAATTGAATTTTGCATCTTGTGTCTTGCTTTCTGTATTTACTTATTGCTTCTAAAAGAATTTTTGTAGACTAATTTAAGATTATGTCATCTGCAAACAGAACTAGTTTTTTTTCCCAAAAAAAAATCCTAAAAGACAAAAAGATAGAAGAGATACCAGGAAAACACTAAGCTAGAGTGGCTATATTAATATCAGACAAAGTAGCCTTCAGGACAAGAAATATTACAATGGATAAAGATGCATATTTTATAATGATAAAAAGATCAAATAATCAAAACTACATAATAATCATAAATGTCTATACCTCATAGCAGAACTTCCAAATATATGAAAGAAAAACTAATAGAACTTGAAGTAGAAATAGACAGATCCCTAATTATAGCTGGAAATTTCAACTGTCCTCTCCCAATAATGACAAAATGAGCAGAAAAAAAAACCAGTAAAGTATATAAGATGCAAAAAAAAAGTTATCAACCAACTCAATCTAATTATTATTTATATAATCTCTCCATCCAATAACAGGTTCAGACACATGCTTTTGGTGCACAAGGATATCCACTAAACTAGATCATATTCTAAACTAAAAACGAACAAACAAAAAAACTTGATAAAGTTAAAATACCTTAATCATATAAAATATATTCTTTGATCACCAAGGAATAAAACTAGAAATTGATAACAAATGCTATCTGGAAAATCCTCAATACTTAGATATTAGTCACATACTTCTAAATAATGGATGAATTAAAAAAGAAACTACAAGAAAAAAATATTCTTAAATAGGTAAGAATGAAAGTATATCAAAATTGGTGGGATGAGTGAAAGCAGTCCTTGGAGAAAAATTCATAACATTAAGTGCTTATATCAGAAAGGTATCAAATTAACTATTTAAGCTTCTACCTTGTAAAAATAGAAAAAAATGAATTAAATCTAAAGTAAACAAAATATAGAACAGAAATTAATGAAACAAAAAACAGAAAAACAATATCAATGAGAAGCCTAACCAACGTTCTTTGAAAACATTGATAGTTGATAAACCTTTAGACAGATTGATCAGGAAAGGGTGACATCTCTAAGGATCATACAAGTATTCAAAGGATAATGAAGTAATATTAACTTGACAAATTAGATGAAATGGGCAAATTTTTGAGAAAACACTGATTACCAAAACTGATATGAAAAGAAATAGAAAGTATAATTTGTTTAAATCACTGGGTTTGTTAATTAAGAGCCTTCCCAGAAAGAAAAGTCCATGCCCAGGTAGCTTCATTGGCAAATTCTCCTCAACATCTGAAAGAAGTGATAACAATTATATGTGAACTATGTCAGCAAATAGAAGAGCAGAGAACATTTCTCAATTTATTTTATGAAACCAGTATAACCCTAATAGCAAAAAATAAAGATATCACAAGAAGACTATATACCAATATCCCTTATGAACATAAACACAAAACCCCTTAAAAAGAATGAGGGTAGGCAAGTGACTTAGACTCTGACAATAGGACCCTCCCCCCCAGGACTTTGATTCTGACCAGAGCGATATAATAATGCAAGGATAATTAGGATGTTCTCTGTTGCCAAGTTCCCTTGGTGCCTACCAGTGTTTAATTTGGTGTTCCAGCTTTCAATCGATTCTATGAACTACCCAAAGGTCATTCAATAAATGTGTTTCTGCTAAATTTAGCAACTAAAAATCTGAACAATAAATTCATCCCTGCTAACATTCTTGCAACCAAGAACCTGGACTTGTGTAGAAATTGGTACCAAAGAGTGATTTGCACAGACCATCAAGGAAATGGAAGGAATGTAGGTTTGAAAATCTGACCTCATTGGGATGAAGCCTGTGAAAATCCCATTAGAATTGAGGGATAGTACTCTGGCGTAGCAGCTCATTAAATTGTCACCCACAGTCATCGGAAATGAAGAGCTCAGTGAACATAGGCATGGGGAGGGGGGCACTGTTCAAAGTGTTTTCTCCATCTCTCATCCTTGATTTCCTCTACATTGGCTTCATGATTAGGATTTATTCATATACATTTATAGATGGCTGTAATCAGTCTTACAAGGATTTAGGACTCACATATCTAAAAGAAAGATCTCTTTCCTCTCTTCTTTCTCTTCTCTTCTCTTCTCTCTTCTCTTCTCTTCTCTTCTCTTCTCTTCTCTTCTCTTCTTTCTCTTCTCTTCTCTTTCTCTCATCTCCTCTCCTCTCCTCTCCTCTCCTCTCTTCTTCCCTTCCTTTATCTTCTCTTCTCTTCTCTTCTCTTCTCTTCTCTTCTCTTCTCTTCTCTTCTCTTCTCTCTCTTCTCTTCTGTTTCCTTTGCTTCACTTCGCTTCACTTTGCTTCGTTTAGCTTCCCTTCCCTTCCCTTCTCTTCCCTTCCCTTCCCTTCCCTTCCCTTTCCTTCCCTTCCCTTCCCTCCCTTCCCTACCCCCCCTCCCCTAGCATTTACAAATAAAAAGGATTCTGATTATGCTTGCTACCTATGGTCACCTAGGGATCATCACTGTCAATTGATAACAGGATATTCTGATTAGCCAGTCTGTATCCTGTGACAGAGAAAACACAGTCTTTAGATTGGCAGTCCTACCTAATTTCTATGGAATGGGAGAAAAACAGTTCCCCAAATGAAGGGATGTTGGACTGATTGAAAAGAGAGAGCACAGAGAGAAAAGGCAAAGATGGAGAAGAGATCGGAGATGATCTATTGGATCTATTGAGCCAAGTCCCCTTTCAGAAAGTTGAAGGGGTCACAGTCAGTAGCAAAGGGGGTGGGGATGACTTTAGATGAGAAGAAGGATGAGTGTTCTTTCATAATCTATAGATGTACTAAGCTACCTAAAATCCTTAACTAACTAAAGCTAATAATATCTATAATGTAAATAAGAATATAAAGGTATGGCATCCCTGAAAATAAATCCTTTTTCTAAGCATCTGGCACCTTAGCTATTTGCACATTTGCTGGCCAACAGTTAATGTGATGGTTATTGATTAATATTGGTAATGAAATTTCTGTCATCATTAAACTTGAGCCCATCCAATGCCCATTTGGCAACCTGCTTAATTATTTTGGGTAATCCTGTGTGCCCGAATATAATGAAATAGAATTTATAGATTGAACAGAGAAGCCACCTATATAGTGGTTAAGAATGAGGATTTAGAAATAGGCAGACCTGTGTTTGAATCCTGCCTGTACCAGTTTGCCACCTATGTGACCCTAGGAAAGTTATTTAATATTTAATCCGTGTAAAAGGATCCATAGAAGGCCTTAAGTTCTCGATGACAAGTGTCATCTGTCCGTACTGTTACGGTTCTAGAACTTTAAAGCTGGTTCATTTAATGCATCACACTCAACTTCCCATCATTTCCGTTTTTCTCTAATCTTCATTGGAATTAGTAAGGTTTGACTGTACATTATGTAATATAATGTATAAATACTGGAAACAGGGTCACCTAACCAGACACCCTGCCTTTTATCTCTCAAGCAGAAACCCAGTAGATTTGCCTCGCCCAGAAGTCCTCCCCAGACAGGCCCGCGGAGCACCGGGGCCATACCATAGGACTCTCTCAGGATTCCTCACTAAACTGAAAGAATTCAACCATATTTCTGGTGTCCAGTCAAAAACTTGGTAGTTCCCACTTTTAAGAACATGTTTTCTAAACATCTCTGGTAAATGGAGATTTTGACTTTATGCCCGGGACACCCTGAGCGCTGCTCCTACAGAAAAAACTAATAGGATAATAAATCCCAAGTCCTTTTTTCCCCACTCTGAGCAAGAGTTGTTTTAGTTAAACTTGCATTCACTTTTCTCTGAACACCGCCCCCGCCCTCCTCAGACCATTGTGTTTAATACAAGACTTTTGACTCAGCCGTCATTACTCACACTTTACTGATTTTACTTTAAACACTGTTGGCTAAAACGACAATTTATCATGACTGTTTTGCCTAGCAGCGGGATGATAATTTATTTTCCCGTTGAAGGGCTTGATATTTATTAGCTCGGCGGTGAGCTGGTCAGCGGAGATCCACGCTCCAGGGGACGAGCCGAGTCCAGCTCCACAGGCCGCTCCACCCTCCTCTGCTCAGACCAACTGGAGCTCCTCCCGGGGCAATGCTGGCTGGCGCCCGGGGTGCAGGAGGTGGCACCGGGGGCAGCGGGCCCGCGTCTCCCTGCAGGAGCGGGGCTCGGGGCTGTGAAGGAGCCTGGCTGGCCCTCTGGCGGGGAGGCCACCCGGGCCTGCTCAGGACGGGCAGCGAGCTGGGAGCAGAGTGGACGCCAGCCCCAGAGATGCCCGCAGCCCTCGGGAGCACTCCCTGGAGGACGGCCGCCCCGGCCTCAGCGGCCCAGGAGCAGCTGGTTGGCAAGAGTTCTCTCAGGTAAGGTGGGGCCTGTTGGAGGAGCGGGGAGCCCCGGCCTCCAGTGCCAACGGGAAGCGAGCCTCACAGCTCGGGCGGGGGCACCTGCTGCGCCTGGCAAGGCTGGCTTGCGGTCGGAGCTCATGGTAGCGGCAAATGAGCACCTGCCTTTGGTGTGTGCCTACTGTGTGCCTGGCACTGGGTTAGACTCCGTGTGGCACGTCATTTAATCCTTGCAGCAACCCTGAGGGGGAGGACGGGTGGGGGGGAAGGAGGGGGGAGGAGGGGGGATGCCCGAGGATGAGTATTCATGTCTAATGGGCTCTGGGAGCTTATGAAAATTGCCTGCTGTATTTTCCCACAGCTGGTAAGTGGGAGGCCGGGGAACCAACTCCGATGGCTCTGACCGAGGGCCGTGGCCTTCTGATGCCCCAAACCCCTTCTCCACGGGGGAAGGGCACCGGCCTTCACTGTGGTGCCTGGAGTCCCCCCCCTCCACTCGCCCCTGAGTCACCTCTGGGCTTAGGGCATTTTCTCTAACAGAAATATATTACCTGGAGGCACAGCTAAGCGATCCATTAGCCTTGGTCCGCATGAACGGAAAATGTCGTGGACACTGTTTTCTTGTCCAGGGTAGAGGGAACAGGACCCACGGAGCAGAGTCAACCTCTGCTGCCTCTAGTAGAGGGCACTGCCGGGGGTGAGCATGCAGAGAGGGTCGTATTGAGTTGGTGGAGGAAGGCTGGGGGGCTCCTGCCAACGCACAGTGGGGGGCACGTGAACACACACCTCCTAGGGAGAGGAAAGGCAGGAAATGTCAGGCGCCGCCAAAGAGCAGCAGGCCATGCCCTCTCGTGCCCCATCACGGCCGAAGCCGAGTCGCGAGTGCAAGCAGAGCCCAGTTCCAGGAGCTCCCCGTCGATCCTGCCGGGCGCACCACGCTGGACACCGCGCAGGAGCTCGGGGACAAGGCCGCGGGGGAAGCCCCCGCCCTGAAGACTGTGTGACCTCTCTCCCTGCCAGGCTGAGGAACTTCCTGGGATGTGAGCAGAAGAAGGAGAAAAAAAATCGTGGAAGAGACTTAGGGAAGAAAAGACTTCAGGAAGGAGGGCTGGAGGCTTTGAAGATAAAGTGCCGCCCTGGCTAGATCCCGTGGAGACGCCGTGGCCGCGGCACCTGCCACCCGGAGGGGCCTCTTGCTGGGCGGGAGGCCTGGGGGTCAGCCTCAGAACGGCCGGCTGGGGCGACCGTCCACGCCTCCTGGGAGCCCCTCTGCAGGAGACGGCGGGTGGCCCAGGAAGCAGGTTCTCGCCCCGTTTCCCATGAATCCTTAGGTAGCGTCAGCTCCCTCTTGCTCCCTTGCCATTCCCGAGTGCTCCGGCCCGTCGGGGCCCCACGCGCACCCAGCAGCCCGGCCTGGGCTGGGTAACGTTGCCAAGAAGCGAAGCTCCTCCACCTCCGGTGACTCTCCTCCGAAAACCAGTTCCTGAGGGATAAACTCAGCTGTGAGAGCTGCAGAGGAGGCCACTTAGGACCTCCAGTGGTCGGACACCGACAGCAGCCCAGAGGCCAAGCAACGGGCATGTCCAAGCTCCGCCATGGTCACGTCAGCCTGGAAAGAAGCTGCGGCAGGGCCTCACCCAACCTTACCAGCCGCTCGCTCATCAGGGCCCCAGCTCCAGGGCCTCCCCCGCCAGCCAATCACTGAAGGTCCAAGCTCCTTGTCTTGTTGAGTCCACCATGAAACCAAACCCTTTCCAGAGCCTTGATTAACCTTATTAAAGCTCATAAAAGTCCCAGTATTTCAGCCTGTCCAAATATCTCCATTTTCTTCTAGATGTTTGTGGTTGAGGGCATTTTCTGCTGTCAGTTTTTAATTAGTCAAGAGATGTGGCAAAAAAAAAAAAAAAAAAAAGGAGGGCAAATCATAATTTAAAAGCATCACTTTTCAATATCCGGTGAAAGATTACGGCCCAAGAGTGCCCAGCCGCCAGGACGGGAGACAGGTACAGAGAGCACCTCCATTCTGCCCACATCCCTACATCAAGTCAACTGCTGGCTTGAGGAACGCACGTCAGGCAATCACGCGCCATAATCTGCCCGATTCCGGCCTTGTCACAACCTGCAAGTCTTGCTAATGCGCGGGCATATCTAGTAAGGCCATTTCTACTTCACGGGTCCTGTGGGGTCACGGCCTATAGGTTCCCCGGTAATGATGGGAGGTTGACCCTGGCCGTGCTCTGGGTTCATCGAACAGTCGGGTAGGACGCAGCGGACTCCAAGACATTTTTGCCAACGCTGTCCCCCAGCCCCCCGCCTCCCTCGCCTGTACAACCCATGTGTGTTTTAACAAAAACCTCATCCATCTGTTTCTGATTCATCTACACTTAACTCGTCAAGGCTCCTTTTGTCAGGGCTGTCGTATCCCACGGGCTCCGCACTGGTGTGCCACGGCGAACCCTCTTCCCTGAGCATCAGGAAGCCTCGTTCAGCCAAGAGATGACACTCTCCACTCCCTGCGGTTGAAAGAGTGCAGTTGGGGAGTGAGAAGAAAGACGTTTCAGGTTCCAAACCCCCTGACGCCCGGGTCCACTGTGGGCTTGGCAGTGTCTCCTCTCATCCGGAGCGCTGGCGTGATTGAGCTGTTATTGCTCTGCTGTGCGAGTGGGCCCGCCTGTGCTGGGGAGCGTGTGCGCGCTGACTGGCTGTGATCACACGTGTTTGTGGCATTAATTCAGACCATGGGTGGGCTTCACTTCTCTGTAATCAGACCAACTGGCTGCCTTGGGGAGTGTGTGACTGGACTGATTCCTCCTATGACGTCCCCTGCGCTGGGTTTTATCCACCTGTCAACCAGGAGCAAAAAAATGAGAAGCAAGAGCTTTCAGTAACAGGAGGAAGAACTCAGGCTCTGGGAGTTCTCCGGCCTTCTCAGTCCCGGCTGGGGAGAGGGCACACGGACGACCACAGGCTGGATCCTCCGGCAGCACCCGCTCCCGGGGCGCAGCGGCCAGCACTTAGCTGCGTGGGATGCTGGCGTCGTGCCCGTCCACCCAGGACCCCCCCCTCAGCGGGGAGCCGCAGAGGAGACCGGGCTGCTGCAGCTGCCCCACAGCCCAGGTCCGAGTCGCCTCGTCAGATGCTGAATGCCCCCCCCCCGCCCCGTCACCGTCCCTCGGCAGAGGGGGGCCGTCAACGTCTAAGCTGTATCAAGCTTAGCACTTGCTTTGGAAAAAACAGTCAGTTGAATCTGAGTTCTTCATCGTGCCGCTACTCCTCCCACTACTCAGGGTGGTGGCATTGACCTTTAGCCGTCAAGCCAGTTTTCTGTATCAAATGTTCTTTTTTCTAATCATTCTTTTCAACGGTCTTCTCTCATGCGTTCTCTGATTATCCCACTTGCTCATAGTTTTTCAGTAAGTCCTATGGAAAACGTGACACCAAGCTGCGTTTGGGGAGTGATGTGGATTATGTGCGCTTACACCTTAGAGGTCCTCGGAAGGGCTTCTTGAAATCAAGCACAGCACCGTCTACTAACTTAATAAGCAGATACGGGGCTACATAAGGGAAACTGCCTCCATTCTGGAGATAAAAGAGGCACGATTATGTGTGAGAGGAACAGCTCTCAACTGCGGCGTCATGTCATCCTCGCCTATCACCATCCCTTGTGAGATACGTTGCAAGTGATCCGTCGCCAGTGATAAAGTCCTGGCATTTGCGGATCATTCAGTTTTAAGTAGAAGTCGGAAGCAGCCTTGAGGTCATCCCTATAATCGTGTCACTGCAAATCACCACATTGGCCAGCATGCTTGAGTTGCGGAGAAAGTGTGTGACCTTGAGGACACCTGGAATCACACGTGGAGACACAGGGGACACGCTCCTGGAAGTGGGCCCTGCACGTGAACACCATCCATCATGCACGTTGTGGCAGAGAACAGTCGGGAATTGCTACACCCGAGGTGCCAGTGCATGGCCGGCTTAGACCCGTAGGGCTCTTTGTCACTTGTCAACACATAGGCGTGCCGTACTTTTGTAGCCCTGAGTATTATGTTAAGCAAACTCACACCCAGAAAGGGAGATTCAAGAGTTTTGGTGGCCAAAGCAGCGTTCCTAGACAGCATGATCTCACAGCAAAACGGACTTAGGACATAGCACTGACATCAATGCAATTTTTCTTCCTCTCTCTCCCCTACCCTGCCTACGTGTGTGTGTGTGTCTGTACATGTGTGTGTTTATGTGTCCACACGAATGGTTGGTTGATTGGTTGGTTGTTTGGTGGAGAAAGAGTTACTGGTTCTGTGAACCATGGGCACAGCCATGTCTACGATCTAGAAAAACATGAAGCACTTTAGAGGTGGCCCTAGCCAGGGTGCTAATGAGGCCAATGTCATAGCTCTCTGTTCAGTCTGTGCACTAAGGCTACCCAGCTTGGTGATAGCCCATAGCCACAGGCTGGGGGTCCCTTGATTGCCCCCAACTACCCGAGCCTTCAGCCATTATCTCCATCATGCATGCCACGGTTGCAACCTAGACTCAAAGATCAAGTACACCAGTCAGTATGGATCACTGATAAGTCCGTGCTCCCCAAACTCCTACTTATAATAAGAAATGCCTACTCCAGGGCGCCTGAGTGGCTCAGCTCGTTAAGCATCTACCTTCAGCTCAGGTCATGATCCCAGGGTCCTGGGATGGAGCCCCACATCGGGCTCCCTGCTCGGAGGGGAGCCTGCTTCTCCCTCTGCCCCTCCTCCTGCTCATGCTCTCTCTCTCTCTGAAATAAGTAAATAAAATCCTTTTAAAAGAAAAGAATACCTACTCCAAGGAAATAAAGGAAATCTCTTTGCAGTGGCATTTTTAAACTCCCCAGTCATTGGATAGCTGTGCAAATCCACATTGTTGGCCACGGGTACACTATGCATCCAGATGAAGAAAGGGACCATATTGGGACCCCCGGGTGGCTCAGCGGGTGAGCATCTGCCTTCAGCCCAGGGCGTGACCCCGGGGTCCCAGGATTGAGTCCCACGTCGGGCTCCTTGCAGCCTCCCTCTGCCTGTGTCTTGGCCTCTCTTCCTCTCTGTCTCTCCCGAATAAATAAAATTTTAAAAAATCATACAATTTTTCCAAGCCAGCGGCAGGGCCATTCCATCTGTTTCTTCTTCTTCTGGGATGCACTTATCACCGATCTTCTTTACTACCATCTGACCTTGATACAGAGGTCGTACTTTTAGATTTGGACAAATCCTCAGCCATGATCTACTAGGCAATAGAAATTCTGGTCCCTTCCATTGCTCCTCTCACCTACAACCATTAATAGAGAAAAATACAGGGAAAAGTTGACCAACAGTCCCAAATACCAATCAGCTATTTGAGGTGACGCTTGCCTTGTCTTTCACCGCCCCCGCCCCCCCCATAAGTCTTCCCTCTCTTTTTTTTTTCTAATTTTATTTTATTTTATTTTTTAATATAAATTTATTTTTTATTGGTGTTCAATTTGCCAACATATAGAATAACACCCAGTGCTCATCCCGTCAAGTGCCCCCCCTCAGTGCCCGTCTTCCCTCTCTTATCATCAACCACCACTTCCTTCTCTCTCTCCCATGTTTCCTGATGGCCATTCAGCGGCCAGGAACAGACGTCAGCTAAGGCATCAAGGGGTTGTGTTGGCTGGAAATCTACAGGTAGAGAGGTTCTGCTGATGATACACCCACGGCTCCACTGGTCTCGGAGTCTCTCCCCTCTTCCGTCTGTCGGCTTTGTTCTCAATCTGACTTCCCCTCTGGCGGCCACAGCATGAGGAACAGAACATTGTTCCTTATTCATATCCCTTGAAAGAAGCAGCTGACTTCTGGCCTGGACGCTGAAGGAAAGGGAAGAACTTTGAAGCCTCCGGAAACCCTCTCCTAAACCAAAATTAGGTCATATATCCATTCCCAAAGCAGTCACCCGCAAACGGATTCAATTCCTCTGGTGGCCGAGATTAATTGGCTCTCACCTCTAAACCTGGAAACGGAGTAACTTCCCCCTAAATCATACGAACAAAACTGGGATGTCGTTGTGGAGACAAGAGAGGATGGTCGCTGGATAAGAAATCAACAGTGTCCACTAGAGATATTGGATATTTTCCATATTAAGTTCTGTGTCAGTTCCCTTCACCTGCTTGGATAATACATTGGTGTAACTCGTGAGTAAGAAATAATTAATTGTGAAGCCCCATCCTACTGCCTCTTTGGATCCTGGAGGATTGAGAGAGCTTTGTTTGACGTATGGGGACCACATCTGAAAGGTACTGCGGTCCTTTGGGCTCCTTCCCATCCCATTGGAGCAGTTAGATAATGAAGTAACAGCCAGGCCTGAACGCTCGTCTGAACTTAAGCTCCCTTCCTGGAGAAGCGGCCAACTCCACATTCCCATGTCGCAAAGTACTCAGGCCTCTGCGTGCAAACTCCTCACTCCTAGTATTTCAAAGGGCAGGCACTTCCTTAAATGGGGATGCAACTGGGTGGGGCACAGGCACATGGCTCACATTTTCCTTCTCACGATATTTTTTTCCATTGACTCAAGCAGCAGCTGCTTTCTGGAGGGCCATGTTTGCTTGCGATGACACAGACTGTTTCTGAGCCCTGAAGTGGTCATCTTCGGATAGGCCAGTGTGATATCACCTCTTTGGAATCAGACTCCCGCTGCCCTGACTGCCCTTGAGAGTCTAAAACAGGACCTGAAATTGAAGAGCTATTCATTTAAACATGTAGACATAGCAGTTTCCTCCAAGCAAAAGCTGAAAGGAACCAAGATTGTTATCACTGATCCCTTGGCATTGGCTGGTCTAGGGTTGCCCGTATTTAGCTAATTCATTCCTTCTGTTCACACCATGTAAGGTCTCAGAGCCTCCCCACCCTTGCCTCAGCCATATGCCGGGGTCCTATATGGGTTCAAGTCTGCCCTCTGGAATATTCCTGCCTTGTTCACAGCCCTAGCCTGAGTGCCTTCAGCCACCACCTCAGTCAACGTCAACCCTCCTCCTTCCTTCTATTGTGGGGAAAAAAAAAAAAGGTATTTCAATGCTACTCTCCAGGGCTGCTGACCTCCACATGAACAAATCCTACTTCCAGCCCTGCTGCTTCCACCTGAAATTCTGCGCAGAGTACATTGGTTGGCATGATTGAAAATATCTCACGGAGCAGATATAAATGTGGCCTCCGTCAGCTCCTAACCATACGAACCTCAGCACATTTGTCACCCCTCCTGGCGTAGTCAGCGTGTATTTATCAGGGGCCGGCTACATGGCGGCACTGGGCTAAGCCCTAAGGTAGCTCCTTCACCTATAAGAAGGAGCTGATAGCCTCATAGGCTTGTAAGGGTTAAAGGAGATATGTACGTCGAGTGCTTAGCACAGTGTCAGATGCACAGGAGACTCGGAGTCACTAGCGTAGCTGTGATCATTCATGAGAAAGCACCTGGCCTTGTTGTGCTCCTCGTTGAGGAGTTTAGGAGCTCCCCAATCTCTTCCATATTTTTTTAAGATTTTATTTATTCATGAGAGACACAGAGAGAGAGAGAGGCAGAGACACAAGAGGAGGGAGAAGCAGGCTCCATGCAGGGAGCCTGACGGGGGACTCGATCCCGGGTCTCCAGGATCACGCCCTGGGCCAAAGGCAGCGCTAAACCACTGAGCCCCTCCGGGCTGCCCAATCTCTTCCGTATTAATTCCAATGTGTCACGCTCCCTGGACATCCTAGAGCTCCATACTGGGCAGCTACCTAAAGTGGGTCTTGGTGACGTCAGTCCAACTGCGTCCTCACCCATGGTGCTCGGTTCAGGCCGGGGGGCGAGGTTCTGTCCCTGATCGGACACGGTCCCAGGGTAGACGGTTCAGCCAGTCCCAGGCCCGAAGCCCAAGTGCTGTGTCCCTGGTCTGCCCCGCAGCGTGAGCACTGCACCCGCCAAGGGGCACACATGCCTCCAGCCATTGCTGCCTGCCTGTTATAAACCTTGAGATCTGGTAACACCAGCAGCAGCTTATCAGATTTCAAATGCACCACAGTCTTCCAGATTTCCAGATGCTTCTCTCTCTCTCTCTCTGCCACCCACTCTACCCCGACCCCCATTCTAAAGTGCCCCAGACTGCTTGCCGCAATCTAACAACTTGAAATTAAGTTGGATAAAACTTCAGGAGAGGAAAAAAAAAACCCAGCAGGGAGCTTATATGTAAGGGTAAATGGGAGCAGAACCTCACCAGGCGCCCCGCTCCGTCATGTGGCTCCACAGACCATTCCCTGCGTGCGGTGAAGGTGGCTCAGCGCCCTCCAACTCAGGGCGGGAAATGGATGCGAGGAGCTGGCTTAAGACCATCACCGATTTACAGCCCATGTGAAGTTTCTTGAAGAAAAAGTGTCAGTCCACAAGATCTATGTTGTTAACAAAAAATAAACCGTTAGAAAGTCCCACTTGCTGGAAACCACACATGGTCTTTTGACTGCACAGAAAAGTTTCTTCTCCTTGAGACAAAATCTGGGCAAAAATAGCCCTGGTGGACGCATGACTACCAAGAGAGAGAACTTGGGTAGGTGGCTCTTGCTTCCTGCTCTTCTCCTCTGTAGGGCGGGAAGGGGAAAACAGCACCACTCTCGTACTTTAAAGGGCTGCAAAGATCCTCCTGCTGCCGTCTTCCCCAGGAGCCCATCGGGGTGTTTGAGAGACGCCACTTGGGCTTCTTAGGGAAATTCTCAAGAAGATGTCTGGGTTAAATCAGCATAACCCTCAGAAAGAATATCACAGAGGAGTCATCCCACTGGGAAGTTATTTATCCTATTAAATGATTGCTACTCATTGGCAGAGGACCAATGAATGAGGACATCGGGCCCAGAGCAGGAAGCTTCGGTGGGGACGGGCAGTCAGGAGCCTGAGCACCTCCACCCCGAGTGGCGATGTGACGCAGGCAGTGTCAACAGCCGAGCCTTGGGAGGAGCATTGAAGGATGTTGGGGGAAGAGGGTCAGGGGTGGGGAGCTCTGATAAAGGGGTGGGAGACTGTGACTTGCAGAAATCCACTGGGCTTTTCTGATTCTTTTTTTTTCTATTTTTTATTGGAGTTCAATTTGCCAACATATAGTATAACCCCCGAGTGCTCATCCCGTCCAGTGCCCCCCTCAGTGCCCGTCACCCAGTCACCCCGTCCCCCCACCCACCTCCCCTTCCACGACCCCTTGTTCATTTCCCAGAGTGAGGAGGCTCTCACGTTCCGTCTCCCTCTCTGATGTTTCCCACTCAGTTCCCCTCCTTTCCCCTATAATCCCTTTCACTATTTTTTATATTCCCCGAATGAGTGAGACCATATAATGTTTGTCCTTCTCCGACTGACTTACTTCACGCAGCATCATCCCCTCCAGGTCCATCCACGTCGAAGCACATGGTGGGTACTTGTCGTTTCTGACGGCCGAGGAACATTCCACTGTGTACATAGACCACAGCTTCTTTATCCGTTCATCTGTCGAGGACACTTTTCTGATTCTTAAGAGACACGGGGAACGCACAGGCCGCCCAGTTTGGGTACCTCTGTTACAACCGCCCTCGCAAACTAATACAGGTCTCGGCACCTGAGGTGGGGGGGGGGGAGCTTACAACCACAGAAATTTATTGTCTCACAGTTCTGGAGAGTCAAAGTGTGAGGTCAAGGTGTCGGCCGTGCTCCCCCTGACACCTGCCGGGGATCAGCCTTCCTCATCTCTTCCCAGTCCCTCCTGGAGACCATCAATCCTTGGTAATTCTCAGAGTGGCATGGCTCCAAGCTCGGCCTCTGTTGTCACGCGTTGTTCTCCCTGCGTCCGGATTTCCTTCTTCTTAGGAGGGACGACGAGCATCTTGGGATAAGGCCCACCCTGACCACCTCATCTTAACTTGATTACACCCTCAGAGACTCTAAGTGCAAGCAAGGTCACATCCACAGGTAGTACAGGTTAGGACTCAGCATATTTTTTGGTGTGGGGGGTGGGGGTGGGGAAGGACACTATTAAAGTCTCAGCAGCCCCCCAGCAGACTGTCGTAGGTCTTCCAGTTGGCTGCAGCCCGTAGCTGGATATTGAGAGTGGATGCGATTAAACTGTGGAAGGTCAGCCTGGGAGGGGAGGGGCCACAGCAGGCCGTGGGAGTGCAGGCTGGGAGTGGAGGACCTCCGGCTCGTGGGCAAGTTCCCTTCTGCATTTCCTCGACGGCTTTCCAAGCTCTGGGGAGAGCCTGGGGAGCTCTCAGAGAAGTCAGGGCCCTTCGGCTCTTAGTGAAACGGATGTGAAGCCGTGAAAAAGTGATGCAAGGTAGCAAGTGGTTTCATAGGATGCTGAGCACTTCCTTCCCGGCAGGCAGTCTGATCTCTTGAACTCAAAACACTGGATTTCCCAAGACGCTAGAGAGACATAATCACAACTTGCAGACGTACAAATCATTCTGGCAGTAGAGTTTCCAAAAAGCAAAGGATCCAGGATTCCTTCTCGCTGAAGCAAATCCAAAGGATGACACAGAGGAGCACCAGGACGTGGTGCGTCTGTCATGCTGGGGAGTGACGTTTGAGGCTCTTCGGATCCAAGTGTTTTCAGGTGCAATCACGGCTCCGAGCTTGATTATTTCCTTTCCGCAGGCAGGGGGGCTATTCAGAGGCACTCGCAGCATCTGGCGACATGGATTTCATGACCGCGAAGTAAAAATGAAATAATGCACATACCAAAACATAAACACATTGTAAAGTGCATTCAGCCTCAGATTCCAAACCCAGCGACCCTGCATGATTTAGCAGAGGGGAAGCCAGACTCCTCTCCCGGGGGGAGCAGCAGGCCTCCAAACTGACAGCTGCTATCATTCCAAAACAAGTCATTGTTTATAAATGAATATTTTTTGTGATAAATTATTGAATTACATGAAAACTCTATGATTGCCTGCTGCTGCCAGATTTGGTTTTGGTCTCAAAAGCCAGCGTGGAATGTACTACAGGCAAAGAGCAAAATTAAAAACTGCTGGCCTTTCCCCACTAAATTCTCCTCTGAACTCCGTCTCCCACTAACCTGTGATGCCGGTTCTGGCTTTGAAAACGCAGGAGTCCCTTCGGAACGTTCGTAATATAAATGGTGTTAGGTTAGAGGCGTTTGGACCCATTTTGAGGAAAATGTAGGCATGAATCACAGCTCATGGTTACCCTGATGATAATTAGCATTTCCAGATCTAAAAGCAAAGGGGGGGCACGACCTCCTGTGAGTATCCCTGTGTGCGCGGCATTGCGGTGGATGCTCTACGTGGCAATCTCACTCACCCCCCGAAGCAGCCCCGGGCGGGCCTCACTATACCCATTTTACAGACGGGAAAACAGACGCGTGCAGATGTTTCGTGATTTACCTGAATTCACACCATAAATTCAGTAAAACGAGTGTAAAACGAGAGCTGTGATTCCAGAACCCGTGCGGTGTCCTTGGCAGCACGCTGGTCCCCACCACACTTGCACAGCTTCTTGAGGGACACTGATTAGTACTAATCCTCGAAGGAAAGTACTGTGCTATTCTTCAACCTGTCACAGTGATTCCTTCCGTATTACCTCTCAAGTAGGCCTATTTTAGAAAGAAATCACATCGACATGGAAAAGAAAATGACTCTCTCCTTGATTCATCTTTTCCTCCCGAGCTAGAGCTTCCCTGTCCTTGTCCCCAGGGAAATGCCGTCGGTTCCCGTGGAGGCAACAGCACTGCCTCTGACCCAGTGTGGCTCCCCGTTCAGCCTGCCCCCTGGACCTCGGCTCCCAGCCCTGCCATTTCGGGGGCTGCCCCAGGGCTCGAAGGATCCAATGGCAGGAAAGCATCCTGCAGCTCCTGAAGCTCTAAACTGTCGAGGTAACTATTATGCTTCACACGCTGATAGTTCGGGGAGAAAAAAGAGGAAGATTTTTTTTTTTTTTTTTTAAGAGGAAGATTTTTTAGAACGCTAGTCCAGTGTTAGCCAGTGGGCTGCTGAGGGGGATGGGGAGGACAGCAACCTGATTTTTAGCCTTTGCCAATGGCCACACTGTGACTACCCCCGCCGAGGCCCGTTGCCAGCTGTCGGTAGGACATCGGAGCCCAGATAGGAGAAGGGAGGCTCTCAGAGCTGGTACAAGCCGGATCTGGTACACCGTTGGCTCTGATGACATTTCAGAAGAGCAGTGTCTTTAACAAAAACACCTACGATATCTGCAGTCATCCTGGGAAATTCCCAAAGCACCCGCACCCCACCCCACCCCACCCCTGCCCACTTCATGTGCTCTCTCCGTGATGGCGAGACACCACCTCCCAGCTGGCACAGGAGGCCGCCCCAGGAACACTTGTGCAGAGCCCAGCCTAAGGAAACTTGCCATGTGCTGCTTGGTCCCCGGTCCGGGGCGGGGGGGCGGTGTCCACCTCCCATAGAATTCACATAGTGTCTGGGGAGAAATGCGCCCCAAGGAAATGTTATTGCCGCAAGCAGATGCTGGGTGCCACGAATGAGAGCTCGTTCCACCCCTTCTCTCCCTGTTCACAGGATGGCAGTTGGCCTTAGTCTGGCCGCACATCACACATGGGCAGTGGCCTAGGCAATGTTACTTCCCTCCATGTCAGAGGAGACTGGAAGTACAGCCCCCAGAGCAGATCTACACCAAGAGCCCATGCTTCTTCTGGTTACCGTGTCCACAGTCCTCATGGTCCAAAGTGTCTGCTGGAGCTCCAGCCATCACACCTGGATCCCAGGCAGCAGGATGGGACTGCTGTATGTGATTTTAATTGCATATCCAGGGATCCCTCAGTGGCTCAGCAGTTTAGCGCCTACTTTTGGCCCAGGGCATGATCCCGGGGTTCTGGGATCAGTCCCCATCAGGCTCCCTGCATGGAGCCTGCTTCTCCATCTGCCTGTGTCTCTCTCTCTCTCTCTCTGTCTTCCATGAATAAATAAATAAAATAAAATAAAAATAAATTGCATATCCATGGAGGGCCGATTAAAGAGCAACTATATCAACTTCTGGGATATGCATGTCAAACGTATCATTAATTTTCAGATTTTTTATTCAAAAGATAGTGAGTGTCATTGGGAGTCATTACTGCTATTGGGTTGGAAGTTGATGCAAGTTCTCGTCTCTCTGGATGCATTCGTCTAAACATAACAGTATTAATTATCTACTTTGATAAAAGTAAGAAATGCATCTAACTGATGCTAGAAAAATGGTTGGCGGGGGGAGTTCCTTCTCTTATTTATTTATTTATTTATTTATTTATTTATTTATTTTTTTTTTTTTTTAAAGACCTTCTCGTTTTTAATACCGTTCATCTAGACTCTTTGTGGCGTGGAAGTTGGAGATTCTGTGAGTTCCTCTCCAAGTTTTGTCTGGGCTGCAGGTCTGCCTGTGTCCCTAGGCCTGCACCCTCCACCTCTAGTTCCCACTGGAGACGTAATTGGCTGGTCAGGTTCTCAGGAAAACTGGCCTTGACGCCCCTAAAGAAGAAGTCTCATGCAGTCAGGCGAGGCTCTTCACCTCTAGTCTTTCCAAAGTGGCACGGGAGTAGAAGCAGAGAGGCTCATTAACCTACGGGGAGAAGCTTTCCACTGACAAACGCAAAACCTGCACAGACGTGCAAACGCTTTTGCACGCTTTTTTTCCATGCTGAGGCCGGAAGTATCCGCAGGCTGTCAGACCATAGCCAGAGATGCGGTGGCGGCCACCAAGCCGCTTCTATCCCGTTGTAGACCAGAAGACAAATAAATACTACTGGACATTTCATTTGCAATTTTAGTATAATCGTATTTGATGCATTTCCTCGCGACCAGTCAGGCATGCCAACTCCCTCCACCTTGCATTCATCCCTAAAAAGCTAAGATGCTTGGCCTTCTGGTGTTAGCTAACTTTTAACATACAGGTAACGTAAAGGATGAACCCCGGGCCGCGGTGGGCTTTGCCGTTAAGTGCTTCCCAGCTTCCGGCCCTGCGGGCATCTGTCATTCCTTCATTCGTCCGTTTATAGCAAATACTGAACCCCCGCTCTGGGCAGCACCAATAGCGAGGACACGTGGACGAGCGACGAACCTCCAGTCTGCCTCAGGTGTTGCAGGCTGAGGGGAAAAGGCTCTCATCGCACAAGGTGCCGGAGAGGCCGCAGACGGGGAGCAGCTCATCAAGCAGGTTATTAGGGGCCGTCTCAAAAGTGTAGGGCCTGATCCTGAAGGCAGGGGGAAGGTATAGAAGGGAGTTAGACGGTCCAACTTGCCTTCTAGGAAGATCATCTGTCAGCAGCAGAGAAAGGATCCGGAGGAGGTCGAGAACGGCTGCTGGGAGGCCCATGGTGAGCTCCGAAGCCGTCCAGGTGACGGGTAGTGGGGTCTTCAACAGGCACGGTGTCCAGACGTAGACAGAAGTGGATCGATGTAGGGTGGCGCTGAATATGGGCAGAGGTCGCAGTGCCCACATGTCATCACCCTCAGGAACACTGGCAAAGCCCGGCCCAGGGCCAGGAAAAACCACAGAGAAGCCGGGCACCTCCTCTACATGCTCTTTCCAGCCAAACAGGACCCAAGAGCTCGAGGAGCTGCGGGGGAACTCATGGTCGATACTGCGACAAGTGTGTTCAGTGGAAGTTGGAAATACAGGGCCATCAGACGAGCCTGTCACGGACACAGAACTGTGCTCTCAGACGCCACCCGCTCGCTGTGCATTCACCCCAGGCACGCGACTCACCGTGAACCTACGGAATAAAGAGAGGGGGCTACTCTTAAAAAAAAGAAAAAAAAGAAAGAAAGAAAAGATACTATATTTTGAGGTATCTCGGTGGCTCAGCTAGTTGGGCATCAACTCGTGATCTCTGCTCCGGTCATGATCTCAGGGCTGTGAGATCAAGGCCCGGATTGGCTCCGTGCTGGGCATGGGGACTGCTTAAGATTCCCTCTCTCCCTCTTTCTCTTTTCCTCTCTAAATTTTTTTTTTTTTTAATGTTCAAAAGATACCGTTTTCAGTCGCTACAGCCTGGCAGGGCTACAGGTATTGAGGTGACATCAGACTCGCAATATCTGCCTCTTGACCAACTACGGCTCTGGGGAAGCCTCCTGGGATGACCTGTCAGCTCCTTCCATAAGAATCCCTTCAACGTCTCCCCTTCAGATAATTTGGACACCTCATGAGTTAAGAAAAACCTACAGGGCTTCCCTGAGAGGGACAGTGGGCTCCCCGGAGCAGGCTGGGGTCGTGTTGGAGGTCTGAGCTGGGCGCAGAACGGTGATTTTAGATGCGTCTGCTAACGCGGGGCAGCAGTTTAACTTCTCACTCAGGCATGGACGTAAAGCAGAGAGGTGGATCGTCGCTTTTAACCTGGCCTGATCCCTAGATAAGAACCTCACCAGCCTGGAGAAGGCTTTTCCCTCTCGTTAGGCACAGAGAGCGGCTCTGGACCAGGAAATTCATGCAGCCCGGGTTAATATTAAAGAAAAAGAATTAAAAAAATAAAAAATAATAAAATAAAATAAAATAAATAAAATAAAATAAAATAATAAAATAAAAAAGAAAAAGAATATCGATGACCTCCACCAGCCCAACCCCTCAAAAGAGGGAAAAAAAAAAGGCAACACAAACTACACGACAAATGCCAAACTAAAGGCCCAGGCTGTCCAAATCCGTGCTCCCACTTCCAGTTTTCCACATAGGTTGGCTAAAGCCAGGTCCTGGAATGTTAATTGGGACCCGATTGCAACTAATGGACCAGAAATTATGAAATGCCTCATGTTACCAGTCATTTAAACCAGATAGTTAGGAGTCCAGTTATGGTTAAGTTCAAACTGAGGCTTAAATCTAATATATTTATTGCAAGTAACACTGAACACTCGAGGACCCTTGTTTTAAATCTAAACGGCACCATGTATCGGATCCATTTCCTGCACCTTTGAACCAGGCAGCGGCTGAATCTGTCCACTTTCTTTCTCATTCGGGAGTATTCAAAGTGACATCTCCTCCTATGTCACCCTACCTGGGCGCAAAGGGGGAGCTGCTTGCCATGCGCTGCTTTACGTTAGGGGAATTCAGTCTGAGACCCTAGCGGTAACCCTGCTGCCTGGGTTGCAACCAGGGCGGTATATCAGTGTCATAATCATTATTTTTTTTTTTTTTAGCTTTGGCCTGTTTGCTTCAAAAAAACATTTTTTTACTTTCCTTGGTCTATCATTACGCCACTCCTTTTTATTTCCTAGAAATATCCTCTGGGAATGTGCACTATACATGGAAGTACAAACATGAACCAGAACTAAGAAGGGCCCGTGTCCCCTGATGTCAAGATTTCTGTAAAGCAAAATACACAGAGGTAGCCACGCCTCGCTCTGGCTTTCGAGTAACCCCAGAAAAAAATTCCAGAAATGCGTTTTAATTCTCTAGCCTGAGTGACAAAAAGGTTAAAATGTTTCCCAAAGTCCACTTAAGAATAATTTCGACCTTGGGAAAATGGATTTTGTTAGCCCCAAAGCCTATTAAGATTAATGGCAAGAGGGGCTCGTTATTCCGCCAGAAAAACTCTGCTCGCAAACCTAGGAGTGGAGGTTGAGTGTGTCCCCTCAGAGACAGGGGACCCCGGTGCCTGACGAACACCCAGCAGCCCAGGCTTGGTGCAGGCACGGGAGGTGCCTGGGTGCTCCCCTGGGTGCTCCCCTGGGTGCTCACCGTGCAGGTCCCCAGGGCCTTGTGAGGGCCAGCCCATCCCGTTGGGCCACCGCTGACCCCACCACCACCCCGGGGCAGGGCCGCCATCCCCACCACCACCCTGGGGCAGGGCCACCGTCCTCACTGTGACCCTGGGGCAGGGCTGCTGCCCCCACCGCCAACCCAGGTCTCCCGCCACCACCCGCCTCCTGACCACAGGGCTGCCCTTGCACCAACGGGGGCACCAACGGGGACACCAACAGGGACACCGACGGGGACACAGATGGCCCTGCATTGGCCACTCCGGGTAGCCCTATGGATGGCCCGCTGGCCCGCGGCCTGCTGCACGACCAGGGGCTGGGACGGGGACAGGGGCACCGACTGTGGCCGGGGCCCCTCCCTGGCCCTCCTGATGGCCCGGCCCACAGAAGCGCGCCGCTGACACACGGATTCCCTGACCTGGACGTGGCTACACAGAACTCAGGCCCTGACTACCGGCTTCCGGAGCTGAGATGGGAAGCCTACGGTTTTAGGAACTTGGTTCAACCCAACAAACCCAAGCTTGGCTGACAACAGCCTGTAATGACTCCGCTCCTAAGGCAATTCCCGGGGCCCCCAAATTTGCACCAAAGGGTAATGGGCTCCGAAGAAGCACAGAGCCTGGAAAGAGATAGAGCCCACCAATACCCATCCCCGAGGAGCCACGAGGGACAACGGGCAAGGGGGTCCTTCCAGGAGGCACAGCCAGCATTCGCAGGATTGGCCGACCCAGGACTGACTGCAGCGCCAAGGAGGCGCTGACCCCGGCCAGGGGCTCCGGCAGGGAGCCAGCCAGTGGTCACCCGGCGCCGCCTTCTCATGGTCTATTTCTGCCCACAAGAGCTTTTCTTGCAGTTGTTACGTTTTATATTTAATCCGCCTCCCTATTCAGCCTGCTGTAAGAGCGAGCCGTCCAGGCCTCCCTATTGCGACGAGACCTAAAAGTCCAGCAGCTCAAAGAAGACAGCCGTCCATGTCTCTTGCTGCGGCCTCCGGGGCAGCGTCGCTCGCCTTTAGGGTTTAAAATTCTGTAGCAGCCTCATTGAAAAAAAAAAGAAAAGAAAAGAAAGAAAAGAAAAGAAAAGGAAACGAGTGAAATTAATTCAAAAAACCTATTTCATTTCACCTAATATGTCCAAAATATTATCGCGTGGACACACGGTCGATATAAGACATTATTGAGATATTTTACATTTTTTGTGCTTGTGTAGGGCCCGTCTCCGTTCCGATGAGTTGGGTTTCAAGCGCCCCGTGGCCGCGGGCGGCTCGCGGCTGCCGGGTTGGCAAGTGAGGGGGGACGCAGGAGGGCGTCCCGGGCAAGCGGACGCTGCTGCTCGACAAGGTTGGTTCTAGGTCATTGTCCCGCCAGCGCCGGGGGCAGCGTCTCAGCCCCAGCCCTCCTGCCGCTTGGGTCCCCATCCACGTCCGCTGCGCGCCCTGGCGTCCCACACACGCGCTGGGCCCCTGTGCCCTACCCCCCGGACACGGGTAGCAACACCTCTCCTCCACCCATCCAGTGGCCATCAAAGATGCTGCCAGATGCTGGGGACCCCTGCCAGCGGCTCCCCAACTTAAGTCGTATGGGAACGACCCCGAGAGCTTGTTAAAACAGACTCCCTGACACGTTCAGACAGATGTTTTGGTTTTTACTTCTTATCTGACTTTTCGAGTTTTTCTTGGTAGCACTTTTGTTCGGCTATACACCCCTTCACGAGAGCAGATTGAGACCGAAGTTTCTATTACCTTTCCTCACTGGGATGCAAAACTCTTGCTCGGCTGCAAGTGCGAACGAGTTTGATGATGTTAGGAGACGATTTTAGGAGCGGGGTATTGTCTCGACCCGTATTCATGGGCTTCCCCGGCCCGCGAATAATTTGAGGTCCTTAAAAACCATGTCCCTCCTTCCCCTGCATCTAAATTAGCATCATCGAATTATCTTCATAAGACCATTACGTCTTGAAAACTAAGGGGTTTCTGGGCCTCCGTGCCGTAGTTTCTGAATCTCCAGGTCCGAGTGGGACCCCAAACTACACATTTCTAACGACCTCCCAGCTCGGGGTTGATGCGGAGGCTCCCTGAGAGCGCTCTCCTTCGGGGGCTGGCTCAGCACCACCTGGCATCCTTCCGTCGGGCGGACGGAGTGGGGACGGAGGACAAATAACGTGTCCGGAGGAGGCGGCGGGGAAGTTGCACCTGTCACTTTGGGTCTCGTCCCACTATTGAGAACTTGGACTCCCGGCCACGCAGAGGTGCAAAGCAAGCTGGGAGCGACGGCCTCCAGCTGGGTGGCCACGAGCCCCGCGAACACTCGGGGGAAAGGGCCGACCGGAGCCTGCCACCCGGGGACTACTTGCAGGCTCTCCCACGAGAGCGAACCGTATTATTTAGCCACGAATCACCGGACTGTGAAGAGTTCCACCCAAACATCCGCAGATCCCAGATGTGGAGCTCCACGGGGGACTTGGGGTTTCTCCTTCCGTGGAAGAGATGGGTGGTCATACGGGTGGGAACAGTTTTCAAAGGGTCTGTATGGGAAGAAAGAGGGAAACCAAGAGGGGCCTTGCCAGTGGGGTGTCTCCTCAATATCCATTACTCTCTCCCATGCTTAAAAGGAAAAGAAATTCCCCAACTTCGTGGTTTGGGAAGCTTCAACTCCACCCCCCCGCTTCAGACGTCAGCCAATCAAGGAATCAGAGTTCCCCAGTCACAGTGATAGGTGGGCTCCGGTGATGGGCCCACGATCGAACCAGAGGGAGTTCATGACTATTTTTTGATGTTTGGAGCAGGAGAAGCTCTCTTCCCCACGGCCCACGCCCTCCCCACCGCCCCCAACCCCGGTGTAGCCCCGGGGCAGCAGGCAGCCAAGCACACGAGAGAAGTCAACCCACGGATGAACCCAGATGTGAAGGGGAGCCGTGGAAACATAGCCCCGCGGTCCCGACGACGTTCTGAACCTCTGGATCAAACCGTGCCTGATGTCCCACTTCTGGAATTTTCACATAGAGGAGCCAACGCATTTATTAGGCCGTTTAAATCATTTGGTGCAAGTTCTCTGTCCACTGTAACCAAAAGCACTTCCAGGAAGGTTTAACCTGAATGTGTTCCTTCCTTGGCACCTAAAAGCACCGAATAAAGGCAAAGGCAAGTTTATCTCCTGAGCATCGAGCGTAAGCCCCTCACGACGTGAGTCCTTGGCAGGCGTCAGCTCACGTAAGCCTCACAGTGACCCTGGAGATGACTCCAAATCAGGAAATTGAGACTCCGAAAGATTAGCTCACCTTCCCGATGTCACTCTGAGAATAAGCGGCTGCGCGGAGCCCTGAGCTCAGCCGACTCCAAGTCCAATGCTCTCGCCGAAACCTTGGCCTCGCAGATTATTTTTTGAACCACGTATATAAATAACAAAGGTTTATATGTTTACTCAAACTCCACGTGGAAAACCATTCTGACTTTTGAAAATCTGATTCAATGATCAAAAACACATGTCGAATATTAGTTAGAAGGTGGTGTAGACCGTAGTCGAGTTTTATAGGCATCTTGGGCAGGTCCGTCAGAGTAATTGGGACGTGGAATGTGGAAGTCATTTTTATGGGAACGTTGGGACGTGGCCTCCTGTAGGCAGCCTCAGGCTAGAGAGCGAGCATATCAAGAAAAAAAATCGCATTGGGCCTGGTGATAAGGTTCATGAGAATGTTAATTAAAAGAAATCTCCTATTTCAAGGCTGCGTCGGTGACACGCTTTGGAGCAACGCGGTCCGGGCAGCGCGCAGCAGAAGCCTGAGGTTTTGCCCCAAGATGTCAGTGTTCTTTTGAGAAAGGCGAGGCCGGTTCAGGAACGTCTGTGGGGTTCCCCCGTGGCTCAACCCCTGCCCCGTGCTTCCCCGCATGCTCTCCGGCTCAGCCACGCAGACTCGACTTGCGGCTTGAGGATGACAACTCGGGGCCACCCTGCTCCTTGGGTCAACCCCGGGGCCTCGTCCTGATTCAGAAACGAGCATATTCGCTCACGGGGCTGGAGGTAGGGCCGCCCGGGCGCAGCCACCCACTCCTGCAAAGCGTCCCCCCCCGCTGGGACCCGGACACCTCCTGGCCGCATCGGGGACGAAGCACCGGCCCCCACCTCCCCTGCTGCCGGGTCCCTGCCCAGGCTTTTGGCTGAGGATGCCCCGACGCGGGCGCCCACCGTGCCTGCGAGCAGCTGCGCGGCCAGGAGGCCCCGAGGGCCCGGCGTCGGTGCTGCACGCACCTGAGCCTCGCACTTGTGCTCTGATGTGTGCTCCCCGACGAGGCACCAGGGACCGGACCTTCTGCTCCTACATCCAGGCTCTGACGAGCCGCTTCCCTATGCGGGTGACCACGCTATCTCCCCACTCCCGGCCCACGGCAGGGATTACTTAAAATTTGGATGCTGGGACCTCCGGGGGGCTCAGCAGTGGGCGTCTGCCCTCAGCCCAGGCCGTGACCCGGGGTCTCGGGATCCAGTCCCGTGTGGGGTCTCTGCGGGGAGCCTGCTTCTCCCTCTGCCTATGTCTCTGCCTCTCTCTATATATATCTCAGGAATAAATAATTTTAAAAATGTAAAACTTAAAATAATAATAATAAAGAACATAAACGGTGGATGCTCACTGGACCCCGTGCCCCCTCGTGGGTGCTCTGCTGAAGCACATTCCGCTCCCTCGCTTCAGGGGATCCCAGAGGCCACTGCTGAGCACAGGCCACTGAGACCAGGGAGGCCCCCCCATGTGCTTTCCTTATGTGGGGCCAAGTCCGAGGCACAGGCCACTGGGGCCTGCAGGGACAAGGGGCCATGCGCAAGGAAGGGCCTGCGCTGCTGAGCCAGGCGCATGCCGGGGCCCCCACCCCGACTCCAGCTGACCCCCCGCCAACTGGGAGAAACCAG
Organism: Canis lupus baileyi; assembly: GCF_048164855.1. Lineage (NCBI taxonomy): Eukaryota > Metazoa > Chordata > Mammalia > Carnivora > Canidae > Canis > Canis lupus. Next base: position 1,273,082 of record NC_132865.1, on the reverse strand, counting down.
TAAAATCCGAATCCTTGTTAGACTAGGCCACCGGATTTTGGGGCTGCCTGTGGGAGCGGCCCTCAAACTGACGGAGGGTCGCTCCAGTAAGAGGACAAGCGAGGCCTCAGCAGGCCCAGACAGGACAGGGGTGAACGGACCAAGCAGCCCCGCAGCCCGGGGGCCGAGCCACCCCCCTGACCTTGGAGCCCCTGCTCTGCCCCCCATCCCAGTGCCCGCACCTGGGTAGGACCTGGTCCTTCCTCTGCACTACGGTGACTGTGCAGCTGGCCCGCGTCACTAGCTCATCACGGGGGGGGACTGACCAAATGTCGGGAGAACCTGCTTGAATTTGGGTCCAAAGGCCTTGAGATGGAGGAAGGAAAATAGCATCTGGATAGAGTCCATCGCATGGCGGGCGCCTCTACGTGGAAGCTCAGAAGGCCCTGGGTGTTGTCATCTCCGTAAGGGCCCCCAGGCCTCCCACCCCACACCCTGGGGAAGTCCAAAGCCGTGTCTGCAAAACGTCCTGCAGCTTCCAGGGAGGCTAGCAGCCCCGCGGTCCCCGAAGCCCGGGATCCCGCCCCTGCTGCTTTCTGGTTGGCGGACCACCTCCTGGTCTCAGACACCTTGCATGCGGGCCTCCCCTCGTTAGCACCTACGTGAAGCTTAACGCCTCCCTCGGTTTCTACCAAGACACCAAAAACACACTCTTCAAAGGTGTCGGTGTGAGTGACCGACTTCATCAGAGATTTAGCCACAGGTGAGATGGTTTGGCCCTCAGTGCAGCACCCTGTTCGGACATCCCCATCCCAGGGCTTCACGGCTCTGTGGCCCTAATCACCGGGCATTTTTCAGTGTTCCACAACCCCAGCCTCAGACGATCTCAATAACCTGCACCCATTCTGATTTCATCCCTCCTCCTCATCAGTCTCCTTCCAAGGCCACCCCGTCTAACCCCCAGTGTAAACCCTTTTGTAGTCCTTAATGAAAGAGGTCCAGCTTACCTAAGCCGCTACTGCCTCAGGCTCCAGGAACACTCCTGCATGTGTTAATCCAGAGTCTGCTGACCCGAAGGGATTTCCCTTCAATGAAAGTTCTTCCCTAGGTCACTATGGCTTAAATTATTTCCTTCCTCCCTCCCGTGTATGAATGCATGTAATAAGAATAACCTTGGCCTTCACACTGCTAGATCCAATGGTCAGCCCTCAGGTCTCATCCCGCCTGACTTTTCAATAGCATTGGACTTCCACGGGCTACTCCCTCCCCTTGAACATTTTGCTCTATTGTTGACTTCCAGGACACCACACTCACTTGGTCTCCCCCCCCACCTCCCTGGCTTACTAGGCTCCTTTGCTTTCCCTACCATCTCAACCTCTAGACGTGAGTCCTTGGATCCAACGTCTCTGTTTTTAAATCTACATTTATCAACATTAGCCCGGATGCGGTTCTCATCTAGTCTCGTGGCTTTAAATTGCATCTTTTTGCAGGCAATCCCCAAATGTATAATGCCATTCCAGACCTCTTTTGCAAACTCCACACTTACATATCCAACTGCCATTGGATATCTCTACTTAGCATCTCAGATTTAAGATGTCCAAAAACAAAATCCTGATTCCCACTCCATGTACCAAAGTGACTTCTCCTGAAATTTTCCTCATCTTAGTAAATATCAACTCCATTCTTCCTATTGTCCATGATTCACCTTTGGGTCTTCTCTTTCCTTACTACCCCGTACCGAAGCCATTACCAAATCAGCTCTACCTTAAAAATACATACAGATATTTCCCATCTCTCTGTTAATAAAGGGAATAAAGGGGAAAGGATAAAAAATGTGTGGGAAATATCAGAAAGGGAGACAGAAGATGAGAGACTCCTAACTGTGGGAAACGAACTAGGGGTGGTGGAAGGGGAGGTGGTCGGGGGGGTGGGGGTGACTGGGTGGCGGGCACTGAGGGGGGCATTTGACGGGATGAGCACTGGGCGTTATGCTATATGTTGGCAAACTGAACACCAATAAAAAATAAATTTAGAAGAAAGTATATTTTGATAAGACAGTAGAGATAAGATTTTCAACTACGCATTCCATCTTTCTTACTTGATATTTTTATTTTTTACTTATGTGATCAACTTTTTAATAAATGTCTGAATGTGAAAAAATAAATAAATAAAATAAAATAAAATGCTAGCAACTTAAAAAAAAAAAAAAACTACATACAGAACCCAACCACTCCTTACCACTTCCACTGCTACCTCTCTGATTCAAGCCACGGGTGTCTCTCATCTAACTGGTCTCCCTGGTTCTCCCCCTGCATCCCTACAATCTATTCTGAAGATAGTGGCCAGAATAACCCTATTTAACTACGTGTCACTCCTTTATCCATAACCTCCTCCCGACCTCAATCAGAATAAAGGTCCTCATAGTGACACATAAAATCCTACACGACCTGGCTCCTGTCCCCGTTCAGACCTCACGGACTACTACTCCCATCACCCTCTGCCCCCAGTGGCCAGAAGAGAGCCCAGCACACAGAAGGTACTCTGAAAATCTGAACGAACATCAACAACAGCCCTGTTTAAGGATGATTGTCCCATATTCTATGGATGAGGAAACTGAAGGTCAGAGAGGTTTCAAGTGTGTCCAGTTAGTAAGCAAAGCTGGCGTTCAAACTCCGCTTCAGCGCAACTCCAAGCGCCATATGATTTCATAACACGATATTGTCTTCTGGAGGGATCCAGAGCTTTGTAGCCGCAGGAGAGCGCTGACTCACTTCTGAGAGCTAGGAAACCAACTGACGCTTACTGAGCACTTGCGAATGTCTAGTAATGTGCATGTATTACATCATTCATTCGTTGAGTCAGCAAATATTGAGAATCTACCACATGACCGGCAGTGTACCAGCCACTGAGAATTCGAAGATAACAAAAACAGATGAGGTCTCAAGCTTCCCAGAGAGGTACTTAAAACCACACCGATCAATGAGAAAATTTTACCTGTCGTCAAGTCCGTACAGTTAGGGACAAGTACACAGAGGTCACCTTGGGCAAGAAATTAGAAAAGGCTTCTCTGGAGTTAGGGACATGGGAACTGAGTTTTAAAAAGTAGGTAGGAGTTAAGCGGGCAAAGGAGGGGGAGAAGGGAACATTCTAGACAGAGGGAGCAGCACTTGCAAAGGCTGAATGGTAGGAAAGTACATGGCGGGACGGGACAGAAAGGAGGTCAGTGTGGCTGGAGCCACGAGCGTAGGAAATGCACGTGTACAAGAGGAGGCTGGAGAGAAAGGCAGAGACTGGGCCTCACAAAGCTTTTTAGCCCAGTGAAGGTAAAGGAGTTCTTATCCCAGAGCAACAGAGAGCCAATGAGGAGTTTTAATCTCAGCAAGACTCAACTCATTTTTCTTGAACATTAATTACTTGCCAAGCTTAAATAATTCTTCCCTTGGGGATATATTACTAGACCCATCTCCTGGGAAAGGAAACTGAGTCTTTCAAGAATTAAATGATACCCCCAAGGTCACATGGCTGGCAAGTGGCAGAACCAGCATTTGAAACCAGACCAGCCCAACCTTAACGCCCATGCCCTCTCATCCAGGGAAGGAGAAATGGATGGAGATACTGAAGACACCTGGGCCAAGGTGAGGGCAAAATAATACCTCCCCTCTTGGGATAACCTGCAAGAACCGCTGTGCTCCATCCTTCTCCCCTTACCTGCCCTGAGGAAGGGGGCCTATTCCTCAGCTCTGTGGCCCTGCAGGGCTGCTTTTCTAGGTCATCCGGGGGCCGTGCCGAAGATCAGGTGCCAAGAGAAATTCCCAGTCATTGGTAGGATTGAAGAGACTGGGAAGTAGATCATCACAGCATCTCAATAGGTCATCTAGTCTCAAGAATTATAGGAACAACATCCAAGTCCCTGCTCCGCTGTGTCGGGTATACTTGGACCCAAGTTTGAGCTTATAAATAAACCCTCATGTGTTTGCATGGGGGAAAAAAAAAAGAATTATAGGAACAAGCTAGCTCAAATCTACATTTCACTTGGCTTTTTTTTTTTTTTTTTTTTTTAAACGACAACTGGGAACAGTGGAAAGAGTACTGGATTCAGAGCAGGAAGATGTGGTTTCAAGTCTTAGCTCTCCCATTTGGAAACCTGAACTTCAATTTACGATAACTAAGAAAGCCAGGAGATGATGCTGGGAGCACTAAAATAGGTAATGTAGGTGCCAGTGCTCTAAATAACACGTCAGATGCGAGACCATTCCCGGGGTAGATGTCCAGCTTTCACAGTATTGCAGGACACGTCTATCACTGGCTCTGTTTCGGGGACACAATTATTGTCTGGGTTTCCCTTGCTGGTTCCCCCTCCAGCAAGCTGAGCCTTGAGTGTTAGGGTCTGCAGAGTGCTAGCTCCATCTCCTCTCCCCCTTCTATTGTCCGAGGGTGATCTTATCTGGTCTCATGACTTAAGCACTAACAACCGCAAAACTTCACACAGGAGATCCAGAGCCATTTCCCAACTAGGTATCTCCCACGGTTCCCCGCAGGCGTCTCAAACTTGGTTCAGAATGGAACTTGCTGTCTTTCCTCCATCCCTTCAACATCACGCATATGGTCTTGATGAAAAACACAGTGAACCATCCTGTCTCTGTCTTTCTCTCTCATCCTTACTGTTTGAGTCATAATAATATAAGGATTGGGGAATCCCCAGGTGGCTCAGTGGTTTAGCGCCTGCCTTCGGCCCAGGGCGTGATCCTAGGGTCCCAGGATCGAGTCCCACGTCAGGTTCCCAGCATGAAGCCTGCTTCTCCTTCTGCCTGTGTCTCTGCCTCTCTCTCTCTCTCTCTTTCTGTGTCTCTCATGAATAAAGTCTTTAAAAATAATAATAATAGTAATAATAATAATAATAATAATAATAATAATAATAATAAAGAAGGGCTTGATCTGTTTGGATTGACCTGGGGGCTGTCAGGGACTTAATTAAGATCAGTGAAAGGACAAAAGTTAAAACTTTTAAAGGGGATTTATTTAGTATGATACCATTTTATGGAAATTAGCAAATAAACCCCACTATGTGCATTTATGTATATGTGTATATATGCATGTATGTATCTATATGTACATGTATGTATATATTTTATTTATTGCATACAATTATTATATATAGATGTATTTATGCATTTATTATATATATATATATTTTATAGATATGCTTGTAAGAACACATGAAAAGTTGTGGGAAGGTACACACCAAACTAACATCCTCAGGGGAGACGCAGAGGGAGTCGACACGTTTTCCTTCCACGACTTGCTTTCATGAGCATGTATTTGTGATATTTTTAAAACAATAAAAATGTGAACTCAAAAAGAACACTCACAATCTTTACCTAAACCCCTTAATAAAGATGTAGAGTCCCAGGTAGTTTTCTTTAATTGCCAGAAACTAGAAAATGTTTAGGTCATTTTACCTTCAAAATACAGTTCGATTCCCTTAAATCACAGTTTAAAAGATCCCGGGTTTTGGGTTATCAGTGTTCTGGGTCATCAACGGGGGCCGCTAACCAAATTCCTCTCCTCTACTCCCACCTGAGGGCATATGGAATAAACCTGGAAATCAGGCGGGGAGCCAAGCAAAGGGGGAGGAGGAGGGGGCCGTCTCCTACGGGCCCCACGGGCCCCACCGGCCCTCCCCGCAGCCACGGGGAGGGCGCAGGATGCGCTGGGCCCAAAGGAAAGTTCCGGAGGGCCCAAGGTCCCTCGCTGCCCAGCTGCTCACCGACGTGAAAGTTGTACCCGGAGAGCTTCATCCCTGCCCCTCCAAAGCCAAGGATGCCCGAGGTGGAGGCCTGGAGGATGGGAGGCCTGGAGGACAGGAGGTCTGGAGGCCGGCTACCCTACCCAAGGGCTGTGTGCCCCACAGGGGATGCGCTCTCCTGAGCCTTCCTGGGGAGGGGACAGGCTTGTGGGGGGCCTCGCCCGGTGGGGGGTGAGGGACGGGGGCGGGGGAGCAGAAGCCGGGGGTGCAGACGTAAAGCCTGCGCCCCAACCCCTGCTGTGCCCGCGGTTCAAGAACTCTGTGACCCTGGCCTAGGACAGCCTCGGGGAGGAAGCAGGGCGCCTCGAACGAGCCCCGGGGACCCGAGTGCGCTGACAGCTAATAGGCTTGGGTCCTGAGCCAATGAGTCACCGAAGACAGTCCTGAGTCTCCATGAGCTTTTTCATCCACTGTTGGTTGACGCTGTGGTGGATGCTTCTTGGAAAGAAACGAGGTGTTTAAAAATCAATAAATATAATCCAGGGTGAGACAAGTTACTGAGTCTCGCTCAGGGAGGGAGGATGAGGAGGAGGAGCACCGAGGAGGACCGAGCGGGCTAACGCAGGCCCGGCGGGATGTCTGGTCCTCAGGAGACGTCACCCCCGTTCCCCTTGACAGGGGTGGCCGCGGGGTCCAGGCAGGAAAGGTCAATGCTCGGGACAACCACCCTCCTTCTCAATTAAGGCCAAAGTATTTTTGGATGCACAATCCATGTCAATTTGCGTAATCTCTTGCCTATTCTGTGCTTATTCTGGGGATAAATAGATGACTTCAGCCGTCAGCACTGTCACTCCAGTCCTCCCCGTGAGTGCCAAGAACATGCATCAAAGAAAGAGAGAACAAAAGAAAGAATTAAAGGAAGAGAGAGAGGAGAGGGGAAGGGAGGGAAAGAAGAATAAAACTAGCTTGTCGAATAAACTACGACACAAGTGAAGGCCCCTCGAAGAGCGGCTGGAATTTTCATAATACATCCTACAGGGGAGCAGGAGCCCTGGCGACTAGGGAAATGGGGCGTCTCCGGACGTTCCAACAGGCCGCCTCTCTTCTTGTTGCCCTTTGCCTTTAACACCGGGCTGGCCTCAAACGGAGAAAATTCTCTCTTTTCCATTCAGGTGGTCCCTTCGCTTGACCTCGCGGAGTATCACGAGGCCTTTATGTTGTGTAGAAGATATTATTCCACACCCAGCTGGGCTTATTTTTTAAGATCCTCCATCCAGGCATGAGTCAGACTAAGGATGAGTAACTTAGCCTTCTGGGCAAAAAATCACTCAAAGACCGAAAGAAGAAAGTACCACCACATCCTAAATAAATCTGGCAAAAAAAAAAAAAAAAAATCAAGTTTTAAAATCTTTTTTAGTTGAGGAGGGTAGTGGTGGAGAGAATGAAAGAATTTAAAAGTTTAAACTAATTTTTTCTTTGTTTATTTTGCCTCATGTGTCCCTGGATGTCATCCTCTCTTGTTCTATCTCTCATGTGTGCTCACGCTCGCTCTCTTTGATGCATCCAGTCTCTCTCTCTCTCTCAACTTTCCAATGTAACGGTGTCCTGAAGCCCTGACCCGCCCCCGCAAACACACACACACACACCTCCCTTATTCCCACATTGTCCTTCAGCTCCCACTATATTCCCTTTTCCCTTTGCAGCAAAAGTTCTGGAAGCGTTGCTGCTTGTCTGGTCTCATCTTCCCCATTCCCCAGCTCCTCTCTTGTCCACTATGACCTCCTCTATCACTTCCCCCAAACCCCCTTTGTCAGGGTCACCAACGATCTCCTTGTAAACAACTTCAAAGAACATGTCTGTGTCTCCAGAGCTTTGGACATGGTTGACCACGGTCCCCTCTTCTTTATCCTGGGTGTCACCCTCACCTTATTGTCTGCTCATTTCACAGACACTTCTTCCTGCTACCTTCCCTGGCTCCTCCTCTGACAGATCTTTCTTTCCCTTTCTTCCTTCCTTTTCCTTCTTTTCCTCTGGTCTTTCCTTCCTTCTTCCTTCCTTTTTTTTTTTTTTTTAAAGATTTTATTTATTTACTCATGAGAGACAATGAGAGAGAGAGACAGAGACACAGGCAGAGGGAGAAGCAGGCTCCATGCAGGGAGCCCGATGTGGGACTCGATCCCGGATCCCGGGATCATGCCCTGAGCCAAAGGCAGACGCTCAACCGCGGAGCCACCCAGGAGTCCCTCTTCCTTTCCTTCTATCTTTAATGCATGTTCTGGGCACTCATGGGAAAGACTGGAGTGACAGTGGTGATGGGCGGAGTCATCTATTTACCCCCAGAATGAAGTTAGATTTCTCTGGGTTCTTTGCTTCTCCATCTACACCCTCTTTAGAGGATCTCATTCATTCCGTGGCTTTAAAAACATCTCTGTTAATGATTCCCAAAATCATAGATCTGTTTTCAATGCCGCAGGGTCATATGTGCCACTGCCTTCTTGTTAACTGTACCTCCCAGGCTTTTCAAAGACATCGCAGACGAAAAGGTGCTCTTGATCCTCTCCGACCCCTATCCACCCACCCCAACCAAACCCTTCCAACCCACTGTTCTCCATTTGAGTCAATGGCACCAACAGAAACTAGGAATTCATTCTCGATCCTGTCTCTACCTCCCACCCCCTCCACACACACATAAAGAGTAATTTCGGGATCCCTGGGTGGCGCAGCGGTTTGGCGCCTGCCTTTGGCTCAGGGCGCGATCCTGGAGACCCGGGATCGAATCCCACGTCGGGCTCCCGGTGCATGGGGCCTGCTTCTCCCTCTGCCTGTGTCTCTGCCTCTCTCTCTGTCTGTGACTATCATAAATAAATTTAAAAAAATAAATAAATAAAGAGTAATTTCCATCCATCAGCACATCCCAAAATTTCCTCTTCCAAATTAGAGCCCTCATTGCCCACCGATCTTCACCTCCATTCTCACCAACTTGCCCCTGGCACCATGCCCTCTTACCTTGGCTGGGAACTAAAAAAATAACTTGAAAACGAGGCTCCCTGGCTTCACTCCTGCTCTTTCACTATCCAGTCTCCAGAAAGGGCCAGAAAGGTCTTTTTTAAAATGCAGGTCGTAGGGCAGCCCTGGTGGCACAGCTGTTTAGCGCCGCCTGAAGCCCGGGGCGTGATCCTGGAGACCCGGGATTGAGTCCCACGTCAGGCTCCTTGCATGGAGTCTGCTTCTCCCTCTGCCTCTGTCTCTGCCTCTCTCTCTCTTGCTCTGTGTCTCTCATGAATAAAAAAAATAAAATCTTTAAAAAAATATTTTAAAAAATGCAGGTCATGCTTATGTCTCACTTAAAGCCTTTGAATAACTTCCTATCATTCTTTGAAAAAAAAAAAAAAAGCAAACTATTACTATGGGGATCTGGCCCCTGCCCGGCCCTCCAGGGGTATCTCAAGCCACACCCTCTCCCCTTACCACTCATTCCCAAGCCCCAGAAAACACTCACCTCCTTCCCCTTCCTGCCTTCGCATCCCTGCTGCTCTTCCCTGGACCTTCCTACGGCTGGCTCCTTCTCCGCTGGAGGATCCCAGCTCAGGAGTCACCTTCTTAGAAAGGCTAAGTTGGGCCCCAACCCTCCGTCATTCTTTATCACAGAACTGTGTTACTTTTGCGGCACTATGAACTGCACGTATTATGATATCGTGATAGTCGGCGTTTAAGAAGGCCCCGGGGATCCTAACCTCCTGCTGTTCACAGCCTCCGTGGTTCCATCCCCACCATATAGCAGAGTCGATCTGAAGCGATGATGTGTCCCTTCTCTGAGACGAGGTTATAAAAGAGGCTGCAGCTCCCGGCCTGCTTGTCTCTCCTTTCTCGGATAACTTGCTCTGGAAGAAACCAGGTGCCATGTGGCACCCAGTGCTGTAGAGAGTCTCAGGTGCTAAAGTAGCAAAGCCCGCTGCCAATAGTCACCAAATAAGCCTGGGAGTTGGTCCCCTAGGCCGTCGAGCCTTAAGCCTGAGCTGACCCCTTGACCACAGTCTCCTGAGAACCCCTGAGCCCGAATCGCCCGCTAAGCTGCTCCTGGATTCCTGGCCCTCAGAAGCTGTCTTCCCGCGAGAAAGACTAACTCGCTGGCTCACTCCTGTATCATCAGTGCCAGAGCTCTGCCTGACACACGGTAGGCCCTTGGGACACGTTTGCAAAACAAGCAGGCTCCATGCAGGGATTAATTTATCACTTAATAGTTTTAAAATATTTGCATGGCAAACTAGGCATTGCCACTTCTTCATGAAAAACCTGAGACCTCAGGCCATTTGTTCGCAGCCACCCTCCCCATATATCACGGAACTGGCGCTCCAACCCGAGCCTCTCACATCAGCCCTGGTATTCACTTTCCTACACACCTTGACCTCTTCTCGGGCACCCACAGAGCAGGGCTCTGTCATTCTGACTCTCACGCTTCGACACAGAGCACCCAGCATGCGGGCATCCTGCGGCGGCCACTTCCTGCCCACCCAACCTGTGGCTTGATTCATCAGACTGACTTGACCCAAGTCATCAAGACAGAAAAATGCCTAAATTAGGAACACAGAATTATTCGTTCCTCCCTAAAAGGGTAAGGAAAATGTATTACATGACTTCTTTCCCCATCCAAAACCATAAACGGAAGCAAAAACATGCTTTAAAGTCCCCAGGGCTCCATTTTAAATATACTACCAAGTTTCAAACTCTCAGAGGACTTCTAAAAGCATTTATTTTCTTCGATCCCTTGATAAATATTATTTGAAATATAGCAAGTTCTTGAGTATCTGGGGTGATTTATTACTAAAGAGATTACTTGAGGGTCCTCCTCTCTCCTGCTTAAGTAGGTCCCAGGTTGGTGCAGAAAAAGCATGTTTGGCTGAACCCATGACTAAGTGACCCAAAAAAAGGATTCACAACTTAATTAGAATGTGTTTCTTTGTGCCATTCCTGAGCCAAATACAACCTTATGTCAAGAGATGAAAAAAATCTCAAATACATATATTAATTAGCCTTTAAAAGTAAGTTTTAAGAAAAAAAATTTATTTCAAAAAATTTGAAATTCCCATTATCCTCTCTCATGTACCTGTAAGAAGAAACTAGCCCTGAGGTAGAATTATCTGAATCAAATTAGGATCCCAACTTTGCCCCAAGAACATTCTTAATATATTACCTCTGATTTATCATATGTAAAATGGGGGTAAAAATATCCCTGCCTTATAAGGGTTTTATTGTGAGGATTAAAGAAGTGGTTAGAAGAAGATGTGGTGCACGGGACTTGCTGTCTGTCCGCTATTAACATCGTTCTAGTTGTTGCTACTCTTTGTTGTTGTTACTATAATAATAATAAGAATTACTATAAATATCTGAAAATTTTAACATTTACCTTCTGCATGCAAGATCTACTCAGGACATAGAAACACCCCCTCTCCCAACTGTTTTCCCCATTATGGCCATTTAAAGTAAATCCTTTCTGTATCTTCAACCCTCCATGGCCTAAACAAAAACATCACTGAGGAAGGATCTTGGAGAGAGCCCTGCGTCCTGTTCCAGGTTGCACACGGCCTTCCTAGGACATTTTGATTGTGTCTCTAATCTTCTTTGTGTCCTAATCTTCTTCCACCAGAAAACTTCATGAGCCCTGGCAGTGGAGGGAGCCTTGGATGGTGGCTACAGGACTGAAGAACTATCAGAGGACCTGGTCTTTGTTTGAGAGACACTGGCAGAAGGGTTCGTATCATTCTTATTCTGTGGCTTCAGGGTATAAAACGGGGGTAGGGGAGATAAGCATTCTTGGGTCAGATGTCTCCAATCAGGATTAGCTTTCCTGAGACATTTCTAAGATAAAATCTAGATTGCCTTATCTCCCACACCTTGAGATAAGAGGGAATATTTATAGGACAATAGATGTTTGGGAGCTAGTTTACCTGACAGATTTTTTTTTTCCTCACCACCAGAATTGTTCTCTCCATCATCCCCATTTAGGAAAGTAACATATTCAATTGTTCCAGATAGATAGATAGATAGATACCTAGATGATGATAGATAGATAGATGATAGATAGATGATAGATAGATAGATAGATAGATAGATAGATAGATGATAGAATCTCATTAAAGAAACATTAATGATGTATGATGGAGTAAATCCATTTCAGCCATTTCAATAGAAATTAAAGAATTTTCTTTACCTGGTGAAAGAAAAATTTCTGAGTTTTGTATACGTATGCTGACATATGACACGACATCTATATACCTCCAGTCAAAAGTGATTTAACAGAAACTATAATCAAGACAACTCTAGAAAAAGAAGCAAAAAGTTCCCTTTAGTGTCTTCCCAGAGTAGGATTTTACTCCAGAGCCTGCATCTTTAAACTCTGCTACACCATGTGCCGTTCTGATAGATTCCAACTAGGATCTCTTCGAAATGACTAGCTCTAGCTCCAGCCTCTTTCTTGAGGCCCGTGTCCAGATTCCTAACGGCCTACAAGGCACTTGTGCTTGAATATCTGACAGAAGAAACCTCAAGTTTAACATGGAATCAATCATTCCTGCCTCAAAGTTCCCATAACCCTTCGGCTAGACTACCATCATGGTCCTTATCATACTACGACTTAATGATCTACCCATGTTTCAGTCCCTACTTCTAGAATGTGAGTTCCCAGAATGCAGAGACCTTTTGAAAAATCTATATGTCCCTAGTTTTAGCACATGACAAGTATTTGACAAATGTGTTTTGAACAAATACCTGACTAACTACAGTTATGACTCAGGTTAATAAGAACGCACCAGGATCAAGCAGACAGAGTAGGGACAGGCTGGCTGGCTGAGTCGGGGGAGGGGGGTAGGATAAGTGGGTACAAAAGGTCAGAGCATAAAGCAATCATCATTACGGGTCTCTAAACTACCTTAACCACACACCTGATACTTGGGAGTTGAAATCATAATGAAGCTCTAAATTGTCATCACTGCCTTCGTCACTTTTATGTCAGTTCTCCTGGCAACTGGCAACGGGTTTTGCCAGAGTGTGGGAGAATTTCATGTTCAAAGCTTCGGGGAAACCTGATACTTCTTCCTTTTCAAATGGGTCAAATGTCAAGCAGTGAACAGAGAGTGGCTCAGATTCATAAAAACCGCACCAAGATATTTTGGCCCCTTGGAGTCTTGCTCAAGCCAAAAATGTCCTAGCACGTTGAGGCAACCAAAGATGTCATTTCCCAAAGCTGTAAAATTTGGCTCTCCCATGGTTCCAAGACATTTCTCCAGAAGTGCACCTTCTGCAGAAGATAAAAGAGTCCACCTTGGGCGAAAAACTGTCCTCTTCTAATACAGGAGACTCTCCAATATTTGAAGGGCCTATAGGTTCAGGAACATGGAGTTGTACAAGCTTCTATACATAGAATGATCACAATTTCTCTTCCAAATGAGACACTTTTGAAATGAGACACTAATAATAATCACACTGAGATAACAGCATAAACTGGGACTGTCCCAGACACACCAGGACTTGAGGTTACCCAGGTTGTACAGAAGGATTGAAGTCCTTGGGAATGTTTCCACAACTCTCTTCTCATGCAGTCCTGTAAGTTCTAAGTTGGAGCCTGCTATCTTTGAGTTTGTGCTAAATACAGACACTTTAAATAATTTTCATGCCCCTAATTCGATTACTTCATCTACCAATATTTGGAGACAAAGACATGATGGATTTTGACCAGTCTATATAAATCCTATTTCATTATTCATTTCAGTCTTTCAGCAAACTTTGGTGGAGCATCAACTCCAGTTTGGGAAGCTATTGGCACTAATAGCCACAAAAATGAATGACACACACCTCCCTTCAAAGTCCGTGTGCTGCTAGGCGAGATCCATGAAACAAAGTAATCACGATGCAATATATTCAAATGCCAGAAGCATGTATTTCCCAAGAGGGCATACAGGACTAGTTAAAATTCTTGAGGCTGCAACATCTCTCACTACACCACGGCATCTCACCTTGTGATGTGAAACCCAGGTAAATTGTCACTCTTCCCTGCCCCACTTTCCTTACTGAGGTCTATTTGTATCTTAGTTCACAACATATACTTAAAGTTTATAAAATTACATGTATTTAAATATCTTCCATAATTCAGGTGGTTAACTAAAAAAGAATTCTCCTCCCTCCTCCCTTTCTTCTGGCTTTAAATTACATGGTTCTATGATTGTCCTTTGCCTTTTATTCCACATGAGTCAAGGTTTGCTTTGCAGGAGTACTTATTAAGAAATTATGGCCATTTGAGCCACATTGCAAAATACAGCACACAGGTTTGAGTGGGAAGCCTGATGAATGAACAATCTGAAATTCCCCTTAACTTCAGTACCGCTAAAAGGCCTCAGCTTACAAGGCGACATTTTTATGAGCTTCTCTTTTGAAGAATTTAGAATTCTATTCTGTAGACCCGATCAATTCCCTTCTGAGAGTTGCTACATGTGCTTCTATTTTCCCTAATGATTTTAAAAGTAATTAACACCTCAGGGTTTTGTATTTACCCAGTCATCTAAGGATTGCAAGACATGTACCTGGCTTCATTCCCTTTGAAATCAAGAAAGCTTTTCAAATGAGGATGTTTATTTGAGAAAAGTGAACAGTGAAATTAATTCATGCATTCCTGTATCTGATGCCTTATATTATTTCCCCCATTTTACGTTGTTGTAAAGTAAAATTTGGTGGACATCCATGACACTGCAGCAGCCGCCTCTATGTGCTCCCTTCTCCCAAAACCCTAGCTAGCCCTGGTGGCTACTCTGGGTGTCCCATAGTCTTACCTAACCCTACCTATCCTAGTCATAATCCATGTCCAGAGTGGCCATCTACTCAAACTAAGCCACTCATAGCATGCTGCTAATTTATTCAAAATAGAATTTAAGACAAAAAAAGAAACAGGCCAAAAAAAAAACTCACATTATTTTGGCTCTTAATAAAAGTTAACACTCCAAGAAGGAAATGTAAAGATCAAGAATAGTAGGTCTTTATCATGTCAATGGCCACACACTTAACAGCATAGTTTTGAAACTTGGAGAATGGGAATGATGGAAATGCAAATCACAGTCCAGCAAGGAGATCCTAAAACTCTTGGCTCTGAAATCAATAAACACTTCAGAGGTTCTGAATAACAAACTATCATGCAGTTGTTAAGTGATAACCATAAAACTTTGCACAGGACAAAGAAAGAAAAAATATATTATTAAATACCCATGACATACTTGAAAAAAATTCATCATCAAGCCACAAGACTAAATCCCTTTAAATGTTTTACATAAGAAAGCATGCAGGATGCTGATTCTGAGCATAATAAAATAAAAATAAACATAACAAAAAGATAAAAAAAATCTATCCATGTGATTTGGATTTAGAACATTCTTCTGGAAAATTACTGAATGAAAATAGTAAATCAAAATGGAGACTACAGACTGAATAGAAATGTATGACAAAGAGAACAAACTATCACAATCTTTGTGATGCAGCTCAAATGCTTTCTATACAGTTAAACATACTCATTTAATAAAAGAAAAGAGAAAAAAAATAAAAATAGAAGCCTAAACATTCAACACTGGAGTATAGACAAATTAAGGTGAATGAAAAAATTAAAAGAAAGCAAATAAATAAATAAAAAGCCAAAGCTTCTAAAAGACCAAAGCTTTTTAGGCAAAAAACAGAAAAGACTCAAAAATCACTAGAAATAAAAAGACATCAATTATATATATAAACTTTAAAATGCAATTAGATGGAAGACTCTATCAAAATTAAATCAAAAGAGAGTTTGAATAAATCAATCTCCATAGAAGGACTCTAAACTTCAAATAAATAAATAAATAAATAACTTCATACCAAGTCCACCTGTTTTTAATACACAAATTTTATAAAACATCTAATGAAAAGACTATTGAATAAATGGTTACAGGGCATAGAAAAAGGGTAGAAAGCTTCTCCCCAATTTATTTGATGAGACAAGTATAATCTTGACATAAAAATGAATAATTATAAACCAAACAGAAAACTATGAACTCCCTTAAGGAAAAAACAAAAAAACAGCAAAAACATAAATCAAACGGTATAAACTCAAAGCCAGCAGAGTATTAAAAATATTCAAGACCAATGACAATTTAGTCCAGGATCACAATTATGCTAAACATGCATTTAAATCTTAATTAATATTAGCAGAATTAAGGAGAAAAATTATATATGTGCTGAGCCATCAGTATGCACCCAGGACTCTTCTAGGCAATGTGCATGTGGTAATGCAGTGAACAAAACAGAAGAAAGCCCTGCCCTCATGGGCCTTACATTGTAGTGGGGGAAGATAGACAGCAAACAAATAAATAAAATATAGATTATGTCAGATGGAAACAAGAGCTATAGAGAAAAATTAAGCAGAGAAGAAATATGGGGAAGAATAGGGTGTTGTGAATGTTTATTTTTTTTGTTTTGTTTTGTTTGTTTGTTTGTTTGTTTGTTTTTCCAATTCCAAAGTTTTTAATCTCAACTCTGGAAGGCTGGGCCAGGCCAGGTGCCTGGGGTCTCTGTTGTGAATGTTTTAAAGAAGTAGTAGGAGAAGGGATTATTGAAAAGCTGACATTTAAGCAAAAGCCTAAAAGGGAGGAAAGAGGAAAGAAAGATAATAAGAGTAAGAAACACAAGTCAAAGAGATGATGAGGAAGTCTGACCACATAGGACCATGTAGAAGATGTGGTACGGACTTTGCCTTTTACTCTGAATGAGCTGGGAAATCTTTAGAAGGATTTGAACAGAGACATGACTTGAATTACAAACTTACAGAATTTTTCTGGATGCTGTGTTAAGACAAAGACAAAACTAAGGAGACCAAATAGCAGGGCAGCAATCCAGACAAGAGGTGACAGTAGCTTGAATCAATGCGCAGATGCTAGAAGTGACAGAGGTAGTGAAAGGCTTCTGCGTGTATTTTGAAAGTGGAGCCAGCAGGATTTTTAAATGGATTTAGGTGTAAGGTTTACGAGAAAGACTAGAGTCAAGAACAATACCCTAGGTTTTTATCCAGAATTAGAAATTTGGAGGTGCCATTCACCGAAATGGGGAAGACTTCAGGATGAGCGAGGAGATAAGCAAGCTGTACAAACATTAATTAAACATTTAAGGCAGTTTCCAAAAAGAAAAAATGAAAGTAATATTCCCAGTTGTTGTTATTCTGTTTGAGAACATTGTTCTCAATCTCCTGGCCAAAGCAGTAAGATAAATATAGAGAGAGAAGGAAGTATAAATTTGGAGGTTAAGAAATAACATTGGCCTTATCTGAAGACAGTGTAACTGACTACCTAGAAACCCTAGAAACTAAAAGATAATAAAGACTAAAACTAAGACAGTCCAGCAAGGTAGACAGAGATGAGATCTACGTGCAAAAGTCTAGCTTTCTTATACTCCAAATTAAATTCAAAAATATTTGCATCCACAACAAAAACTATAAAATAACTAGGAATGACCTAATAAAATAAAGATAGACTAAAAATAGAATAGCTAGAGAGAAAGCATAGTATCATCAATATGTCAATTATTTACCAAATAGATCTATAAATTCATTGAAATCCACATCAAAATTCTAAGACGCTATTTTACACAAGTTGGCAAGCCAATTCTAAACTTTGCCTGGCGATCCTGGAGACCCTGGATCGAATCCCACGTCGGGCTCCCAGTGCCTGGAGCCTGCTTCTCCCTCTGCCTGTGTCTCTGCCTCTCTCTCTCTCTCTCTGTGACTATCATAAATAAAAAAAAAAAAAAAAAAAAATTAAAAAAAAAAAAAAAAGGGATCCCTGGGTGGCGCAGCGGTTTGGCGCCTGCCTTTGGCCCAGGGCGCGATCCTGGAGACCCTGGATCGAATCCCACGTCGGGCTCCCAGTGCCTGGAGCCTGCTTCTCCCTCTGCCTGTGTCTCTGCCTCTCTCTCTCTCTCTCTGTGACTATCATAAATAAATAAAAAAAAAAAATTTAAACTTTGCCTGGAAAAGAAAATATGCAAGAGGTGTCCACAAATTTTGAAAAAGAAGAAAAATGACAAAGGATTTGCCTTACCGACTAGATAAAGACTACTTTGAATATGATATATTGGCTCGGGGAGGGTCAAATGGATAAATGCAACAAATCAGAATCCAGGAATAGATCTATTTATACATGGGAATTTGACATCTGATGTAAGTGACTTTTCAAATCAATCCACATTGATCGATCAATTCAAAGTAAGAGTGATCCAATAGATAATGTTAGAATAATTGGATGTTCATATAGAAAATCTCTCTGCCCCACGGTACCCATGAAAGCAAATTTCAGATAAAGAGATCTCTCTGTTGTTCAGTATGTAGCCTCTATCCCATATGAGCTTTTTAAATTAGAATTAAATTAGAATTTTCATGAACTAAAATTAAACAAAATTAAAGCTTTGCTTTTCAGTTCCCCCTAGCCATGTCTCAAGTGTTCAATAGCCACATGTTGCTAGTACCACTAATTGGATGGGCAAATATTGAGCATCTCTATCGCTGAAGAAAGCTCTTTTGGCGCTGGAATCTTTTTTTTTTATTTATTTTTATTTATTTATGATAGACATAGAGAGAGAGAGAGGCAGAGACACAGGCAGAGGGAGAAGCAGGCTCCATGCAGGGAGCCTGACGCGGGACTCGATCGATCCTGGGACCCCAGGACCACGCCCTGGGCCAAAGGCAGGCATGAAACCGCTGAGCCACCCAGGGATTCCCTGGCGCTGGAATCTTTTAAATACTGTCTTACAATAATTTTTAGAGATGATATAGAAAAATATCTTTATAATCTTGAGGGGTGGGGGAGGCTTTTCTTAAAAAGACCACAGCAGTCATGAGAAGGAAGACTGTCAGTTTGACCACTCAAAAGTAAAAACTTATGCTTCAAGAAAGACACTAGAGTTAAAAGACAAATGACAGGATGAAAATACTTGCAACATGTGTAACAGAAAGGAATGAACTGTGAAAAAGCAGTGCGGAAAAGACCGACCATCCAATAGAGACATAGGTAACAAACCTGAACAGGCAATGCACAGAGAGACACCGTGAGACAAAAAGATGTTCCACAGCCTTACGAGTAAAACACCCAGTGAAATGGGAAAGTTTGCTTGTCAGACACACCACCTCTTGGCATGTCAACAGTAAATTAAAATATCTGAGAAATCATGTGGAGCAAAAAGCACTTTCCATCTGTTGAACTCGATGTGTCCCAAATTTATCGATCAAATTCTCCCCCGTCCCAGGTGCTGGAGCTGCAGTGTGAAAAGGATGGCCAACCAAGGTCCATAGCGGACCAGCTGCTGAATGTTTAACGGAGCAGCGTTCAAAATGATAGTTTCAATGTGCTTGTAAACAAGGGAGGCTCTTTTTTTAAAAAATATTTTATTTATTTATTTGACAGAGAGAGAGCACAAGCAGGGGGAGTAGGAGAGGGAGAAGCAGACGCCCCTGCTGAGCAGGGGGCCCGACGTGGGACTCGAGTCCAGGACCCCAGGATCATGACCTGAGCTGAAGGCAGATGCTTCACCGACTGGGCCACCCAGGTGCCCCCACAAGTGAGGCTCTTAGGCAACTTAAATAAGATTTTCTCTAAAATCTTTACTGTAGGGCAGCCTGGGTGGCTCAGTGGTTTGGCACCACCTTTGGCCCAGGGCGAGAGCCTGGAGACCCGGGATCGAGTCCCCCATCGGGCTCCGTGCATGGAGCCTGCTTCTCCCTCTGCCTGTGTCTCTGCCTCTTTCTGTGTCTCTCATGAATAAATAAATAAAATATTTTTAAAAATAAAAAAATAAAAACTTTACTGTAGTTACTTGGCAAAACTTTCTCTTCATGGATAATGCAGAAACGATTCTTAACTCTTCACTAAATTATTACAAATTTTGAGTGTGATTTAAATTAAAAGTCATTTCTGTAAAAAAGAAAAGCGTTGGTTGTCTCGTTTTGTCTCGTCTCAAATGGAGAGGAGGCTGTTACGGACCACGTACCAGGAGGACACAGGAAAATCTTGGTGGGGAGGGGCTGGGGGGGTACGAACCAGAGGCTTAGAAAGTGAAAGACTCTCAGGAAATTGTATTTATTTCTTTGGAACATGCCTCCACCTCTAGCTGAGATGCACTCGTTAAAAGAATCTACTTTCAGCCAAAACGATTTTTTATCTTCTATTTTCCACTGAATTTTATCTTCTATGTTGTCCTAACTTCCCCAGAAGCCTCTCATCAGCGTATTTGTTCAGCCTGTTTTACTCACATAGCATTCTGACATTTTAAAGTCGAAATTTCACTGTGATACATACATCGACCCCCAAAATCATGAAAAGCAGTCTTCTCTGAAATTCAGCCTATCTGCAAAAAAAAAAAAAAGTTTTTCCAAAACTTGATTTTTTTATCAAAAACTATGTTCTCTAGCTTATCTTATAGATAAAATAGCTTTTATCTATCAAAAACTATTTTTCTCTAACTGAAATTTTTTTCCATTCAAGTGGCCTCCAAACAGCATCTTCGTAAAGAAATTTGAAAAGTGGGTGTTTGCAACTCCCTCTGCCTTTCTGCAGAATTAAAGCTCAAAATGCCTGAACTTTCATTGTAAAGTTGGTTAATAATTCCTGCCTTCGGTAGGACAGAAACCCATGTTTATTTGCAGATCGCTTCGCAGTGGCACAGCGGAGCGACCGGGGGGGACCTGCAGTCGTCCAGAGTGTTAGGTACCACTCGTGTTTCCGGGTGAAGGCTGCAGCGTGGCTGGCCCCCGCCGATCCTCTCCAGCCTTTTTAAACACGATGACTTCGTGTGCTGGAAATCACCGAATTGCTTGCTCTGGACTGGCGATTTCCACGGCACGGGAACGGTCCGAATCTTTAAAAATGATTCCTTCATTATCAATCAGATCTTTGAAAATTAGCTGTCGCTGCTCGGACAAATCATCCCTCCCTAATAACCGGCTTCGGAACCCAGGGGACCCCTTTGAAGTTGGGAGCTCTGCCTCCTAAGCCTCCTTCCCGCCTCTGGAAATTACAGGCTCGTCCCTTTTGCCCTGAACCCTTCCCCCGAGCTCCCTATTTTGGACCCTCGGCTCCCTAAAGCAGCATTCCTCGCCGCGGATGGTGAAGCCACTGTCCTAATCTGCCGTTAAGTTTAAAATCTGATAATAATGGTGCCTTTACCTCGAGAGAAATCCTACAGGCAAACATGTCAGATTGGCCCCGTTTGACTGAGAACAGATCCAAGCCACTGGTCATAAAGGGTAAACACTTAAGACATTTAACCCAGTCCAACGGTACTAAATGGAAGGGGATGGTCATCTGGATTATGAATCACCTAATTGACATGTCAGAAAATAAGCATTTTATTGACAGAAGGTGATTGTAGGGGAGAGTCATTTTTCACGTAAATAGCCAGATACCTTCCCTCTCTCTCTTGGCATTCATACTTCGGGGGGCGGAGGGGGGCAGGGAGCGTGCAGGGGTGCGGTGAGGAAGCAAGTAGTTCTCTGCTGCAACTCACCCCCGCTCCACACGCCGCAGCGCGCGGATTTCTTGCTTTGGCCTTTGTTTCCACGGCGCTTCAGGTATCGGGAACCGTGTGTGGTTTCTAAACAGATCTTGATCTTTTTACCAGAGACCTTGAACCTTCTCTGTCCCTCCTATTAGCAGTTTCAAGGAGGAACTTACAAGGAAAGGTTGGTGTCACTCTCTCGTCTCAGTTGGACCCATTTCACTGGTTAGTAGGACAATGACATTGTCAGAACACGCAGACACACACCGACATGCACACGCGTGCACGTGCACACGTTTACCATCATGGGCATGAACGGACCCCAAAGTGGCCCAATCTGTAAGACATTTGAGGTTAGGAGCCTGTTGCCAACCATCTCTACGTCTCCCCCTAACCCCACGCTCCCCCAGTGGTGATTCCCACGGGTGCTTATGCACAGTAGCCATTCAACTATTTGTGGATTCTGGTTTGTTCATTAAATGCTTGGTGATTTTTTTTTAATTTTATTTATTTATGATAGTCTCACACAGAGAGAGAGAGAGAGAGAGAGAGAGAGGCAGAGACACAGGCAGAGGGAGAAGCAGGCTCCATGCACCGGGAGCCCGATGTGGGATTCCATCCCGGGTCTCCAGGATCGCGCCCTGGGCCAAAGGCAAGCGCTAAACCTCTGCGCCACCCAGGGATCCCAAATGCTTGGTGATTTGATTTCAATTTGTTGATGCATGGATTCCAGAAAATGTGACCAGGCGCCCTCATGACCGGGTTATCGAATTTAAACTGAATTTTTTTTTTTTTAATGGAGCCAAATCCCTCTTGCACTGATTTCTGGGTTAAAAATCCTAATTTATTTTAATTCTAGGAGACATGATAGGCACTCAGTAAGTATTTGAGGAAGTCACCTTACCTGAACTATCTTCCATGATGGGATTTTCAAACTAACCCCCCAGTGTCCAAAATGTCTCATTCCTTACTGCGTAGGGATGTACTTTTCACCGTTGAAACCCTTTTCTGGGAAAAGAACGGCCTTCGTCTAACTTACTTCTGTACTCATGAGATCTTGGCCGAATAAGGTCTCTAGTACTACAGTTTGCCTTGTAGAAATAAAAGCTTTCGACATTCTGGGGAGTACGATAGTCGGCACGGAAGGTTGAACTTCAGGCTTCGCGCACGGCCAGTAACAGGACGGGGGCAAGTCCACCGGATAAACCTAAATAGTAAGGGGAAGAATGCCTGCGTGGAAATCAGAGGCAAGTATTATATTTGTAGGAAAAACCACACACGGTTCTGAAATACCAAGATGCCACGGGGTGTTATATTGACTTGTAGGAGTTTTTTTCTTCTTTTATGATTTCTGCAAATGGTCAGATTCTAGATCCGTCTGCCCCCCCACGGCACCTACCCCCCTGCAAGGGTGCCCAGCGCTCCTGCCCTTGCGAGTGTACGTGAAGCGGGTGGAGGCGTAAATACAGACTGAAGAACTGAGGTTGGAGCCTACGACGCGTCTCACTGTCCCCGGGCACCGGCTGCAGCCTGGACGGTGACTTGCTGAGCCCGGAGGAGCCAGGACGGGACTGAAGGCTCCCTCGTCGCCGTGGGAGGCCACTGCAGTGCCCTGCACCCTCGGGCTCCTCCATGAAAGGACTCCGTGGGGACGGTGGGAGCTCACGGGGACAGCGACCCCTCCACGGCCTCCGGGAAGGGCCAGCCCCGCTCCTCTGTCCCCTAGTGCAAGGTTAATCCATGGGACTGGGTTAAACTGCAGGACTGTTGGCTACTAGTGACCCGGAGAAGGGAGGAAACCCGGAGGTCCCTCTGATTCGGGAGCAGGGAGGCGGGGTGCCTCGACTGCAGCAAGGATGTGTCCCCCCGGCTCGACGGCGGGGGACCCAGAACGCCCGGAGGTAGCATGGGAAGGGCAACCTCCTTCCCCTTCAGGCCACCCCCCAGCTCCAGTCCCCTGAGGCTCATCTCCCTCTCGCGCCAGGTCTCTCAGGCCCGACCCCGTGGACGTCTGGGGCCAGTTCTCTGCCGCAGAGATTGCTCTGGCGCGGCCGGGCGACCGCAGGCCTCACAGGTGCACACGGGCCCGCACCGCACCCCGACGCCGACACCAGCAGCGCCCGTTGTGACCATCAAACGTGTCTCCAGACATGGAGAGGTGTCAGCCGGGGAGCAAATGGCCCCCGATGGAGCCACCACGTCCGGGTCGCTCCTTGATTATCTCCGGCCTCGGGAGGAAACTGTTCACTCACCTAACACTGGCCAAGTGGGCCCGACACAGCGCGCTCTGCAGTGAAACACAGAGGAGGTACATTCGGAAAGCGGCAGGAACCTAAGTAAGGTGGTTTAGGGCCCCCGGGGGGCTCGGCGGGTGAGCGGCTGCCCTAGGCCCAGGGGTGACCCCGGGGTCCCGGGTTCGAGTCCTGCATCAGGCTCCCCGCAGGGAGCCTACTTCTCCCTCCACCTGGGTCTCTGCCTCTCTCTCTCTCTCTCTCTCTCTCTGGGTCTCTCGTGAATCAATAACAATCTTCTAAAAATAAAATAAATAAATAAGTATTCCGGCTTAAAAGCAGTGCCCGAGCACAGCTCCGAGGCTACGGTGTTTGAGCTCACGCCTCCTGGTCGCTCTCCCACGATGGACGCTACCTTCCACCTTTGTCAGTCAGAGGGGCACCCCAGACACGCGGAATCCTGGAGGCTGACCCAAGGGCTCCTTGTCCCCCTGCGTCCCCAGGGTGTCCCGGCTCGGGTCCTGCCACCTGTCAAAGGACAGTCGTCTTCTCTCCGGGAACCCGAAGCAGGACAGGGCTCAGCAGCACAGCCACGCTGAGTAGCACACAGCGACCTCGGCCCTCGATCAGCAGAGGGACCCCGCTCTATTTTGGGGGGGCTGCTCCCATCGCCTCACGAGGCCGCGGCACTCCCACCATCCTCCCGAGCGTGCCCACGGCCTCCCTGGGATCTCTGGGAACCAGTCTGACAACGAGACAACGAGGGGGGAGTTTCTGGGTGCCCAGCCCCTCTAGGGCGGCACCCCGGGAGGCGCGAGGTGCCCGGGCCACTGTCCTGCGTGGAAGCCTCCCTGTGCTTCCATCACAGCAGCACCTGGTCCCCTGCATCCTCCTCCCCTCGGGTGTAGGGACGTGCACGTGCCCGAGATGAGCCCCGCGGGCCCCCCAGTCCGGGGCAGAAGAGCCGCCCAGCGAGCCCCAACCAAGCAGGAGCGACAAGCGCCGAGTGGCCGTGGGCCGGGCCGGGGTGGGCTCGGGGGAAGGCAGGCCGCCGCCTCGGGCAGGGGCTCCGAATGGCCGTGGGCGAGTCCAGGGCTGCCCGAGGTCCCAGGAAGGTTTAGGGATACACTCGGGCTCGGAGGCGTGTGTACTCCAAGGGACCAAACACAAGCCACAGCGAGAGGCGGCTCTGGGCCTCGAGCCCCGGGCAGCTTGGGCTCCAGCACCCCCGGGAACGGGTCCGACCCCCGCCACGCCCCGGGTGGAGCAAGAGCCCGCACCTGCCCAGCGCGATCCGCATCGAGTTTTGTTTTATGAATTCCAGGATGTCAGGAGCCTGGACGACCGGAGGCCCTCCTAAGTGATCTTCAGCGGGAACGTGTGGGGTGAGGATCTCCGCAACGGAAACCCTTTCCCAAAACATTCTCGGATTTTAATTCTCCGACCTTCCTTTAGATATGATGATGTCCATCAATCCGACCCCGTCTAATAAGGAAGCAAACTAGTAGTCTGACCAGCACGTAGTCGGGGCACACGGCCTCCCCAGCCCAGCTAGAAGCCCCGTCGTGGTTTAGTGGCCAAAACCTGAACTTGGCCGCGAGTGGCCAGCGCCCACCTGACAGCTCCGCGCGGGAGCCGGCGAGGCATCTGGAGCTCAGCGGGACTCAAACCACCCACTCGATCGCCTCCTGCAAACTCGCTCCCCCCCGGGCTTCCCGGCTCGGGGTACAGGTGGCCCAGGAGCATCTGGCCCGTCGCTCAAGCCCAGAGCAGGCAGCCACTGGAGCCGTGCGGATGCCACAAACCTCTTCCGTGTTCTTCCTCAACAGGCAGCCAGGTGACCCTCGTCACCAGCTCCCCCAAACCTCCGCAGTCGGGAGCGGTTCCGTCCCCGAGCTCTGGCCGTAGGATGTGAGCAGAAGTGATGCCCCCGGATCTGCACTGGCCCTTGCGATGCTGCTCCACGTGGTCTTCCAGGCCCTGCTCCTGGTGATTCTGGAGGCCGCCCGTGGACCACGGAGACCCCACAAGATGCAAGGACCTAAATGTGGGAGGCACACCTCGCCCCCTCTCCCGCGGACCCACACTGGCTTGTGATACGTGCAAGGAAAGAGCTTTTAGAGGGCAAGTCACCGAGTCGTGGAGGGGCCAGAGGGTCAGAGCGGTCACCCCGACGGACACATCAGCCTGTTAGCTCCCCGTCCTTCCCACATCCAGCCCCTTACCCGAATTCCCAGAATTCCTGCATTACGATCCACCTTCAGCTCTTCCCCTCCCCACACCGTCGCTACCTGCGCCTTGGTGCAGAGGGCCACCATGTCCTGCTTGAACATCTGCAGTGGCCCCCGCGTTCTCATTCGTGTGGCTCTCAAGTTAATTCTCCAACAATAATGATCCTCACCAGGTTCCCACTGCACGTGCAATTGCATCCACTACGCTCGCGGGACCCACACCTCCGCCCTCACCCGCCTTAGTCCCCTCTTCCTTGGCTGCACACCAGCCTCTTCGGACTCCTCCCTGTCACCTCGGGGTCCTCATAGCTTCTGTTTGTTCCCAGCACCTGAGATGGGCTCATGGTGACTTCCACTACGGAGGGTCCTTCGTCATCCTCCAAGTCATTATCGTCAGCCTGGGCTCTCCAGGGGACCTCTCTGAGTGCTCAGTCTAAAGCAGATCCCCAGATTATTCTCTCCGGATGTCCCGCTTTTTCCTTCATGGCACTCAACCGTTAGCAATTATATACTTATATTTGATTGTTTAAAATCTGTTTCAACGACAAATACCCACCATTTGCTTCGACATGAATGGAACTGGAGGGTATGATGCTGAGTGAAGTAAGTCAATCGGAGAAGGACAAACATTATATGGTCTCATTCATTTGGGGAATATAAAAGAAAGTGAAAGGGAATAAAGGGGAAAGGAGAAAAAATGAGTGGGAAATATCAGAAAGGGAGACAGAACATGAGAGACTCCTAACTCTGGGAAATGAACTAGGGGTGGTGGAAGGGGAGGTGGGCAGGGGGTGGGGGTGACTGGGTGATGGGGGTCACTGAGGGGGGCACTGGACGGGATGAGCACTGGGTGTTATTCTATATGTTGGCAAATTGAACACCAATAAAAAATAAATTCATAAAAAATAATTAAAAAAATAAAAATAAAATCTGTCTCGACTACTAATTATATGGTAAAGTCTACAAGTGCTGGGACCTTGTCCAGGTGATCACCACTGACTACGCAGCGCCTAGCCCAGTGCCTGACGCGTGGTGTATACTCCATAAATATCTGTTGAATAGATGAATGGATTGATACAGATTGATCACGGACTCTGTGGGGAATCCATCGGTTCCTTTCTCTGCCAGGACAACCTGTTCCTCCAAATATCATTTCATTCATAACTGTGAGAAGTCTTTGCTTTTTCACTTGTAGGCTCACACCCAGCTTTACCCGATTCGTGTTTGCACCGGGTATCAATAAAACATAACCCACTTGATCGATCAAAGGAGGCTTTTCATTGTCTTATTTTTATTTTTCGTCTCCCAATTTTTTATTATTGAAGTGTAATTGGCAGTGTTTTATTAGCTTCAGGTGTACGACACATTGATTTGACAATTCTGTACAGTACTCAATGCTCACCGTCAAGGTAGGTTTTTTTTTAAGGAAATAAATCCCTATATCACACTCACTCTTACAGCTGGGTTCAAGACATTCTATTCTTATTTCTAATAAGGGAAAATGGTCACCGTAATCCCATCAGCATACCACATGAACTATTCTCATTATCTTTTTTTTGTGGTATGGGGGTGCTGGGCAGGGGTAGAGACTGGCGGATATATGATGAGTATGAACCATGTGAAGGTGAATTAGTGTGTGACCCAAGCAGCCAAAGAGAGTTGGGGAATGTGCACCAACAAGAGATTTCCCCAAGAACCCTTCCAGAGCTCTGCAAGAAGTCTAAATCTGGGGGACAAACCCGAGTCTAGGGAAACAGAATTGAATCAGGAACAGAGTTCTTAGCAACAGTGCACAAATTCTCCTACAGATTCCCTGACAAATTCTACTCCACACGTACTACGTATTCGACTATGGCCCTTCTTGGTATATTTCAGCTTTGTGATTATTATTTTTTTTTAATTTTGGCCATCTGGGATCCTTGGCCTCCGACAGTCTTCACCTACACTGTGTGTATTTTGTACTGTTTACACCCAGGGTCGTGACATTTATATCTCAGATTTCTGTTGCCACAGACTTTAAAGGCTAGATAATACTTCACCAAATGGCTGTCCTATTCTTTTATAGGTACGACAACATAGAAGAGAGCCTACAGGCCTATAGTTTGTAGCCACACCACCTGGGTTCAGACACCAGTTCTGCTGTTTACTAGAGTCTTGAAAAACTATCCTTCTGTAAAATGGACTAATAAGAATACCTGTTTCCTGGGGTCGCAGTGCAGATCCAGTGAGGGATCTGATAGGAGATGGTGAGGCCAGTACTATACCAAGGTAGCTGTGTTTATTGTCCGATATTTACGCCCCTGATACCTGTTTAGACTGACACACAACACCCGTCTTAACGCATAAGGCTCTTTTCTTCACTGTGAATGACTCCCCCCGAAAAGGTCTTGGCCGTGTCTTAGCTGAAAGCTAACACGTAACCTTCCCGAGGAGCTGCATTCCCTCCCCGCAGCTGACAACCGCTTTACACAGACCGTGAGCAAGCTTCCCCCGAGCCAGCGCGAAGGACCAAAAAGAAAAAGCACCCGTTTGTGCTGGGCCTTGAATTCTGTGGTTGGACTCAAAGTAAACAGGCAGGTGAAGAGGTTGGGATGATGAAAGACAATAGACCATTACCCAAGACTAATGGCCTTGTAAAGGAGATAAATGTCTTTGAAGTAGCACCCTTAAAACCCGTGACCTTTAGGTTGACCTTCCCTTTCAGATTATGGTATGCAGGTTTTTTGGAGTCTGTGCAAAGTCAGCAGTTAAAACGATGGACCTTGAGAGAAACAGGTCTCGGGGAAAGGTGCCTGCCCAGGAGCATGAACTCCATTTCTTCTACCGGCTGCCCACTGGCTTCCAAGTACCCCATCACTTGCCAAAACCTGAAGCTCAATAGCTCATGTTCCCACAGGTGCACTGTCGCCTCACAGAAAATGTGTTTAGTCCCATCCCCATTGTTACAGTCCAAGCTGTGAATGCAGGAAAATTAAAAAAAAAAAATTAAAAAAACAACATTGGAATTTGGACAAATTGCCCTCCTCTTGTGAGAAGTAAGGGAAATGGAACAGACGGCTAATAACGTTAAACACCAGTCGCCTGCAAAGACGATGGTATCCCGAAGAATTACTCATTTTGCTAAGAACATCGAAGAAAAGAGAGGATTGAGGACTTTGCTAAAAGTCAATATACCTTTGATTAGAATCAATGATTTAACGGGTAATAAAGTACTACGGAGATTATTTGAAGCAACTGACATTCATACCGTATTTTTTCAAAAAACTTTCCCTTGTGACAAGAGCTCCTCTTCGTACAGAATTGTAAGATAAGAAAGCAGACGTGATCATTGTTCTTCCAGTACCTGGACCACTCATCACCTGTGGAACAGCGCCGTGCCGAGCCACGTAGGAGCCTAACACAAAGAAAAAATATATAAAACAATCTTGTCTTTCATGAACACTGCTGATATTTTGCTCATTGTAGATTTCTCACATTAATCTAGATTTCTAAAATATTACATTACAATGTTATTTTGATTACGGAGGTTTTTTGGTATGCCCTCCTCAGTCCATTAACTGTTCAATGCAGTATCATTACCCTTTAAACGTCGTTACCCTTACTCAATATTACGAGCTAGGACGCTTAGTTAAATACTATAAAAGTAGGTCTACATTTTGCACCTTGGACATACTCTGCGTCACCTCCTACAGCCCGCATGCCAATGAGTGACGCTAAGAAATTTTCCTCATTCTGCCCTCAAACTAGAGGGTAATTGGAGATATGGCTGTGTCCCACTTAACTGTTGGCTTTAATTTTATGTTCTAAATATTTTATCAAAAAAATACCTCTATCGAAAAAAATAAAATAAATAAAATAATAAAATAAAAAAATAAAAATACCTCTATCGATTTTTGTCTTAACCGAAGAATGAGGAGAGCGTCCGATAGAGATTATCAGTGCTCTTGATCTGCAATTTCCCATTCCACTTTCCTAGTGTAACATCCAGAGGCACCAAGTTCAGCTTTGAAAGTGATTTATTCTGATATTAACCTCCATTGCTTTAAATAAGACGGTGGGGTCCTACCTCTTGATTTATCAAGTAGATGCGTTATTTACTGATGTTATGATAGATATTAAATCCCCCAACACCAACACACTTTTAGCCTCCCAATACAGCTGTCACATATTTTTTTAATAAAATCAATAACTATCATTACCACTATTATAACAACACAAAATATTGTTCTCCACATAGCCAAATAGTATGGTATAATTATGCTCCTTACACAACTTTCTACTTTTACTGGTACTATCTTATTACCTCCCTTTTATCTCATAATTATCTATAAACAGATCCTCCAATATCTCAAATCTCTTCCTCTATAATGGCCTGTGTTTAAACATACCAGATGCTACATCACTTTTTTCCCCCCTTAGGAAATTCCCCGTCATTTTTCCTAATTTTGATCTGCTTGCTCTCTGGGTCGATGGATAACTGTCATTCTGAACCTGCTTTGGACAAGATCTTGTGTGGGATTTCCTATGTCTTGAAGCACTGGTTTTTCCCTTCTTTGTTGTATTCTCTAATTTCTCTGGAGTTCATCCTTTTAGCCTCCTCCAAAAAGGTGAATGAAAAGTAAATATTTCAGTACGTTGCATAATTCCATTTATTTGTGAATTTCTCAGATTTCCCCGTGTTGTTGATTTCTAACTTAGTTCCATTATGATCAGAAAACATACTCTGTATGACTTGAATTCCTTCAGTTACCAAGGCCTACTTTATGGCTTGCCTTGGTAGACTGTGTTGACTTGTTCCGTGCATGGTTGGCTCTTGACTTGTCACACACTTGGAGTGAGTGTGTACTCTCCTCGTGTTGGGTGGAGTGCTCTGTAAATGTCAATTAGGTCAAGTTGGTTGATTGTATTGTTCAAGTTGTCTTCACCCATTCTGTTCTGATTTTCTATCTCCTTGTTCCAGAAGCTGAAAGAGGAATATTGAAATTATGGATTTATATGTTTCTCATTGCAAGTCATATCAGTTTTTGCCTTATGTATTTTTTTAAGATTTTAATTTATTTATTCATGAGAGACACAGAGAGAAGCAGAGACACAGCAGAGGAGAAGCAGGCTCTCTGTGGGGATCCCGATGCGGGACTCAATCCCAGGACCCTGGGGTCATGACCTGTGCTGAAGGCAGATGCCCAACCGCTGAGCCACCCAGGTACCCCTGCCTTATGTATTTTGAAGCTGTTATTAGGTGTGGGAACACTTAGGATTGCTATAACTTCTTGATTTATTGATTCCTTTATCATTAAGAAATAACCTTCTTTATTTCTGATCATGCTTTTTGCTCTGAAGTTTACTTTTTCTGATATTAATATAGCCTGTGCAGATTTCCTTTGATTAGTTTTACAATAGTAGATCTCCCATCCTTTGACTTTTAACCTAATGATGTCTTTATATTTACACTGGGCTTCTTGTGGGCAACGTATTAATTGGGGTCTTGCTTTTTTAACCAATCTGATTTTAACTGCCTTTTAATTAAGATGTTTCTACACATTTACATATTTATTGATATAGTTGAGTTTAAATACTATCATGCCATTTGTTTTCTATTTGTCCTAACAAATAAGTAAATTGTTTTCTCATGTGTTCATTTTTTCCCTTTTTTTTTCTACTTTTTTTTTGGGGGGGGTGGAGGGGTGCTGACTATTTTTTATGATTCCATTTTATCTTTTTTTATTGACTAATTAGGTACAATTTTTGTTTTGTTATCTCAGTGGCTACTCTTGGTTTACAGTAGACATTTTCAAGTTATGACAGTCTACATTCTAGTAATATTATACGACTTCACATATGATATGAGGACCTTCCAACAGTATACTCCTGTTTCTCCCTTTCCCACCTGTATTCTATTGTGGTCATTCATTTTACTTTCTAATACATTATAGACTCCACATGTATAGTTATCATTTCATTTAAGTAGGAAATTATCTTTTAAACAGATGTGAGTACTTTCCAGGTCATATATTTACCCATGTAGATGCCACTTCTGATGCTCATCATTCCTGTATTTAGATCCATCTTTCCATCTGGTATAATTTTCCTTCTGCTTAAAGGGCTTCCCTTAACATTTCT
The DNA here is from genome assembly GCF_048164855.1 of Canis lupus baileyi. NCBI lineage: Eukaryota > Metazoa > Chordata > Mammalia > Carnivora > Canidae > Canis > Canis lupus. Next base: position 1,241,232 of record NC_132865.1, on the reverse strand, counting down.
TATAATACGGGTCTGTGGGTGATAGATCCTTTCAGCTTTCATATGTCTGAAAAGTTCTGTAATCCAACTTCAGTTTCCACGTAGATACTTTTGTGTCTTGTTCTGTTCGGGCCGCTCTAACAATACCACAGACCGGGTGGCTTATAAATAACAGAAATTTATTTCTCACAGTTCTGGAGCCTGGAAAGTCCAAGATCAAGGCACCTGCATATTCAGTGTCCAGTGAGGACCCACTGGCTAGTTTGTAGTCAGAGGTCTTCTCTCTGTGTCTTCATGTGGCAGAAGGGGCGAGGAAGGTCTCTGGGGTCTCTTTTTATAAGGACATTAATCCCATCAGGAAGGCTCCGCCCTCCTGACCAGATTATCTCCCAAAGTCCCCACATTCTAATGCTGTCACACTGAGGTGAGGATTTCAACATATGCATGTGGAGGGGCACATTTTCTCTGTAGCACTTTGGGTATGAAAATCTGGGTTGAAATTTTTTCTTTCAGTACTTTAAAAAGATTACTCCACTCTTGTCACTGGATACTAGATATTTTTTCATCCTTCTAAATACTCTTGAACTTCATCCTAGAAGTGACTTAGAAATAGTCTGATCCTTTTGGACATTGTTTTTAATATTTACTGAGCAAAAGCAGAGTAGCATTTCATTTAGGACTAATTCGTTTCCACTAATTAGGAGACATCCTCCTGACTCTGCTCACTAATGAGGTTTTCCAGTCTGGATGGTAAAGACGGGAACTGTTCCCAGACCTATATGAGCTCAAGGTACTGTTCCCACTAATTCTGTTATGTGCTGGTTCTTTGCCCAGCCTCAGTGAGGTCACTGATGAGTGCTTTGCTGAACACTTGAAGGAGCTCATCCACAGGTGTCTGGATGTCTCTCTGCTTGGCTCTGTTCTCTCCCAGGCTCTGCCTGTGAACTGCAGCCACCACACTGTTTGTTTAATCTCCTTAACCCTTAACTTAATCTCCCTGAGTTCACTTCTGTGGCCTGAAAACTCTCAAGGCAGCAAGCTGAGGCAACCTTTTTTGTCTCTCGACCCTCAGGGATCACCGTACTTTGCTCCCTAGTGTCTACTGTCTGGAAAACATTGTTTTGCATATCGTGCCTGTTTTTTTCAGTTGTTTTAGGCAGGAGGATAAGCCCAGGCCCGTTACGCCGTTTTAGATGGAAGCCAAAGTCCCTCTGTTGTATTTCAGTGTGTTTGTTGTTGAAAAGCCTAAAGCTTTACTCATTTTTGTTTCTGCGTATGTAATAAATTTTAGGGGATCGCTTTATTTCTGGTGTCCTGAAACTTCCCGAAAATTCATGATGGTGCGTTTAATATAGGTCAATATTCATTCATTGTCTTTGGTTCCACGTGGGCCTTCTCACCCTTAAGATTCATAGTTTTAACCTTGGGAAAATTTGAAGGAGGAGAACAGAGTTGGTTTTGTTTTGTGTTTGTTTGGTTTGGGTTTTGGGTTTTGAGTTTTGTTTTGTTTTGTTTTTTCCAGTAATTTTCTTTCTTTGATTTTTTTCTATTCTTTTCTTCTGGTCTTACTACTAGTTGAATGTTGGGTCTCAAGCTGATCATTTTCAATTATTTCCTTTTTTATTCTTTTTTCTCCCTGGGAAATTTCCTGTGCTTTATCTTCTTTCCTAGCAACCTCTGAGTTATTCTTGAAGACTTCTATGGTTTTTCTGCACTACCTTTGCTTCTTTTGGGTTTCTCTTTGGATATCTTTTTTCCATATTATATACACTTTTCTCTCAGGACTGCAATTTAAAGAAAAAATAGTCCAAGTGGGTGTAGATCATCGTGTTATTCCATTCTTTTGATAGCAAAGAAGTGATTGGTGATATTAATGTTCTATCAGAAGGATTCAGTAGTCAAACTCACTCACCAAAAATGGGACAATTTAAGCTTCATAGAATAATAATATCAATAGTTTGGAACACTTTAAATATGTTTAAATCCATGAGTTCATAAGAGCAGCAAGGCAAAAAAGTTTAATTGGTCATCATTAGAGAGTATCAGTGAGTCAACTCATTATTTAGAAAACTGCAAATAAAGAGAATCAAGCACTTATTATACCTTTACTGTATGCAAGCAGATATCAAACAAGGGGAAGTTTCTCTTTATGGAAGCATTACAACTCATAAATGGATGACTGGTAGAGTTAGAATATTGCCACTTTGCATCCCTTAATAAATTAATGGACGAGCATTAAAAAGTGTTAACATCCTAAAAAGAGAAAGACAGTCACGTATTATGTGCCTCCCAATGGAAGAAACACAATACCACCTGGGAATTTTTTCTTTACAAAAAAATTCCAGCCTAAATCTGATCAGGCCTTTAGATCCAATTTATAGGAAATAAAGACAACAAAGGAACTTATGAAACTACGCCACACGGATGCAACCAGCAAATCCTACCACATGGAAAGTCCAGAAAGGAAACCCTGGTTTCTTTAACAAATAAATTCTAAACAAAAAGAGAAAGATAACTAAGGACCCCATGGTGTAAAAAGATTAAAAGACATATCAACTCATTGCAAAGAGTGAAACTAATCTGGGGACTGCCACAAACTATACAATAAAATTATGACATTTATAACACAATTGTGAATTTGAACAGTGACCTGATGGTGGATGATATTAAGGAATTACTGTCAATTTATTTCAGGGCGATGTTAGGAGAGTGGATTATTTTTTTTCCTTTTTGAAGAGTCAGTATCTTTTAGGAACACACGAAATACATCCTAAAATAGCTAAGGGTGAAATGATATAATGTCTGGGACGTGCTTCAAAGTGACTCAGGAGAGTGAAAATGGGTAACAGCACGGACAAGATTGGCCAGAAAGCACTAATTGCTGACACCAAGCAACGGATGTCTGAGGGTTTATGACACATCCTCTTTACTTTTCTATACGTTCGACATTTTCTATAATGAAGGGTTTTTTAATTCAGCTATTTGGAAGTTCTGTGAGTGGTCGGAGCTTGTAATCAGCTGACTCCACCATAGCCAAGGGGTCAGCCGCCGGCTCTATGTCGGGGAGCTCCCAGGTATGGCCCGCGAAAGTATTTTCTCTGGACCAGTTCAGTGTCTCTGGAGTTTTTTGTTTTTTTTTTTTTTTTTCAGTCTCTCTCTTTCCAGTGTCCTGCACCAGGAGTTGGTCCCAGGCTACTTATGTGTCCAGAGGAGCAAGGAAGGAAGCAGCCTAAGGGGCACACGTTTCCTAACGGAGGTTTCTATCGAATTCACTCCTTCAGCTCTACACGCTCCCTGCCCTCCCTAGACCTGGAAGCCTTGAAGAATTCCAAAGAATGCACGTCTAGTGTCGTCCTTGGGGTAACATCCCCCCCTTACACAGCATCCCGGAGGGTTTCTGCTTTTTGTTTGTTCATTAATTTTCATTTTTTAGATTCCACGTAAGAGTGAAATCATAGGGCATTTGTCTTTCTCCGTCTGATTTTCACTTAGCGTAATACCGCCTAGATCCATCCTTGGTTCTTGCAAATGGCAAGACCTCATCCTTTTATGGCTAAATAATATTCCATATATAATATCCCATGTATATTATATATATACATATATACACATACAACAATATCTTCTTTATCTATCTATTGATGGACACTTGGCTTGCTTCCATATCTTGACTATCGCAACTAACGGTGCAATAAATGCAGCATAACGTATACCCTTGTCCAATCACTACGTCGTATACGTGGTACTAATGTAACATTGTGCGTCAATTCTACTTCAATTAAAAAAAAAAAAACATCAAGAAGGAGATCTTGGAGTCCTAGTATTTCCTTTACAGATTTTTAGTTCGACAAGTCTCCTGGTTTTAGTTCTATTCCTCATGCTCACCTTAAGGGATTCCTGGAACCTCTATATCCCTCAGCATCACGGGAGGAAGGCGACGGGGGGCAAGTGATTTGCCGGCCACCAACATCCTTCTTTGTCCCTCATCAGCATCTGACTCAACAGAACCTGAGCTTATGACCTGCTCCTCTCTCCTGCTCTGTCGGGGACAATTCCTTGTTTTATTTTCAGAGAATCGGCTTGAATTTCTGATCCTTTAATATTTCCTCGTTCCTTCTTGGGGCCTCGGGAGGGAGAGGTAGAGGAGGAAAACACATGAGGTCCGCGTACCCATGTAACTAGAAGACTAGTTAAGAATTTGCTGTAAAATCAAAGCTGCTTCGTGGGAGAGACCGTATCTCAGGAGATGCTGTTTATCTTGTTTACCGTCACACCTAACGCGGTCCGCCGCACTACGCTGGAATCATTCTGAATCTTATTTATAACATTCACATTTTTTTTTTTTTAGATTGCGATGTGTGGCAGGAGGTCAAAGGCACAAGAGCAGATGAAAACTCTTCTGCTCTACAAAGAAAACAGGAAAATGTCCAGAGCTCAGAAACGGATCAGTAATGTATGTGCCATCATTCTTTCTAAAGCTACATTTGAAATATTTTTGGCTTTAACTTTCCTTCCCTTATACCAATCATCTTAGTTGTTAAGTTTGTTTAGAAAGTAATTTTTAAAAGATTACACTGATAACCCCAAGCCAGTCTGAGCCCGGCTAAGTCTGCTGATGCGGGACTCTTAAAATGTCCATTAGTACACGTCTCTTGTCACTTATCACCCAGGGGGTCAAGCCTTTGGTATGAAAGTTGTTTATAAACTGGTAGCTTTATTTTTAAAACAGAAAGGAAGGCCTGAGGTGCAGCTGGGCAGAAGGCCGTTCACTTAGAGCTTCTAGACAACCACGTTGTCTAGAAGCCGAGACAGCACGTTATGAACCAGCCCCGCGTTTGTGTTTTACGGCTCAACCATTAATCACCGATCTTCTGTTGGAACTTGATGCAAAGGGTCTCGATGGCTTTCTGAAACCGTGAGGTACTGTTGGGAAGCCAAGGGTTGGTTGTTTCTTTTTCTTCTATCTAATCCCACAACCAAAAGATATAATACTAACTTTTATTAAAGGGACGCAATTTCATGAAGCTTGTGATTCTCTATCTCGCAATTATGTGGGCGTTACTGAAGCCTCCTGCGGGGTTTCCCCGAGTTTGGGGGGTGCGGGTAAAGACCTAGTTGAATTGACCTAAATCAACTAGCCGTCCAAAATCATACCTTCTTTCAAATAATAACAATTTCCCTCATGGCCGTGGGGGCCATCCATTCGTCCCTGTAAGATTTTCACTCCTGTAATTTCCTCTCCCTCCCCCAGGTATCCCTTCTAGAAGCTCACCCTGCCTCCTTCCTGCCACCGACTCCAGTTTGATAGGCGTAAGCAATCCGTATAGTCCCTTTCCCCATCTGTCTTCTTGATTCAGGAGTGGGCATGCGGCCTACGTGGCATCCACGGAACCAGAGTGAACCTGGGGACGCTTCCTTTAGGACAGTGAAGTCCCACAGGGCCGCGGTCACTGATGCCACCGTGAGGTCGGTCAGCCTGCGAGTCGCACGGATCAAGGACAGGGAGCCGAGACAGCACAACCACAGAGAGACGGAGCGGGCCACGGTGATTCATCCACTTCTGAAACCCAACCTACTCCAGATCCTTTCGGAGATAAAAAATTCCCTCTGTTAGGTTTTCTGTCACTTATAACAAAAAAGCACCTGGATGCATAGTGTCCCTCAGAGCCTGCCCCTGGGGAAGCACCGTCCCAAGCAGACTTGGTTTGTGCGGCCAAAGCGAGGAAAGGCATGTGGAAGTCCAGGGACGGACAGCGGGACGTGGGGCAGTGGCCCAGGATGGAGAGCAGCCAGGAAACGAACTTGACTTCTTTCTTTCTTTTTAAGATTTTATTTATGTATTTGACAGAGAGGAGAGAAAGAGGGGGGTGAGGGAGGGAGACAGAGAGCGCACAAGCACGGGGAGCAGCAGAGGCAGAGGGAGAAGCAGGCTCCCCACTGAGCAGGGCGCCCACTGTAAGACTCGATCCCAGGACCCGGGGATCAGGACCCGAGCTGAAGGTAGATGCTCAATCAGCTGAGCCACCAGGTACCCCCAACCTGCAGCCTCCACTCTGACCCACAGCCTCCGCTCTGGCCCACAGCCTCTGCTCTGACCTGCAGCCTCCACTCTGGCCCCCAGCCTCCACTCTGGCCCCCGGCCTCCACTCTGGCCCACGGCCTCCGCTCTGACCCGCAGCCTCTGCTCTGACCTGCAGCCTCCACTCTGACCGCAGCTTCCACTCTGACCTGCAGCCTCTGCTCTGACCCGCGGCCTCCGCTCTGGCCCCCAGCCTCCGCTCTGACCCGCAGCCTCCGCTCTGGACCCTGGCCTCCACTCTGGCCCCCGGCCTCCACTCTGGCCCACGGCCTCCGCTCTGACCCGCAGCCTCTGCTCTGACCTGCAGCCTCCACTCTGACCGCAGCTTCCACTCTGACCTGCAGCCTCTGCTCTGACCCGCGGCCTCCGCTCTGGCCCCCAGCCTCCGCTCTGACCCGCAGCCTCCGCTCTGGACCCTGGCCTCCACTCTGGCCCGCGGCCTCCGCTCAGACCCGCAGCCTCCGCTCTGACCCGCAGCCTCCACTCTGACCTGCAGCCTCCGCTCACTACTCCCCACTGCACTTTCCCGATGGGAGTGAGGCCGGCCTGCCATGGAGTCCTTCCCTCTGCAGGCTGTGCGCTGGGCACGCCACCTACACCTGCTCAGTCCCCACAGAAATCCCGCAGGGAAACAGTACCGGCCCCACTTTGCCGCCGAGGCAGCCGAGGCTCAGGAGGACTGTCCTTAATCGGGCCACACATGCGTGCTGAGAAGTCAGCGGTCTGCCAGGCGGTCTGCTGGGCCGCGGCCCTGGATGACATGTCACTGTCCTCGAGGTCCGGAGGGAGGCACAGACGCAGTTATGACAGTTACAGGAAGCCCACTGTTAGCTCCCAAGCAGAGCCGCGAGTGTGGGAGCAGGGGGAGCACAGGGGCTGGCGAGGGAGGAAGTCCCGGGAAGGCTTCCCAGAGGAGGCGCCACAGCAGCTGAGTCCTCCGGCTTGCAGAGAAATCACGTGGGGGAGCACGCCGCGGGAGGAAGAGAGTCGTGGGCGGGAGCCAGGCCACGCCCAGGGCAGGAAGCAGCCCACGCGGGAACCTGGGGGGCTCAGGGCGGCCGGGGCCCACGGGGCACCTTGGCGGCCTTCGCAGCCTGAGCTGGGGAATCTTCGGGTTTTTCCCTGGGGGTTTTGAAGCACCTGAAGCCGGGTGTCGACAAGGACGCAGCTCGTGCCGCAGATGGTGAGGTCCCACGTGCAAACGTGCTCAGGGACGTGCCCCAGGTGGCCTGTGCACATGGGGGTGTCACGGGACCTAAGTGGGGGCCTGCAGACGCTCTGCCGGGGACAACGGGCCGACGACAGGGGACAAGGCAGCCGAGCCCGCCGAGGTGAAGGGCCTGAAGCAGCGGGGCTCAAGAGCGCAGGGCGGCGGACGGGGAGGCGGGAAGTGGCTGTGCAGCAGGTGCCACGTTCTGGTTGTGTAAGATGGAAGGTTCTAGAGCTCTGCTGCCCACCCCCACCCACGGCCCACGATGCTGAACCGAGCACTTGCAGGTGCTGAGGGCTTAGACCCCGCGCCGGATGTTCCCACCGTCACAGACGTGCGTGTGCCCAGGGAGGTCCGCACGTGCACAGGCACATGCATATGTGTTGGCGGGAAGCTCCAGGCTCGGCGTTTGCACTTCCTGGCTCCCCGCAGGGACCGGGGCGGGGGCCACCCGGCGTTCACGTCCCTCCATGGAAGAGGCTGGAAGTGCTGTGCGAGCCGCCGTCCAGGACCTCCCCGACGGTCGTTCTAGGCTCGGGAGTGCGACTGCGAGTCTTGCTTTTGTTCCCCGCGACCTCTGCGTGTCCCCACGACCCCCGAGAAGGTCGCAGCGGGCACCCCGACGACACAGGAGTCCGGGGAAGTGTCCCAGGTGACGCCGCCTCCCTCCAGGAGGAAACAACTGGGAGTCACGCGGGCCGTCAACGCGCCTCTGTGAACCAGGGACAGAAAGAGGGACAGAAAGGAGCCGCAGGACAAGATGCGTGGCTGCAAGAAAGCCGATGTCAAGCCTCGGTGGCCGTGGGACACCCGAGGCAGCGTCAGGCACTCACGTGGCTGCGCTTTGGAGTTGCGGGCTCCGGGGTTGAGCCCCTGAGGGGGACACGCAGGCCCTGCTCGCCCTCCTTCTGGGCCCAGCTCTGGTGTCCCCGAGGACAGGCCGGCGGAGGGGCGACAGGGTGCCACAGGGGTCACCAAAGCCCCGTAGAGCCGCAGCGGCCTCAGAGCTCCCCACGCGGGACCCCGGCCCCGCCGCTCAGGAGCCAGACGTCGGTGAGGCGTCTCTGGGTCTCCCCGGCAGAAGGCGTCCCAAGGCCCAGCTGGGTCGGTGGGACTAGAGGGACTGTCCCCGCCGAGCCTTGAGGGAAGAGCCCCGGGCACACCGCGAGTGACAACCGCTCCCTGCAGGTGTGGGAGCCACGGGCGGGGGGGACAGGCCGCAGGAGGAATCGCGGGGGGTCCAGTGAGACCGGGGGCCTCGGGGTGCTGGCGTGTGTCTTGCACGCTGTGACACCTGTCCCTGGTTAGTGGAACAAAAGCCCGTGTCTTTGCGGTGACCTCAAGCCACTCAGAGCCGCTGTGCGTCCGGAGCAAGTGCTGGAGCCGGGGCCGCGGAAGGGCATCGGGGACTCGGTGCAGGGCCACCGGGTGACACTCAGGCAAGTGGGACACTGAGGCCCAGCCACTCCCCCACCCCGCCCTCACCCCGCTCTCGCCTTGACCGGGCCCCTTGGCCCCTGCGGGGCGGCTCAGCTCGGAGAAGCCCAAGCAGCACCCGGGCCACACGCCGCAGCCGCGGCCCAGGGCACACGAGGCCCCACCTGGGCGCCACTCCTCGGCCGAGGCCGCCCCAGGAAGGACCCGCAGGTTCCCGCCAGCATCCGAGGTGACGCTCCCGAACAGTCGCTTCTCGCCCGGGGGTGGGCACGCGGGGCTGGCTGCAACCCGTCGGCGGTGGCCGCGCTCATTCCCGCACGCCGCTTGCCGTGGGCTCTTGCTGTGCCCTGCGCGGACCCCGAAGTCCAGGTTGCAGGCCCCACGGGGCTGGCTTTCTAGAACGATCGGTCGCGGGGCTCGGGCTAGAGAGACTCAGCACAAGGAGCGTCCTGGGGTCCCCACTTCCCTCTGCCCGTGGGATTAGGTTCTCAAAAGAGAAATGCCACAGGCCTGGGACGCTATAATTATCGCGGCCATTTAAGGCTTATGCTCCTGGGAGACTATAATTACCCAAATATTGTTGCATTCAGGAGTATTTTACTTACAAGGGAGCGCCTTCATCTCTAAGGCTCTTTCAAGGGGGCCCGAAGGGTGTGTCCTCTCTAATGTGGTTCCTGAAAGAAGCCAGAAATAAACAACTGCATCTGGCGTGGGGCTGAGGCCCGCTGACTCCAGCCCAGCCAGGGACTGACGACGCGGCACAGAGGGACCCGCTTCCTTTCGTCGCCTTTAAAGGTGGTTTATCAGTCACTCTAGGCCCAACTCACGACCCGACTCTTTCCCGATCCCATCCGCTTCCTCCTCCCACCCATCCGCGACACTTCCTCCGCCTGAAGTCCATCAACGTTGGAAAAGCGTCAGGGGCGCCCGGGGGGCTCGCTCGGCGAAGCGTCTGCCTTCAGCTCAGGCCATGACCCCGGGGTCCCGGGATCGAGTCCCGCGTCGGGCTCCCCGCTCAGCCCCTCCCTCTCCCTCTTCCCTTCCCCTGCTCACGCATTCTCTCTGTCTCTCAAATAAGTACGTAAAGTCCTTAAAAGAAAGAAACTCCGCTGTTTAAAATAAAAAGGAAGAAAAATAAAAGTTGTTAAAGGAAGTTCTAGGCATTTAAGACGTCACGTCTCCCAGAGGTTGGTGGAGCGTGTCATTCGCACCACGAAATCCCCGCACCCTGAGGGGCGACCCTTTCTGAGTCCCGGCAAATCCACTAAGATTCCCCTAGGAATGATACAGCCTAAAACCAGGCAAGGGCTGCAGAAAAAGAGAAGGGGACGCAGTGCGGGAAAGGACGCTTAATTGAGAGGACTTGCCTGATTAAAGGCCACCTCCTCTGGCGCGGGAAGCAGTGCTCCAGCTCCGCGTCCCATTCGTCGTCACGGTGTCCTTAAGAGGCACCCACCGTGCCGCCCCCGTTTTACAGATGATGAAATCCAGAAACCGAGTGGTTGGGGCCCTGCTCGGCGTCACCACGTGGCTGGCCCGACGCTGGGGGTCTGTCTCCAAGCCCACCCCAGGCCCCGCAGGGGCCAGGTCTCTTCGAGGGCACGGGCACCCGTCCAAGCCTGGCGTTGCGGGCACAGCAGTGGGGAGGACAGAGGATGAGAAACCACGGGGCCCGGGGCCTGGGGATCTGGGGAGCCGTGGGGAAGAGGTGCCCTGTCCATGCGGGATGCACAGAACCTGGCAGGTGTGGCAGGACAGGTGGGGACCAACGTCTGCAGGAGGGCGAGGCCGGTGGGCGTCTCCGGGGTGGCCATGGGGTGGCCAGCTCGCCGTCGGGCACCCTGACGTGTCCCCATGGGGGGGCGGCCACTGTGACAGCTCAGCTGGCGGGAGCTGGCCAAAGTCAGGGTGTGGCAGGCCAAGAGACGGCTGGGGAGCGGCAGGGCAGCCCGTCCGGCCTGGTGTCCCAGTGCCAGGCCATCGCGTCTTCCACCTTCGCCTGTGGGAGCAGTGGGAGGGCCAGCGGGGATTCGAGGGCAGCTACGAACCATGCCCCTTATCGCTCACGTCCCAGCCCGGAGATAAGAAGTGCCAAGATATGCTCCTGGCTTCAAAAAGCTAGTGACCTGCACCATGGAGGTTTGTGCTTGAGCCAAAGCCAGCGAGGAGAAACAGCAGCTGAAAGTAGTGTCTACACTTTAATTGGACCCTGACTTAAAAAAAAAAAAATTTCAACTAAAAAGACATTTTAGGGACAATGAGGATTTAAATTGAAATTTGACTTTGGGACACCCAGGAGGCTCAGTGGTGGAGCGTCTGCCTTCAGCCCAGGTCACGACCCCAGGTCCTGGGATCGAGTCCCACATCGGGTTCCCCATAGGGAGCCTGCTTCTCCCCCTGCCTGTGTCTCTGCCTCTCTCTCTGTGTGTCTCTCATGAATAAATAAATAAAATTTAAAAAAAAAAGGAAGTTGACCCCTAATGGAATCAGAAGTCAATGTTAATTTTCTTAAGTATAATAGTGGTATTGTGATTATCCGGGAGATTGTCCATATTTTTGAAAGATGAGTTATGGATTATTTTCAAGATGAGATATATTTGCAACTTTCAAATGATTCAGAAAAAAAAATCACCAACTGATAGACAAAGCAAATATTGGCCAAAGGTTAACAATTATTGAGTCTAGGTGGTAATAATATGGTTGATGATTATACTATTCTTTCAAGTTTTCTGAAATGTTTTTGCAGTAAAATGTTGGAGATAAAGAAAAAAAATGGTTTATTTCTGACCTCTCCATGGGAGAGGTTCCCCTAAGAGACACCAAAAAGAAATATACATAAAAAGAAATCGTAATTAAAGGAACCAGCTCCCTCACTGAATACCCTGACTTGGGAGGTTCCTATCAGCAAGTACCGCCTTCCTACTGGAAACATTATTCAGAACCGCCAGGGTTAAAGTCTGAAAGAAGATCCTCCTGAAGCGGAAGGGAAGCTGCATCGGACGTTGCTACAACCCTGCTGGCTACCCTGTGCTTCATTTTCTGAGTCAAGAAAGCAAAATATTTTCCTTCTTCCTTCCTACAGCTGAGAGGCCATAACTGTCAAAAGAGGCTTTCCTTTAGGACAAGAAAAAACACACAGAACTCAGAAGAGATAAACAATCAGGGAGATAGGGCAGGGTACTGATCCCTCCACAGCTTCCCACCTGGTGTTTATCCACACGAAAGCATCATCTTGAGGCCAACCATCATACTGAGGCCAACCATCATCGTGAGTCTAACCATCATCTTGAGGCCAATCATCATCGTGATGCCAACCATCATCCTGAGACCAACCATCAACGTGAGTCTAACCATCATCCTGAGGCCATCATCGTGACGCCAACCATCATCCTGAGGCCAACCATCAACATGATGCCAACCATCATCGTGAGGCTAACCATCATCCTGAGACCAATCATCTTTGTGATGCCAACCATCACCCTGAGGCCAACCATCAACATGATGCCAACCATCATCCTGAGACCAACCATCATCCTGAAGGCCAACCATCATCGTGAGGCCAACCATCATCGTGATGCTAACCATCATCCTGAGGCCAACCATCAACATGATGCCAACCATCATCGTGAGGCCAACCATCATTGTGAGGCTAACCATCATCCTGAGGCCAATCATCTTTGTGATGCCAACCATCACCCTGAGGCCAACCATCAACATGATGCCAACCATCATCCTGAGACCAACCATCATCCTGAAGGCCAACCATCATCATGATGCCAACCATCATCGTGATGCTAACCATCATCCTGAGGCCAACCATCAACATGATGCCAACCATCATCGTGAGGCCAACCATCATTGTGAGGCTAACCATCATCCTGAGGCCAATCATCTTTGTGATGCCAACCATCACCCTGAGGCCAACCATCAACATGATGCCAACCATCATCCTGAGACCAACCATCATCCTGAAGGCCAACCATCATCATGATGCCAACCATCATCGTGATGCTAACCATCATCCTGAGGCCAACCATCAACATGATGCCAACCATCATCGTGAGGCCAACCATCATTGTGAGGCTAACCATCATCCTGAGGCCAATCATCTTTGTGATGCCAACCATCACCCTGAGGCCAACCATCAACATGATGCCAACCATCATCCTGAGACCAACCATCATCCTGAAGGCCAACCATCATCATGATGCCAACCATCATCCTGAGGCCAACCATCATCGTGATGCCATCCTAAGCTCCCTCAAGTTGGCTTGAGTTCAGAGACATCAAGGGATGCAGACTGCCCTCCTGCCTGGATCTTGCTTTTAGGTTCTAGTGTGGGGTCTGAGGGCATAGCTTTTTCCCAGAAGACGGTACACCTGTCCAGTGGGACTCCATGCCTGAAGCCAAAAGTACAACTTCATATGATGCAAGAGCCATTATGTTCTTATAAAAACAGTACACACATCCTGCTTTCCCCCGAGCCTCCTCTGCCTTCTCTCCCAACAGACACCACACAGTGCTGCCCTTCCCTCCTCCTTAACATCTCCCCACTAATGTTAGTTATAAGTTCACTTTATCCTCCACCCACCAGCTCTACACATGCAGGCACGCACACACACATACACACACACACACACACACACACACACACCGTGTTAGGGAAAGTCTCTCTCCCCCCGGCTTCCATGCTATTCTCCTTTTCTTCACCACCTTCGATTGTGCTGATCCCCTTCTATTCTGCATCTTTTTCCAGCTCTTCTTCCTTCTTACAAGAGCTGTTCACCAAGGATGTGTTTTTTACTCCAGTGTCCTCAAGTCTTTCTGAATGTAATGTAAGCATTACCTGTGGGTCTTCAAAAAAAGAAATATGTGCCAAGCCTGCCCTTGGAGTTTCTGATTCAGTATGTCTGCAGTGGAGAGCAGCCATTCAATATTCTTAGAGCTCCCAGGTGATTCTCATATACATATCTTCCTCAACTTAGGTGAGGTTCTGTCCTGATAAACCCATCATATGTTGAAAATATCATAAGCTAAAAATGCATTCAATATACCTAACCTCCCAAACATCCCCGCTTGGCCTGGCCTGTCCTAAAGGTGCTCAGAACATTTACATTAGCCTGTAGTTGGACAAAACCATCTGACCCAAACCCTATCTTATGACAAAGTGTTTAATCTCATGTGTAATTTATTAAATATTGAAAGTGAAAAATAGAAGGGGTGTGAGTGTATCAGTTGTTCACATTCATGGTTGCCTGGCTGACCAGGAACTGGGGCTGCCCCTGTCCAGCACCGGGAGAGGATGGTACTACATATTACTGGCTTGGGAAAGGATCTAAATTCAAAATTCCAGGTACAATTTCTACTGAATATGTATCATTTTGCACATCATAAAGTAAATAAATCACGTCAAACCATCATAAGTTTGGGACCTTCCGAACATCTGAGATGAAAACCACTGTTCTGTTCTTTCTCTTCCTGACAATCCTCATCAAGTAAATGAATAAATGAATGAGTGAGTGAAGGAATGATAACTTCAAATGCTAATATTTAATATTGATTTTTAAATAGATTCCTTCATTGGGATGCTTAGGTGGCTCAGTTGTTGAGCATCTCCCTTCAACTCAGGGCGTGATCCCGAGGTCCTGGGATCGAGTCCCACATCGGGCTCCCCACAGGGAGCCTGCTTCTCCCTCTGCCTGTGTCTCTGCCTCTCTCCATGTGTCTCTCATGAATAAATAAATAAAATCTTTAAAAGAATTAATTACTTCATTTAAATTAGTTGCTGTTAATATGCCGATGACACCATATCAATAAAATACAATTTCCCCCCCGGATATGAATTTAGCCTCCTAATACGGCATTTGTTAATTTTCTGGTGCCACACAGCTGAGCCTTAGCTCCAGCTTTAAGCGCAATTTTGGATTTCAGCAAATAATTATTGAATGACTCGTGGAGTCATGTTATTTGTAGCCCTCACATCTACAAGCTCTAGCCTGATGTGCCCGACTGCCTGCTGGACCATCTACACACATCCCAGACTGAACTGGTCTACAACTGCACTCATTGTCTCTCATGCAAAAATTGAGTTTCTAGCATCACCATCATCTCAGTGTCTTAGGCTGGAAACTTGAGCATCATCTTGGTCTCCACGTCTATGAAAATAGTAGATCTGACCAGGTGCCAAGTCCTTTCAACACTCTCAGCAGCGTTGTTTGCACCGTGGGAGTAAGACCCCTCGGTGTGAAAGATGATATGTCCAAGTACCAGATGCAGTAAGTCGTCCTTTATTTTGAAGAGGACGTCTTGGCATGTTCTAGACCGTTGGACCTCTAAAGGTTTCACTGATAAGGCAGGCCCCTGAATCCTCTAGGGTTGACCTCTTACCCTCTGGGGCCCACGTACCTTCTCCATAATATACCTGCCACTTCTTAGTCATCTGGCCTGACTAGCGTGTTGTCGTCAGTGGAGTACGTCAGTGCTACGTTCTGAATGATCGGATGGCCAGGGTTTCTTTGAACTATTGTGACAGAAGACAGAATAATTACCATAACCCTGGGTAGGACCGTGAATGTGTCCTACTGTCCACTCCAAGTGAATGCCAACTGTTTCCAATCCTCCTTTCTGATGTGAGTGGGGGAAAAATATTTCCCGGATCACTACATCCGTTGCTTCATACCATATGCCCAAGGCCAGGTCAATCTACTTTAGCAAAGATACCGCATCTGGAAGAGCAGCCTCAGTGGGGGCTTCTATTTGATTTAGGTGTGTGGGGATCTGTCATCTTCCATGATCATCTGGTATTTGTAAGGGTCACATGGATTAAATTAAATGCAGACATCATAGGGACCACCACCTTTGCCTGTGTCAGACCCTGAAAGGTGGCAGTTCTCTCTCCCTCTCTCTCTCTCTCTCATTCCCCTGGGAGGCAATATAACTTTTGATTTACTATCTTGGCTGGAGGGAATACACAGTTTCATGAGCTTCCACTTGGATTTCTCCACTACAAGAGTCCTTACCCCAGAAGCCAAGGAACCGATGTGTAGGTTGTGCCAACTACTAAGTTTGTCCAGGTGTGTTCATGGTCCCAGTGGACCCATTGTGAACCCGATCTGGGTTAGGACGCCTCTTATTACTGAGCCCTTGTGTGTCCTTACTCTAAGGCTATCACGATGCCTTGGGTCCCCAGGTACAAAGTCAGTCAGGACTTGAAATGTTTGACTATTTCCCTTTGCCCAGGATACAGTTACAGCATGACAGTATATGGTTACATGACAGAAGGAAAGTTCTTTATGGAAGATTTCCAGCGAATAAAGCAGGAAGAATAAAGCACCATTTCGTAGCCTCTTAATGAAAGAATGAACGCAGGCAACCATTGAAAACAATGAAATGGGTGATGGTGAATGTCATGACGAAGGGCTACGGCCAACACAGATCCATTGCTCAACCTTAGTACCACTCGAGGAAAAACAGCTGCACCCAGCGTGCCTCCTGACTTAGCAAACTAGGAAGTGTCCACCTGTTCTCTACCTTTCAAACAGTCTTTTGCCTAAATAAAATGAAGAGGAACCTAATTAACCCTAGAGCTAACTACCAGCTTATAGGAAAATAAAAGAAATAAAATAATAAATTAAAGAATACCAAGAGTAAGCTAAGCAATCAGCCAAGTGTACAATGTGAGACATTCTACAGACCAAACGGCCCAGTTCCTTCAACAAATAAACAACATGGGGGGATGAGGAGTTGAGGAAAGAGGGGGAACGGGTATGGAAGACAGAAGACTTAAGTAAATGCAAAGTATGGACCTTTTTTGGATCCTTATCGAATGAGTCGACTGTAAAAAGTCGACATTTCTGAGACAAATAAGGGAATTTTAAAAGAAGTTGCGTATCCATGATATTCAGAGAACATCGTTCATTGTGGTGGGTGAAATGATGATATTGTGGTTGAGTTTAAAAAAAAAAAACAACACATCATTTTGATCAACTAGTGGCTTGTTTTAGGAGCTTGTTTTAAATACACAAGCAAACTCACGCTAACGTATGCTTTTTATACATCTTCTACGTTGTCCCATGTCCTGTTTCCTCCCTTTATGAAGTATCAGCTAATGCTGCAACATGTAATACAACGTGACAAAACAGAACCGGAAAAAGTTCCGTAGACTATGGTAGGAAGTGCCAGTGAACACTTTGGGAGGAATTATATTACTTTTGGATGAGATACAGGTGGTCGGTTTAGGCACCAGGTACCCAGTACAAATCCAGGGTCCGATTCAGCGAGCTGAGAGCACTCGGAAAGCAGATCACTCACTTACTTCCACGGCAGAATCCATGAACCAGCCATGAACTCAAATGTCTCCCGAGCTTTGAATGATGCTCACGTGA
This sequence comes from Canis lupus baileyi, assembly GCF_048164855.1. Lineage (NCBI taxonomy): Eukaryota > Metazoa > Chordata > Mammalia > Carnivora > Canidae > Canis > Canis lupus. The sequence goes on along the minus strand of NC_132865.1, from coordinate 1,224,143 downwards.
GCTGATATTTCTGCCTGTCATTTTGGATTTAAAAACAAAACAAAACAAAACTGGTGCCTGTGAGCCAGTTTTGAGCAGGACGGCAGGTTTGTCCTGAAGAGAGTTTCATGCACATATCTTACAAACCAACACAGGATATAGAAACCAAAGTTCCCAGAAACAGAGAATGTCTTTGGATATCACTCCATCTCAAAATATCTGAATTTCCTCCAAATGATAATGTGAAACTTTCATACGATATGATCTATTAAAAGCCAAGACCTCAAGAGTCAGACCAGTGTGCAAGTATTTAAAACAGCCGCTAACAAAATGTCTCCCTGCATACCTATATAATTAATCTAAACTTTGTGACCCACAAAGCCTCCGCAGATTGGAGGCCGTCCCAGGTTAAGCCACTGTACAGAAATGACCTTTGAAAGATCCAAACAAACACAGACTAAATACGACCATAGGTCAGAGTCACCCATTTTATGTACAGATATTTCTGTTTCCACACCCATCCTATCCCACTCGTATTGTGGTGCTTTGTACGTTTTTCTATCAATCATTATCTGTTGAGCGAATGAACGTTTGGGGTATCGTATTAGTTCAGACTCAGTATCTGATTTATAAAGAAAAACTCAAGATGGCTAATGAGTCAAGGGAAAAAAAAAGATAGAGGCGGGGATTTATTTCCTTGTGTAACTAAAAAATTTCAGGGCTAATCTGGTTTCGGGCCCAGATGAATCAAGTAACACAAACAATGTCATCAGGATGTGGTTTCTTTCCATCTCTCATGGTGGCTTTCCTCTGGAGGACTCTATTTTCGGGCATGCCCTCCGTCCGGGGCTACCCACAGCTCCCCACAACGCCAGCACCAGGGAGTGTCACCCCGAAGGGCTGGCGTTCCCTCTGCCCACACCTCTGCCCATCACCTGGCCCCGAGGGACTCCAATGAACTCTGGTTCAGCCAGCGGAGACCGGGGGCATCGGGGTCTCTGATTGCCCGGCCTGTGTGTTGTGCCTATTGCTGGGTTGGGGAGGGGACCCCCACCAGAGTCATGCGACAGAGGAGAGGAGGCGTGTCCCCAAAGGGAAACTGGAGTGTCGTCGCTCAACCGGGAGGAACACACGCAAGGCGGCTAATGTGCTTTGTGTTGCCTACCTGGCTTCCCGGGTTTGCTCCGGAGGAAGGAGCCGCCCTTAAGGTTGTTACTCCGCTCACCTGTCACCTAAGGTGATTCCCCGTCGCTGAAAAGTTTGGACATCAAGCTGTGACAGCGCATTTCAGAAAGGTGCTTCTTTGCTGAGGAGGGCGTGCAATGGGATGAGCACTGGGTGTTATATACATGCTGGCAAATTGAGTTTAAATTTTTAAAAAACTGTAAAAAAAAGAAAAAGAGAGAGAGGAAGAAAGAAAAAGAAAGTTGCTTCCTGAGAGCACATCAATCATCATCACGGCCGGGGGCACGGAGCAACCTGGTCTGGGTCTCAGGTGTAGACGCGCCCCTGCTGCTCCCCCCGCAGCTCGGAAGCACAGGTCTACACCTGATCCGGAGGAGACAGCTGCGCCCGGCACCGGACGAGTCCTACTCAAAGCGACGGCCTTTCAGGAACGGAAGCCTCTAACGGAGGGTTCTCGCCGAAGCTGTGGGAGGGGCGGCGCCCTGACCAGCAGGCCCGTCGGGGACTCCTTCTGAATTTGCCTTCGGAATCCATTTCCGAACCTTGTAGACAATAGGACTTTGTCCGTCTCGTGAGTACAGAAGCCCCCCAATGGGCACGATGCCTGCTTTCTAATAGGTGGTCAAGAAATACTTTGGCCATAAATATATAAGACACTTCAAATCTCCTCCGATTGACTTTTGTGACACCACTCCCCGCGCAAAGGGACATAGCTCGGAGTAACTTTGGTCTGTTTGCCTCTTAGGAAGGAGGATAAAAGGCCCTGAATTTTAAAAAATGTACCCCCCCCCAGTATATTGTGCAGCGTTTCTGGCACGCTAGCACATATATTCTCCTTCAGAAGGACTCTCGGCTGGGGACAGGCCACGAATATTATTATGGCATGCAAAGAACAGAGGCTCCTGGACGTTAGGCGCCAAGATCAAGATCTCACCCCTGCTCCAGCACATCCTCTCTGATCGTCACATTGCCATAATCGGTGTGACCTGCAACAAATCTCTAAAAAAGTGGGTCCATCCCTAAAAGAGTTGAATCGGTAATCGTGATCTTCAAATATTGTATAGCAGCAAAACCCATTTTTCCCACAAAACATTAACTGGAGCCCCGATTTAAAATAAACAAATAAAGCTAAAAAAGACCTAAATAAGTGTGAGTCCTCTGGCTGAGGGAGGTGGGGGGAGGGCCTGGAGTCTTGAGGCTCCTCTGCTAAGTCCCACAGCTACTGAACAGAATTGATCATCATTAAGTTTCTTTCAGGTCCTGGTAGAAAACAAAGAGAAGGAAGAGAGGAGAGATTTCTTGTGATGGAAAAAATATTATTGAGCACTAGTAGCCGCGACTAATGACCCTCTGAACTGGGTTTTCGATAATGTCTCGTAGAGTCCAAAAACTCTACAAAACAATGAGTTTATCAAGCTTGTTTAAACACGGGAATCAGTGGTGGAGCTTTTATAGTGATGTCCTGGTCCCACACCAGTCCCATTACAGGTGACTTGCCAGGGGCTGGAACCAGGGCATGTGTGTGTGTGTGTGTGTGTGTGTGCACCCGTGCAAGTGTCCCAAGTGATTTTATTCTGCCTCAGGGATTGAGAACCTGTGACTTGAGCCTACCATGAGAATCCCTCCTCATCTCTAAGTCCTTCTCAGCCTGATTTCTCAACACTGTCTAGGCCATCCAGCTGAGCCAACCTATTTGTTGACCCTTCAAACGATATGTTTAATTCTGATGATGGGTGACTCTTCCCCTGTGTGTCTAAGAAAATCTGGCAGAAGATTTTGAGTCTTGAATTAAGGTGTAAGGACAGAAGTGAACATAAAGAGTGGATTTTCCTCACCTGGAGCTCAGCAAGAGTGAAGGTTGAGAATGCCTCACTAATGCCAAATAGCTGGGGGAAAGGAGACAGCCCTAAAAGAATAACGGAGGCAGAATGTTCTCCAAAGTGCTGGAGCACGTGATGCAACGAGCACCAAAAATCAACAAATTAAAAAAAAAAAAAAAAAGATTTCCACAGAAAATGAATGAGGTGAAAATAAACCAATCTAGAAACTGTATTCCTTCCTGCATGTGCACCTGTTTCTAATATCCAGCCCCCCTTTCACCCCCATCACCACCCACACTGAACCAAAAATGTGAATTCCCCAGTTCTCTGACCCTCAGCCACATCCCAACCCAGGCCCCCCAAACCCTTGCAAGTTTTGAAAGAGAACAAATTCATCTTGTTATTTTCGACGTGGGTACAGTCAATGTGAATATTCATCTGAAATGTGGTCGCCCGACAGATGTAGGAACTGGATTGGAATCAGTAAGATTAGAGCCGGGGAAACCGGCTTGGACATGCTGAGCCACGGAGCGGACACCACCTGGGATCACCTACAGGCAGTTTCCGGTCCTTCCTGTGTCCACGTGACAGCTACACTTCTCAGCCACCTGGCAAATAGGGACATAGGGAGCGATACTGTGCATCACCGCCGGGCTGAGCCGCCACGGCGTTCTCTCTCCTGGGCTGCAATGACCTTGGAAGGCCCCAGCGGAGAAGGCGCTGTCACAAGGTGGAGGAAACCTAAATCCCGGGAAGCCCCTCCAGCACCTCCCCACGCATCCCTGCACACAGCATCAGCATTTGCATGAAGACAACATCAACTTTTGAGCTCATGTTAAGTAAAAGGCTTCATTCTCACCGCCAAGAGCCTTGTCTATGAGGAAGATGGGGGAAATACCAACGGATCAATCGGAGAGTAATACAAGGCAGTCTGGGGCTGAGAATGAGGTCAGATGGATAGGTTGTCACGCGAGGAGTAGTCTGGAAGGCTTCACGGAACAGGTAGGCCCTGTAAGAGCCTCGAGGAATATCAAGACCTTGAAGAGGTCACAGAGGTCACCGGGCGAGTGGTTGAGAGGAACATCACAAATATGCCTGCTTTAATCGGGAACCGCTTGACTTCTCGTGGTGCAGGATTCTATAAAAGGATGGTGATAGCTCAAGTTCCATCTGATTGTTTTTCCAAGTGAGGAAGATCGAGCCTGGTTTGTTTTTTTAACAAACCATATTTTTAGTGGAGTCCATTATGAATCTTACATTTTTCAAGCTGTCTCAAAGCTTATTTTATGTTGACATATTTCAAAGCTTGCAAAATTCTTGCTCGGGCTGAGACGGGGAGTTCAAAATGAAAGGAAAGTGCATAGACAAGAGCATTACTTCATAACCCATTTAAGAAGAGAGAACTTGAGAGAGAAATGATCATTTGTGAGATCCCGCACGTTATCATCCTGCTATTTTAAAACACTCCTGTTTATAGTAGGCCTTGCTCGGGGAGAGTCCATCGCAGACCAGGTGGCCACCTTCTGCTCCGTCCCCTTCTCAGGGTCTACTTCAAAGCAAGCCACCCATTCTCACGGCTCCGCAGCAGATCCGGAACCGTGCTATGCAGGGAGCCCTTACGATTCCTTTATCCGAGGGTCCTGTGGCCTCACCAACTACAGGCCAAAAATACCTACTCCTCGACTTGGCATAAGACTTGGCTCTTTTAATGTACATCACCTGCTAATACCAGATCCTAACTGATTCGTTGGATGATTCACTCAGCAAACGTCCAGTGATGGAATACCATATCCAAAGTATGCTACAAAGAGCCAAGGGACAGATAAGGATGAAGATGTGGCTCTTATCTCCAAAACGCCCAGGCTTCTATCTTCTCTTGGCTTTGTGGTTAGGCACAGAGGTTGCTCCACATACCCGTTCGGATAAATCGGGGTTTTCGCTGGTATTATGGGAAACCAAGTCCACTAACTTCGGAGCCCTGCCTCTTGACTAGCTATCTCTTGGGCAAAAACCAAACAGAAGTGTTGGCCGCAGCCAAGTCACCACCCTCTCTTCCAGCCGGAGTTGGAGTGCCAGTATGGGACCTCCGGAGCCCAGAGACTTTGCTCTGCATGCCCTACCATCTCGCTGGGTGCGGAATCCACTCGGTCGGCCTGGATCTTCACGCAAAAGTAGCTCAAGACAGACGCCGTTCCCCCTCGGCTGGCCTGCTAGAGGGGGTTTTACTGAACCATCAACCAAGTCCATTAACAAAATTCCTAACTAGGCTTGGTGGCCCAAGCAGAACTGACACAAAAGAAGCTCTAGGGTATCCAGAGGGAAGAAAATGTCCTCCCTAAAATCTGGTAAGTGACGGGCTTAATTTAATAATCAGAAGCAGCAAGAGCAATAACCCATTTCTCTTCCTTCATTCACCTTCCAAATGCACCTGGCCCTGATATTAACAGGAAGAGAGGGTGAGGTTTAACTCTATAGTAGGAACGTGCTACTATGTAAAAGCATCAGCTAAGCAGATCAAAACACGGACCATAATCCTATCACATGAAAACATAGGTTTTTATTTTTTTTAAGTTTTTATTTAAATTCCACTTAACATACAGTGTGATAGTAGTTTCAGGCGCACAATATAGTGGCTCACCACTTCCGTACACCACCCAGTGCTCATCACAACACATGCCCTCCTTCATCCCCATCACCCATCTCACCCATCCCCCATCCACCTCCCCTCTGGGGACCAGCAGTATGTTCTGTATATAGTTAAGAGTTTTTTCTTGGGGCGCCTGGGGGGGGGGGGCTCAGTTAATCATGTGACTCTTGATTTCAGGGTCGTGGAATCGAGCCACAAGTCGGGCTCTGTGTTCAGCGTGGAGTCTGCTTGTCCCTCTCCCTTCACTCCTCCTCCTCCTTCTCTCTCTTCTGATATAAATAAATAAATAAATAAATAAATAAATAAATAAATAAATATAAATAAATAAAATCTTTTTTAAAAGAGTCTGTTTCTTGGCTTGCCTCTCTCTCTCTCTCTCTCTCTCTCTGTCCCTTTGCTCATCTGTTTTCTTTCTTAAATTCCACATAGGAGTGAAATCATATGGTATTTGTCTTTCTCTGACTTATTTCACTTAGCATAATGCACTCTAGTTCCATCCATGCTGTTGCAAATGGCAAGATCTCATCCTTTCTGAGGGCTGAGGAATATTCCATGTATATACGGACCACATCTTCTTTATCCATTCATAGTCGATGGACACTGGAGCTGCTTCCATCGTCTGCCTATTGTAAATAATGCTGCTATGAACATCGGGGTGCATGCATCCATTTGATTTAGTATTTTTGTATTATTGGGATAACCCCTCGTAGTGCAATTGCTGGGTCCTAGAGCACCTCTAATTTTGACTTTTTGAGGGACCTCCAGAGTGGCTGCACATTTTCCATTATGGGCTTTTATTTTTAGCTATTTTTTTTTTTAGTTCCATAAACCCATACATAATTTTTAATATCACAGCACAAAGGAACAAAGAATTAATTTTTACAAAGAAACAAAGGTCGGCTATTAGAGCTAAGGGACCAACAGGTGATTAGTGATAGCCTGATCCAGAGCCTTCTCTCTTGGCTTTTCTAATGCATTTTATATTGTGCCTGGTTTGTTTTGTGTAGTATCTGTCTGACTTACGCGTAGCCATTGTTTGCAAAAGTGGAAGACACTTGTTTTGTTTGTCAAAGAACTGCCTTGAGAAACACACTTGTTCTGGGATATTTAATTGAACGGGCATCATCCTGTTTTAAAACACTGCCGTGTTAAATAAACTTGACCTGTGGCACCAAAGCACACCTTCCCCTCCAGCCGTGTCATGCCGCCAAACGTATTTGCACATATGTCATACCCTTACTTCCCCAGCTGAACAAGAGCAAACCTCTTTCCTTAAAATAATCAGGACCTTCTCCTCACCTACCAAACCCTGAGACGCTTACCTCTTCTTGGAGGCAAAATTCTTACACCAAAATAGAACATTCTTATTTACTAGTCCCTGGGCAAAGGATTTTCCCTGAAATTAGCTGCCAGAGGTGAGCATCCACCCCTAGGACTGGATTCCTCTAATGTACAATGAAGTAGTGTTAAAAATCGAGCAGTCTTCAAGAATTCTAAGAATCAGGTAAGGATTTATGCACAAATGTGCTCACTGCAACATTCTTCATGATTGTAAAGGAAAAGCAAAGAAAAAATGTCCAATATTAGGAGATGCTTGAGTAAATCATGATGCAAGTCTTGTAATGAAATATTAAACATCTGGGGCACCTGGGTGGCTCAGTGTTTGAGCATCTGCCTTTGGCTCAGGTCATGATCCCATGAGTCCCACATCAGGCTCCCCTGCAGGGAACCTGCTTCTCCTTCTATGTCTCTGTCTCTCTGTCTCTCATTAATAAAGGGAATAAAGGGGAAAGGAGAAAAATGAGTGGGAAATATCAGAAAGGGAGACAGAACATGAGAGACTCCTAACTCTGGGAAACGAACTAGGGGTGGTAGAAGGGGAGGAGGGCGGGGGGTGCGGGTGAATGGGTGACGGGCACTGAGGGGGGCACTTGATGGGATGAGCACTGGGTGTTATGCTATATGTGGGCAAATTAACTCCAATAAAAAAATAAATTTATTTTAAAAAATAATAATAAATAAATAAATAAAATCTTTAAAAAAAGAAATATTAAACATCCTCTAAAATTATGTTAATACTTCAGGTGGCATGTGGAAATGAGCATCATATAAGTAAGTCAATGAGAGTGCAAAGTGGAGAAAAACAACTACTGCAAGAAATAGGTGAAAATGTGTATCCATCATTGTGACAGGTTGGGGGCAGGGGCGGAGATTAGGAATTAAGAGTGATTATTATCCTATTCTATATTCTTTATATTTTCCAAAATTTCCACAATCGCGTGCGTTACCTCCGTGTTGGCTGTTGCCGTGTCATATAAATTAAGGCAAAGGAAAAGGACCTGCCGTCCCTGGAGCACAACCTAGTTATCACCATAACCAATTTCTAACTTATTTTAAGATAGTTTTGTGGGATGTCTGGGGGCTCAGTGGTTGCGCGTCTGCCTTCAGCTCAGGTCGTGACCCCGGGGTCCTGGGATGAGTCCCGCATCGGACTCACCACAGGGAGCCTGCTTCTCCCTCTGCCTGGGTCTCTGCCTCTGTGTGTGTGTGTCTCTCATGAATAAATAAATAAAATCCTTTAAAAAAAAATAGATGGTTTTGTGATCCTGGAACTGGATAGTAACTCATCCATTAGGAACAAGATTGTGTTTGGGGGGATTTAAAAACAGGAAGTAACTTAACTTTCATTTTAAAACACATGGAGAGGGGATCCCTGGGTGGCTCAGCAGTTTGGCACCTGCCTTTGGCCCAGGGTGTGATCCTGGAGACCCGGGATCGAGTCCCACGTCAGGCTCCCTGTGTGGAGCCTGCTTCTCCCTCTGCCTGTGTCTCTGCCTCTCTCTCTCTCCATGTCTATCCTGAATAAATAAATAAATAAATAAATAAATAAATAAATAAATAAATACTAAAACACATGGAGAGCTGGAGGAGAAAGATCCAAACAGCAAGTGGCACCAAGAGGGAATAAGCATGGAGGTGGCGAAGGCCTAGCTTTGTGTGAGGTCAGGAGCGAAGAGGCAGGGTCTGGATTCACGACTAGCACTGATGCGTCCGGGGGGTGGGGGGGATACATGAAATGGGCATCACCCCATTGTAAAGAGCTTTTCTTCCTTTTCTGGGTACCCGATTTCAAGATTTCAAAGGTTGATCCCCCTTACTCAATGCTTAACGCAATCAAATAAAGCCTGACAAAGTCCCGTACTATAAATAACCCTTCCTGCCCCTCCCCTAGGTAGGTGGACAAATCAACACCCCCCCCCCCACAGAGAAAACGAGGCTCCCAGGCCCCTCTGGCTAAGGCCGGGAGCAAGCCGGGAATAGAAGCGAGCAGTTGAGTTCCAACCAGGTTCCAAACGCGCCAAGATAGGCGAGAATTTCCAAAGAGCAGAAAAGAATGAATGAAGAGGAGTCGATAATGATTTAAAGAGAAAGGCCGTGCTCTTACATTTGGTGCATCTCTGGGCTGTTGGGTTATTTTTTTAAGGGGAAAAAAAGAAAGAAAAACACAGAAAAGAGCCCCTTGTGGTTACAAAAATCACATAGCTATGTTATGAGGACCAATAAAACTATTAGCTGCTGGCCCGAAGCCAAGAATCCATTAATGACAGACTGGTATCTATCCAGGAATGTAAAATGTTTTACTAAATAAACACTGGGGCAGGAAACAGTCAACTTCTGTCATTATGTAAAACTTAAGTGTGATTCTATTCTGAGTGGAACAGCAAACAGGCCGGTTCAAAAGCAGAAAAAAGGGAAGAAAAAAAAAGAGAGAGAGAGAAGGAAGCCGCAGCAGTGCTGGTACCAGCAGGAAGCAACAGAGCTTCAGATGCTGTACACTGTGACCAGGAAGCCCGCTGCCCGGAGGGGGACACGGCGCCGAGAACGCCAACCGTGCCACTTCGGGGCCGGACGGGAGGAGGAGCTGGTTTAGAAGGAAGCGGAGTTAGCCACCCCGGGTAATGGTTAGTAATTAAACTATAATGACTGATTTTTACAGTTTTCAAGGCTGTACAAACAAAAGATTAAGGCTAATTGAAATATGAGATTAAAATAACGATTGCTATTTGTCACTTGAGGTAACCACCGCTTTCTCACACTTAGTTACATATTTCTTCAGCGTAATGAAATCTTGAGAAAAATCACCAGTAAATACAGATTCCCAGACTGCACCGAGCTTCCCATAAGAAGTGCGAGCCGAGTAACCTCCCTCCCCCGCCGCGGGGCACGCTCAGGACCTCGTATGTGTCCCGGAACCCTGAGGATTGTCCCCAATCTTGTCACGTTCCGAGACCACAGGAGTGGCCTTCAGCTTGCAGCGGCCCCGGCCCTCAGCGGGGCGGAGAACCTGATCTCGCTGGAGATCCCGAGCGGGAGATCTACAGGGTCACACAAAATTGTCACTCAGTTATTTTAAGACGCACAAGGGCCGCAGCAAACAAGTGATCCGGACCCAACCCATCACAGTTGGCCGAAGTAGCCACGTGGTGTCCCCCGACCGTCCCGTCCCAGCGTCCGCCCTGAGCCTGTGCCGTGACCCCTCTCCCCTGTGGGTGTCTTTCATCCTTGGGAGGCCAAAACGGACGTGAGGAGGGAAAACAAGACTCAAATTATATTCCTGAAGGCAGTTCAGACGGTCGGTGATGAACCAGCTCCGACTTTTCTCGATTTTGTAAAACAAGACCTTTCTCAGGATGTGGTTTTTCATCCTCAGCTGTCAGATGAAAGCAAGGTCACATGTTAGGGCTCCGGGGCGGGGGGCGGGGGGGATGTGAATTTAGGGGCAACCTTCCCACCTCAGGATATGAAATAGAAGCAGAAGATGAGGGCGGCCCGGCCGCAGCCCCAGCCCCGCGAGCCCCGGGCGGCCCGAGCGCTTCGAGGGCTAGTGCTCCACCACGCCAGGGTCAAGTTAGCGCACGGGGACCCCTGACCTTCTACATACCGTTTCCACCTTTCGCTGACACACAGGTAGGAGACCTGCGCGTGGGCACCCCAGGCCGCCGCGGCAGGCCCGCGCCCTCTCCACCGCCGGACCAGAGGCCACCTGCAGCAAAGCCCGCTCTGGGGAAAGGCCTGTCTAGTGCAGTGACCACCCAGGCAACCCCTTGAATTAACAGGAAAAAATAAATTCTGAATTAGTGAAAAGTCTGAAACAATAGAATGTTAAAATCTGTTTATTTCAAATATGTACACTTCCCGCCATAGGAAATAACCTGTCGGAAATCAGAGCCTCGCTTCAGTTTTAAAGAGAAAACTTCCATTTCTCTAGATACTATTGGTGTTTTGCAACAACCAACCTTTAAAGACTGTATTAACTCACAACACCGTAACTCCGCACCAGAAAATAGCTTTTAAAACATCCATAGAGGATCCCTGGGTGGCTCAGCGGTTTGGCACCTGCCTTCGGCCCGGGGTGTGATCCTGGGGTCCCAGAATCGAGTCCCGCGTCGGGCTCCCTGCAGGGAGCCTGCTTCTCCCTCTGCCTCTGTCTCTGCCTCTCTCTCTCTCTCTCTCATGTCTATCATGAATAAATAAATCTTTAAATAAATAATAAATAAACAAATCTATAAATAAATAATAAATAAATAAATAAATAAATAAATAAATAAATAAATAAATAATAAAACATCCATAGATCCAGGGGTGCGTGGCTGGCTCAGTGGAGTGTGTGAATCTTGATCTTGGGGTTGTAAGTTCGAGCCCTGCAGTGGGGGTGGAGACTACGTGTAAATAAAATCTTTGTGAAAATAAATAATAAATAAATAAGCAAAACATTCAGAGGTCCAATATCTTAATTATTGACATCTATGGACTTGTGCACATTTGTGACTATCATCCACAATAATATCCGTAACGAAATATAATGTCTGTAAATTAAATTCAATTTCCACATTAGCCAAGATGAAAGAAGGGGATGCATTTTTACAGTGTTGAACAACAACAGGACTTTGTGATGCAAAGAAATTAAACCCTATCAGGATTCCACCATACTGTGCTAATGTTCTCACAAGAGTTTGTTGTCCACCACCTGGTTTATGCTATTATTTATTTAGCAAACCCCTCATTCCACAGCAAGGGCATATGTAAACCCAGTTCAAGATGAGTTATCACAGTCTAAATTAGGGAACTCTTAATAAAGAGGGTTTTTTGTTTGTTTGTTTGTTTTTTTACCATTTTTGGAAATCCCTGCCCACAACCAAGTCTGCTACCTATTGCTGGTAACAATCATACCCGATCTGACTCTAAAGTCGTGAAAACCATTTTACCAAGTCCTGTAACATCAGTCTGGCAATTTTTAAGAAGATGATTTCCATAGCTTAGATCCGTGAGAAGGATCTTTTAAAAAATAAACCCAGAAGTGGAGGAAAATTTTTTTTGACATGCTACCACAGCACAAAATTGACAGTAATCAGTAAAAAAAAGGAAAGATTAGGCAAAAATCTGGAAAATCTCAGAACAAAAGTATCCAAGACCAGGAGTAGAAACAGCTTCGCTATTTGAAACAACAGAAACGTAAAATAACACAATAGAAAATAAGACTGCGTATTGTAGATAAATCTTGGTAACCCAAATGCATGGAATTTTCTACATTCTCTAATATTTGCAACCGAACTAATGGATAAAAACCAGAATGTTGGGCAGCCCCGGTGGCTCAGCGGTTTAGCGCTGCCTTCAGCCCAGGGCCTGACCCTGGAGACCAGGGATCGAGTCCCATGTTGGGCTCCCTGCATGGAGCCTGCTTCTCCCTCTGCCTGTGTCTCTGCCTCTCTGTCTCTGTGTCTCTCATTAATAAATAAATAAAATCTTTAAAAATATATATAATAAAATAAAATTTAAAAACCAGAATGTTCACTACGCGATCGTTTGTTACATACATACACCAAGAAGCCACTAAAATAACATTATTTGAAAAGACAGCAATATACAGATTTTTTTTTAATTATACAAACTAAAATATACATGAAATATTTACAGTAGACGGCAATGTCCTTCCGACGTCTCGGTATTGACGTGGGCCAGGTCGTGTGCATGTGTGCACAGGCCGAGGTACGTGCAAACACGTGCGTGTGCACGCCAACAACCCACACACGTGTTCCACAAACAGATAGATGTTTGGAGGAGGAAATGCGAAGGTGGAAAAGCGATAAAGTCCTTATGACTCTCTTAAATGAAGTTAAGACCTATTAGGTCAAACCCTGCTGGGTAAATAAACTGTTCCCTGGCGTAAATTAGAAACTTTTGGAGGTGCATTCACTTTTTTTAGGCCCTTACGGTACCGTTTGGTAAATTACTGTTCCAGTGAACTAAATGATGCCCCAGGAGCCTGAAAGAGTTAATGCACCTTCAAAAATGAGCAATTTACTCTCTTCTCACCAGTAGGATATCACACACCTGCACCCCCGTGCCTCGCTAGCTGAGCGCGCCGATGAAACGTCTTCGTCCATTCATCCGTGCACGCGGGCACTCCCTGGGCAGCTGTGCAGAGGCCGCGACGTTCCCACGCTGGGAGCCCCAAGGGAGACGACCGGGAGGCCGCCCAGGGACACGCGGCGGGGAGAGCCCAACACTGGAGAAGTAAAGAAACAGGACACCCCGGGGCGCCGGGGACGGGGGGCAGCCGGTGCAGCGTCGGCCTTCAGCTGGGGTCATGACCCCGGGGTCCTGGGACGGAGCCCCGAAAGTGGGGAGTCTGCTCCTCCCTCGCTCTCTACCCTTTCCCTTGCTCATGCTCGCTCTCTCTCTCTCTCTCCTTGTCTCTCTCAAATAAATAAATAAAATCTTTTAAAAAAAAGAAAGAAATAGGACATATCAGAAGTGATCGTTTCAAGGAAGACAGTAAGACAAGGCAGGTCTTAGGAAGAGACTGAATGCGGAGGGAAGTAAGTCAACCGGAGAAGGACAATGATCATATGGCCTCACGCGTACGTGGAGGATAGGAAGCAGCGCAAGGGACCACGGGGAAGGAGGGGGGCTGAGTGGGGAAAAACCAGAGAGGAGGATAAATCACGAGAGACTCTTAAATCCGGGAAACAAACAGAGGGTCGCTGGAGGGGAGGTGGGGGCGATGGGGCGACTGGGTGACCGGCACAGAGGAGGGCACGTGACGGGTGAGCCCTGGCTGTCGTACCTTATGCTGGCAAATTGAAATTTGAAGAAAAAGAGACAGGGAGACTGGAGAGCTGCTGTGTGCCGGGCGCTAGAAGCTTCCCAGGCGTCGACCTGTGAGCCAAGAAGGTCAGTGCACCTGCGTGAGAGCGAACGGTAAGAGGTGGGGCGCCCACCGGGGACCGGAAACGCCCGTCCCCACCAAGTTCACCTTCAGAGAGCAATCTGGTGCGAACAGGGAAAGTAGGAGGTTCTCTGTAACTTTTTTAAAAATTAGAAGAGAAAATGTCTTTGGGATGTTCAGGAGCATTGGGCAGAGCTCTCCAGAGGAGAGAAACAACAAACGAGCCTCAGGGGTCCTAGAGGAAGAGTCATCTAACTCTTCACTACGGTTTCAAAGGGATTCTGACCTAAATGTTTTTAAGATTTTATTTATTTATTCATGAGAGACACACAGAGAGAGGCAGAGACACAGGCAGAAGGAGAAGCAGGCTCCCTGCGGGGAGCCCGATGCAGGACTCGAACCCGGGACCCCAGGGTCACGCCCTGAGCCTAAGGCAGATGCTCCACCGCTGAGCCCCCCAGCGACCCAGATTCTGACCTAAACTGAACAGGCTCTGTATTGGTTAGGTTTTCCAGAGAAACAGCACCTGGAGGACGTGCACACACACATATAAGGAGAGAGAGAGAGAGATTATTTTAAGGGATTGGTTCGTGTAATTATGAGGCCTTGGTGAGTCCAAAACCCTCAGGGCAGGCCCACAGGCTGGAGGCCCAGGAAAGAGCAGCACTCTGCTGGTAGGGTTCCTTCTTGCTGGGAGGAAGGTCCGTCTTTGTCCTGTTAAGGTCTTCAACTGATTAGACACGGACCACCCACATTATGGCAGGCAATCGGCTGAACTCAAAGCCTACCTATTTAAATGTTATTTGAGCCCACCCAAAAAAACACCCGCACAGAAGCATCCAGAATAATGCCTGAGCAAGTATCTGGGCACCGTAGCCCAGCCAAGCTGACACGTAAAATCAACCATGGCAAGGTTCACGAGAGGAAATGAGAGCAAACGATCCAGGTTAGGGGAATGAGTCCACATACAGCGCTTCCAGGGCCTTCGGCGTCCCCACAGACCCCACAGACCCCACACCACGTGAGATTGAGGTTCCTGAGGCCAGTCTGCAAGGCCTCCAGGCCAGATCTCTGGGACACGTGGAGCCCACAGGCTTTGCCATCCTTGTGCAGACCTCGCCACCTGGCTTGGACCCTCAGTCTGCCCAGAACCGCTGGGAGCACAGTCCCGCTGAGCCCCACTCTTCTCGTCTTTAAGAGGAGGCGAGAAGAGCAGACACCTCGGGTGATGGGTTTTCGGGCGACGATAGAGTAAGATGGGAAATGAGATCCTGCAAAGTGCCCAATGCATAGTAAGCACCCGACGCCTAGTGCTCTAGCGCTGTCTAAGGAGTCTCTGCCATCACGTCTGCTCGCCAAAGCCCTCGAATGTTGACTACAGCTGCACACACGCGCTTGAAGACACCTGAATTCAAGTACGTGCGCACGGCAGGGTGTGTGTGCACATGTGTGCACATGCGTGCACGTGTGCACACATAGTGGCAAGAGCAGGGACAGGCCCACAGTAAAACTCCCCCAAGCAAGTAGGGAAAACACAGCTCCCCCAGTGGCCCAGCCTATTTCATCAACCAAGAAGAAAAGGCAGCATCTGTTGGAAGAGACCTCGGAGCGGAGATAATAACATTTTCTAAATGAGCTTTTTAAAGTGTTTCCTAAAGAATAATTCAGTCCTACTCTTAAGCATCCACAAGAATCCAGGATTTCACAAGCAGCGCGATAACACATCTTAATAACAACATACCTGCAAAATCCACACCCTGCTGCTCAAACGCTCGCCGGCGAGCACGATGGGCCGAAGCCGAACTGTTACCCGAGAGGCGTGCGCACAGGGATGCGGCCCGGGGTCTCTCCCCTCAGGTCACTCACTTGAACGGGGGCCGCGAATGCACGAGGCGTGTGGCGTGGACGAGCCTCACGGCCGCGGGCACCACCTGCGCGTTGCAAAAGGCAAATCCCAGCTGGGTTTCGCCATAGGCGCTCCGCTCGACGGAAGGCCGGATGCTCAGAAGCTGCTCCGCTTCCTGGGCCGGCGGCTCCTCAGACTGGCCCGCCCGTGGAGAAGGGGGAAGACGTGGCCGTCACTCCCAAGAACCGAGTGTTCATAGCTGTGGGTAGGGCCAAGTGCAGAAGCCCAAGGTCAGCCGGCTCCTCACTAAGCAGATCACCTGATAAGATCAAAAAAGTCTTCTGTTCCAGCCCAGTTTTCAAAAAAAAAAAAAAGAAAGAAAGAAAGAAAGAAAGAAGAAAGAAAGAAAGAAAGAAAGAAAGAAAGAAAGAAAGAAAGAAAGAAAGAAAGAAAGAAAGAAAGAAAGAAAGAAGAAAGAAAGAAAGAAAGAAAGAAAGAAAGAAAGGAAAAGAAAAAAAGAAAAGAAAAGAAAGAAAAGAAAAGAAAAGAAAAGAGAAAAGAAAAAAGAAAAGAAAAGAAAGAAAGAAAAGAAAGAAAAGAAAAGAAAAGAAAAGAAAAGAAAAGAAAAGAAAAGAAAGAAAAGAAAGAAAAGAAAAGAAAAGAAAAGAAAAGAAAAGAAAAGAAAAGAAAAGAAAAGAAAAGGAGGGTGGGGTCGGTGTGTAGGATCTCACCGTCATCCTACACCCGTGGTCCTACATCTCACACGCATTTTTGCACGACGACTAGAGAGGGAGGAAGCCCCAAGAGGCCACACCAGAAATGATGTTTTGGGCTCCCAGTCTCAGCGAATCCACTGTGTTTTGTGACTTTAAGTATAAAGCCTTGCGGAGACGCACTATATAGGTCGAAGATACCAGGCTGGCGACTTTCCCGTTCCTTGTCCGGTCACACCCCCGGTAAGCCCCTAAGACTAAAGTAGGCAGAGGGTGGTGCTCCTTACGTAGTCTGCTCAAAGCCTCGTGACGGCTGGACGGCCGAATCAAAATCCTTATTTTCTGGCATGTTATTTTCTTATTTTTTGGCTCGTCCCACTACACTATATGCAACAGGGATGTATTTGGAGTGCCGGGGCCACACGCCGGGACACATGTGCGGTACGTGTGTGTCTGTGCACACACATCCCCGTGTCGTCGCGCCAACAGCGAGCTCCGGTTGAGCGAGCGTTTTGTGTCTCAGGTGGGTTTAGGACGTTAGCACTGGTGTAAAGGACTGTCTTACAAGAGTATTTCACGACCCTGGAAACTCAGCGTCGACACGTTCATCTGGGGGCCATCCTTGCGCAGGGGCCGCGCTCACCTTCCCCGCATTGTTCCAATTTCCGCCCAAGCAAGCACCAGCGCTGTTGCATTAAAATGCACATATACAACGATTCTAATTTTGCAACCAGCAAAGTGTAAGTGGACACGCTCGCAGGTGCGTGTAGGCACGGACGCTCACGGGCCGGGAGGCGACTTCCGCACGTGGGCAGCCGCTGCTGCCAAGCACTAAGGTGATGGGTGATTCGTAGTTCTGGGTTTTTTTTTTGGGGGGGGGGGTTGTACTTTTCTATATTTTCCAGCACGAACATATTTTGCTCCTTCAATCAAAGGAAAATAATATTATTTCCTAAACCAGTGAAATCTCTTCTTCAGGCATGAGATAGTGACGTCATGTGATGCTGACCCGACGTTGAGTTCCCGCAATGAACCCATGGATGACTCATGACAAAACGCCTGTGAGAGCGGTCTGGAGATGCGCATCGCAGGAATTCACCGTTCCCACCTTTCGGCCGACGGCCCCACTTCTGGAATTCATCTTAAACCCCTCACCCTACAGGCGCGTGTCTAACGACATCCGTGAACTATAACTGCCAAAAGTCGGAAATAACCAACATGTTTAACAACGAAGAGCTGGTTAAGAAAATCATGGCATCCGCCCAATGAGATATTAGGCTGGTATTAAAAACGATATTCGGTTAAAAAAAAAAAAAAAAAAAAAAAAAAAAAAGATGTTTGGTCGGAAAGCTTAAAAAGAATTGGGGGGTCGGGGGCGGAATCAGGACCTAACAGTTAACGGGCACCGAGTTTAGTCCCCACACTCAAGGGTGAGCAGCACTTTTTTACAACAGTCCAGGGTCCCTTGGAGGTGTCCCCCCGGGAGCCCGAGGCCCCTGAGCTCAGGACCAGGCCTCCTCCCTTCCGCGAGCTGCCCTCGGGGTCACAGGGACGCAGACGGTGCCTCTGCTCTGCAAGCTGGCCTGTGTCCCCAGCCCTTTGCCCGCAGGCGAAGGGACAGTGCAGAGGAGGGCGCCGGCCCGGGCCCGTCTACACCTCAGCGCCCGGCTTCTCCGACCCCAAAGCGGGGGAGGGGGAAACAGCCTCGTTTTCTCCACCCTCTGCTCGCTCTCGTAGGTCTCCAGGAGCCGTGAACCCGGGGCGACCCAGAGCTGGCTGGGAAGCAGCACTAACCCAACCCAACGGCCGGTGCTTACGTCATCGTCGACGAGCACAAATAAAGCACCGGGAAGAAAAACCCACGGGAAGCCAACCTGTTAGGGTGTTGGCAGTGGCTACTGACTCTGGACCATGGCCTTGTGGGTGATTTGGCTTTTCTATTTTCTCCCCTCCTCCAAGTTTGTCTGAAAATCTGAGCCTAGAAAGGGTGAGATAACGGCGCTGCTATTCGGGGAAGGCCTCGGGGTTGAGCGTCTGCCTTCAGCTCAGGTCGTGACCCCGGGGTCCTGGGGTCGAGCCCCCCATCGGGCTCCCTGCTCCGTGGGGGGTGTGCTTCTCCCTCCACCCCTGCACCCACTCGTGTGCTCACTCGCTCCCTCTCTCTCCTTCAAATAAATAAAATATTTTTTAAAAAAAGAGAAGCCATTAGGTGCTCCTGGGAGCATCCGAGGGACTCGTCCTCCCCACCTGCACTCCCCGCACACGGCCCCGCTCTTGGGCTTCCCGCCCGCACGGCCCTGTGCTGCAGGCCTCCAGGCCCACTTCTCCGCAGGGCCCCCCCGGACCCACAGCCCCAGCCGTCCCTGCTCCAAACCTTCTAACTTACGGCGTCCAGATCAGACACCAGCTCCCCTCCCCAAACCCGCTCCACCTGCCGCTCCTCCGGGGCAGCTGACGCCGACTCCGTCCTTCCCGTTGCTCGGGACACGCGTCCTTTCACGCGCAGGTTCCAATTCGGCAGCGGACCAACTGGCTGAACCGTCGCGGGTCCTGAGTCTGGCCGCGTCCCAGCACGTGCGGCTCGTACCGGGCTCAAGCCACCGGAGCCGTCCAGGTCGGGGAGATGCCGCAGCCCCCGCCGGGCCTCCCCAGCCCATTCTCGGGGCTCCCACGCTGCCCCCGGGCGCCCCGAGGCCCTCGCCCAGCTGAAGCCAGGCCCCTGCGGAGGCTCCTGGCCCTTCTCACCGGGGCGCCCCTCGCCGGGCTCCCGTCCCTCAAGCGCGCCAAGCTACCCGAGGCCCTGGCCCTGGCCGCAGCCCCTGCCCATCCCTTCGGCTCGCTCCCACCTTCCGCAAGCCTTTGCCCAGGTGCCGCTGCCCCGGCGAGGTTTCCCTAAGGACCCCGATGCCTAGGACGCGGGCACGCTCACCCCGTCCCGCTGCTTGTCTCCGTGCCTCGCTGGCGCCCACCTTCTTCTCAAAGGAGGTAAAATACACATCACACAGAGTCTGTCATCCGACCCATCCTTCAGGGCCGATGTGGTCGCGTTAGGCACGGTCACACCGTTGTGCAGTCCACCCCCAGGACCTCTTCCATCCGCCCCCATTACACCACAGCTCTCCACCCCAAGCCCCACCCCGCCACCACCATTCTGTGCCCCGTCTCTACACCTCTGACTGTCCTGAGAACCTCGTGGAAGTGGACTCGGGCCGGATGCGTGCTCCTGCTTATTCCACACGACGTCCCCGAGCTTCACCCAGAGCGTAGCCGGTCTCGCTACGACCTTCCCTCGTAAGGCTGGATCAATAATGCTTCATACGTCCATCAGCGGACACTCGGGCCGCGTCCACCCTCGGCTATCGTGAATAATGCACGAACACGGGCATGTAGACGTCTCTTTGAGACGGACGGACACGCCTGCAATCCTTTGGGGCACCTGACATCCCCAGAAGTGGGATTGCTGAGGGAGACGTCTCTACGTTCTTCCCAGGATTTGTTATTTTCTGTTTGGTTTTGTCTTTTTTTTTTTTTTTTTTGCTGCCTTACTGTGGCGTTAACTCACGTTTCCCTCACGATCGATGCTGCTGAGCATCTTTTCATGTGCTTGTTGGACATCTGCATGTCTCTGGAAAAATCTCTGTTCAGGTTCTTTGCACATCTTTTCTTTTTTTTTTTTTTTCCGCATCTTTTAATCTGGTTATTTGGGGTCTTCTGTGGTTGTCGAGTTATAGGAGTTCTTCACATAGTCTAGATATCAACCCCCCTCCTCAGACATAGGTTTTGCAAAGAATGTTCTCCAGTTCCACAGGCTGCCTTTTCATTCTGGAGGTTGTGTCCTTTGGTGCCCAGAAGTCCTTTACTCATTTGTGATGTTTACCGCTTTATTGTCCGCCTCCCCCTCGAGAATGTGAGCTCCAGGAGGGCGAGCCCATATGGCTACTTTGCCCGCGTCCGTAGTCCCCGTGCTCAGAGTGGTGCTTGGCACTTAGCGGGATCTCCACAGATCCGTGTGGAATAAACGAACGAGTGAACGGACACAGCAGAGATGTGGCCCAGGCCCTTTTGCAGTTTCTAAAACCTACACGTGCTGGGAAAAAAAAAAAAAAAAATTAAGACAAAAATCTGAAGCGTAACCCATACTTGTTAAAAAGATAAATGCTCTAAAACACTAATGTATAGGGCAGCCCGGGTGGCTCAGTGGTGAGCGTCCGCCTTCAGTCCAGGGCGTGATCCTGGAGTCCCGGGATCGAGTCCCACGTGGGGCTCCCTGCGTGGAGCCTGCTTCTCCCTCTGCCTGTGTCTCTGCCTCTCTCTCTCTCTGTCTCTCATGAATAAATAAATAAAATAAAATAAAAATAAATAAATAAAACACTAATGTATAAATAATTCTCCTGAATTAAGGGGTTTTTAAGAACATCCTTCTCTCCCATGAAGCTGGTTTCCCAGGCCGCCTAGAGCTCGTCTGTTCCTTCTTCGGAAGCCAGTAAAGCGACGACTCTGGGTGCGTGGGGACACGAACCCGCTCTCGGGCCCCGCTCCCCACCCCGGGTCACTGGCTGTCCTCGCTGCCGCCCCCTCCTACGGCCTGGCCCCTCTCCCACCGCCCTTCCCTCCCGCGCTGCCCCCCATGGCCCTCGCTCAGGTTGCAGGGCCCCGGCTGTGCCCCCATATCTGCTTTATGTCCAAGGTCCCAGGCCGCCCTGGCAGGGATCACTTTGCGTCCATTGTTCCGCGGAGGACCACACACAGGGGCAGGGCTCAGGTACGCCTCGCTCCAAGGAGGCCTGTGGGAGTCTGGGAGAAAGGAATGAAAGGGGACAATGATTGAGCGGCCCTGAGGACGGGGCTGCGGAACGTCAGCCCCGATTAATGATGCTTGGTCCTTTAGAATGTGCTCGTGGTCTGCATGGTGAGGCTGTGCCCGCGGGTTTCCATCGGGGTATTTCAAGGGCCCCAAGTCCAGGGGAGCCTGTGGACCCAGTCTCGGATGCAGGGTCGCCGGCCCGGGCAGGGGTGAGTGTAGGTCAAGAGGGGTGGGGTGCCCGACCCATGCATCCTGCCCCCCTGCCCCATGGGTCCCGCCCGGGCAGGTGCACACCTTCCCTCGTGCTCACCAGGCCCCACCCACCCCAGCGCGGCCCCTCAGACACAGGAAACCCCAAATATTTTCATCACAAACACGAGTTGTTGGGATTGTCCTTCTCCATCCCCTCCTCCGGGCTTCCGGGCTTCCGGGTTCCCGCAATCACTCACCCAACCAACCAACAAGCGAACAAAAAGAGTAACTACGCTTCCCAACTGAGGACAGGGGCCGTCAGCGGCTCTGCTGCTGGAAGAGGACAGTGGTCAAGTGCAGGTGCACTGGACTCAGGCTGCTGGGGTTCAGGGGTTCCAATCCCGGCCCAGCCACTTTGCAGCCTTGATTTCAGCAAAAGTCTCCGTCTCTCCAGGACTCACTCTTCCCATCCAAAAAAAAAAAAAAAAAAAAATTGATGATGAATATAGAACCTACCTTGTGATCAAGACGCCACGTGTGGAGCCTGGAGAATGATCTCGGACGCGGGGCGAGTGCCGGGCTTTCACTGCACAGCCGGGAGGCCGGCGCCCCCCACCCCCCCGAGGGCAGGGTTCCCGGGCGCAGCACCCGAAACCATTTGGGCCTGACGAGGCTGGGCTGCGGGCGCCCGGGACTGAGGGGTGCCTACCTCATCCCGACCTCCACCCGCCCGAGGCCCCGGACGCTCCTCCTTCCTTCCCCACCCTGGCTTCTCCACCCCGATGTGACAATCAAAACTGCCTGCAGACGTTAATAAAAAGGGTGGGGACGGGCGGGCAAAGCCCCCTGGCTGAGAACCCCTGCGTCAGGATCAGCCGCAAAACTCATGCAGGAGGGCGTCTGGATGCCCCATGGCTCAGCCCCCCTCCTGGGGGCAAAGGGGCAAAGGGAGCCTTCCTTAGGCTGCAGATGTCAGCACCCGGCGGTGGGGGGGCTCTGAAGACCCCAACACCCTCCCCGGTCGTGGGTCCGGGCAGCGCCTGCATCCAGCTTTCGTCCCTGCTCTCCCAAGGGTGACGCTCCTCAGCTCCCGCCGGGCCCCGCCCCCGGGGAGGCTGCAGCACCTGCTGGCGTCCGCCCGTCCATCTGTCTGCCCGTCCGCCCGTCCATCCATCCATCCGTCCCCACCGTGCCCGGCGCGGAGCAGCTGCTTCACGGAGCAGGAGAGGAGCCTGGGCGCCTTCGCTCACCTTCTTTCTCCGTTGTTGGTGTGGGTTTGGCGCGTAGAACAGCATCATCCTTCAAAAAGCAGCGAACTCCACGCAACCCAGCAGCTGCGGGGCAGGACGGGAAAACAGGAGGCGCCAAACGGGCCGAGCAGCGGAGGACACAGGCCAATTGGCAGAGACCCGGGCGCCGTCCCCGGGGCACACGTCCCTCTTCCCAGTGACAGGCCTTCCTTTCCCATTTCACGCGCGTAGTGAGCAAGGGAAGGGGCTCCTCCCAGGGCTCCGAGACCAGGGCAGCTCCCCGCTTCCCGGCCGCCCCACGGAGCCGGGGGAGGTGGGGGGACAGCCTCGACCGACACGGCGTGTCCCCGCTGCTCCGCGCAGGACGGACCTCGGGCCGTGGTCTGGCTGACGGCCCCCCGGACGCTGTGTCGTGCCCCTGGGGATCCGCTGTTGGTCGGGGCTGCTGCTCCCGCCGTCCCGCAGCCTCCTGCGCAGACCCGGGCCACAGAGAACGAGGGCGACAGCCTCAGCCCCGTGCAGCCCCGTGAGGCGGGCCCGGCCGCCACCTCGCCTGGCGGGGAGGGCGTCCTGGGTGAGCTTCGGCTCGGTGGGAGCCCCGTCCTGCCAGTCGCCCGGCGAAGCCCAGCACGAGCACGTGCTAAGTGGGGGCGCCCAAGTCTGGGTGTCAGCTCAGGTCATGACCTCGGGGTCGTGAGACGCAGGCCGGGCTCAGGCTGGGCTCCGCACGCCGCCGCTCGTCCCTGCGTCTCGGCTCCTCCTTGCACGCGCAGCCTGGCTCCCTCTGCCCCTCAGATAAATCAATCAATTGAATATTTTTTTCAAAATGTGGGTGGGCCATAGGGTCGAGGCCAGCCAGCGGCTCGTCGACGTCAGCGCTGACCCAGCCAGGGACAGGGAGGCAAGCCGGCCGAGGCGAGGCGGCACAGGGTCTCGTCCGTGTGGGCGGCTGTGGGGTAGACGGGGTGGCCTGGCAATGGGCACTCATCCCCAACGGTGTCTGGGGGGAAAGGAGCCCCAGGTCAGAGCTCCTGGGGGAGCCTGCGGCCCGGCGCGCGTGTGGACGCCCCTGGCTGTGCCCTCAGGTGGCAGGGAAGGGGACGGTCGTGGCCACTAAAGCAAGCTCGGCCGCGCCTCTCGTAGACGCCCACTGGTCCCACCACAAGGGCTCCTCCCTCATGGCCTAAGGGCCTCCTGAAGGCCTCATCCCCAAACTCCGCCCCTCCAGGGACCAGGACCCAGGGGCACAGATTTGTGGCGGGGGGAGGGTCACTGCCGGTCAGAGCGTCAGCTTGAAGTTTCCGGAACAAATTAGTCGTCCATTATCCACGGAGGATGTGGATAGTCCAGGGTGTCTGAGACTCGCGGTGAAGGCACTGACGCTTGTCACGGGCGGTCCGGGTCCTGGTCGCAGACCTTGCAAACAAGGAGAGTGACTGTGCCCCCCACGCAGCGTCGGCAGGAAAGCCCGAAGCCTGGAGCCCCTTGACGTGCCCTGGATATCCCACCGGCCTGGGGGGGGGGGGGCGGCTGGGTGGCTGCTGAGAGAAACCGAGGCGGAGCCCGTCGCGTGCGCCCTCCTGTCTGCGGCCTGGCCCGCGCCGGAGCCATGAAGGACGAAGTCGACTGAGGATCCAGCCGAAAGGACTCGAGCAACCCTATCTCACGGTCCTTGGTTTGTAATCGTCCCGATGACACGACGACGACGAGCACACCGACCCCCTGCAGCTTCCTCGCAAACCCCGGAGATCGGGCCTGCCCGGTGGCGCGTGGCCGTGGGCCCAGCGCCGCGCTCATCGCCCAGCAGCGCCCGAGCCTGGGGCCCGCGAGCTTGTCCGGCTGCGCAGTCGGGGCGGGCAAGTTCCCCTCTTTACCCCCCTCAGAGTCGGTGGAGAACAAGAGGATCGGAATCGTACTTTTTTGTTTTTTACGACGACGCGCGGCCGGAGAAGCCGCGGCAGCCCCCGCGTCGGAGTCCACAGGTGCGCAGGTCGGGAGCCCGCGAACTTCCTTTCTGGTCCAGTTGCTGCCTGTCTCCGGTTAGAAGCCCCTGAAGGGCACGAGAGGTGAACTGCTGCCCTCCCGGGAGACTGATCGAGCCTGGCCTGCGACGCAGCCACCCTGGCTGTGGGAAGGGGGGAAGCTTTGCAGACTGTCAACCTCACGGACGCCTCTCCTGCTCCTCATTTCTCAAACACGCCCCATGGGTGGATTTGCCCTTCTTTAGGGAGAAACGTCAGTGGTATCGGGACAGCAGTTCCTCAGGGCTGCATCGTGTTCCGCGGCTCACCTTTCCCGTCGTCCAGACTGAAGACGCAGCAGCTCCTCATACATCAAGATAAGGGCCGCGCTTCCATTAATGAAAGGGGAGGGTTCCGGCGGGATCGGGGCGTTCCGTACGGCGCAAATGGCAAAAGGGAATTTGTTTGAAGGTCTTATCTGGCTTTTGATCATCCGGGCAGGCTTACAGAAGGAGAAAATTTGTTTATTTTAAAGACAGAAATTGCTTTCTCATTGCATCAACTATGCGCTGCAGCTGCTCAGACGCACGGTGTGGAGAGGCCTCGGGGTGAGCCCGCTGGGCCCAGGTGGACGGCCCAGGCACGACGCTGAGCAAAGACGTGGCAGCCGCCGTACGGGCGCGAGCGGTCCGTGAGAGCCGAGGGGGCTTCCCGGATCCACTTCTCACCGCCCGATGGACAGCGTCCTGCGATCACCAGACAGTAGCACCGCGCACACCAAGTGTCCCCTCGCATTAGGAGAAACGGGCAGCAGAGCAGAGGGAACCACGTTCATCGGGCTCCTCTTCCCCAGGGCGGGATGGAGACTCCAGAGAGAGCCGGGCTCCCCTAGACGGCCTGTGCCCAAGCCAGCCATCGCCGGGGCACCCGCCGGCTGCACGACTCCTCTAACCTACCACGGCCACGTCGATGCCTCTCCCGGGCTCCCCGTGAGCTCGAACTCTCGGACGGACGTACCCCCGGTGTGCAGCCCCCGACACCTGCCTGCCGCCCTCACGCTCCAGCGCTTCCAGGGAAGGCCACGTCTTTTCCTCCCCGAGTCCTGCCGCGGGGCTTCACACATGCCCATAGACAAAATTCTCTCCAGGCAGGCAACGGGATAGGCGTGCGGGCCTCTCCCGGGTCCCCCGGGTGCCAGCATCATGAGCCCGCGCCGCTGTCCGCGCCCCGGAGGCGGAACGTCAGGACCCTGGGGCAGCCTCGGCCCCCAGGCCCACATCCCCGAGCCAAGGTGCAGCCTCCCTGCCGTCCCCAGCAGCCTCACTTG
Organism: Canis lupus baileyi; assembly: GCF_048164855.1. Lineage (NCBI taxonomy): Eukaryota > Metazoa > Chordata > Mammalia > Carnivora > Canidae > Canis > Canis lupus. The sequence continues at coordinate 1,198,189 of NC_132865.1, read as the reverse complement.
CATCGCCCCGGCAGTCTCTCCGCCCCTGCCCCTCGACCGCCCCCCTGCTGCTCAGCCACCTCCACGCTGTCACCGTGTGGTGCTTGCACCCTGCGTCCCTCTGTGTCCCTCTCAGTCCCGGCTCTTCCTAGGACAGGTACCAAATCCCAATCCACGCGACTTAACTGAAGGAGAATCGGCCTCTGGCTCCTGAGGCTGAAAGTTCAGTCCTGGGCTCGGGGGCACCTCCAAGAGCCGCCGCTCGCACTGTGACTTCTGGGCCCCACTGTGCTGTCCCTGGCCCTTGACGGGCTCTCCCCTCCAGGCTGCGGCCGCTCCGGCCCGTGTCCTTCTAGGTTCAGGTCTGGTGGTGAGGAAGGGACCCCGGAGCGCCCGGGGGGGCTCAGTCAGGGAAGCCTGGGACTGCTGGTTTGGGCTCAGGTCATGACCTCGGGGCAGTGAGATCGAGGCCCGCATGGGGCTCTGCGCTAAGTGCTCAGCATAGTCTGCTTACAACTGCGCGTGCGCGCTTTGTCTCTCTAAAATAAATCTTTAAAAAGGAATGAAGAAAGAAAGAGGAAGGAAGGAAGGAAGGAAGGAAGGAAGGAAGGAAGGAAGGAAGGAAGGAAGAAGGAAGGAAGGAAGGAAGGAAGGAAGGAAGGAAGGAAGGAAGGAAGGAAGGAAGGAAGAAGGAGGGAGGGAGGGAGGGAGGGAGGGGGGAGGGAGGCAGGGAGGGAGGAAGGAAGGAAGGAAGAAGGAGAAGGAAGGAGGAAGGAAGGAGGAAGGAGGAAGGAGGAAGGAAGGAAGGAAGGAAGGAAGGAAGGAAGGAAGGAAGGAAGGAAGGAGGAAGGAGGAAGGGAGGAAGGAAGGAAGGAAGGAAGGAAGGAGGAAGGAGGGAGGGAGGGAGGGAGGGAGGGAGGAAGGAAGGAAGGAAGGAAGGAAGGAAGGAAGGAAGGAAGGAAGGAGGGAGGGAGGAAGGAAGGAAGAAGGAGAAGGAAGGAGGGAGGGAGGGAGGGGGGAGGGAGGGAGGAAGGAAGGAAGGAAGGAAGGAAGGAAGAAGGAGAAGGAAGGAGGAAGGAAGGAGGAAGGAAGGAAGGAGGAAGAGAGGAAGGAAGGAAGGAAGGAAGGAAGAAGGAGGAAGGAAGGAGGGGAGGAAGGGAGGAAGGGAGGAAGGAAGGAAGGAAGGAAGGAAGGAAGGAAGGAAGGAAGGAAGGAAAAGGAAAGGAAAGAAAAGAAGGAGGGAAGGAGGGAGGAGGGAAGGAGGGAAAGAAGGAAGCGAGGAAGGGAGGAAGGAGGGAAGAAGGAGAAGGAAGGAGGGAGGGAGGGGGGAGGGAGGGAGGAAGGAAGGAAGGAAGGAAGGAAGGAAGGAAGGAAGGAAGGAAGAAGGAGAAAGAAGGAAGGAAGGAAGGAAGGAAGGAAGGAAGGAAGGAAGGAAGGAAGGAAGGAAGGAAGGAAGAAGGGGAAGGAAGGAGGGGAGGAAGGGAGGAAGGGAGGAAGGAAGGAAGGAAGGAGGGAGGGAGGGAGGAAGGAGGGAGGAAGGAAGGAGGGGAGGAAGGGAGGAAGGGAGGAAGGAAGGAAGGAAGGAGGGAGGGAGGGAGGGAGGGGGAAGGAAGGAAGGAAGAAGGAGAAGGAAGGAAGGAAGGAAGGAAGGAAGGAAGGAAGGAAGGAAGGAGGGAGGGAGGGAGGGAGGGAGGGAGGGAGGAAGGAAGGAAGGAAGGAAGAAGGAGAAGGAAGGAAGGAAGGAAGGAAGGAAGGAAGGAAGGAAGGAAGGAAGAAGGAGGAAGGAAGGAGGAAGGAGGGAGGAAGGGAGGAAGGAAGGAAGGAAGGAAGGAAGGAAGGAAGGAAGGAAGGAAGGAAGGAAGGAAGGAGGAAGGAAGGAGGGGAGGAAGGGAGGAAGGGAGGAAGGAAGGAAGGAAGGAAGGGAAGGAAGGAAGGAAG